>NC_053492.1:178137074-178737074 GCF_905171775.1 Rana temporaria
CACACTGCCGCTTCACACTGCTGCTTTTGACCCCCAGGATTATCCACGACACTTACCGCTCTCAAATAGTTTATCCTCCCTCGGGAATGTTGCTCCTTTGGATGCTAGGTAAACCCTGGCAAAGAATGCCAGTTTTCCCTTATTTAAAATGTCGCTGGGCGTCTCTGCGATGCTACGGCCTCCTGGGATTGATGACAAACATCTCCCAGGAGGCATAGCGGTCAGTAGATGATGCGCTGAGGCCGCTGGAGCCGCTGCGGCCAGAACAACAAATAGATTATAATCTAACAGTGAGTTTTTTACAAAAAAAAAATGTTATATGCCAAATCTATTTAAAGCGGGGGTTCACCCTATAAAAAATTTCTAACACTACATCCAGCCCAGTTCTGCAAATAAAATTACACTGACCTTTATTTATTTTTTTGCCGTAGATAGCGTTTATCCTTAGAATTTACCGGCGCCGACTAGAGCCGAGCCGACCCGAGCTTCTTTCGGGAAGTCGTGAATTCTAAGAATAAACGCTATCTACGGCGAAAAAAAAAAAGTCAGTGTAATTTTATTTGCAGAACTGGGCTGGATGTGGTGTTAGAAATTTTTTATAGGGTGAACCCCCGCTTTAAGGAGACAGAACTTCAGGGGATGAAGCTAAGTAGTCAAAAAGGGTGGAGCTCCACTTTAAGTTACCCACTCCCAAGTCAATTCTGGACAAGCTACCATGCGATTTAGGAATGCAGGTAATTTGCTTGACACTAGGGTTTTGATGGGGCCAGATATCCACCCAGCCCACCTCTTGCAACCACCTGGCCAAGGGGATAACCCTGGAGAGGGCAGAGGTGCCAGGGGCCGGGTGTCTATCCAAAATAGGATCTAGACAACAATTAAAATCCCCAATGACAAGCGGTGGGACGTCCAGCCTGCCATCCATGTAGAAAATCAGGCACCAAATGACCACTGCCGTAAATGGAGGAGGAATGTATACACAAGCCAGGATACGTTGGTGCACCTAAGCGACAGTGAATATGGAGTGATATGTTTTTTTAACCCAGTTGTACTGTACACATCTCACGGTCTCCTCAGTCAAGTGTGTTTCCTGAAAACAAAACCCCCCCCATGGTGAAATTTTTTAAGGCACATAAGTATCATCATTCTTTTAAGAGGTGGGTGGAGCCCCCTCACATTCCAGGATACTATAGGAATCAACGCCATTCAGTAGGGTGAGTCATCGTTATAATCTGGTGTGTCGATGGCAGTCCAAAATACCATCTGGAAAGTCCAGAGTGTTTCTCGCATCTTCTATATTGTCCAACCAAATCTTCTTCTGTGATAACAGCGCTGAGAAAACGCCAGCTGAAGAAAAAGAAAAGATGTTTTACAAACTGCAAACCAAACTAACCATTCTTTGTCCTGCTCCACCAACAGAACAGAGCAGACCGTTGTAACTGCAGTCAATAGCTTAAGCTCAAATAAAGTCAAAGATTGTAAATCCACAGTATGATTTCTTAAACTATCATTTTGATCTGCTGAATTATGTCCCCCAGCCAGAAGTTTTCTGTAAAGCAAGTGTAGAGATTTCCCTCCATTATAGTAGGCAGTGAAGATGGGTCATAACTTGGGTTCCAGCAGAGTCCTGGGGATCTGATGTCAATCCTCCTGCCCCTTTTTGCCCACATTGTTTAGGTGCATGCTCATTGCAGTCCAGCCAGTTGGAGGCATCTTTGGCCGATTAAAAAAAAAAATTGCGCCTGGCCTCAGTCACCCGTAGTTTACCAGGATACAGCATAGCATATGAAAACTGTAGAAGCTTAAGTCTGCGTTTCAGAATTTGTCCCTGCGCCACCTTACCTCCGCCAAGAAGTCGGGATAAAAGGACACCCTGGTGCCATTGTGCTGTATGTTTGCACGTTCCCTTGCCTTTCACAGCACTGTTTCTCTGTCACTGTAGTGAAGCAAATTCGCCAGCATGGGCCTGGGTGGCCCCCCAGGTTGGGGCAGGCGAGAGGGCACGCTATGGGCTTGTTCCACTGCATAAAGGTGAGAAAAAACATTCTTGCCAAATGTATCAAGCAACCAAATGCTGTAGTGCATCTTACACCCTTTCGGTGAGTCCTACTATGCGAATGTTATTGCTTCTGAGATGACTCTCCAAATCTTGGGCTCTATCATTCGCTTCTTTTGCTATTTGGTATGCTGAGTTGGTATCCCTTGCTATGGGGGGTATTTGATCCTCAATTTTACGTATTTGATCATCAATTTCACTCACTCTGCTTTCCACAGCTGTGGTGCGCTTCCGGATTTTTTGCAAGTCCTGTTGCAGCAGCGACACTTCCCGCATGCCCCCAAATTGCTCCTTCATAGTGTTCACTTAAGCATTGCATATATTAAAATGCCCGAGAATGTCTGAAAGAGTGGGCAGAGCTGGATCATTTGTGTCTGGGTCATTCTGGGCCAAGGCTAGAGACTCGGTCTGATCCGTCTCCTCATCCTCACTAAGTGCAGTTAAGATGGCCACCTGTGCATGTGTCCCAGATAGGTCTGGCTCTGTAGTGATTGTCCAGCTTTGTGAGCTCGTTCATCTTCTGGGTATAATACACCATATAACTAGGGACCTCCTTAACCTGTGTCTTCGTTTGCTTTTGCACTTTGGGTCCCAGATCTTTCATTCTGTCTGTGCCTCATGGAGTCCCCTTCAGTGTGATCACGGCTTCGCCCTCTTGGATTTTGGGACCTATTTTCAAACTGTCCTTTTTGGGTCATTCCTCTGCAGAGGGGCCAGTGGGGGTTCCACAGAGGTCCCAGGATCAGTGGCAAGCTGCATATAGCAGAGACATACCATTATCTGGGCTGGGGGAGGATCGGTAACAGGTCAATCTTGGGAGCTGTGTGCTCTCACATGCCGGTCCAGGCCACACCCCTCCCCCCCCCCCCCCCAGACCTCTTTTTAATTTAGTGAGGTCCATTCGAGCAGGTGAGAAGACACTCATAGGTGGGGTGAAGGTTACTGTGGCGATCATAGGCGATTACTGAAGAGTCTTTGGTGTATAGGACTGCAACCTTTTTTATTTATGGACTGTATATATGTTTAAAAGAAAAGATGGACTTGCGTAAATTTATTATATATGTATGATTTTTACTCTGTTTTTTTATTTATTTTTTATTTGAATGCACTATATTGAAGGAGAGCGCTACTTCTTTTTTTTTTTTTTGTGTGACAAAATGGCTTCTAAACTGGCAACATGATGATTCTATAAAAATGTATTTTCTGAAAGTTCCACAAGTGTCTTCTGCGTGGTTCTTACTATTTGGATACTAAAGCCTAGCGTATCCTTCATGTTTTTTTTACTTTGGTTTGTGAGAGAGAAAAAAAAGCAGAAGAGGCTATAGGTGATTAAAGCAGAGTTTATCAAAACTAAAGCAGACAGAATCTGGAGCAGATGTTCATGGCAGCTGATTTGCTCTTATCTTCCATTGTAAAAGCTTATTTTTTTAATGACAATTAGAGGTCGGCCGATATTTGGCCGTTTTTATGAAATCGGCATCAGCCGATTATTGTGAAAAAATCGGCCGATTCCCGGCTATAACAATAAACGGCCACCTGCCCTGCAGTACTGACCAGTGCTCCCACAGCATGTATTCCTGAATCCTCCACCCACACGGCCACTATAGAAGGGAAGGAGAGATTTCACTGGCATCGCATTGTACCCCCGAACCCCGCCCCCACCGTTGGTGTGCTGAATTAGAGAGAGAGAGAAACAATCATTGGCCCATTACAAGCATCTGCCGCCTGACTTGGTAACTCCCCCCAGCAGGAGATCGTGGCCAGCACTAGCTCTGTCCTCCTTTCCTGCTGAGGCGAAGCCTGTTGGCTGCTTGTATTACACTCTTGTTCAATGATTAGCTGGTCATCTCATCAGCATGCACCTAGCCTATCAGGTGTATGCAGATGGATACCAGCATGTATGGAGGGTAAGTTGCCAAAATTGTGTGCTACTGTACTTTAATGTCTTTTTTAAAGTGAAACCTGGCTGATGCTGGCATTGAGAAAATGGATGAGGATGACTCTGGGTGTATATCAGAGTTACATTGTGGAGATCCCCTTCACAATGTAACTCTCATCCTTATTCATTTTCAAAATTGAAGAGAAAAAGCTGGGACAGCCGCACTCCAAAAACGTTCCTTTTAATAAAACTGGTCACAAAAGTAACATGCCACAGCAAAAAATTAGGACAGAAGCCGACGCGTTTCGCACTGTGCTTCAGTGTTTATTCATTTTCACAATGCATTGCAAATCAATCATCTTCATTACCACAATGCAGCACCACCCACGCCTAGCACCACCCATCTCTCTCCACAACGCAGCACTATCCATCCCTCTCCACAACGCAGCACAACCCACACCTAGCACCACCCATCCCTCTCCACAACGCAGCACCACCCACGCCTAGCGCCACCCATCCCTCTCCACAACGCAGCACCACCCATCCCTCTCCACAACGCAGTACCACCCGTGCCGAGCACCACCCGTCCCTCTCCACAGCGCCGCCTCACCCACGCCTAGCAAAAATTAAAAAATCGGCCCAAAATATCGGCCGCAAAAATCAGCATTATATATCGGCCATCGGCCGCCCTGATTTCTAAATATCGGCATCGGCCATAGAAAAACCCATATCGGTCGACCTCTAATGAAAATAACAGCTGCTAAAGAGGAGGCACTCATGCACCCTCCCATGCCGGACTGTGTGTGTTTGACAGTGTGGCTCAACCACGCTACAGATTCTGGTTGCTCCAGTTTTAATGTAACCTTTCAGAGCATCTAAATAGAGGTGTAAGCTGTGACAGAGGTAGCTATCATGCCTTTTTTATGTATCGTCTTCGATTTTAGTTAGGAAACCCCTTCGGGCAAAGGATGGCTGAAGAAAAACTTTTTACAAAATTAATTTGTTGCAATGCATTGTTTTTGTTGTAGGAACATTGTCCATTGGCTTGGGGCAATATAAACTTGTTTGATTATACAGACACGCTAGTTTCTGGAAAAATGGCCTTGAACTTGTGGCCAGTGCCTCATGGACTGGAAGATCTGCTAAACCCTATTGGTGTTACAGGGTCCAACCCAAACAAGGTAAAATATTGCTGCTATGCTACATTAAAGAGACTGACCTTGGGGAAATAAATGAGCATTATCACGTAATGATAAACCAATGATGTACCTACAGTGAGGGGGGGGGAAAGTATTCGATTCCCTGCTGATTTTGTACGTTTGCCCACTGACAAATGATCAGTTTATAATTTTAATGGTAGGTTTATTTTACCGATGAAAGACAAATTAACGAAAAAAATATCCAGAGAAACGCATTTCAAAAAAGTTATAAAATTATGTGCTTTTAATGAGTGAAATAAGTATTTGATCCCCTATCGGCAAGATTTCTGGCTCCCAGGTGTCTTCTATACAGGTAACAAGCTGAGATTCGGAGCAGTCTCCTAAAGGGAGTGCTCCTAATCTCAGCTTGTTACCTGTATAAAAGACCCCTGTCCACAGAAACAATCAATTAGATTCTAATCTCTCCACCATGGCCAAGACCAAAGCTGTCCAAGGATGTAACTTTTTTTTAAATGTGTTTTTCTGGATATTTTTGTTCTGTCATTCACTGTTAAAATATACCCTTAAAATTATAGACTGATTGTTTCTTTGTCAGTCGGCAAACATACAAAATCAACAGGGGATCAAATACTTATTTTTTTTCCTCACTGTACATGCTTTTGTTTCATCCAAATTCATCTCCAGTACTCCTTGGAACCCAGAAACCCAGGGAAAATGTATGTAAACAACTCGGGCGCAACTCCCTTTTTTTCCTGTATTTAAAATATGTATGATGCCATTGCTGGCCTGTTTCTAAAAATGCTTATTGCCTGGGTATCAGGCTAATTAAATTAGGTGTTGAGTCATTGACTGCAAAAACATGTGCAGAGTGGAAGATTTGACTTCATGGGCTGCATACTTGTTCCAGGTCGGTGGCTAAACATGTTAAATTCACAGATTAATATGACATCCAGGTGACTAGTATATTCAGCATGTCAGCAGTGTTAAGCTACATATTTCTGTCAGCAGAACTAAATTTAGATAAGTCGAAGGTAATGGTGCTGCTGTACCATGGTAAGGTTGGTTTGATTACTTTTAAACATGTACTTTTCTTTGCAGTACTATTTTACTTTTACGTTTGGGTCTGTTTTATCAAACTTTGTTTTTTATTCATTGCTTTTTATTTGTATTTATTTTTTTAGGAAACACCTTGCTTGGAGCTTGAATTTGATTGTTTCAGCAGCCCCGTTAAATTCCCTGATATGCCAACAATAGAAGATCATGCAAATAAAGTTTTGGAAAGAGAAATGGGCTACAATTACAGCCATTCTGGACTGGTAAATATGTGATTTTGTTAAACTAACCGCATGTGAATCACATGGTCTCAAATCGCACTAAATATTTGCATATAGCAATTTCGGAAACCACACAGCAATCGAATCTCATGGTCGTTTTGTACCATGCAGTCAGGTGCTATCTGATGCCAGCAAACACTGTTTGGGGGTGTCATTAAGATTGCATTGACACCTGCTGCAGGTTGCAAGGGAGAGCGATTTGAATGCAGTACAGGAAACGCCACGATTTGTGGGTGCACGTCTCTTCTAAAGATAATAAAATCTGCCTGTTTTGCAATTTTGGATTTTTATATATTTAGTTCGACCCCTTTTTACACTTGGTAGCTTTGCAGGCGCTATAACGCTAAAAATAGTGCCTGCAAAGCGACCTGAAAAGCTGCTGCTGTCTCTCCAGTGTGAAAGCCCCGAGGGCTTTCACACTGGAGCGGTGCGCTAGCTGAGCAGTACTTATATCCCATATGTGAATCACCCTTGTAGGTGTAAAAGGAGCTGGTGAGTGGGGACCCTTGAGGGGGAGCACGAAAAGTCATCTGGATATTCTGGCAAGCACTGGGCACTTTGGATTGTCTTTGGAACTTTTTTGCAATTGTCTCAGCACATATGCACTTTTATGTTGGAATCTTCACTTTAATATTTATATGAACTTTTTGCGGGTTATTTGGCATTTATTATTGGTTATTTTATACATTACATTCTCACTTGTGTTTTATATATGATGTATTGGGGAACTCCAATGCTGGAATAACTGGGATTCACTATATTCCCAGTTACTGAGTTGCCATACACGCCCAGGTTCACTACTGACCACGGGGTTAACAGTACACATTTGGTTATGTTTTGGTGTTATTTTTATGCCATTCTGTGTTAAAGTGGATGTAAACCAAGGAAATAAATAAAAACATTTCAGATGTCGCAATGTACAGTATAGGATTTCCTATCATCTGTGCCCAGTCTTGCCACACAGTTAATCCAGCTCTGAGCAATACTCTTTTATTGTTCAGTGAAATTTTGCACTTGCAGAGAAAAACCTTAGTGCGTTCTGCCCCCTTGCAATGAGTGACAGGTTATTTACATATCTCATGCACTAGACTGGAGACGGGCCTTATTTTTAAATTCCCACCCCCACTCCTTTTCTGAAGTCATGTGGTTACTTTTCTGGATTTTGACTGGATGTTGGTGATCATTAGGGGTGCAACGGATCAAAAAACTCACGGATCGGATCGATCCTTGGATCAGGAGTCATGGATTGGATCATTTTCGGATCAACACAAAACGGAGCTCATGTGCTTAAATACAGTATTTTGAAATCTAACAGACTGTTTAATGTTAATTTTTAAAAGCCACAGCAAACCTGCTGACCTCACATGGTTGCTAATGTGACAGAACACCTCTGATTTTCACTTTTAATTTAACATTTAAACAGTCCGTCCAGATTTACAAATACTGTATTTAAGCAAATCAGCTCCGTTTTGTGTTGAAATGACTGCATCCCACAATCCACTGTGCCCCCAGCCCCCCACTCATCACGTAATGTCCACCACCATCACTGTTCCAGTGCAACATTGCCCCCACATAGTAATAATAGCCAGTAGTTTAACATTGCCCCCACATCACAATAGTAATAATAGCCAGTAGTACTAGTATAACATTTCCCCCACATATTAGTAATAATAGCCATTACCATTAGTTAGCCAGTAGTTTTAGCATAATAAAAGCCAGTCCAAAAATGATCCAACTCACTGTACTGCAGAATAGATCGCTTTGCCGCCGGGTGTACCAAGATGGCCGACCGCTCCGGAGCTAGGCCAAAGCCGCGGCCTTTCCTAAGGCCGCAGCGTCGGTGCATTCCGCGGATCGCAATCTGTGCCGATCCGTACAGGCCGACCCGTACGGATCGCGGATCGGTCATGATCTGTTGCACCCCTAGTGATCATAGCAGAATTTTATGTAAGGAATACACAGGAAAAAATGCAGGAGTGTAGAGGAGGGCGGGGAGTCTACTGACATCACGACTCCACCCACAGAGCTCCAAACAGATCCACCCACAGAATCTGCAGTTTTTCAGTTCTTATAACAGACAGAGGGGAGACATTTGACAGGTAAGGATACATGCAGGAGGCATGTATATCCTTATAGATCAGCACTATGGCAGTAGTTTAGAAAGGATGAGAGTGGGTTAACATCCACTTTAAATATATGTTAACAGGTGGATCATCAGTTAATGTTCCACTGCACTGGTTTTAGGTTACTATGCGGTACACATTTGCACAGTTCACGTCGGTGGTTTAGATCCACCATATGAAGAGTGATTTGCTCTATCACTCTTCAGGTTTTTTTTGGTAGCACCACTTACCCCACACTTCTTATATGAAAACCAATCGCTGCCTTTGAGGTGCGCTGTCCTGTAGATCCCCCGCCGCGCGTGGGTCCCGGTGGTAGTGTGTTTTGCACTGCGTCACTGTGTGTTTTTTTTTTTTGTTTTTTTTTTGTTTTTCTGCTGCACGGTGGCCATTTTCCCTTGACTTTATGCTTGTGTATGGCGGCCATTTTCTTGTAGCTGCGTGCCTTTTTACTCTATGGGTGGGCCGCTGGGCTGCCATTTTCTTGTGGGTCGTGTGCTTTTGGTATTGTTTACTAATACGGTGGCCATTTTCCCGGTGTCTGCACGCTTTTGGTACAGTTTATGGTGGCCATTTTTCCAGAGTTTGCGCGCTTTTCTCTGCAGGGCGGCCCTTCGGAGGCCATGTTTTTGGTGACAGGGTCAGCGTTCTGGGCAGTGCAATACAGCCGGTTTCCTTTCCTACTATATCTCGGACACGTGCTCCAGGGGATATCCTTCTGACAGGGCGGTCAGTGCTGGGCAGCTTTTCTTTCTTCCCCACCAGGGTGGTGAGTCCTCTTGGTTGGCTGCGGTGTGTGGGAGGAAAAAGGGGGGTAAAAAGTGCCCCCCACCATCTTCTGGGGAGTTATCTGATTCAGATTCGGGCCCGGTTACCAGCCCAGGTTTTGAGGTGTCCGAGGTTATGGACCACGAACCTATGGACAGTGGGGAGGACTCCGTGTCCAGGTCGGTACATGATAGGGCACTGGTTGGAGCACTGATCACCGCGGTGCGTGATACCCTTAAATTGGTGGATAAATCATTCTCATCTGCAGAGGTGTCGGTCCCTTTTGGGTTCCGCAAGCCTGCCCGCACTGAGGTGGTGTTTCCTTGTGTGCCTTACTTAGATAAGCTTTTGTACAAGGAATGGGATCGCCCGCAGAGAACCTTCTCGGTTCTGAAATGTATTGTGGTACGTTATCCCTTTTTGAGGAAGATTTTCTGAAAAAATGGACCTCTTCCCCGGTTGTGGACCCTCCGGTGTCCAGACTAAACAAAGTTACCACGCTCCCAGTGGAAGGTGCGCCTGCTTTTAAGGACCCTGCGGATCGGAGAGCTGAGGCAGTGGCTTGCTCTCTGTTCACTGTAGTGGGGTCAGCAGTGCGTCCAGCTATCGCTGGTGCCTTAGTAGCCCAGACGCTTAGAGTGGGCTAAGATGCTGCACCATGAGTTGAAGGAACACCAGGCTTCTCCGACCTGTGTGGACCTGGCTGACCAATTGGTACAGGGCCTCAAGTTTGTGTGTGTGAGTCCGCTTTGGATATCATTCCGTTGCTGTCCAGAGCCTCGGTCTCTGCAGTGGTTCTGCGTCGCCTGATTTGGCTAAGAAGGCCTTGCTTGATTTGCCTTTCAAGGGAGAACGGCTCTTCGGAGCCTCCCTGGACGACGACATAAAGGATGCCACGGGCAGTAAGAGTACTCTGTTTCCGCAATCCAGAAAGGGTAAAGAGCCACGCCGTAGGCATGGGCTATCCTTCTCCACTCATAAGTGGCTTTTTCATCCACCAGGAGCTGCGGGTAAGAGCTCCCAGACCGACAAGGCTCCTGCTGAGGGACAGAAGCGTCCCTGGTTTCGCAAGCCCAACAAACCTGCGACCGCATGAAGGTTCGCCCCGCCCAACACAAGGGTAGGGGGTCGCCTTTGTACATTCACGGCTCGGTGGTCTTCGCTACCTTCCGACCAGTGGGTTTGCAAAGTAGTTTCCTCAGGGTACAAGATAGAGTTCCTCTCCTACCCTCCAAACAGGTTTTTTCCCTCGAACCTTCAGCTCCCCCGCCTCTTTGGGCAGCCCTGTTTGGGGCCCTGTCGGAACTGCTGGCACAGGGAGTGACTGTGCCCGTGCCCCAGCTGGAAAGGTTTGTGGTCCCAAAGAAGGAAGGAAGGGGTCCGTCCAATCCTGGACCTCAAGGCTCTGAACTGCTTTGTCAAATTCTAGGATGGAATTTGTGCGCTCGGTGGTGGCTGCACTACCAAACCCGGGAGATTTCCTGGCTTCCTTGGATATCAAGGACGCGTACTTGCATGTCCCCATATTTGTCAGACATCAAAGGTTCCTCCGCTTTGCAGTTGGGGACGACCACTATCAATTTGTGGCTCTTCCCTTTTTGCTTGGCCTCATCGCCAAGGGTATTTACCAAGGTTCTCGCCCCGGTCCTAGCTTTGTTGAGACAGCGAGGTATTGCTATAGTAGGCTACCAGGACGACCTTCTTCTGAGAGCTGCTTCAAGCTCAGAATTAGAGGTGGATGTGGCGATTTTTCATCCCGACCCTCCGATTTCGACTCGATGGCCATGTTGGTGGCCCCGTGGGGGCAGTATTGGCTGATTTACGCCTTTCCCCCACTGAAACTACTGCATTGTCTGCTTCGCAGTGTGCAGACCGAGGGAATCCTGATAATTCCAATTGCTCCGGATTGGCCTCGCTGACTTTAACGGCATGGCTATTGGAAGCCAGACGTCAACATCCGGCTTACTCCCCCGTTGAAGTCCATTAGCGACGAAACGATCGTAGGGTGCCGTGACGTCATCGCGTTCCGTCCTGAACGCCGGCTGTGTTTTCCTGACCGAGTAGCGAGAAGCATCGGAACAAGAGATCGGAGACGTTTTGCTATCCATGCTGTATTTATATTGCCTAATTGTAAGTGCAATTTTTATTAAACCCTCTTTTATTTTTAAACGTTATACGCTATGAGAGGTCCTTCTTCTCTTTTTTTTGGTTTATGACTCTTCGGATTGTATGCTGAGCTATACCGTGGTTATCTTGACGGCTAAGGTATTGGGAGACCAGACTTCCCACAGGCCCTATTAGACTGATGCAAAACAGTCTTTTCATCTGGTAAGCAGGCAATCTTATCCTTCCTCACGGGTGTATTGGTGACAGCTTACCTCACATCAATCAAGAGTCTTTCACATTGTCTGCACAATCCACTTCTCTTTCACAAGGAAAATTACTGGATAGAGTCATATGAACTTTGTTTCGTGGCTTTTTAAGACTTTTTCTTCATATATCCATCTGCATTTTTATGTTTTTTCCTATTCTGGTTATATTTTCAGTTTATTCCAGAATGACTTTTTTTGTTTATTATTAATTTATATGAGCACAATATCACTCACTAGCGCTGCACTGTTTTTTTCTTTTTTATGTTACCAAGTTGTTGTACACAATTTAGTGCTAGCAGCTATTTACATTTATAATTCAATATTTAATTTAGCGCAGCGTCAACCTTTTGGTTTTTGTTTATTTCTATTGGAAGCCAGGTATTGAGGGACCGCAGCCTGTCTGATGCGGTCATTGCTACCATGTTGAGAGCACGAAAATCTTCCTCTAGGAAGATTTATCATATTAAGGCCTACATCTGTGTGAGGAGCTAAAGTGGCAACCTCGGGTGTACTCGGTCTCCAGAATTCTACTGTTTTAACAAAGTGGTGTGGACCAAAGACTTGCTTTGAGTACTATTAAAGGGGCAGATTTCTGCCCTGGCCGTCTTTTTTTTCAACAGCATTTGGCGGTGCATTCCCTGGTGAGTATGTTTTATACAGGAGGTTCGACATGTGGTCCCCCCGGTACGACCGCCTTTGCCTCCATGGAACTTGATCCTCCTTGGTGCTTCAGAAACCACCGTTTGAAAATATCAGGGAGATTCCTTTTGTTGACACTCTCTCTCCAAAAGGTGGCCTTTTTGGTGGCCATTACGTCAGTGAGACGGGTTTCTGAGCTGGCGGCCTTGTCTTGCAAGGCTCCTTATCTGATCCTACACAAGGATAAGGTGGTGCTACGCCCGCAGCCTTCGTTTCTTCCTAAGGTCGTTTTGGCTTTTCATCTCAATGAGGACAATGTACTTCCGTCCTCGTGCCCTTGACCTTCGCATCCCAAAGTGGCTGCTTTGCATTCTTTGGACGTGGTCCGTGCTCTGCGGGTGTACCTGTCCGCTACAGCTTTGTTCCCGGAAGTCGGACTTGCTGTTTGTCTTGGTGACTGGTCCCGAGTATGGCGGTCTCATTGAACACTATCTCTAGATGGATTAGGAGGATGTTAAGGAGCTCTGGTTATGTTTGGGGGTGAAGTTTGTTTTTGGTTGCTGTTCCCACCCCTCGTTTTTTTGGCACTGCTTGGGGACGTCCCTATTCAGTGATTCTGTGTCCGTCCATTAACGCAAGAGAAAATAGGATTTTTGTACTCACCGTAAAATCCTTTTCTCTGTAGTTTTCTCTGTTTGTACTGCTTTTTGATGAACTGAGGCTGCTGTGTGCAGGAAGTGGGGTTATACCTAGAGGGACCGCCCTAGTCCTCTCCTGATAGACGAGAAATACCCTATTGTTCAGTGATTCTGCTGTGTCCGTCCATGAACTACAGTGAAAAGGATTTTACGGTAAAAATCCTATGACCTTATTTTAAAAAATATATATATATATATATATATATATATATATATATTTTTTCATTTACATTGCAAAAAAAAAAATTCCAGTGGTGATCAAATACCACCAAAATAAATCTCTTATTTGTTTGAAAAAAAGGATGTAAATTTTGTTTGGGCATAGTGTTGCATGGCCACGCAAATACCAGTTAAAGTCGCGCAGTGCCAAATTGCAAAAAATACTTTGGTCAGGAAGGGGGTGAAACCTTCCAGAGCTGAAGTAGTTAAAGTAAAACAAATATTGTCTGTTGTCATGACTGAAAACAATGCTGTTAACCCTTCATAAAAGATTAATAATGTAATTTTTAGTTGATGTGTGCGTTTTTGTTTTTTTTTCTTTACAGACTAGTAGAATAGCAAGAGATAATGAAGTCCGAGAAAGTGATAAAGAGCAACTCAAAGCCATTTCTGCCCGGGACCCTCTCTCTGAAATTACTGAGCAAGAAAAGGAGTTTCTCTGGAGCCACAGGTACCACTCATTTGACCTAACTGCTTTAGGTTTCTTACAAGCAAGCCTTAAAAAGAGCATTCCCCACTATTCCTTAGTGTGCTCGATTTAGATCATTGGCAACCCCCCCCCCCCCCTCCGAAAAAACTGTATTACTTTTTGAGCCTGACTGCATTACAGTAGTAATAAAGGAAGCTTTGATTTGTCTTTAGGGTTTATTCACACAAGAGCTCAGGCTTTGAAAATCTGAAATCCAATGTAATTCACATGTTTCCCCCTTGTCTGCCTGAAGTATTGTCTAAAACGCTCATTCACTACATACCCCCCGCCCTGCATATTTCCTACACATCACTCTCTGTTTTAAGTGCTGGTGACACACAATATCAGGCAGATTCTCCAATCAGAATTATTTTTATCAGCCACGGAGGCACTTCCTTTTGAAAGAGGGATGACAGTTGGACAAAGTATAAGATAAATGGGGCCTCTGTGGTGTTTTCGGAAGGAAGAAATCTAAAGAATTTTATGTGTAAAATGGCTGACTGGTTTACTTTTAACAGGTGTTCATTTCTTGTTCTAGTTTTATCTAATGACTTTGTCTTGTTCCTTATTTAATTTTGAAGGCATTATTGTCTGAATACCCCTGATATCCTCCCTAAGCTGCTTCTAGCTGTGAAATGGAACTGCAGAGATGATGTTGCACAGGTACAGTACAAAGATGATGATGACAATCTTGTTGCACCAGGTGTTTGACATATTCAGTTTTCTTTCTGTATGTGTATTTAAAGTAGTTTGTTGGCTAGCATGTCAAAAATTCAGTTATGGTTGGTGATGGTTTTTTATTTTACTGTGACTATAATACAGTATTTGTGTCTTTCATATATACTTTTATATGAGAAATGCCATATCTTAATTGTACAGTCCAGAACCCTGGTAGAGTATAAGCACTATGTGTTGTATGCTTGTATCTTCAGGTGACTGAATGCTGGTCGCTGTCCTTTAGAGCATATGCCCCATAAGTGCCTCCCCCTATAACCATACCCCAATCTGTAAGTCCTCGGTTTTGCGCTGGTGTCTGGAGGTGATGGATTTTTTTTCCTCCATGGAGAAAATCACCCCAAGGCTTAACTAGTTTATTTTTACTTTTACTATTTTATTTTCAAATTCTTCAATCAACGCTCACTGGCCTCTAATGCCAACATAGAAGAAGTGTATACGGATCAGCGCAACCTTGGTAAAACCTTTTGGGAGCCTTACCTGGACCTACTGTTAGGATAACCTGTAATGTTGCTTTGGGCACTGGCTCCTGCATGGGCACTCACATTGGCCCTTGGTGCAACACATTGAGTTAGCCACAGGGTGCTATACAGGTCCAGAGCTGTGATCCATCACTATGCAACTCCATTCCTGAAGACCCTTTTGGGGGTATTCCCACTGTGATGGATGAAGCCTTGACTTTACATAAAGTACAGTGTTGTGGATAGGTAAGACAGGATCACCCTTTATCTCTGACCATTACGGTAAAAACAGGGCTATGTTTGGAATGTATTCACATTTTCAAACTAGGCGCTAAAACTCAACCACTCTCGGGTGAACACCCAGGTGCTACACCACACTACTGGTAACACACTTTCAGAGCATTTATAAGGTACTCGGTGCTTCCTCCTGCTCCTTTGCCACGAGGATCCAATACATGGCGGTTTGCACCTGGGTTACTGCGTACTCCTTCCAGACATGCTTGCCCTATTTGGAAGGAACTCTGGTTCTTGCTGTATTTTCAGCTTCCATAGAAAATGTTATGTTTTGCTGTGACATTGTGCTGACAATGAAACGGTTCATTGGCCGTCTCTAAAAAATAGATCAGTTGCTTGGCTCTGTCTGTAGCATACTGTGGAAAAAGTGTAGCGCTAGAAATTATTGAATTTCAATGAAAAATTCGTAAATAAATAAACAAAATACATATACAACACCACAAGTGAAAATGGATAGTGTTGCCACTAATTACAGTCCATAAACCTCCAATAAATGGATAATAGTGACAAAATCTGGACAATGCCAGAAAGATTGAAGTGAATAGAAATGTTCATAAAGGAAAAGTTCATATATGAGAAATGCAGTGCCTAGGTGAATAAACACAATCCAACGGTGATTTCTAGATGGGAGATCCACTACCACTTATGATAGGGGGCTTTTCGAATAGATTGGACCCAGAAGGGCATATACCCACTAGGCCAATCAAGCTTGTAAATAGGATCCACTTTAGAGGATATACCACAGATGTCTCAAAGCCAGTAATCATTGATAAGACCTCAGGCAGGGAAATCCAGGGGTTCACAGCAGGTGATGATTTACAGCAAATCCCAGAGACGGCACATCAGATATCCCAATGTAAAAGAAAAAATTGGAGTGCACATAGCATAATTCCATATAAATAACACAAAATGTATTAAAGAAAGAAACTCACATATTGCAGTGATAAAACGAGCTCATAAAATCAGGGTAGCAATGACGACAGCAGTCCTTCCCGACATGTTTTGTTACAATAGTACTTCATCTGTAGCATAGCCTGCTTTCCTTCTTACTTGTTTGAGAAGGTATTCCAGGCAGAAATCAAAATGACATGTAGTAAAGCAGGCATTATCTACTGTATACATGTATAAGGCCTCGTACACACGACCGAGGAACTCGTCTGAAAAGACACATCGTTTTCCTCGACGAGTTTCTTGTTAGGCTTGTCGAGGAACTCGACAAGCTTGCTTTGCGTACACACGGTCAAGACAAAATCTCCTCGTTCTCAAACGCGGTGGCGTACAACCCATACAATGGCAGGGGAAGTTCGATTCCACTGGCACAACCCTTGGGGCAGCTTTTGCTAATCTCATGTTACTGCGTGTTAAGTAAAAGTTTGGTAAGAGATGATTTGCATTTGTCTGTTACAGCGTGAAAAATGTGTTCTCTCCATTACAAACGCTACTTTTACCGAAGGTGCGCTCCCATCTCATACTTTATTCTGAGCATACGCGGGTTTCTTGGCATACACACACTCGCGTTTCTCGTCGAAAACCAGCTGAGGAAGTCCCGCCTACGGGACGTAACGCGTACGAAGGGGAGGAGTAGCGCACGGACGTCACCCTCGATCATCGCTGCTGTGTTTGGCATCTGCTGTACATGCTGTTTTGCTTGCACTCGGCCTTGAGTGATTTTAAATGTAAGTGTACCATTTTTTCCTTATTAAATTCACCGGTACATACAGAGAGCACTTAGATCTTTGTGTTTTTCTTTTATGGTGATCTGCGGATATCTATGTGATATGGTGATAAAGCTGGAGGCTGGTCCTGACTGAGATTTGGATGCTGATATGCTTTGTGACTCTATATGGGTCGAAGCAATGAGGTGAGAGTCCATCTTTACCTTGGTGGTGGATTTTCCTCTGGTGCCTCCTCTTCACTCTCACCCCTGCCGGATTTGTTTGCTTTTATTTAAGGACATTATATTATACACTTGGACATTATTGTTATTTACTTTATTTACTTGTAATTTTGCGCTGCACTTTTCTTCTTTTTTACGACAAGGAACACGACGAGGAAATTGAGACTCCCGTCGAGGAAAAAGAACTTGTTCTCTTTTTTTCCTTGTCGAGTTCCTCGACAGTTTCCTCGATGAGAAACGTACACACGACCGTTTTCCTCTGCAAAAAAGCTCTCCCACTAAGTTTCTTGATGGATTCTATCGAGGAAAACGGCCGTGTGTACGAGGCCTAACTTCTATTGGAAAAAAACACTGGATTATTGCTATTTTATAGTCTGTAGTCTGCTGTGATTAGCTAACAGGCTTGTATGGCAGTGGCTTGACTGTCCTAACCTGCTGCATACCCAGAGTCCATCTCACGGTATATCCCAAAGCTAATGATTTTTTGACTGTAGCTACATTTTATTTTTTTCTGCTCTGTTTCCCCAATCTATAATTGATCCAGTTGTGGTGAGATTGCCAATCTACTGAGAATGTAAGTTAGGCTGACAGTGACTCGATTCAAATTATATCTTGCAGACTAGAAAGCTTTAATCTAAAAACTTGTGCAGATCATAACAGATGAGCAGGCCATTTCCACCATTTAAGTCCTTGCCAAGCAGCGACTATGATGCGTTCAGGCAGACCTTGGCCTACCCAAAAACAGCCTAATTTAGGCTGTTCCAACACATTGGAATTCAACACTTCACATGCTGCAAAGAATGCTGGAATAAAAGCGAGCTCTGAGCATCTATTCAGGCAAACATGGAGGATATCGTTGTCCAACTGCTGATCAGTGGGACATTGTAGCCAATATCATTGAGGCCCTCCTCCCCATAGAGGAAGTGACGCTAGAGGTGAATCATTACGACTTATCTGTCTCCTCTCTCTTCCCATGTGTGAGAGTGCTGAAGATGCTTCTTCAAGAGAATGGGAGGACCCAACACATGTGGCATTAAAACATTCAGGCAGGTCATGAGGGACAGCCTCACCAAACGCTTTGAGAAGCATGAAGAGAATGAAAATGTTGTACTGGCATGTCTTTTGGATCCTCGATACAAGAATCAAGCTTTCCCTTTTGATGTATTAGCCAAGGTAAAATGATCGCTTACAGAAGATCAACGCGAGCTGCTGGATGTTCCTGCAGAAAGGTCAAGTTTGGAAGAGCAGGTTGCTTTTCTGGAAGAGCAGCATGCTGCAAAAACATCAGATATCGAGCAGAAGAATATCTTTATCGTGGTTGAATTGATGCCATGTTTAGCGTGTTATTGGGGCCTCATGTGGAGGATTATTCTGAATGTGCATCAATAATCAGCCTGGATCATGAACTTTATCTCTATTTGAAGGAACCAGTAATTGACAGAAGAAGTGGTGGAAAGAAAATAAGTCGCGCAACAAAAGACTTGCCTGTCATGCTAGATGATACCTCTCTGCTCATCCTTCTGTACCAAGTGAGCATGTTTTCGGTGAAGTGGCAGCAATATATGAAAAAAAAACAAAACCCGTTTTAACATGCTCAAATGTTATGTTTTCTGCACTATATTGTTCTACTTAACTGGGAGTTTTGAAGAAAGTGTAGTGTGAGTGTGTCCTGTCCACTGTCTAGCTTTTTGCAATTTAATCGGTGCAATGCAGTAACAGTTCTACTGTTTCTATGTTTTGGGAAGCCATTTTAAGAAGTTATTGTTTTTAAAGCACTTTTACACAGGCGTTTACTTTTTGACCCCATTCATCATGTATTTGATTTTCTCCCATGAGTTTTCATGCAGGTATGGTGTGACGAACAAGCCCTTAATGTTTATTAAAAATTAAACATTAACCTGTTCAGTTTATACCAGATTTGTGCATAAAATTGGTGGTCTTTTTGAAAAGTTTAAATGTACAATATATCGGCAAATAATATTGGCTATCGGTGGGAGAGGTGGCTGAAATATTGGTATCGTATCGGCAGCGAAAAACAATATCGGTCGATCCCTAGTCGCCACATCAGCTCTAACAGCGGGGGAGGTCCTTTCTTCCTCATCAATGGAGAGTTATCAAAACAGATGCAAGTCTCTCAGACTAGGAAGGAGTGTTCAATCCCTAACTGTCAAACAAGTTTACTGGGGGAAAACAAGATCCTCATCTTGAAGCTCAGCAGTCCAGTTGACCCTGTTGCACAGAAATCTCCTTTCTAAAAGGACACCTAATCGGGGTGCAGTCAGACAATGCCACAGCTGTGGCCTACATCAACCATCAAGGGGGCGCCAGGCATCTGGCTACCTTTTTGAAGGAAGCAAACAGGATGATCTCATGGACAGAAACTCATTGTCCAGCGATCTCTGTTTGAATACCAGAAGTGCATATCTTAAAAGCAGATTACAACCGCCATTCACACATGTGTTTGCTATTCGGTATGCCAAAATTAGAGATTCCGGATTTGGGTGTCCTAGCCTCCAGAATAAACAAACTACCTATGTTTTCAGTCAAAACCAGGGATGTCTCAAGCATCAGATGTCTTAAAAATTCCCTGGTCTCAGTTCAGGTCAATTTATGCTTTCCCAGTGTAAATTCTCCATCTGCTCCAGAAAATAGAGCAAAAGGAAAACTGTGATCCTAATTGCACCAAACTGGCCCAGAAGAAACTGGTACACAGACATACTCTAGACAGACTTCTAGCAAACAACCTCAGTTTTTTTCCCAAGAAGCCAATTGCTATCTCAAGGTCCTCCTATTATTTTTTTGTTTTTTTTGTTTTTATTTTAGTTTTTTTTGTTTTTGGTCCTCCTATTCTATCCTGCTTCTTACTCTCTGGCTTTAATTGCATGGCTGTTGAAAACACAGCTCCTAGCTCATAGAAGGGTTCTAAATCTGTTATTCCTACCATAGTAAAAGCAAGGAAAGCCTCTGCCATGAAGATCTACAACATTGTATTGTCATACCTGGAAATATTTATTTTTATGTTTTGCCTGGTATGAACACCGGAATCGCAAAAGAAGAAACCAGAGCTAAACCGCATGTAGTGTAGTATAAGATATACTATAGTGTAGCAAAAAAATTTAAACCGCAGAGGTGATCAAATACCACAAAAAAAAGCTCTATTTGTGGGGAAAAAAGGAGGTCAATTTTGTTTCGGAGCCACGTCGCACGCCCACTCAAAGTTAAAGCGTTGCAGTGCCGAATCACAAAAAGTGGCCCGATCTTTAGGCAGCAATGAAGTGGTAAACAACAAATTTCAGAAAGAGGCTCGGTCCTTAAGTAGTTAAGAAGTAAAACCACTTTGAGATAGGTCTAAGGTACACATTAGGGGTACCCTGTCTCGTGATCTTAACTTCAATCTTTCTACACTTATTATCATTACTAGGTACAGTCTCAACAATGAGTCCCAACTGGCCATTCATTTCTGTGAACCTGAGCGTCTTTTAGTAGAACGACATCTCCGATTTGCAGGTTAGGCTTTTCAACTTGCCATTCTCTGCGTAACTGGTGCATCACCAGGTACTCTTGTTTACATCTTTTCCAGAAGATGTCTGCAAGACCCTGAACTTGCTTCCCTTGCTTGGTGTATAGGTCTTTGAGACCAAAGTTTCCTGTGGGAGCGAACACTATTTTTAATCTTCTGAGTCAAAAGCATTGCTGGGGTCAAGACTGCTGGCATTTCTGGATCTCTTGACACTGGAACTAAAGGTCGAGCGTTCATGATGTCCATGACTTCAGCCATAAGTGTGGTGAGAACTTCATGTGTAAGGGGAGTAAAGCCAACCTTCAGAAACATGGCATCCAGAATGTGACAAGCCACTCCAATCATCCTCTCCCAGGCTCCTCCCATATGTGACGCATGAGGATTGAAGGTCCAAGTGCATCTTTTGATCTTGAAGAGATCAGTGTCTTCTGTAATGATCTTCAACTCCTTACAGGCCCCAATAAAGTTTGTGCCGTGATCTAAGCAAAGTTGCTTCACAGGTCCTCGGGTAGAGAAAAATCTTCTCAGAGTTGAGGTAGACAGACTCGATCACTTCAATGTGTACTGCTCTAGTACTCATGCAAGAGAACAGAACAGCCCATGTTTACATTCTGCACTGCTTCCTCTGGTCTGGCGAGAAGATATATTACAGGGACCAAAGATATAGCCAGGCCAACATGAGTGAATGGCGGGTATGAAGCCAGTCTATCTGCAGATAAGTCTGACATCTTTTGATCTTTAAGTTTCCCTCTAATTTTCCTGCAGATTACACATCTGTGGATTACACTGGAGGCTAGTCTTTTACTTCCTATGATCCATAATCCAGCTGACCGGACTGCTCCCTCAGTGAAGTGGCGACCCTAATGTGCAACTTGCTCATGATAGTGTCTTACTAACAGAAATTAAACGTGATGATTCTTGGGCATGATAAAGGGGCGTTTCTCTTTGACGGTCATATTAACTGCTGACAAGCGACCTCCAATTCTTATCGCTCCATCTTCATCAAATATAGGGTTCAGTTTTTTTAGTGGACTGTGTTTGGAGATCTTTTCTCCTTCTTTTTTTTTTTTAAGAAGGCACTTGATTTCTTCTTTAAATAATTCATGCTGAGCACATCTGATGATGATTTTGGCTTACATAAGATAATTGATATTACACTTGCCAGTGTTGGTAGCTCTGCAAAAGGATTTGGCTAGGTGAAAAAGCTTTTCTTATTGCTCGAATGAGTGACTTCCAGCTGGAAAATCTTTCAAACCTGTGTGTGCCAAGATTGCCTCTAGTAGTTATGGTACTGAACGCTGTAACTTGTTCCCTTACTTCTTTGTCGTCATCTGGTTCTACAAGTTTAAAGGTCTCTAACTGGGTGGTCTCTTCGGTTTCTGATTTAGTCAAAAAAGATGGACCTGAGATCCTTTGCAACCTTACGTTTAGATTCTGCTAACATCTCTTGTTCTTTTCAGAATGTTCGTATCCTCATCGTTGCTGGAGAAAGAAGCGAGTCCATCATGCACATAAAAATGTTCTCATGACGAGCTTTTGGCCACCTGTGACATGTTCTTCTTTACCTTCCTGAGCTTCTTGTCTTGGGTTGTAGATAAGTACAACTGAAGAGGGGCTGTTCCCGAACACGTGTACCTTCATCCTGTATTCTGTGCCATTTTGGTTGAAGTCATTATCTTCATACCACAAGAACCTCAGGTAGTCTCTGTGATCTTTGCGGACAAGGAAATGGTAGAACATTTGTTGTACATCTGCTTTTACTGCAACAAGTTTTTTTCGGAATCTAATGAGGACTCCAAGGAGTGTATTATTCAGGTCGGGTCCACTTAGGAGGACATCGTTTAGAGAGATGCCTTCATTCTTTGCACTGGAGTCAAATACTACTTGTATCTGGTTTCTGAGGATGATACACTCCAAATATTGGTAAGTTCCAACATTCTTGTTTTTTCTTCCAATGGTGGTGCTTTTTCAGCTTGACCGCTGTCGAAGATCTTCTGTATGAAATCATGGAAGTGTTCCTTAATTTATGGCTTTCTGTCCAGAGTGTGACGCAATGACGTGAGGTGCTTCGCTGCTTGTCCTTTGTTAGGAAGCTGATGTTGGGGTTAACGGAAAGGTAGCGGAGCTACCCAGCTGTTTGACTCGTCCATGAAGACTTCTCCGTAAATGATCCCAAGACAGAGGCTATCTTCAACAGATGATGCTGGTTTGTCATCATATTGCATTCTTTCGAACACCTTGCATCCTAGCTCGTCTGTATCTTCAGCTGAGGCTATAGCATCCATGCAGCTCTTAACTCTCTGCCATTGTATTTTGTTGACTAGTCTCTCTTTTATCTGTATCCTGTTGGTACAGGGGCTAAGGCGTGATGTGCGGCCATTCTGCAACATGTTTGTTTTGTAGACATTCACTTTTGCTGGCTTGTGAGCTCCGTCCAGACATACATCACCAATGATGACCCATCCAAGGTCAAGACATTGTGCAAATGGTGCATTATGTGGCCCATTCGACTGACCTTGTGCACTCTCAGTATATGTCTTCCTAGTAGATGGATAATTGCTGCATCAGGGTCGAGTGCTGCGATCGTGTCTGTTATTTGTGTCAGATGAGGGTAATGATGTGCCATTTCAAGTGTGGGGATCTCTGATCTATCTCTGATATATCATCGAATGACTCAATGATGTAGTTGCTTGCTCTCCTCCCTGATGTCTTCAAAGTGATCAGAATATACTTTCTCTGTCATTGAAGAGGTCAAAGAACTCTGTACTTGCCAGAGATCGGTTACTTTGTTTGTGTAAAGCCTCATACACATGATCAGACTTTTCTGTGGATTTTGCTCCGAAGGGCGTTGTCCGTGAACTTGGTATGCATACACACGGCACTGCATGGTTTTTCTGCTCTTTATCGCCACCCTTTGGGCAACTTGTGCAATTGTTGTCTGATCTTTAACATTGGTTCTGAGCATGCGTGTTTTTACTTTGGACTTTAGTCCAATGGACTTGTGTACACACAATCGGATTAGCCGATGTAGGACATTTGTTGCCGGAAAGTTTGTCTGTTCACACAGCGAACATTTGTCCGATGAAAAAGCTTGTCCGATGGAGCGTAGACCCGGTCGGAATGTCTGCAAAAACTGATCCTTCTGAGGTTTGTTGTCAAAAAGTCCAATTGTGTGTACGGGAGTTTAGGCAGCATACATTCTGATTGCCCTCTCTCTGAGGCCTGCAGGATACTTTACGTTGACTAAACATATTTTGGAGCATGAACTAGAGTTAAATGTCTCTGTGCACTTTGAGGTTATTGCTGGTGTTGCACTCTTTTTGCTCCCCACCGTGATTTTCTTGGGTTGCCAGATTTTCTGTTCTCCATGGTGCTGGTCCTGGGTGTAGCGGAGACGGATGTTTGTCATCATTGCATTTGTTGCATCGTATTGCTTTCACACAGTCTTTTGCAAGATGTTGACTTGAATCAAAGCATCTGAAACCAATGCGCTTGTCCTTAAGATAAGACTTGTGCTCCTCTATTGTCTTGCTTCTGAAACTGAAACATTTTCTCAGTGGATGAGGCTTGTTATGTAGTGGACACTAATTGTCTAGACCCTTAATTTTCATTCCTGAGCTTTTATCCTGGTTGGCTTCAAACTCAGACAGTGTCTTTTATATACAGACACTGTTGATCTGCATTCGTTCTTGTGCGCTAACGTTTTTTTTTTACGGAGTTCAAGCTTCCCATGTGCAAAAAGGCGAAGCATGGGTCATTTGTGCATTTTAGCTTGATTCACAATGAACTTTGCGAGGAAGGAGAAAGGTGGAAAGGCCACCCGATGATCTTCTTTGTATTTTGATGCTTGCGTGATCCATTTTTCTTGTAAATTGTAAGGAAGCTTCTCGATTTATCGAGTTGATTCCAATGTGCTGTATCCAAATATGAGAGGCCTGGCAGGTATCCACTTACTTTTAGAGCTGGAGGTGGCAAAAGTATGTCTCCATAATTTTCCATTTTCTTCAGAAGTGCATCTTCAATTAATTTAGGTCACCCATAGCAGTCTTCCAATCTCTGCCATAGCATTGTAAGCCCTGCCGTCACATCATGAACATGTACGGACCTGATTCTTTTGGCTTGCTCAGAAGATTCTGGTCCGACATTTGGAGAGTAGGTCAAGTATTTCTGTCTGTCAGCTTTGTCTTTGGGTGCTGCTTGGAAAAGACGACTTGTAGGCCCAAATGTTTTCTGGACGGTCGTCAAACTTCGAGACCAGAGCTCTCCATTTTATGGCGTATCAAGTCTGTGGCTCCTGCAGCCTCAGGTGAGCATTTTCTGGGAACAAACACAGGGCATGTTTGTGGCTGAGACAGTGGGGGTGCTTGGTTAAATCCACTCTGTTCGTGTGGTTGTTCTCCCTTTGCTGCAAGTCTTTCTGCTATAGGCCAGATTTATTTTTTCCCAAGAAGGGATTACATTACCATTCGTTTGGTCTCTGAGTGCGTAACCACTTGACTTTTCGTATTAAAGTTCTGGTTCAGTCTTGTAGCATTGAGTGATATCAAAGTTGTCTATTACTAGTGGGACCTTTGATGATTTTGATGCATCATTGGACTGTTGATCAGTGCACATGGTCGCATTCAATTGTACATGCTCACAGGTGCATTGGATTGCTCTAAAAAGTGTCATCTGGGTTTCTATCAGTGTTCTCTGTACTGTTCTAAAGCTCTCATGAGAACCTCGGCTTCAGCGAACGCTGCTGAAGCAGTTTTTTTCTTGCTTGAGAATATGTAAAGATGTTTTCACCTCAGCTTTTCAGCTTTACTTTTAGCTTTAATCGTACAATATTCTTCATTTATGCAGCCCTGTTCTCTTATTTCAGCTTCACGTATTGCATAGGAAGCCAGTGCACGTGCAGCTTCTGCTTTTGCATGGGCCCTGGTGGCTGCAGCACTGGTGGACGACAGGTTAGAGCAGCTTGAATGTCTTGAGCTAGTGTGCTTGTACCTGGCAGCTTCAGCACTAGCTAATGTCTGATCCGATTTGACTAGAGACTCTAGAGCTTGCGTAGTGTGACCTAGTCCTTGGCATACTGTATTTGCTTTTCTCTGCTTGTGTATGCTGAGGGATGGCTGATGTAGTATCCTGGCCTGTGTGCTGCATGATGAAACGGATAACTTTTCTGTAATGACTGTGGTTGTAGAGGTTAGCTGATGATTGGAATGAATCCACTCTTCC
This sequence comes from Rana temporaria, assembly GCF_905171775.1. Classification (NCBI taxonomy): domain Eukaryota; kingdom Metazoa; phylum Chordata; class Amphibia; order Anura; family Ranidae; genus Rana; species Rana temporaria. Next base: position 178,162,916 of record NC_053492.1, read on the forward strand.
TTAGACTAGCCCGTTGTGTTAAGACTTTTTAGGCCTCATGCACACGAGACGCTGGTAAACGCATGTTCAGAGGCAGTTTGACAGCTGTTTCAACTGTCCCTGAACACATTCAATGTTATCCTATGTGTCCATGCACACAGTCTCGTTTTATTGCCATTATTGCCTCGTTTTTCCAGAAGCAAAAGAAAATGGGTTCAGACGCAAACGTTTTCCACGTTTCAGACGCAAAATGCGACAAAACGCAGTACCAGCGTTTTGCCGCGATTTTGTTTATAGGCGTTTTTAAGGGTGACTTTTTTTTTTTTTTTTTTTTACATTAGAAATCTCAAAAATGATGGCAAATTATGAAAAACCATTAAAAAAAAACGAATTGCTTGCATTGCATTGTGGACAATCCACAACTTGTGGCAGGTGATGTGGCCAGTGGACATTCCACAACTTGTGGCAGGTGATGTGACAAGGAACGTGGCCAGTGGATAATCCACAACTTGTGGCAAGTGGACAATCCACAACTTGTGGCAGGTGATGTGGCCAGTGAACAATCCACAACTTGTGGCAAGTAACGTGGCCAGGTGACGTGGCCAATCCACAACTTGTGGCAAGTAGACAATCCGCAGCTTGTGGCAAGTGACACGCTAAATACAAGTACACTCCTGCTCTCTCAGCTGCTACTCACTCTGGTTTCACAAAATGGCTGAAATGGTTAAATAATACTGTTTTTTTGAGCTTAGGGAGGGTCTTATGATGTTTCTTAACTAAACGCTTCTAAACGCAAACGCGGTAAAACGCCACGAAACTTGCGCCAAAACAGGCATTTTTAAACGCCGCTTTTAGCCTTTAAAAACGTGTGTTTAGCAGAGTTTGCACTGGCGTCCCGTGTGCATGGGGCCTTACTGTTCTGCCCTCACAATGTGTTTGAAGTACAAGGTTTGACAGACGGCTAACAACTCCCCAATAAAGACTGAGGCTGAAGGGTTAACAGTTGTAATCTATACTGAGAATTCATTTATTTTTTGTTTGTAAAACTGCAAAACACAAATTATAAAAGTATGCATTGGCATTAAACATTACTAAAAATGCAAGTAGTGTCAGGCATGCTCCATTACTGTAAGGCAGTGCTTCTCAAATAGTGGGGCGCGCCCCCCAGGGGGGGCCCGAGGCTCCATAAAGGGGGGCTCGTTTCGGACCGCGGCGATCGCGCCATTTAGTATCCGCTTCTGTCCCCAGCCTCCTCCGCTAGTTAGAGGAGCGGGAGGCGGGACATTTTTGAACTGGGGGACGGGACCAGAGAGGTAGCAGCCTGTCCTGTTGGACGGCAGGTGATTGGCTGCTAGGAGGCGGTCCTAGCAGCCAATCACCAGTTCGCCCATAAGTCTCCCCGCCCAGTGCTGCTGTGGCTTCACTTGACGAATGTCCCGCCTCCTGCTCTCCACGCTGAAAAGTTACAGGTAGGGGTGGAGAGGGAAAGGAGGAAAAATATATGGAGATGTTAAGGACGAGGAGTGGGGGCTGTGCTGTGGGGGGGAAAAGGGGGGTTATGTGATGGGGGAAACTGTGTGCAGGATATGTGATGGGGGTCATCTAAAGGGGGCAATACTGTGTGGGGGGATATGTGATGGGGCAATACTGTGTGGGGGGGGTATGTGATGGGGCAATACTGTGTGGGGGGGATATGTGATGGGGCAATACTGTGTGAGGGGGATATGTGAAGAAGGGCAATACTGTGTGTGTGGGGGGATATGTGAAGAAGGGCAATACTGTGTGGGGGGATATGTGGATACAGTGTTATGCAGAGGTGTACTTATAACAATTTTATAGACAAATGATACTATTTACAGTCGCGCGCAAAATGTTTTCTTCTTTCTAGGGGGGGGCATGACAGAAAATAATTGAGAAGCACTGCTGTAAGGCAATAGCTAACATAAAATGTGGCCTAGCTAAAAGATATCCCTGACAAAAGTACTACCAAACACATAAAAATGCAGTTGAATTAGTAGAACACATATTACCTAATTGAATAATAATTACCGCCTACTCAGACTTATGCTTCCAAGGCCTGTATTAAGAAACAATGGAGGTCTTCACATGCTTTCTTCACAGCAGTTCGCAAGAAATAAGTAAAATGTCTGCTGGACAGGAAGTGGGTGTAATATATACTACAGTTCCTGCCAGTATTGGATGCCAATTTAAAGCAACAGTAAGATAATGCATATACTGTATGGTGATCATAACACACATTTTCACTTCCAGGTTATCCTACTTTTTACATAGACTATCCCCCCTTTTAGTTTATCATAACATGCAAACCTATGCCAAACTCGACTGCATCACCAACCTCATCTCGAAATATCACCCAAACCATATATTCTGCACCTCCCAAGTCCTACTCTCTAGCTCGCTTGTCACCCCCTTCCGTGAGCGCCTTCAGGACTTTTTAAGAGCCTCTACCATGCTCTGGAACTCCCTATTTGTCCAACTATCCCCTACTCTGTCTACTTTTGATCCTGTATTATAATTATAATGTCATCCCCCTTGGAACACTAGAGAATATTGAGAAGGGGTTATACCCGGCTAATCACTTTTTTTTTAATTGTCAGTGTTTAATTACACCTAAAAGCAGCAGTATATCCCAGTTGTCTTTTTGATTTACTTTTAATCCGTTTTTCCAGTATGTAGTTTTGGATAAGGGAAGGAAGCATAAGCACTTTTTTCAGGTTTACTACTATCAAAGGCACCAGTAGAGAGATTACTTCACTTCCTGTCTAGTAAATTGTCCACAGAACAGGGGACTGGTAAGGGGAAATGTCCCTAATGGAGCTCCCAATAGCAGTTTAAACCTGACTGGGGTTCTAACCTTTCCCTATTAAAAATCAAAAAAAAAAAAAAAAATGGGTAAAGATACACGTGTGTGTGTGTGTGTGTGTGTGTGTGTAGAAATGTAAAAGTTATTGCTTTTATTTCTGTTTGCACTGTTTTTACTTTGACACTGAATATTTTTTTTTGCCTATATTATAAGGGGGTTTGTATTTAGTGTAAACAGCATTTTTATGCAGTATTTATCAATTGCCACACTTTTTCCTCTCTCTACAGATGTATTGTCTGCTTAAAGACTGGCCTGCAATCCGACCTGAACAAGCAATGGAACTGCTGGATTTCAATTACCCAGATAGGGTAGTACGATCATTTGCAGTTACATGTTTAGAAAAGTATTTGACCGATGACAAGCTGTCACAGTATTTAATTCAACTTGTACAGGTAACCTTTCCATTGGCAAATAATTGCATTCCTTACTGTGCATGCAGCTATCTAGGTTTTGCTGAGGGGAACAGAGAACCAGAAGATTAATGCATTGGCCGAGGCGGTACCATTACTCTATTTACAAAGGGAAAAAGCTACTTCCACTAGCAGCTCAGGGGTTGAGATGCTTGATATGCCAGCAAGAGACCACGAGGCTTCAAATTCATATGGCTAGTGTTCTTTAACCACTTCAGCCCTGGAAGGATTTACCCCCTTAATGACTGCCCATTTTTGGCGATACAGCACTGCGTCACTTTAACTGACAATTGCGCAGGCATGTGACGTTGTACCCAAACAAAATGTATGTCCTTTTTTCCTACAAATAGAGCTTTCTTTTGGTGGCATTTGATCACCTCTGCAGTTGTTTTGTTTTTTTTTTGTTTTTTTGCGCTATAAACAAAGAGCGACAATTTTTGAGAAATTTCTTAAGTTTAGGCCAATATGTATTCTGCTACATATTTTTGTTAAAAAAAAATCCCAATAAGCATTCATTGATTGGTTTGCGCAAAAGTTATAACGTCTACAAAATAGGGGATTTCAAAGGTTGTTTGGGGGTTCCAATGAGCAATTTCTGTCCCTCGAATTAGTATGAGCTGAAAGAAAAATCCTGGATCGCCGCACTCCTCAAAAAACGATGTCTTTATTCAAAACATGAAAGAACAACAAATTCAAATGGAAAAAACAGCCAAAATTCATGCAGTCAACCAAGAAGTGGATTAGGAAAAAAGAGGTGACATGTTTCGCATCCTGTGATGCTTACTCGTAGCTAGTGAACAAATGACCAAAATGTGCTTAAATAGGGGAGGGAAAGAGGTGAATGGGGCGTTTCACCAAACACTCCCAGGTGATCATTAGTCAAAGGAACACCATTTTCCTTGATGTGTCACACATGAGGTGCTCCTGTGTATGAGATTAAAAAAGATTTGTGAATGAAAAAATATCTCATTTCTCAAACTCTTGATGGTGAAACCAAACAAGAGAAAGGAAAAAAAGAGGAGAGACCCCATGTGTGAGACACGTGTATATGTCATAACCAGTGTAAAGGATGAGTGAACAACAAATAATACATTTTGTGTGACATTATAAAAAGGTTGTGAAGTAGACATATGTGGCTATAGGGTGAAATAGGCAATAAATAAAGAATGTGGAAATTCTGAAGACTGCAGCCTTTTGTATGTCTAAAAACAAACAACATTTATATGTATAAAAATACAATATTTTAATTAAAATGGTATATGTGTGGTTATGATACCATGCACTATGTCGCTGCGCATTTCTGGTTTGCATGTCTTTATTAAACGTATATAGTCATTGTAATGTCTATATAAAAAGAAAGAAAAAAGGAAGCAATATATATGCTCCAAAAAAAAAAAAAACCTTTCTTCAAAAAATGACATAATGAACAAAAACCAAACCTGAAATGACGCAGCGGTATGTGTCAAGGGCAGAACCTGTTGGAAAGCTCCACTATCATTTATCTTCTATTTTTTATATTATATATTTAAATTGAGGCACAAAATTAGTGCCTATTTAGAAAGAAGGATAATAAAGAAGCCGCAATGTTCCTAATGTCCCCAAAAAAGAGAAGACACCTACTCATTTTGAGAAAAAGTGATCAGAAAAATTTGGCCAAAGGAAAGAAGTATATACAATAAGAATATCTGAAACAAAACAGAAAATTATATGTTTCATATATATAATGGGGTATGGAATGATCATGTGAACCAGCCAGACCCAACTAATAAAAGTGGGACACATCCCACTCAAAGTTGAGCCCCGAAGGGCGTCTGGAATTAAGAATAAAAATCCATCGGACTTCTTGCCTGCACAGTATGTTAAATTTATCCCCACCTCTAGCTGGTTTTGTGATTCTTTCTAGCCCTTGAATGACTAGACTAGAAGTGTCCTTGTCATGAGCAATGTTCCAATGTCGTGCGACATTGGTGGCATGGTCTTTATCGATATCGTATAGGTGATCATAGAGGCGATCCTTAAGTCTTCTGGTTGTCCTACCAACATATTGTATTAAACAAAGTTTGCATGTGATCACATATACTACATATCGTGTGTTGCAATTAATGAAAGAATGTAGCTTGTGCGATTTCCCTGTAGAGGTGAAAGTAACAGTGTCCCCTTTTTGGATGAAAGGGCAGTATGTGCAATTGCGACCACCACATCTAAATGTTCCATTAAAGGTAACCAATTGGTGGGAGTGGGCCTACTGCAAAAAATACTGGGGGATAACAAACTGCTGAGGGATGGAGCCCTCCTGGATACAGTGCGGACACCTCCTTTTAAAATTTCACAATAAATAGGGTCATTAGACAAAATTGGAAGATATTTGGTGACAATCTTTTTTTATTTTGTGAAACTCACTGCTGTATGGAGTAGAAAAAGTAGTGGTATAATTTTGATCTTTTTAGCTTTTTTGTACGGCCCTGTCCGTCGTGACCAGGAAGTTTATCTAAGAGCAGTTCTTTTCTTTGTACTCTCTTGGCTATTGATATGCCCCTATTTATTATGGCTCTTGGATAACCTCTTTCCTTGAATCTATTGGACATGTGTATGACTTCCTGATCAAAGTCTGATTCTTTGCTGCAAAGCCTCCTCAATCTTAGGAATTGACCAACCGGGATACTGTTTATAGTATGTCCCGGATGGTTGGAATCAGCCCGTAGGAGGGTATTCCCAGCGCTGGGTTTCCTATAGAGGTTGGAAATAACTGCACTGTTTTCACCCGTCAGTGTGACATCTAGAAATTCTATGCATTTCTTATCTAGAACTCCAGTAAAATTTAAATTGAGTTGATTGTCGTTCATATAGTTTAACCACTCCTGTAAATCTACATGTGGATCGGAAACAATAAACAAGAGGTCATCTATGTACCTGCAATAGAAAGCCGTGTCACTGCGGCGGGGGCTACCAGGTCCAAAAATGCGGTACCTCTCCCACCATCCCATGTAGAGGTTGGCTAAAGATGGTGAAAATTTGGCGCCCATCGAGGCACCGCACTTTTGGAGATAGTAGTCCCCGTCAAACATAAAGAAATTATGGGTGAGAAGATATTCCAAACATATCACAATAAATTCTTGGAGCAAGAAAGAAAAGCGTCCCGATCTTTTCAAAAAGAAAGACACCGCCTGCAAAGCAAGGGTGTGTGGGATGGAGGAGTATAAATTGGACACATCACAAGTAATCCAGCAGAAATTCTCCTTCCACACAAAGTCTTCCATTTTGTAAAGCAGCCGTTTAGTATCACGTAAATATCCGGGTAGCAAGAGACCACGAGGCTTCAAATTCATATGGCTAGTGTTCTTTAACCACTTCAGCCCTGGAAGGATTTACCCCTTTAATGACTGCCCATTTTTGGCAATAGAGCACTGCGTCACTTTAACTGACAATTGCGCAGGCATGTGACGCTGTACCCAAACAAAATGTATGTCCTTTTTTCCTACAAATAGAGCTTTCTTTTGGTGGCATTTGATCACCTCTGCAGTTGTTTTTTTTTTTTTTTTTTTTTTTGCGCTATAAACAAAGAGCGACAATTTTTGAGAAATTTCTTAAGTTTAGGCCAATATGTATTCTGCTACATATTTTTGTTAAAAAAAAATCCCAATAAGCATTCATTGATTGGTTTGCGCAAAAGTTATAACGTCTACAAAATAGGGGATTTCAAAGGTTGTTTGGGGGTTCCAATGAGCAATTTCTGTCCCTCGAATTAGTAATCACTTTTTAGGTATTTGTATGGAGGTTATTTTTTCACTGACCAGTACTGTAAGTAGCATTGTTCCCTATGACTTTGTGTAATGGGGCCCTCCTCCCACTGACTTCCTGAGACATAGGTGTCATTTTAAGGGTTCCCCGTGTTGAAAAGATTGAGACTGACCTTGTATTTAGGAACAGTGTGTAATGACCCCCTTTCCCCTAAAAATGTTAATATAAAAATAAACCAGTAAAATCCTTGGCGGTAAACAAAAAAAAAATTAGCTAAATGATAATGGGGACTGATGGACATGGAAGTCTTCAGCAGCGAAAGAAGTTTGTTTAAAGTATAACTTTATTTCTGTTTTACTTGCAGGTCCTGAAGTATGAACAATACTTAGACAATTTACTAGTGAGATGTCTACTCAAGAAAGCACTAACTAATCAAAGAATAGGACACTTCTTTTTCTGGCACCTAAAGTAAGTCCAAAAAATTGCTTCTTTGCATTAGTTCATAATTTTTTTGTTTAATTCTCTTTATAGGCAAGTATAAAGTAATATTGGTACAACTCCATTCATAGCTGCAGGGAGGGCTTACATGGTGACTACATGATGCCCCCCAGAACACCTTCATGCAGGAAGGGCCATAGGGATGCATCTGGAATAATGTGAAAAATCCTATACAGTAAATGAGAAAACTACTAATGCTGTGATACAGGGTTGCATAAAGAGATGCAGTACATGAGTGTTAATGAATGCAGAATAAAAAGATATAGTAAATGAAAGGGAGTATCTTAAATTCTTAGTAGAACAGTGTTTTCTGAAATGTGTTTTAATAAAATGTTTTGTGGACCCCCATATGTATCTTTCAATGTTTTTTAATCCTTTGTGACCAGGATGCAAGGTCTGCTTATTTACTGAAGGTCACTGCAAATTTGATATACTTACATTTGTGCTGGCTTCCATAAGGTAAATGATGACTTCACAATCCTTCCAACAAGATAATGGGGAACACTGGGTATTTCAAATCTTGCAGGATAACACTAGAGCCCAGTGCAGAAGTTCCGCCTAGTGAGATTTGTTCTACTCAATGTTCCCTGAAATTTTGTTATATAACTCACCTAGGGTAAGGACACTCGGAATAAGTATAATGAAGTGATACTAAACAAAGAAGTGTTCTTTGCCATAAGCCACATTAATCATATATACATTTTTTTTTTTTTTTTTTTCCGTTTTAATCCTCCAAGTACCTTATTCCTGCAACACTGTTTTATGGTCACGTGATCTTTCCCTGTTCTTTGGCATCTGCAGGGAAAGATCCTTGGGAGGAGCTTCTATTACTCGGCTGATGTGTGCCCTCAACAGTAGAAGTCTGCGTCTGACCAGCCCTAATTGGTGCTGTGCCAGTCACATGGTAATACAAAAACTTTTCAGAAGAGCAGTTTAAGTTACAAATATCTTTATTGAGAAACAAAGGTGTACTTATCGTGTAGGACAGGGACAGGCAACCCCCCGGCACACAAAGCCTCTTTTGCTGGCACTCGACTCCCTCCCCATCAGCAGAGCAACGCAGGTAAGTGACAGTGAGATACTAATGCATTTCAATTTCAAAATTCCCCACGCTGCACCTGCACTGAGGGGGAGGCACATTGTAAAAGATGGGAAACATTGGTTCTCTAACTTTGCTGTAGCTGCTTACGAGCTGTGTAGCTTTTGTGATGGGGAAGAGATTGGGTGCAATTCTGCTGGGGGGGGGGGGGGGGGCTAAAGCTTATCAGTCTTGCTAGCCCCGCCCACCGTCTAGAGGAAGATGACTCGCTGGGTGCCACTACCAATCTCAGAAAAAAGGAATTTCACTGTGATTGAGAAAACCACAATCGGGTGACAGTTTCTGGAATTACTGTTGAGCTTCTAGGAACTTTGTTGAAATTATTCCTGAACTTTTGTGTCACTCACTACTGTTCCCCTCTGTACTCCTGTATCCCTTTGAAGCCACAGCCAGTATTCAGCGCAGTGAAAATCGCACCTAACTTTTGCTGCGCAGCACTTTTTCTCAGCTGCGAGGGCCCAACTTATGATCCTGCACACAGGCCCACTGCTTTCAGAAAATGCCCGACCTGAGCTCATCATTGCACATTCATTCCAAATGCTTGTTTGTGATATCGCATGCAAGCACGTAGGCTGGATTCGAGAGTTGGATCAGCAGGGATACGTGTGCCAGGACAGGTAGATGTGTCATCTCTGCTTCCTTTCACCACTCTGCATATTTATAGATGAGAAAAATTAGCAATTTCAGCGATGGAGCAGATGAGCAGGAGGGTACAGCGGTGGGGAAAATGAGCAGGAGGGGTTCCGAGGTGGGACAGATAAGCAGGAGGGTTCAGCAATGGGACAAGTGCAGGGGGGTACAGTGTTGGGGAAGATGAGCAGGGGGGTACAGTGTTGGGGAAGAAAAGCAGGGGGGGGTACAGTTTCGGGGCAGATGTGCAGGGTAGTACAGTGGTGGGGGGCAAATGTCCAGGTGTGGAGAATCCACACATTTTCTATTATACCTAAAACTCATGGACTTTCCATATGCATGGATTATGAGTATTACTCTTGTTGTTGTTTTATTATTACAAATGCTCATTTTTAATTCCTAAATATGTTTTATAGTGGGTTTTTTTTTTAAAACGCTTAAAGTGGAGTTCCAGCCACAAACATTCTTTATATTTTTCTAAGTCGGCAGCTACAAACACTGTAGCTGCTGACTTTTAATAAGGACACTTACCTGTTCAGGGAGCCTGCGATGTCGGCCGCCAGAAGGCTGATCCATCCATCGGATCGAGTGCAGGTGTCGCCATTCTAACTAAACGAAACCGGCAATGGAGCCTTGTAGCTTCACTCCCATTTTCGTACTGTGCATGCGCAATGCTTTTGTGAATGGCCAGCTTGTTTTCTGGAACACACACGGGTCCCAGAATACAGCGGAGGGGGGCTTCCTGCACAAGATGACATGACGTCCTGCGCCGTGGCTTGGCTGGAACAGAAGTGCACTTCGTACTTCAGAAAAGGTGAGTTAGGAAAAGAAAATTGCCAAAAATGAGTGGTGGAGGGGAGTCGTCTTTTCTTTAAGACAAAGTTCTAAAAGTGGGTGGAACTCTGCTTTTAAGGGGCAGTAGCAAGTCAATTCAGTGGTCTAATGATGAGTATTAAGCAATGGTTTACTTATTTAGTGTTAGCACCATACCTTTTTTATGTTAATGGTGTAGGCAAAGATAATTGACACTAGCTTTCATTTTGTTCAGACAGCATCTGCATCCAAGGCTTTTTTTTTTTTTTTTTTTTGCTATATAGGTATTGGCAATTAGATTTGATATATTTTATACTGATTTATATTTAAACTAAGATTTTTGGTGAGTTTCTTATTGAATGCAATCAATCAGCATACTATATCCCACCCCATAGTCTTTAGCAATAGGAGGACATGATGGAGGAAAGGAGTGGGCTGTCATTTACCATGCATATGCCCATATATGTGACTCTATAGTCGTGTGGCTGCATTCATAAGAAAAAGGAGGAAATTAAGAGCTTAGTAGGGAACTGAAATTGAGCATGCTCTGTAGTGGACACCGGCTGGTCTACACAAGCTCAGAATGCAGTGGGGATGCAGAGCAGATAGGAGGGACAGCTGAAGGAATGCTTCAGTGGCTTTGTGAGTATGAACGATCTATAGCATGCAATGAGTTTTTTCACAGTCTGGGTTTAATGACACTTTTTAAACTGCTTTTTTTTTTTTTTATTGCCTATGTATTTTAGTGCATGTGGGAAACTGCTTTGGTATGTAAGCAAACCTTGTTTAGTTTCATCATGTAACAAATAGTTTTATTCTAAAATTAGTGTATTTATAATAACATTAACATACATTAAATTTTGTCTTGTTAGGTCAGAAATGCACAACAAAACGGTGAGCCAGAGGTTTGGTTTATTGCTGGAATCATACTGCCGAGCCTGCGGCATGTACCTCAAGCATCTGAGTAGACAAGTGGAGGCTATGGAAAAACTCATAAACCTCACAGATATTCTAAAGCAGGAGAAGAAAGATGAGCCTCATAAGGTTAGTGTTAAGTTATGTTATATATATATATATATATAATATATAATTTTATATTTACAGTTGTGCTCAAACGTTTGCATACCCTGGCAGAAATTGTGAAATTTTGGAATTAATCTAAAAAATATGACCATGCCAAAAACTGTATTTTATTTAAGGATAGCCATTTATTATCGCATAGTTTTTTGGATCCTTTTTAAATCCTAATAACATAAAACGCCCAAATGGCCTTGATATAAAGTTTATATACCCTGGAATGTTTGGCATTGATACAGACACAGAAGGTGGCACACACAGGTTAAACTGGCAATTAAAGGTTAATTTAGCACATTTGTGGCTTTTTAAATCGCAATTAGTGTCTGTGTATAAAGCAAGGTACATTAGACATGGATGAGTGAGTTTGGGGTGGAGAAACTTGACTGGCCAGCACAGAGTCCCAACCTCAACCCGATAGAACACCTTTGGGATGAATTAGCGCGGAGACTGTGAGCCAGGCCTTCTCGTTCACATCAGTGCCTGACCTCTCAAATAAGCTTCTGGAAGAATGATCAAACATTCCCATAGACACGCTAAACCTTGTGGACAGCCTTCCCAGAAGATTTGAAGCAGTTATAGCTGCAAAGGGTGGGCCAGCTCAATATTGAACCCTACTGATTTAAGATTGGGATGCCATTAAAGTTCATGTGCATCTTGTAAAAGCAGGTGTCCCAATACTTTTGGTAATATTGTATGTATGTGTGTTCTTCCACACAAAGGATAAACCATACTACTACTTTACATGTTGATTACATTGTGGTTTTATAGGTCCAGATGAAGTTTCTAGTTGAGCAAATGAAGAGACCAGATTTCATGGATGCATTACAAGGCTTTACTTCACCCCTTAACCCTGCTCACCAGCTGGGAACCCTCAGGTATATTCAACTATTGTTTTTTGTACAAATTTACAGAATATTAGTTCATTAGGCGCTAGTTCCCCATGCCACAATTATGCTGTTAACACCTGGTGAAATGATGATCTGAGTTTGCATTCATGCTTTGTATAAATGATAGATATATTTATGCCATTAGCCTTATAAAGTTTCAAATGTAAAGTGAAAAGGTTTATAATGTAGCTTCGTACTCTCCTCTGTAGGCTAGAAGAGTGCAGAATAATGTCTTCTGCAAAAAGGCCGCTGTGGCTAAACTGGGAAAATCCAGATATTATGTCTGAGATGCTGTTCCTGAATAATGAGATCATCTTTAAAAATGGAGATGGTGAGTTAAAAATGCACCATTATCTTTGATGCACCTTGTACTTTTTTTTTGAGGGTTACACTCACTTTGGGCTGCATTTCCTTTTTCTTAATGCAGGTTTCTTTTTGTCTATTGAGGGACTGAGAGACACAGGAAGTCTGTTAATAATGCCGCCTTTAGGAGTTTGGGACACTGGCAAACAGAAAAATTGTAATCCAACCCCTGTATAACCCCTCCTCTTCGCAGTATGCCTCCTTGTTTTGCTGGTTTCATTGGAGATGGGACACCTTTACTTCAAATTTCTGAAATGAGTCTATTTATTTTTGTTAGTCTTTCTTGGTTCGTGGATTTATTCTTTTGGTGACTTCAGTGACAATTCCTCACTACATTGCTGCCTGAACTGGTCCCTGTGAAGCAGATGTTTCCTCAGAATTAGCTTTGGAATTTATACCCAAACCCCCACTTGACTAGACATGTGGGGGCTAGCTTGGAATAAGACAATGAAGTCTGCATTATGGTGCTTTCCAGACCTCTTGTGTTGGTTAGCCACAGAGCATTTTCTAGGTCCAGAACCATGGCACAGATCTAGGTGTGACCCTGTCTCTGAAGGCTTACATGAGAAGTAAGGATAAAACTACCTCACTATTTGCACTATTGGGTGCCTTTTCACCGGTTTTACTGCGATACGGGTTAAGGCTGAGGAGACCATGCACTGACTTAATCTGCTAGGTGCAGTGCTGCACATGCTTTCCAACCATTCCGCTTGGGGAAAGCAAATCCTGCTGTGGCTTCTGCTTCCAAAGCACCATGTGGCTCTCCAGTCTCATTTTTTGTTTTCACTGTCGTCCTACAGTAACTTGGACACTTCTGGCTTTCTGAAACTCTCATCAGCACCAGCTGCCTGGGTTTGTGAGTACTTGAGGCCATGCCTCGCTTTGGGCTTAGTTGTATTATGTACAAATACAACAAATGCAACATATCTTCACTAAAACACACAGAGAACAGTCCTGCTGCCTGGAGGACCTCGGTCCATACTCCCCTAGTGGTTCTAGGGGCATTTACCTAGTATTTCTAGAGGATAGCTACGCCTGTAATCTTTTTATCTCTTTTTTATAGGGTTATTGTTTGAGTCTTTCCCAGCTTTGTCGGTTAGGGCCGATGCCTACCCCATATCCATTATGGATTTCTAGCTGTTTGTGCTAAGCTAGTGGAGCGCCTTGTCTGCAGGGGCTCTAAGCAGAGTATAGATCTGACCCACATGAGCTCTTGAATCGGACCAGGCCTGTTGCCCATGTTTAGAATGAGAACCAACAGTCTTGTGAGTGATTTGTTTTTTTAGTCACTGCAGACTCCTGGCATTGAACCATATTTTCAGAGGGTGTTTCAAACCTTAATAATTTAGTTTGTATTACCCTGCATCTGGAAGATTGGCCTGCTGTTCTGGGTCTTGGGTAGGGATGAGCTTCGAGTTCGAGTCGAACTCATGTTCGAGTCGAACATTGCCTGTTCGGCGAACACGGCAAATTCGAAAGGCCGCGGAACACCCTGTTAAAGTCTATGGGAGAAATCTAAAGTGCTCATTGTAAAGGCTAATATGCAAGTTATTGTCCTAAAAAGTGTTTGGGGACCCGGGTCCTGCCCCAGGGGCTTGTATCAATGCACGTTTTTTCGGGAGCAGTGATTTTAATCATGCTTAAAGTGAAACAATAAAAATGAAATATTCCTTTAAATTTTGTACCTGGGGGGGGGGGGGGGTATAGTATGCCTGTAAAGCAGCGCATATTTCCCATGCTTAGAACTGTCTCTGCACAAAGTGTAATTTCTGAAGGAAAAAAAGTGTCACGGAAGCATGAATCAGACGTACAACAACAGATAAATGAAAATAGGAAGGCTTTATTAAAAACCAAACAGCAAGGTTAAAGTCCAAACGGATGATCAAGCAGTCAGCAGAGTCTTCCACCAGAGCCAGGGTCGATAGCCAGGAATGGGAGTCAGCCAAGCCGGAGTCCGTAGACAGAGAGAGGTGGTGAAACGAAGCCGGGGATCAGGAGCCAGAAGGATCGTCCGTGGAAGCCGGGTCGGTAACCAAGAGCAAGCAGCACAATCACAGGAGAGTGTAGACGAGAGGCCCAAGCAAGGGAATGCTGCAGCTGCCTATATATATATATATATATATATATATATATATATATATATGAGAGCATCCAGCTCCTCCCAGTGGGAAGGAGGAGCCGCAGGGTGTGGTAAGTTATAAGAACCCCAAGAAGCAAGATGGCTGCCAGCACATGTCAGTGATAAGAAGCCTGCAAGGAGGTAAGACCATGACAAAAAGTCATTTTTAAAACTGACTTGCGGCTATAATGAATTGTCGGCTCCCGGCAATTCAGAAAAAATTCATTCATAAAAAAAAAAAGTGTTGGGGTCCCCCCCAAATTCAATTACCAGGCCCTTCAGGTCTGGTATGGATATTAAGGGGAACCCCGTTGTCAAATAAAGAAAAATGACGTGGGGTTCCCCCCAAAGATCCATTCCAGACCCTTCAGGTCTGGTGTGGATTTTAAGGGGAACTCCACCCCAAATTTAAAAAAAATGGCGTGGAGTTCCCCCCAAAAATCCTCACCAGACCCCTTATCCAAAAAAGGAACCTGGCCGGTCACAGGAAAAGAAGGGGGGGCGAGAGCACCCCCCCCTCCTGAATCGTACCAGGCCACATGCCCTCAACATTGGGAGGATGTTTTGGGGCTATGTGACCCCCTCAAAGCACCATGTCCCCATGTTGATGGGGACAAGGGCTCATCCCCACAACCCTTGCCCGGTGATTGTGGGGGCCTGCGGGCGGGGGACTTATCGCAATCTGGAAGACCCCCAGATCCCGGCCCCCACCCCTATGTGAATTGGTAATGGGGTACATTGTACCTCTATCATTTCACTAAGAAAGTGTAAAGAATTGTAAAAATAAAACGAACACCGTGGAAAAAATCCTTTCGTAAAAAAAATAATAATAATCCAGCGGTGGTAATCAACTCGGTCTCCGCTCCAACGTTGTCGGTATCCTGCAACAGGTGATCTCTCCACCGGGGTCTAGCGATGAGAAGATCTCTTCATCCAGGTCCGGGATCCAGAGCGCACGCATCGCCAGCAGCCTGTCTCCACCGGAGACAGCCCGGCGAATGACGCGGCTTGAGCCAGTGACAGCTCTTATAGGTGAGGCGGGGCCACCCGTCACATGACTACGTCACTGGGGAAGCCCAGGATCTCCCTTGCGTCAGAGGGGGGTGGGGTCACGTCACAGGTGGCCCCGCCTCACCTATATAAGAGCTGTCACTATCTCAAGCCGCTGTTTTATTTGTACAATTCTTTAAACTTTCTTAGTGCAATGGTAGAGGTACAATGTAACCCATTACCAATTCACATAGGGGGGGGTCGGGATCTGGCGGTCTTTGTTAAAGGGGTATTCCAGATTCCGATAAGCCCCCCTGTCCGCAGACCCCCACAATCACCGGGCAAGGGTTGTGGGGATGAGCCCTTGTCCCCATCAACATGGGGACATGGTGCTTTGAGGGGTCACAGACCCCCAAAGCATCCTCCCAATGTTGAAGGCATGTGGCCTGGTACGATTCAGGAGGGGGGGCACTCTCTCGTCCCCCCCCCCTCTTTTCCTGCGGCCGGCCAGGTTACGTGCTCAGATAAGGGGTCTGGTGTGGATTTTTGGGGGAAGCCCACGTGTTTTTGTTTTTTTTTTTTTTTTTTTTTTTTTTAAATTGACGGCGGAGTTTTCCTTAATATCCATACCAGACCTGAAAATAGAATTTTGGGGACCCCCACGCTTTTTATTTTTTTTATGAATGTCGGGAGCCGACAATTCATTATAGCCACGAGTGATTTTAAATTACTTTTTTTTTCCTTTGGAAATGACACTTTGTGCAGGGACAGTTCTAAGCACGGGAAACATGCACTGCTTTACAGGCATAGTATACACCCCCCCTAGGTACGAAATTTAAATGAATATTTCACTTTAAGCATTCTTAAAATCACTGCTCCCAAAACAACTTCAGTTTTTTTTTTTTTACTTTTTTTGCATTGATTAAATGTCCCCTGGGGCAGGACCCGGGTCCCCAAACACTTTTTAGGACAATAACTTGCATATTGGCCTTTAAAATGAGCACTTTAGATTTCAAACGTTTGAGTCCCATAGACTTTAACGGGGTTCTAAAGTTCACACAAACTTTTGGTCTGTTTGCAGGTTTTGGTGCGAACCGAACGGGGTGGTGTTCGGCTCATCCCTAGTCTTGGGTCAAACAGGATGAAGATGTTGTCACTTTTCTAGGTTTCGCTGGACTCGCTTCTTAAATTACACTTTGAATTGTGTGGGCCTCTGTCCTAGGTTGACAGTAACTTTAAAGTAGTTTTAAATACTTGCATATACTGTATTTTTCTGTGTATAAGAAGCTATTTTTTTCCTAAAATAATAGCCTGTAAATCGAGCAGCGTGTCTTATACATGGTCAGTCACCCCGGAAGACAGGCAGGTGCATCTCGGCCTATAGCTTGGTAAATGGCTTCCTCCAATCACGAGTTGTATGTTACTGATGTCAGCTGGTTGGAGGTGGAGAATTAAGCAGATGTGATCCCATTGGAAGTGTAAAGTGCACAGATGCAACAGGGATCGGAGTGATCTGAGCCCAAGATATTGGAAAAACAATAAAAGTACTCTGCAAAATGAAACCAAATGTAGCCAGCTATGCAAAAGAACATGGGAATAGAGCTGCAGAGACACATTTTGGACTTGCTTCCACTAAGTGCATGATCAGACAGCGGAGAAAACGGGAAGAACAACCCCTGCATAATATACTGGTATTTAAACGTTACCTGTGGTAATTACTAAATAGAAATGTGTTCTGTTTTACCTATGTGTAAAATATTGATTTCTTAATTTTGGGTTGGAAAAGTGGGGGCACCTTGTATATGGGAGCATCTTATACACGGAAAATTACGGTAACCGGTGAAGTGATTAGCCGCAGATGATACCCAGTGGTGAAACAAATCCTCTTACATACGTTGTACCAGTTTACCTGCAGCCATTGGTTCTGTACAGCCTTCTACAACCCACAGAATTACACAGAATCTGTCAGCGTCTCTCCGCACAAAGCAAGGGAAGGAATCTGATTTCACACACTGCACAGCTAAGCAAAAAGAGCTTTGAGCCTGACAGGAGGTAAGGGACATTTCCCCCTTTTCACACTACATAGCAGACAAGCACAGCGGTTGCTGTCAGTCACACAGTATGTGCTAGGAGCTTTCCTCCCATGACACTATTTTTCTCTTGGTGTCGGAGCTCTCAGAAGTGACTCATGCGGGTAACAGAAGAAAAAGGCAGCAGTGAGACATTACACTCAGAGCTTTGGATAGAGACAAGTACACCCTATAGAAGGGTATGCTATGTTCAGATTTCATGTCTAAGGTTTACAACCACTTTAAGCTGGTTATACTGTGTCAGAATTGGTAGGTCTTCCATCTCTGAGGTTGGCCCCCATTTCATAGTGCATTTGGAATGAATGTGCATCTTGTGCTTTTAGTTGTGATGGCTTGTATCTCGCAATTGGGACTGATGTCCATACAGATGCACAGAGCTCTCATTGAGTTGGGACACTGAGGCTTCATCCAAAGAGCATTTGAACAGATTACCCTTTGAGGTCATTTTTTTCCTTGCTCTCGACACCACAATTGGCTATGCCACAGGTGGCCAGAGTATGTTCCTGACTCAATGCAAGAAGCTGGCAAAAGATTTGGAGCAATCCCACTCTTCCCTTTCATCTACTTCAACATCCAGTAGCTGTAGCCTTTCAGAGCCGAACTCCCGCTCGGCCTGTAGGGCGCTAAAGTCAGAGGTCAGCCCTCTGCATGATGGTGGGGGGCGGTTTGTACATCTGGGTGATTCCTTAAGTAGTTTGCCTCTGACATTTGGGTGTTCAGACCACCCATTATCTGGGATTTCTTTCATCTACCACTCATCATTCTTGTACTACAGAACTGTATCTCACACAGCGCTGTATCTAAGTGGGAATTTCGACTTCAGGAGTTGTACCCCACATGGACTTGCACTGACTATTTTTTTTCTTTTGAATTCTGTATCTTTGGTACTACTGAATTTGTTGTGGTAGTCGGTGCCCCTCATAATTTCCCCTTGCCAAAAGGCCCCCCCAATCTACAATATTGACTGGGACCGGGCTCTACTTTTGTACCTGATCCTCTTCATTGCTGATCTGCAGCCTTTTAAGGAAGTTCCTCTATATCGTTCCCTCCTCTCTACTCAATTAAACCTTCTTCATATACCTAGAACTATATATTGATACAAAAAAGATTCACTGGCGCTCTATGGGTTAACACTATAGTCCAATATAATATTTAAGACCCTCGTATGGGCTGTAAACGATCCGTGCTGCAGAAATCCAGGTACCTAGAAGCACCACCAAAATACAGTTACAACAAAAAGGAATTCTGCGCTCATAAAGGTTTACCACTCTAATTCCACATAATGTTTGTGAGGAATAACATTCAGTAGATCTTAGTTTGTTCGGAAGAACCAGTTCTTTATGTAGAAAAGATAAACAAATGTATACAGCACAACGCAAAAAAATGTTCCCAGTGCCTGCATGAAAACACACACAATCTTTCAGGGCTTCAAGGGTTAAAATTTTGCAATTTTGTTTCCAGCTGCATTCATAGAAAACAACCGTGCTGATTGTAATTGGAGTACATTACCCAGGACGTCACTATGGCGTTTGATGTCACTTCCTAGTTACTATCTGGCATCTGGGCTCCTGTACACTTTTCCTGTATGTGTCCAAACGTGCTCCAGCCTCAGTGTTTGCAGCTGCTAGGAGCGCAGCACAGAGATGACAGCCATGGAGAGACAATCTTCCTGTTGGAACGTGCTGACAAGCAGGCAGAGAAAAGTTCAGCCGAATGTTAGGCGCCCTCCAGTGGACAAAGTGCAAATTGCATTGAGGAAAAAAAATTGTAAATGGCGATTATAAATGAAAATCTTTTCTTGATATTACTGACTTAGGTCTTCCAAAATAAAAGAGGGGTTTTGAAACAGTCCCAGACTACGCGTTTCTTCACTACGATAGCTGCCATCATCCTGTTTGGAAGAAGAATATTCCAAAAGGACAATTCAATAGACTGAAAAGGAACTGTACCCAGGATGAGGAATATATTGAACAGAGTATTCTAATGCAAAAGAAATTTGAGGAAAAATGTTATCCTGAGAACTTAGTCAATGAAGCTTTTTCTTCTTTTCTAAAACCACCTGAGGCAACACTGACCAAAAAACATCCAGTCAATGAAAATACCACAAGATTTGTGACTACCTATAATGATTGCTATAAATCAGTGGCTGACATTATTAAGAAACATTTTAAAATATTGCATTTAGATCAAAGATTGGCTCCAATACTTCCAGCCACCCCGCAGGTTACTTTTCGGAGGGCCCGTACAATTAAAAATATTTTAGCACCGAGCAAAATTCAAAAGAAACCATCAGGCTCCCCCTTGGATATTAGAAGCTATTTTAATGACCGTAAAGGGATTTTTCAGTGCAAAAAACGGGCGTGTCTGACGTGCCAATTTATCACCCATGGCACAGATAAAATACACTTACCTTCTGGAAAATTACTAAACATTAAACATTTTGTAACTTGCTCTACAGAATTCGTAGTCTATGTTTTACGGTGTTCCTGTGGCCTCTTTTATGTAGGCCGAACTATTAGGGCACTACGAGCCAGAATCGGGGATCACCGTCGCCTAATTAAAAAGGGATGTACAGAACATAGTGTTCCCCGGCATTTTAATCTTTGTCATAACAAGGACTTCAAACACCTATAAGTCTTTGTGATAGAGCACATTCCAAAAGGAACCCTGACCGCTAATGAAAGATTCTCCCTTCTGTGTAGAAGGGAGGTCTTTTGGATACATAGATTTGATTGTTTGGCACCCAAGGGGTTAAATGAGGAAATTGAGGTCAATGTTCTCATCTAATCAAAAAAATATCTTCTTTCTGACTTTTTAATCATATGTTTATTCTACTGAATATTTTAGCAATATATTTTATGTTCTACCACTAGAGGGCAGTATAGTAACGGAGTGCTCCTATATAGGTATGTTGGTACCATATATAATGAGAGAGTGTATTATTTTACACAGAGACAAAAATAGCATTGTCTTTTTACATTCATGATTTTAAAAGTATATGAGAATAATAATTTTTTAAAATGTTAAATATTGATGTAAATTGTGTGTGTATGCTTATATTTGATTTTTGTTATGTTATGTTCTTGTCAAGGGTTAAAATTCTCGGTTTTGATACATCATTTCCTGTTCCCCTCCCCTTCATTAAAATCCTCCCCTTTTTTAGTCTATATAAATATATTTTAAATTTTGAGTCCTAATGACTGTGACAAAGCCCTGGATAGGGCGAAACGCGTAGTCTGGGACTGTTTCAAAACCCCTCTTTTATTTTGGAAGACCTAAGTCAGTAATATCAAGAAAAGATTTTCATTTATAATCGCCATTTACAATTTTTTTTCCTCAATGCAATTTGCACTTTGTCCACTGGAGGGCGCCTAACATTCGGCTGAACTTTTCTCTGCCTGCTTGTCGGCACGTTCCAACAGGAAGATTGTCTCTCCATGGCTGTCATCTCTGTGCTGCGCTCCTAGCAGCTGCAAACACTGAGGCTGGAGCACGTTTGGACACATACAGGAAAAGTGTACAGGAGCCCAGATGCCAGATAGTAACTAGGAAGTGACATCAAACGCCATAGTGACGTCCTGGGTAATGTACTCCAATTACAATCAGCACGGTTGTTTTCTATGAATGCAGCTGGAAACAAAATTGCAAAATTTTAACCCTTGAAGCCCTGAAAGATTGTGTGTGTTTTCATGCAGGCACTGGGAACATTTTTTTGCGTTGTGCTGTATACATTTGTTTATCTTTTCTACATAAAGAACTGGTTCTTCCGAACAAACTAAGATCTACTGAATGTTATTCCTCACAAACATTATGTGGAATTAGAGTGGTAAACCTTTATGAGCGCAGAATTCCTTTTTGTTGTAACTATACCTAGAACTAGACTCAGGACAATGGGAGATAGGGCATTTTGTGCAGCTGCCCAGCAATTGTGAAACGCCCTACCTGACACTTTGAGGGCACCTCAATCTGTTGATTGTTTTAAAAAAGGTCTTAAGACCTTTCTTTTTAGTAAAGCCTGTTGTCCCTTTTTAGATGTTTGTTTCATTGTATAATTTGCTAATTTTGATTTGCAGCACTTTGAGATCTTTTGATGTAAAGCGCATTTATAAATAAAATGAATATTATCCCTTCCTCAGTTGTGTCCTTTGCTAAACGAACAAGAACTTTTGCCTGGTTAAGGTTCTTGCCCCTTACTCATCCCTTTGCTCTTCTGTTGTTTGTGCTCTAGTGTTGGGTAGTGGTATACCTTCGTTCCTGCCTTATGGAAGGGATCTCAATTGGATATCTTATTGCAAGATACCCAAGAGCTGAAAG
The DNA here is from genome assembly GCF_905171775.1 of Rana temporaria. Lineage (NCBI taxonomy): Eukaryota > Metazoa > Chordata > Amphibia > Anura > Ranidae > Rana > Rana temporaria. Next base: position 178,184,807 of record NC_053492.1, read on the forward strand.
TATAAGACTTGGACATCTGTCCTGGTTTTCAGCATTAGCTTGAGTCTTTCTCTATGACCTTCTCTTGGTTACTGCCAGATCCCCCTGTCTTGCAGAAGACTTTTTCCCTACTGTTTCAGATTTGTTTGGGTAGTGCTGAGTTGAACACAATTCCTAGTCCCTTCTTGGATCTGTCAATGACTGTTGCCCACCCTTCAGTTGGACTGCTTTTGTGTTTCTTGACTATGTGGGAATTTGTCCCTCAGTGGACAAGAAAGAAAAATACGATTTTTGTACTTGCCATAAAATCTTATTCTTGAAGCTCCTTGAGGGATGCATGAATTCAAAAACATTTTTGGTTGTACTGCTCCTTACAGGAGATTGGAACATTTGCATACAGCATGGATCTCCAAAGTGCGGACCCCCAGCTCACGTCCCATGAGGCATTGTAAAACTCTGACATTCACAGACATGACTAGGCATAATGGGAATTATAGTTCCTGAATAAGGATGAGCTCAGGTGTGTTCACAACCTGAACGTGCACAGCGCTAATTGCAGGCAGCGAGACATTTTTCTGATCCATGGCTGCAGAGTTCGAGAAATGTCTCACTGCCTGCGATTAGCGCTGTGCAGTGCCAACTTCCTGGAGGGTTTTGCACGTGAGGATTGTGAACATGCCTTAAACTCATCCTTATTCCTGAATAACTGGAGGGCCATAGTTTGGAGAACCCTGGCATTCAGAATAACTGTAAGCTAGCCCTCCATGAAACCCTTTCTTTACCCAGCATGCCTCAGTTTTCTAAGAAAGCATGACATGGGGCCATAACAGAAAACTGGGGAGGGACTTGTGTCCCTCGATGGACTTTTTGAAAGAGGGATTTTAATGCAAGTTCAAAAGTCATATACGAGTATTTTCACCATCCCTTCCCTCCTATGTCATAGACATGTATATTCATTTTCTCTGTCACTGTTTGTGAATAAGAATTGGCCAATTTCATCATAGAAAATATTGTTTTTTTATTAAAAATGTTTTTCTTCATTTCTCCACTAATTTCTGCCTTTTTTTTAATAAGGAATATCTTTGCAATAATTTTGCTGATGTTGAACTTTGGCCATTGGAATAGACTGCCCATGATTTACTGATTTAAACTGTAATAACTTGCCTATAATCCATTCTTCGCATTGGAGAAAGCTAGGATAGGGTACAGTCATACATGCACAAGGATGTGTGCGTGTCAAAATTATTTCACTTTTCTTTAAAATCACATCTTTTTGATTGTATCTTAGGCTGCATTCACACCTTTGCGTAGGCGATTTGCGGCGTTTTGTACCGCGATTTGCCGCGACAAAACGCTGCGTTTTTAACCCAATGTTTTTTACAGGTCATTGTCGGCTATGCCGAACGCCGAATACGCGCGACAAAAAAGGGTCCAGGACTTGTTTGAGCTTCACGCGATCGGCGTTCGGCGTGGAGATGTGAACCATCTCCATAGAGATTATTGTTATTTCTCCCCTCCAGCGTATCTGAGTGTCACGCTTCAGGCGTTTTGTCGCTCAGGTGTGAATGCAGCCTTAGAGAAGGTTTGGGCTAAAAGAGTGAAGGGAAGTAAAAAGTGTTGATTTCTGTTTAAAGTACAGTAGCCGGCCCGGGCAGATTTTGTAAAGCGTATAAAAACAAATAAAATGCTGCGCTATATTAAGATTACCAATGTGATGTGACACATAAAATGCATGAATATCTTGGTGCAAACTGTGCATGATATTAAACATAACGTATAATATATAAAATGTCCATTGTGCTGGCAAATTAAAACAATAACAGATGAAAAGTGCCGCACTACATATTGAATTTACCAATGTGATATGACACATATACAAATAAAGTTCATGAATGACTTGGGGCAAAACGTGCATAATCTCAAACATATTACAAATAAAGTCTTTATTTATAAGGAGTGCCATTCTGCCGCCGTCAATCGGCGGGTGGTCGGCCAGGGGTTAACTGATAAATGCGCGGTCGTGCGATGCTGTACACAATTTTTTTTATTTTCTACCAAAAATAAAGCATTTGCTCTATTTGATCACCCCATTTTTATTTTTCTATTTTTTTTATTTTTTGCACTATGAACAAAAAAGGACCCACAATTTTTGAAAATACATTTTTTTTACTTTCTGCTATAAAACACATCCATATATAAAACTAGTCTAAATGGTGTTTTATCATTTTAAAAACTTATTTTATTCATAAAAATACGTTTTTAAACGATAAAGCACCATTTAGACTTTATTTGTGTATATGAATGAAGGAACTTACTGCTGGACATCTCAGGATCCCAAAGAGCTTCATTCACATAGAACCCAGGGGTGGTTCACAGGCGGTTTTTGACCAAACTTACGTTTTTAATATGTTTGAGTCATTCATGCATTTTATATGTGTCATATCACATTGGTAATCTTAATATAACGCAGAATTTTATTTGTTTTTATATATTAATGCACTTATGAGATTGTGATCAGTGCCAGCAGCTGTATCAATTAAGAAGGTTCTGAAAGTCATTAGTTTGCTCGCAAGCTTATTCAGTTTATCACCTTGGATTTTGTAAAGCAATCAGAACAGTGGAGGACAACTTCTGACATTAGTTTTAACCAGTTTAATTCTTGTACACACAGCTTTTTGTCCTTTTTTAATATTCGTGTTTTTCTGGTGGGGGGTTTCCCTTACTATTTTTTTTTTTTTTTTTTCTAAATGCAGATTTCAAAGTATTTAATTTTTTTTGTTTATAGACTTGCGGCAGGATATGTTGACACTTCAGATTTTGAGAATTATGGAAAACATTTGGCAAAATCAAGGACTTGATTTACGGTAAAGTTTATTTTTTATTTTTTAAATAGTGTGTTGCTTAAGGCTGCATTCACACCTGAGCGTTTTCGGCTCATAAAATGCCTGAAAAACGCCCAATAAGCAAAATCCCATTCATTTCAATGGCACCTGTTCACATCTGAGCGTTTTGGCACCTGAAGCAAAACACCTGAAAAATGCAGCAGCAATGTGCATTTTTTGTGTTTGCAAAGCAGGAAATTGGCGCGCACACAGTACAAGGTAAAACATGTTGGGAATACATTTAACCACTTGCTCTAGGTATCATGTAAACTAATAGGTACTATGTACTTTGTAATATTGGATGCTGTTTTTTTTTTTTTTTTTTTTTTTCTTCCATATATACTCCAAGAGCAGGGTGGGGGGAGGGGGGTTTGTTCAGCAGGGTGGGGGAGGGGGGTTTGTTCAGGTGGGGTGGTTTGGCATCCTTTTATTTATTTATTTTGGGGTTGTGTTTAATGTGATTTATTTTATTTTTATATGCAAACATTGAGACAATACAGACAAATTATACAAACAAAAGGCATCTGATTTAAAAAAAAAAAACAAAAACCTTGATCGCCCCTGATGTTGGTCCCTAGTGCAGTGACGGTGCATTTTTTTTTTTTGTTTGTTTGTTTTTTTTTCAAAAATGCAGAGGTGATCAAATACCACAAAAGCTCTATTTGTGGGGAAAAAAATGGCATACATTTTAGTTGTGTACAGTGTCATGCGTTTTGTAGAAGCTATAACCATTGTGCAAAGAAATCATTCATACAGTTATTGCATAATTTTATTTGTTTAACAAAAATATGTAGAAGAATATTGCTTTTTTTTTTTTTTTTTCAAAATTGTCACTTTTTTGTTCATGCCGCAAAAAATGTAAACCGCAGAGGTGATGAAATGGCACCAAAATAAAGCCCTATTTGTGGGGAAAAATGTTTAAATTTTAGTTTTAGACCCGTTTCACACTGAGGCGGTAGAAATCTGCCCAAAATACGCCCAGCGTTTTTTACCTCGCTTTTCAATAGCTTTTGCAGCATTAGCGGTGCGGTCACGTGACCCGAAATAACCCTTTTGCAACGCTATTAAGGCACTTTTGAAGTGCTTTCCATTCACTTCAATGGACGGGCATTTTTGAGGCGTTTTTTTTTTTTAAGTTTTTATTGTAATTTTCAAGGTAAAAACAAACAAACAATACAGCCTATTGGGCATTCCCAGGCTTGGTCACACACAAACTAAAATAATAATAAACTACTAAACCTACTGTACGCTCAACCACATGTGCAGATTATCTAGGGTTTTCTTCTATTTCCACAGATACTTCACATAGCTTATTGTAATTATTTACAAAATTAAATGAAGTACACGTTACATATTCACATTCCCCCCTCTCCCCATAACTATTGACCAAGGAAGCCTAAAAGTCCAGAGATGCCACTTGAGCCGCTACAGGTAATTAATAGAGCATTACTAATCGTCCATCGAGTCTGCATTAGTAGACAGGGATTCCGTCCAGATGTCCCATATTTTATGGAATTTCTTAGCACAGCCACGGGACAGGTAAGTAGCCTTGTGTAGTGGCAGAGCCGAGTTCACTAACCTCTTCCAAAAATTTGTTGAGGGTGCGGACGAAGCCTTCCATCGGAGTACTACAGACTTGCGAGCATAATAAAGTAATAATCCTAGTAGGGTTCTGCTTGCCCGGCGAGGGGCCAGCTGTTCTACAAGTCCCAACAGACATACCTCCACTGACAATGGCACAGGAATGGCGGTGACAATCAAAATAAAAGTGGTGACCTCAGCCCAAAAGACCTTAATCTGAGGACAGTTCCAAAAAATATGAATGAAATCCGGCTGAGGGTGAGTCGCATCTCCAGCAAGAAGCTGGGATGGATGGATATATTTTGTGTAGGCGCATGGGCGTGTAATACACTTGATGTAGTGTTTTGAATTGCACTAATCTATCTCTAGCCGATATTTGCTGTGAAAAGGGATACTCCTACATTTCCTCCCAATCTTCTGTATCTACTGTAGGGAAATCGACCACCCACTTCGGCCTTAAGGTTTTCAAGGCCTGTGTGAATGTTGGGAAGTAATGTTTTATATATGGTGGATAAAGGTTTAGGTAGAGCTTCATCCCTGAGCAAAGTCTCCAGGTTTGAGGTGTAAGAGGCCATCTGTGCATTTTCAAACAGAGTGTTAAAGGCGTGTCTAAGCTGCAAAAACCTAAACAAATGTGAATTGGGTAGGTTATATTGTTTCAATCTATCAAATGTCTGTAGTCGGCCCTCAGTACAGATCTGACTCGCATTTTTGATGCCCTTGCATGCCCACACACTGGGATCGGGTATGGACCCAAATTCTGACTGTTGCCGGTTAAACCAAAGAGGGTTTTGTGGGGAGATGTGTCCAGGAGGCATGGGGCGCATAGAATTTGCCACCGACTATGCCCTCGGGACCGCTCTCATTGCCGTGGTAAGGGGGAAGGGAGCTCTAAGACCCCGGTAAAGTAGGTTTCCGTAGCGCCTCGTAAGACCCCAGACTTGCTGCTTCCTGGACCACCGCTGCGTTGAAGTCCTCTGAGACCAGCCAGTTGTGGGCAGCAGGGCAGCAGCAAAATAGGAATGGAGGTCAGGACAAGCCAGACCTCCCTTTCCCCAAGGTCTCTGTAGCACTGTCAGCCTAAATCTCGGGTGACCGGTGCCCCAGAGAAAAGACAGTGAAATGGTGTTTATCAGGCGAAATACTTTTTTGGGTATCCAGACGGGGGCATTTCTGAGAACATAGAGAAAAGCAGGTAGAAGCTTCATCTTGAATAGATTAGATTAATTCTCCCGATTAGAGAGAGGGGGAGATGTGCCCACGTCTTCAGTCTTGCTCTTGTCAGTTGTATTAGTGGCTCTAAGTTAAGGGTATGGTAGTCGGAGGTAGATGTGGAGATGTAAATACCTAGGTATTTAATCTTGTCTGTCCATAGTAAAGGGAGGTTGGGATCTGCTACATCCTTCCCGGCATTATCTATTGGTAAAATTTGGTATTTGTCTCAGTTTATCTTGAGTCCTGAGCAGCTAGTGAAGTTGGATAGAATGGTCAGCGTCTCCTGAAGGGACTGGGCAGGGTCATTTAAGAAAAGAATAAGGTCATCTGCGTATAAGGCAACTTTCTCGTGTATGGAACCCACTTGTATGCCCCTTACCCTGTCTGCTTGTCTGAGGGTTTGAGGCGCTTTTTTAAGCACTCCAAAGATGCCCTGCCAGCGCACCGCCCCAGTGTGAAGTATCCATTTGATATTAATAGGAAGCAGTTCACAGGCGCTTTTTTTTTTTTCTGCATGAAAGCACCTCTGTGTGAAAGGGGTCTTCGTCTTTTGACTAACATGCTAGTTTAGTTTTAGTCCCATTTTAGTCATCTGCAATTGTTTTAGTCATATTTAGTCAACTAAAATCTCTTGTACATTAGTCGACTAAAATCTAATGTGTTTAGTTAAATTGTAATGCCTTTTTTTAAGCATTTCTCTAGAATTTCAAAACTCATTATACACTCCTGAAGAGTATAATATCATATTGTTATTTATGGTAAGGTTTAAACAAACTTCACTATGGCCCTTTTTTCTTCATTTTCTCCATGATAATTTCTTCTGTTGGAGTCTATTCTTGGCCAGTCCCATCCAGGTACCAGTACAGACCTTAGGCCACCAACTGTACTAAAGCTCCACCTGATCCTTTTTTCATACGAAGGGTCATGGTGGTCTGGTAAGTAGGCACTTACCTCTACCTCTCACCGGGTGTTGTCAGTTTTATATCTGTTCCGTGGTGATGGTGTCTACTTTCAAGTCAACCATTTGATGCATGGACTTACCAATGCTTATTATTTAGTGACCATTGCTGCATTTTTTGGACCTGCTTGCACCTATTTTTTGATGTCATTATATAAGCACTTGCACTTTAAATCACTATTATATTGTTGACCTTATAGTTAATATATTGTTTCAAACTAGAATTTGGAATTTATTTATCACTTACTATTAGCGCCCCCTTATTATTATACATCCCCCACATTGCCAAATTTGTTTTCACACCACTTTAGGGGAGCAGCTTCTTTAATATATTTTTATTACCATAACGCGGAGTTCTCTATTCATTCATTACACACAGATTTAGCCATTATATAATGTCTTTACTCTGTAAAACCAAGTTTTGTTTAAAATATATATATATAGCTTTTTTTGAGTCATTGCATAATTACTTGTTATAAGTGCATGCTACTTTTATGCTGTTGATGAAACAAATAAAACTTGAACACATATTGTTGGCTGTTTTAACAAGTAGCCCACCCACACCCTACACAGTCCATTAAATCTGCAAATGCAAGCTAAGACGTGTACTTTATTGCTAAAATCACCCCCGCCCCTTGCAGAGTAGCGCTATCATCGGGAACGTGCGGCATGTGTCATAGTCAGTGCACAGTTTCCGTGTAGAGCTGACTCTCGGCTCTACATCTTCGGCTATTTTCGGAGGCTCAGTTGAGTTCGTACTGCGCAAGCGCCACGCCTACGCAGAACAGGGGGGTCCTTATCCGCTGGAGGGAACTTATTCGGCAGAACACCGGCACTGGGGAGCTACAGTTCATTGAGGGAACCATGAATGCCAGCATGTACTGTGACATACTGAAGCAGAGCATGACCCCCCCTCCCTTCGGAGACTGGGCCGCAGGGAAGTATTCCAACATAACGACTCCAAACACACCTCCAAGATGACCACTGCCTTGCTGAAGAAGCTGAGCGTAAAGGTGATGGACTGGTCAAGCATGTCTTCCGACCTAAACCCTATTGAGCATCTGTGGGGCATTCTCAAATGGAAGGTGGAGGAGCACAAGGTCTCTAACATCCACCAGCTCTGTGATGTCGTCATGGAGGAGTTGACGCAGACTCCAGTGGCAACCTGTGAAGCTCTGGTGAACTCCATGCCCAAGAGGATTAAGGCAATGCTCAAAAATAATGGTGGACACACAAAATATTGACAATTTGGGCCCAATTTGGAAATTTTCGCTTAGGGGTGTACTCACTTTTGTTGCCAGCGGTTTAGACATTAATGGCTGTGTGAGTTATTTTGAGGGGACAGCAAATTTATACAAGCTGTACACTCACTACTTCACATTGTAGCAAAGTGTAATTTCTTCAGTGTTGTCACATGAAAAGAGAGAATTAAGTATTTACAAAAATGTGAGAGGTGTACTCACTTTTGTTAGCTACTGTATGTATAAAGAGAGACTTGCACACATCCAACTCCAAGGTGTATAGCACTCTAAAGGCACAAGTTCATCTATCGCCTCTATTTTGGAAGTGGAGGAGGTAGAATACAGTAGAACGCAGCACTGCTCTCCTGAGGCCATCTCCTGATGGCCATGGCTCTCACTTACACTCCTGATTACATTGCTGTTTATTACTGTGCCCAAATAATGGGGATACCACCAAGATCATTGCACTCTTCCTGTTTGTCTTTGTAATTAAGCCCTCAAGCATCCCTTGTGCTGCACTGCAGAGATCTGAAGGATCTTCACTTTCTAGTGTCTTCAGGAAACTTATTATATACAAAAAGTGCCACAATTTTAAAAATAAAAATAAAAAATTGACTTTTCGGAAAAAAACATTTTCCCCAAAAAAATGTATTCATCATCAGGTTGGGTCGATATGTATTCTTCTACATAGTTTTGGTATTTGTGGGATTATTCCACCTCACCGCAGTATGACGGCGCCTGGTCGGCAAGCGGTTAACCTGTGGAGTGCAGATGGGCGAAGTAACATTTCCCTGTTTTTTCATAAAACATAATGTATTATGTTTATATTAATATTGAGATGTGTACATTTGTGATATTTATAAAATTATGCCTACGTTTTGGTTGTAAAGTTGGCCTCATTTGCACTAAAGAAGCAGAGTTTATGTCCAAGAAATGCGTTGAGAGATTTTCACTCCTTTGCGTCATTAGCTAGCTCAGGACCAAATTGACAATATATCTGTTTATTTGGAAGAGAGTATATTGTGTTATAGACAGTTAACAGGTGCAGGATGGAGCTATTGATGCAACTGAAGTGCTTATATGATGTATTTTGAGAGCAACGATTACATCAGGGATATGCAATTAGCGGACCTCCAGCTGTTGCAGAACTTCAAGTCCCATGAGGCATAGCAAGACTCTGACAGCCACAAGCATGACACCCAGAGGCAGAGGCATGATGTGACTTGTAGTTTTGCAACAGCTGGAGGTCCGTTAATTGCTTATCCCTGGATTACATTATCACCTGACTATAGAAAAGTACTCAATACTGAATATAGCAATGTGGATGGTACAGTACTTGTTGCAATTTGTTTTTGCCTTTTTGTTCTAGGATGCTGCCATACGGTTGTCTCTCTATTGGAGACTGTGTGGGACTTATTGAGGTGGTGAGATGCTCACATACAATTATGCAAATTCAATGTAAGGGAGGACTTAAAGGTGCACTGCAGTTCAACAGTCATGCATTACACCAATGGCTCAAGGATAAAAACAAGGGAGAAATGTGAGTAGTGGTTTTGTTTACCAAATTTAAATACCTGTCTATGTTCCGCTTGTAAAAATGCTTTGCTGTGTGTCCCAGGAACCCCTTTATCTATGTGTGGCTCTGACCTGTAGCTGGAGAACTGGCTGCCCTGAGGATTATCTCCACTATGTTTGACTTCTCACAATGGGTTGTCCAGTATTGGAACTCTAAAGTCCCTGAAACCAGGGAAGGTCTTTCTAGTCCACTCACTTGTTTAACCTTTTTGTGTATGAGGACTGGCCTCATTTAGAGAAGATGTTCTCTCCTCCTTCGAATTTTGTTCAGCAGCATCCTAATGAGGAAAGTGTTTTTTTTTTTTTTTTTTTTTTGGACAAGTGGGTGCTTCGTGTAGTAGATCCTGCCATTTTTTTCCATTTCGCAGGTCCTGTCATTCAACCTGTGGTTGCTTCCATGGCTGTCCGTTAGACCATTACGGACTGGACTAAAAGTATAGCCAATGACCCTGGTACTGTCTTAACCACTTGCCGACCGATTCACAAAGATATTCGTCGGCAGAATGGCTTGTGTGGGCAAAGCAACGTACCTGTACGTTGCTTTGAAAATCCTGCCTAGCGGGTGCGCACCATCAGCAATAGATGTAAAGAAAAATTGTCCAGAAGGTTAAAAAAAAAAAATGTGCAGCAGCACCCCCACAACTTACCTGAACCCCATATCGATCCAAAAATATACACGAGAGCTATGGCTTTCCCCTGTAGCCATTGGCTTTAATTTCTGTCAATCACAGCCAGTGAGCTGTGGAGAGAGTGGGGGCAGGGCCGAGCCACGCTCCATATGTGAACAGACACGCGGAGCGGCGGCTCAAAAGCAAGCCTGCTCAGGTGCCCCTTTAGCAAGCTGCTTGCTATGGGGTCACTAGGCAGGAGGAAGTGGCCTGGAGTGCCAGCAGGGGACCCAAGAAGGAGGATTGGGGCTGCTCTGTGCAAAACCTTTACACAGAGCATGCAAGTATGACATGTTTGTTATTTAAAAAAACTAACCTTTGATATCACTTTAGGAATTTAGGTTGGAAGCCTATTAAAAACGAGTATTATGTTTGTTAGTTTACAATACAGAAGAAATTGAATGTGAATTATTGTTTTCTGTAGGTATGATGCTGCTATTGACTTGTTCACAAGATCGTGTGCTGGTTACTGTGTTGCCACTTTTATTCTTGGAATTGGTGATCGGCACAATAGTAATATAATGGTGAAAGACAATGGACAAGTAAGTTTTTAGCTCTGTGTGGGTTTCCTATTTTTTGCTAATTTTCCTCAGATGATTATTATTATTATACAGGATTTATATAGCGCCAACAGTTTGTGCAACGCTTAACAAAATAAAGGCAGACATTACAGTTGCATTACAACTTGGTACAAGAGGAATCAGAGGGCCCTGCTTATTAGAGCTTACGATCTCAAAAGAGAGGGTCAATTGATACAAAAGTTAATGGCTGTGTGGAATGAGCTGATGGAGCAAGTAAAACGTGTATTAGATGCAGGATAGGCTTCTTTAAAGAGAGAGGGTTTTCAGAGTGTGTCTAAAGATGAATATATTAGGGGACAGTCAGACAAATTGGAGTAGGGAGTTTCAAAGGATTGGAAAAGCTCTGGAGAAATGCTGGAGGATTGGAGGAGGGGTTGGAGCAGGAGGTCTTGGGAGGATGGAAGAGAACGGCTTGGTTGGAATTTTGGGACTAAGTTAGTGATGTAGCTGGGGGCAGAGTTATGGATGGCTTTGTAAATGATTGTTAGTAATTTGAACAAAATTCAAAGTACTAACAAACAATTTACAAAGCCATAATTTGGATACAAGCAAGAGCAGGTACCGTGTGTGTGTGTGTGTGTGTGTGTGTGTGTGTTAACTCAGAACTTTCTAATAGTCATCAGCAAAGGAATTCAAGAGTGCATAAAAACCAGGTACTTTGAAAGGTAATCCAGCTGTTAATAAGTGTTTCCTGTCAGTTGTTTCACATAGATTTTGGGCACTTCCTGGATCACAAAAAGAAAAAATTTGGATACAAGCGAGAGCGGGTACCGTTTGTGTTAACTCAGGACTTTCTAATAGTCATCAGCAAAGGAATTCAAGAGTGCACGAAAACCAGGGACTTTGAAAGGTAATCCAAAAAGTATTTTTTCTTTACTTTTAAAGAGCACCAGTTTCCCTAAAGGGCTAATATTTATTTGGATTTGCCAATTATGACTTGCTAAAATTTAAGAAAGAAAAACCTATGTAGGCCAATGACTCATTGCTTGAAATAACTTTTGTTTGAACATACTGTGACAGTACGAGGCCTTGCTACTGGGAAAATGGTTGATTTAAAAGGATGCAGGATTGGCACATGTGCAGCGTGTGGGACTCCGAAATATGATTTTTGAGCAAAGAAAACACCTTTTTTTTATTTTATCACCGGCACCCTGCAAGGTAGGTGTCCATATTTTAAAAGTCAGCAGCTGCAGTATTTGTAGCTGCTGAATAAAATAAAATTGGCGGCACTCTGCTTTAACCAGAAACAGTGTTCTTTACGGTAAGAATGTGGAATTCTTTACGGTAAGAATGTGGAATTCTCTTCCACAAGCTATGGTTTCAACAGGGAGCATAGAGCATTCCAAAAAACTATTAAATAGGCACCTAAACGACCACAACATGCAGGGATATACAATGTAATATTGAAATAAAAGCGCACACACAGGTTGGACTTATGTTCTTTTTCAACCTTACAAACTATGTAACTATGGTTGACCTTGTTACTCCCTCTCCAATAGTACTGTAGGATCTTTTGAATGACATTGTGCAAAATGTCTTGAGAACCTAGGTTTGCGGAAACCTTTACGAATGTTCTGAATGTGCGTCCGTATCTTCTTCCACATAAACAGTGTTTTGTTCTCCCTATGTACTGTATCGAGCATGGGCACTGAAGAACATATAGCGCACCCCCTGTCATACACGATTTAAAATCCTTAATGACCTATTCTTTTTTCGCCCTTGTGGCCTTTACAATTGGTATTCCTGCAAGTGTAACATCTCTTTCCTGCAAATTCTTTTAGCAATATTAAGTAATGTTGGTGCTCTTCTGTACGTAAATTTAGGATGTTCCGGTAGAATTGTACATAACTGCGTTTCTGCTCTTAGGATGGGCCAAAATTTTCTAAACATTTTTCTCAACATGTTTATGTTGTACATTGTAATTTAATATACCGTATTTTCCGTCGTATATGACGACCTTTTGTATGTAAAAAAATGCCTCAAAACTCGGGGGTCGTCTTTCTTATACGCCGGTACCTGTCTGTCAGGCGTCCATTATTCAAAAGCCATGTCTCCTCCTCCATGCTGTTCCATGATAGGCGGAACACTAATTTTCCCAGCAGAGCCTCTGTTCAGTGTTTCTGCCAATCACGGGTGCCTTCTCATCCTCGGCCTCGGACGAGAGGACATCCGTGATAGGCAGAACACTGAACTGAGGTCTGACAAACTCTGCATACAGGATAAGGTAGGGAGATCGTTGAGGTAGGCAATGGCACAGTGAGGCATGTAATGTAATGGCACAGTGAGATTTGAAAAAAGCCTGTTTCTGTCAGCGGTTGTTCTGCCTACCCCTCAGCTTCCAGACAGACTAGTAGGAAGGGGGTCGTCTTATACGGCAAATATATCCCAAAACCAAAAATTTTGCTGGAAAAATAGGGGGTCGTTTTATACTCCGGCAAATACGTAATAGTTAAATCGTATGAAATCTTTTAATTTCTCGGTCTGTCCTCAATGAGGTTATTTCTGGACACTTCTTCCGTTTTTCCATTAATGAAGCCTTCATCATATCCTCTTTTGTACAAATCTTTTTTTCCCCAAAAATTGGCCTGTTTAGACTTTTTCAGTATTAGATGTCCCTGTTTATTACTCCTTTTAATAATGGGTAGGTTAACCAGGTGTATTTTTTATTTTATTTTTGTATTTAATATTTTCTGCTTTTCATCATTTTATTGTTTAATTTTATTATTTACCAACTTTGAGCTACCCTGAAGGAGGTGGTAGTTGCATACATTCTTATTTGTGAGATTATATGTTGGTTTATATTTTTGCTTCATATGCAGGTATAGTGTACACTGACACTGGCTATGGTTCCTGCCAGCAGGGATCTGTTCAGTATAACTTTTATGTTTTTAAAAAAATATTTTTCATAATAATTCTCTATTTAATGCCAGTATATATTTGTCATCTTAGGCTTCATTCACACGACGGACCGTTCGGGGCCGCCTGTCAGTTTTGACAGGCGGACCTGAACGGCCGCTCCATGCAATCCTATGGAGCGTCGGATGTCAGCGGAGACATGTCCGCTGACATCCGACCCGATCCGCTAAAAACAGACGTATGGGGGGCACGTCCCCATTCGTCCATGCGGATCGGGTAAGATCTGATGAAAATGGACATGCTGTCCGTTTTCATCAGATCGCTCCATAGGAGACAGCGGTGCCCGACAAGCCCCTCTCCGCTCAGTGAGCAGAGAGGAGCTTGTCATCCGTCGGCTCAGCAGAGATCTGCGGACTGATCTCCCGCTTAGCTGGCGGGAGCAGGCGGACTTCGTAGGAACGGAGTCTGCCTCGTGTGAATGGGGCCTTAGTCAATAACCTGTGTTGATTATTTATCAATGAATATGTTTGATGCAATGTCTGTCTTCGGCCACTGGGGGCTTTTTTGTTTTCCACCAGTGGCTGTTATGATGTCTGTGCTTCGTGAATCCTTGTTTCATCAGTCTCCCTGGCAACCCATGTGCTTTATAAGCCCAAAACTTATCACCTGGCTCCTATTCCTGAAGAAGTCGCCTCGGCAGGAACTTGTGACGTAATTTCCGGTGTCTGAAACCCGGAAAATGGTGACCTGGAGCTTTGCTGATTGCAGATTTGAGTTTTATTTTCATGCAATGTACAAGATGTCAATATTGTGAGTTGATTGATTACTGCAATTGTGGCCTTTTTGGTCATAACATGGAGGTGAGCGTGCATTGCACCTAGAGGTGATTAGCTGGTGGTTGGAGAATTCATCACCTGTTTTCATGCACTGAGGAGCAAGGTCTGCTTCTTTGGATCACTTTATCACATTGGACCTATGAACTATATCTAAATGCGCCTCTTTTTTCAGATTTACTCACATATTCTAATTGTTATACTATTTTGTGTGTGTGTGTGTGTGTGTGTGTGTGTGTGTGTGTGTGTGTGTATTTAAGAATAATAATAATTTTTTAATTTTGTATAATCCACAGCAGTGCACAAGTGTTTTGTACACACTTTTGGCTGCTAGAATATCTGTCAGACATGTTTCTGAATTAGCGACTGTGATGGAGTCCAGACCCCCTGTTGGGAATTTTTGCCAAAAGCTGCTTCCCAAGTCCTTGGACATGAGACCAATGGATCTGGCTATAGTACTCCAAGAACCAGGCAACCACAGTCTTGGGTACACCAGAAAAATTAACTGATTTATTTTTAGAAACACACTGAATTTATACAGCAACCCATCAGATAAGGGTTACTGCCATTATCTCAGACAAAGGTCAGCTTAGACCAGGGGTCCTCAAACTTTTTAAACAGGGGGCCAGTTCACTGTCCCTCAGACCGTTAGAGGGCCGGGTCTTTCACTGCCGCCCCCCGCCCAAAAAAACTGAGGGCCAGATTCTTGTATAATCCGCGGCGGCGTAACGTAAGCCATTTACACTACGCCGCCGCAAATTACTGGAGCAAGTGCCGTATTCTCCAAGCACTTGCTCCGTAATTTGCGGCGGCGTAGTGTAAATGGCCCGGCGTAAGGCCGCGTAATTCAAAGGGGGCGGCTTGTATTTAAATTAAGCGCGCCCCCGTGCCGATCGAACTGCGCATGCGCCGGGCTAAAAAATAGCCCAGTGCGCATGCTTCAGCTCACGATGGAAAACGTCAATGACGCCGACGTGAGCGTCATTGACGTAAAGTCGTATTCGTGGACGACTTAGGTAAACGACGGAAAAAGCCAGCGCGGACCCGACGCCATACTTAACATGGCATACGACGGACCTTCGTAAACTTGCCCCTCATATAGCAGGGGCAAGTTTACGCTTACATAAACATCGTAAATTCACTGCGTTGTCCGCGAATCTCGCGTAAATAGCTAATTTGCATAGACGACGGGGAGAACGACGAGGCGGCGGGAAAAAAAATTGCATTTAAGATCTGACAGCGTAAGAGCCTTACGCCTGTCAGATCTAAGGGATATCTATGCGTAACTGATTCTAAGAATCAGTTGCATAGATACGACGGCCCAGATTAGGACTTACGGCGGCGCAAATGGCGTTGCGCCGTCGTAAGCCCTTTGAGAATCTGGGCCTGAAAGTCCCCCAACCCGTGCCCTTAATTGCAGCCTTACCGTGCTCTCACTGCAGCCTCACTTTCAATGCCGCCTTACTGTGCCCTCATTGCAGCCCCCCTCACCATCATTGCAAGCCCCCCTCACCATCATTGCAAGCCCCCCTCACCATCATTACTAGCCCCCCTCACCATTGCAGCCCCCTCACTATTATTACAAGCCCCCTTCACCATTGCAGCCCCCCTCACCATCATTACAAGCCCCCCCCTCACCATTGCAGCCCCCTCAACATTATTACAAGCCCCCTCATCATTGCAGCCCCCCACCATCATTACAAGCCCCCCTCACTATTGCAGCCCCCCACCATCATTACAAGCCCCCCTCACCATTCCAGCCTCTCACCATCATTACAAAGCCCCCCCCCCCACCATTAAAGCCCCCCCCCCCCACCATTAAAGCCCCCCCGCCATCATTACAAGCCCCCCTCACCATTGAAGCCCCCCACCATCATTACAAGCTCCCCTTACCATTGCAGCCTTACTGTGCCAAACGATGTCTCAGCAGTCAGTGTGTGCATCGGAATCTCCTGCTCCTGCTGTGTCAGAAGCTCACTGTAAAGTTCGGGCGTGCTGTGAAAGTAGTCCCGCCCTCCTCCAAGACTAGCTCATGTGATGGACACAACACTGCGTCTATCACACGACCTGGTCTAAGAGGAGGGTGGGACTTGTATCACAGCGCGCCCAAACTTTTCAGTGAGCTCCTGACACAGCAGTCTACCGGCCCTGCGTGCAGTGGGCCAGATAAAGGACCCCTGGCTTAGAAAGTAGAACTAACCCTATTATAACAATGACCGTCCGGCCCCCCATAGGACTAACTTATGCATAAGTAGCCAAAAGCAATTAGTGACTAGCCCTGTCTGGGAAACTTAAGAACACTTTAAAACACAGAGTGATCCAAGCAATGGTTCTCCTGCAGCGACCTTTTCCTGTAAAGAGGAGGATAAAGCACACAGGTGCCACCCTGAATGCAGTATAGCAGTAAATTTTAATGCACAAGACGGATATACATACTCACAAGAGCAGGGTAAAAACAGGCATATTTGGCACAGATTTGCACGCCGCAACGGGATCTGATATACACCTGCAGATACCCCTGCATGTACAGTGGTGCCAAATGTATTGCACTTGCCCAGCGGTGATAGGTCTTTGTGCGTGCGCATTTGTGGCCGACCAGGACCAACTGTCCTCAGAGCGCACATGGCCGCTCCAGATAGGACTGGCGGCGTCATGCTGCTCTCCAGGGACGCCGACTCACAATCACGGCCTTCTGACAATGGGTGGGACGCCAGAAAGAATCATGTCAGCACCATGTAAATAGAATTTTAAAGACAGAAATGTGACAGAGGGAAGTGTAAAGAAGATTGGAGGCAGAGGCATGGATGAGCATAAAATGGGATGGAGGGAAAGAAATGGGAGAAATATGAAGGTGGGATGCATTAAAATTTATTTCTATACTGCACCTAGAGTGGCGCCTGTGTGCTTTATACTCAGCTGTTCCAAGATTTGCTTCTCATCTTCCACTGGGCTGCCTTCAAGGTGTTATCATATGGACTTTTTATCAGCTTTGTTTTTTTAATTCCTCCTAATTATCCCCCATGTTTTATGCACTTATCAGATCGGTGGACCAACACTGAGTCTGGTGCAAGCGCCAACTTCTCCCTATGCGTTTTCCTGAAAAGAGCCTTTCACATTCTTCACAGTGACAATGTTGTTGTATATCAAAGACTTTGTTCCAAAGGTGGTTTTACCGCTTTGTCTCAATTAGGACATTGTTCTGCCATCCTTGTGTCCTGCTTCTAAGCACCCAAAGGAAGTTTGTCTTTATAGCCTAGACATAGTCGGAGCCATTAGTATGTACCTAAAAGCTACTGCTTCTGTTATATTCCAAAGGACCTGGTAAGGGGCACCCTGCTTTGCTTGGAGAATAAGGAATTTGATTACAAGAGTTTACGTTTAAGAAATACAAATACCGCCTCCTGCCGTGTTTGGAACCCACTCCACCAGATCTGTTGGAATGTCCTGGACCTTTAGAAAGCAAGCCTCTGTAATTTTCACCTTGTCTACTGTTCATACTTTTTCATAGTTTTACCAGGTGAATGTGCAAGTCTTCTTCAAATGCAGATTTCTACTGCAAGGTTCTTGCAGCAGCACTCTGTTGTTTGTCTGGCATGTTTGCACAATTTTGTTTGCCTATTGTTGCCCACCCATATATTCATTGCTTGGGGACTTCCCATGGTGTATGATTAAACTCCCTGTCCTGTACAATTGAGAGAAGGATTCTGATTCTCATTGCTTGCTACAAAACTGAGGACTCGTGGGGTTATAGAGAAGGGGCTTCAGGGTGGCGCATGGCCTCAAAAAGCTTACCAGTGTCCCTTCACTTGACGGTACAAGCCTATTCTCCAGTACAGGACACAGGCAACTTCCTTTTATACACAATGTATTCCAAGAGATGGAATTTACAGGCAAATCAAAGTTTCTCTCAAAATCCGTAGGCTATAAATATGTTACATATAATGTCGTATCAGTGATTTCTTTTATTTTCATTCTCTTTCCGTCATCTCTCTCTTAGGTTTCAAGAGATGTGTTACAAAGCTTATTTGGCAATACGTCAGCATGCCAATCTTTTTATCAACTTGTTTTCCATGATGCTTGGATCTGGAATGCCTGAACTGCAGTCTTTTGACGACATAGCCTACATCAGAAAGACCCTAGCCTTGGAAAAATCAGAACAGGAAGCTTTGGAATATTTTATGAAACAGATGAATGATGCCCATCATGGTGGATGGACAACAAAAGTAGACTGGATCTTCCACACAATAAAGCAGCGCGCTTTGAACTGAGCAGCAAGCCTGAAGCAGGCTGTAACTTGCCACCCACATTGTGGGTCCCTCACTGCACTATTAATACGGACAGGCAGCAAAGATCGGCTGCATGGGAATTGCACAAACCACAAAGAGCATTACTATTACAACAGCAGCTATGTGATTGCGCCAGAACCATTAACACTAACAGGGTCTACAACAACACTAAAGGAAAACATTTCAAAAGCTACAGTCTGGATTTCAGATGTTTTGCCTTAAGGTCAAACCATGCATTTTAGTGCCCAATGTATATGGTCATGGTCTATTTGATACAAATAGAAGTTTGGCATAGAGAAATATTTTTGTGATTCCCATGTGTGTTTTGGAATGCTGACTTTTGAATCTTGGTGCAGTAATACACTAGAAACCAGACTGAAAGGAACTTCCTTCCTAAATGCCTCACAGTATTGTTCAATTGCAATGCAACTATAGATGCTCTTAACAGGTGTCCATTTTCTTTTCCTTAATGAGATACCATTGGTTTTTGGAGACTGGGGGTCTCATTGCCGTCTTTCTCGAGCATTATGAATATATATATATATATATATATATATATATATATATATATATATATATATATATATATATATATATATATATATATATATATATATATAATGTTTGCAGGAGTTGCACCATTGGATTGGTAAGAAAATTAATTTAAAACTTTCCTAAAGTTTAAAAGAAGTCATTCAGTATGTGTAATGGCAATGATTTAAATGACCACAACACTCTTCATTTCTTAATTGTTTCATTATACACGTGTATTTTTTCCCCCTCTACTACTTTATAAGAGACCAGATGGAACTAGGATTGTTTTAAGTTAACTGCTTATTGCACTGAAGAATGTTGCTCTTGAACCTCTTATTTTTATAGTCTTCCTAGGCTATGGTAAGGAATTTTGTTTTATGTTACAAATGTACCTGACATCTAATGCCTATTTTAGTTTCTGTTTAGGATGTTGTTTTAAGTGTAACCTGCGTTCACTTTATAGTGTCTGCATGGTTTATTTTTATTTTGTTTTTGTATATTACCTGAAGTTAAACCTTTTTTTGTCATTTTTGTCTTTGATGCTTGCACATGTGTGTACAAGAGTTTATATATGTATGCAGTTTATTTGCACACTGATACATACATACATACATACATACATCCATTCATGCATTAATAAATTGACAGATTCCTTTTTTTTTACTGTGTAATACCCACATTTTTGTGATGGGATGATGAAAGGCACAGATGCAATATATTGTCAGGGTCTGGTTCTCTCTCTTCATCAATCTTCCTCTCCATCAATCTCCCTATATCAGTTGGTGTTAAAGTGGTTGTAAAGGCTGAAGGTTTTTTACCTTCATGCATTTGAAGCATGAAGGTAAAAAAATAACCTGTGTGCTCTCTCCCACAACAGTCACCCCAATACTCACCTAAACCCCCTCTTAATCGGGTGATGTGCCGCGATGTGCATGGGGAGCCCCGGCTCTCCTTATTGGCTGAGACACTGATGTCAATCACAGCCAGTGAGCCTTTGAGAAGTGGGCAGGGCCAAGCTGTGCTCTGTGTGGCCTATGGACGCATAGAGTGGGGCTTTGGAGCAAGCAAGCTCCAGTGTCCCCATAGCAAGCGACCTTACTATTGGGGGCACTGGTCAAGGGGGAGGAGACAGGAATGCTGGCAGGGGACCTGAGAGGATCAGGGCTGCTCTGTGCAAAACCATTGCACAGAGCAGGTACGTATGGCATGTTTGTTTATTTTCTAAGAAAAAAATTAACCTTTTAATATTACCAAGTTTGTATTTCATTTGTTTTTTTTTACAAAAAATCCTGCTGAATCATTTTAAAGCTTTCTTTGGAGATTTGTGACCACTAAAACCCCTTACAGTATGTATGCATTACACGAGAAGCTCTTTCACAATCTAGTTTACATACTTGCAACTGACCTTTTACAAACTTCCAGCAATACTGACATGAAGCATTTTTGTACAGATTTGTATTCTGTTCAGTGGCCCCCTTACTGCATTTTGTTGTTTGGCTAACTAGAAAGTAAGATCATTCTATGGAGACTGCCACTGTTTACCCCAACTTATTGTAGCAGCTTGACATTTCCTCAGGAGGATGCAAGTCTTTAGGAAGTAGAAGCCACTCCACAAGTGTACTTCTGAAGATGCGCATGGACTAATTGTCTGCCGTTTTTTGTTTGTTGCTTACGTAAAAAGTGATGATTCCCTATTTATAAGTAATTTGTTAAGGATATTCATTATTCCATGGGAACTCCCAAATGGTAATAGTCCTAAGCTGTTTGAAGGAATACTGTTTTTTAAACTCCCTTACCATTACCTGGCCTAATAGTAAAATGATCCTCCTAAATTCCCTTACTGTTACCTGGCCTTATATAAAAATGTTGCTGTTAAATACTGAACAGCTTATGTGACCTGGCAGCTTTTTTTTTTTTTGGGGGGGTGGGGGTGGCAGTGTCACTGAACTTCTAAGAGCAAATGCAGCGTGTTTTTTTACATCAGTTTGACACTTCTGAGATCATTCAGAATTTGATTGCAGGTACATTTGACCTGCTTCAGTTTCTTTGGAATTCCAATAGACTTGTATTGGAAAGGGATGCAGTTCTGAAGTAAACAGAAGTCTCCCAACACAATTGACGCAGGCTTCCTTTTGAAATAAAATGCAAGTCTAATTTTCTCATCTAGAGGCAATCATAAATAATCTAACTCTCCAACTAAACAGCAGGCACCCTCCAATATATCACCACACTAACCTTCATCTTCCTGTAGAAACAAAACAGACTCCCGAGTATGGAGCAAACGTACATGTTAACTTTACATCCCACTGTTCAGTGCTCTGACAAACTATTAACAGGTAAAGCATTGTAAGGTGGGAAGCGAAGGATACAACCTTGCGTTAAATTCTAGCTTTCAGAAAAGTTAGATGTTATTCTTTGGAGTTTGAATAGCTGTTTGGTTAAGACACTAGAGGTTGCCTGCTATGAATTGGTGGGCATACTTTCATTTATATGTGAACCTGGCAGGAGCACTTGAAATGTACAATTCAGTGGTGATATTTCGATATTTCGATATTATGAACCAATACATTTGCTATATGTAAGGACTATAGAAATGTTTTGTAAAGTAATTTCTGAACCTACAGAGAACTTAAATGATAGAAATAGTTCAGTTTGGTTTGTTCCTTTCAGCTGGCTGTTTTTTGCACAGCCAAGAATGCTTGTCACTTTTCATGTTTCGTAAATAAAACAATCTGGAATCATTTTCTGTATCTTGTGGAAATTGCTTGATAACATATAATGAACATGGCCAAAAACGTGCAAATCCATGTCACTAAATATTCAAAGACTTTGTTGAGTAAACCTTGCCCTTTAATTCTGTGTAAAGCAAAAATGTGTCTGTGTGTAGAATTTCAGGAAAATTGTAGCCTAATCAGTGTTAATAGAATTGAGATGAATAAGCTATAAATGGTTTTGGTTACAAGATGTAATCCTGGCCATTGAATCAATTCTTATTTACATCTACCAGAGAAAAAAAAAACGTTTTTAACAGTTCAATTTTCTAAAATGAACAGAATTTCATTACTACACATTTTTAATATGAACCCTGGCCTTGGCTGTAGTCATTCTGATTTATGCTTTCCACTTCAAAAATGTTTTTGCAGAACTATCAGGTTAATACAAATACTTATTGTATACAATTTTGATATATCCCTGTGTGTGTTTTTAGGAATAGACGTTTTGCACTTTTCCACTCTCCTCCTATTTCTAGGCCCTGTCATTAAAGATATGCTCACAACATCAAACCTCACACCTGTACTGTCACACACACGGGACCATTCAAATGCCATGGAGGCACCCAAAGTACCCACTAGTTGCTCATCTAAACTCTATAGATAAATTATATTTAATGCGAAAATATGAACATTTTCTTTTAAGGTAAAGGTTGCATTAAATAAATGAAGATGTATCCATTCATAGGCTGGGACAGGCCCACAAGTAAGCTGCATTGTTTTAACTGCAGTGAAAAGGGGGATATGTAGGAACCTAGTTATGCTGTGTGATGAAAGAACTGCAAGAGTGAGTGAGCAGATTTTTTTATTTTTATTTTGGCAGGTATATTAAACTACATGTTTAAAGATCTGCTTTAAAGCCCAAGCCTGGACACAAAAGGGAAAAAAAACCTCTTGCAATAGGCATCCCACATTGCAATGGGTAAATGCTCCTTAAGTCTACATGGTTGCAGAAGAGGCTATATTACTTACCTGAATCCCTGCTCTAGCAGGTTCCTGTACTGTATGTGGTGGAGGCAGAAGTGCGGCCAAACCAGGGAGCAGCTGAGGCCTCGTACACACAACAGAGATTCTCGGCAGAATTCACCGAGAAACTCGGTCAAAACCCGGATTCTGCCGAGAATCTCTGTCGTCTGTACAGTTTTGGCTCGATGGAGCCGCCGAGGAACTCGACGAGAAAATAGAGAACATGTTCTCTATTTTCTCGTTGTCCTCGTTCTTCTATGGGAGAAGCCGGCCCGCCGAGCTCCTCGGCGGCTTCATCCCAAAACTCGACAAGGAACTCGACGTGCCAAGCACGTCGAGTTCCTCTGTCGTGTGTACGGGGCCTCACAGAAGTGGCTGCTGTAGACTGATTGCACAGATCAAGGGAGCCTGATGGAGCAAGGAATAGGGAAGTAATACCACCCCTTCTGCAATCCCCTAGATTAAACCCTTGCAATATGGGATTGAAGGGGGAGGGGTTTTGGGGCTTTAGGTAAACCTAATTTAAATTGGCGTGCATCTTAATTGCTTTATGCACTTTCTTACACTTTGCCACTGATTAAATGGTCAAATACTTAATTTTAACTTTTCCAAAAGTCCTATACAGGGGAAAAGCCACAGGTTACCAGCTAGCACATTCTCTGCCCTCCTAGTTTAACTTTGTTAATGGGTCTAACTTTATTGACTATATTGCTGAGACCCTGGCCAACAGCCCCTCCACAGTTCAAAGAAACTACCCAATTCCCAGCAAGGGTAATCTCATTGTACAGGAGGTGGCATTTGGTGTATCTTAGCCACCAGAAAGGCGCTTAGAAAATTGTTCTGCCATGCATCACCTTTAAAAAAACTTTTTATCTTTAGCTGAGTATTTTTTTTTTTTTTTTTTACTTCTTTTTTTTTTTTTTAAATAAATAAATATAGAAACAAAACTAGAACACAATACAGACCATATTGGCAAGGGAATCCTGCACAAAGGATCTGAAACTAACAAGCCTCAGAAATAAATTGCCAGCCAACAAAATATAAGAATATAGAATATTTAAAAAGAACATTAATACAGGAAAAGACGAGTGATCAATCCCCAATTTTCATGTTTTCTGTCAATGTCAAGTAGCCTCTAGAACAGATGCTGTATGCAGTGTTTGTGTTTTTTTTTTGTTTTTTGTTTTTTTCTTTTTATAAAAAAAAGACTTGAATTCAGACTATTGGAATGTGAAGAGATTAATGCTCAGAAAAAAATATATACTTGTTGGCAATAGTTTGTCATTCATATGGACTGTTGGTCTCCTCATTTGATGTATATAGTCACTTTTATTATACTTTCACAGTTTAAAAACATGGACTATAGTATGTATGTATGTATTTTATATTGTACAGTGTACATAACAAGGGCACTTGCAACCCCTTTTGCCCCTTTTTTTAAGTGCAATTTTTACAGTTACACAAAGCACATTACTCCTGTAGCAAATAAAGTTGGTTCTATTTGAATATTTAATGCAATTCTTAAACTTGTTGCAAAACATTTTCCTCTTTTATTTATTTTTTTAAACTCTTCTTGCTCTTAAAATCTTGAAATATCAACTTTGTGCACTGCCAATTTTGTTTGGATTTTCATTGTTTGTTTGGTTTATTATATAGTTGTGAAGGATGGTAATTGACATGGGGATTTAAGAATTTTGTAACTGAATCGCCATTTTTTTTTCTTTTTGTTCTCTTGAAAATTAAATGAAGTTCAATATCTAGCATTATAAAGGGCATATATGCTAAATGTGAAAGTGTCAGGAGTGAGGTGAATGTGAACTTTTACCTCTGTGCCCCTGTTTTGTAACACCACCAGTGTACTGAGCACTTCTGTGTCTTTTCTTCTGCATTATCCACTGTTTACACTAAATGTTGGAACCACATAAGCCTCTGTAAAATATCTGTCAACTAGTCAATGTGTTTAACTATGACTGGATACAGAATTGCCAAGTTTTGTTTTCTAAGTCAGTGAAAAGGTGGCATAGAATCTGGTTCATTTTTCAGTTTCTTTTCTGCAGTTTATTTGAGTGATCACTTAAAAAGAGGCCCCTATTGCTGTACGAAATCTGGCGGTATGACCTTGGTAGCAATGTTACTGTTTTCGTCTCTGTCTGTGGAACCTGACATATGTTCCTTTTCAGAATGTTTGAGGCAATAACCACCCATACTCCAATGAATATTGTTATTTACTCTTAGGCCCTGTTCACATGGGGCTTACAGAATGTCTGTGGAGGACTATATTTACCCACACAGGGTTACACAGATGTTCTGTGCAGGCAGTCCCATTCATGTCAATTGTAACAGGATGTGTTTAGGGCTGTGCATCCACATAAATGTCACATTGGGAGTAGTGGCTGTTTCCCATGCAGCCACTGCATCCCAGTTAATAGCAATGGGACTGCCTGCACAGGGATGCATTGGATGCATCGAACACCTGTGCATGCATGTGTAGGTAAACACGGCCCTCAACGGGTGTGAGCGGTCCCTTGTGAAACCAAAATCTTGCAATGTGTGCTTTCAGTTGTGAATATATTTGATTATAAAATAAACTTTGTTTATTTTGTATGAGCAATTGCTGTATTAAAGTGTGTTTCCTGCCAAAATGTTGTTTAAGAGCGTAGAACAGTTACATTTTAGAATAGGTTTACACTGGCCCTCACAGTAAAACGCGATGCTTTAGCGTGCAGGCTAGTATCAGTTTTGGCTCTGGCAGGGAGCTGTACAATACATGTTTTAGTACATCACACTGCTTGCTATGTTTGAACTGTCGTGTAGTAACACTTTACTCATGTCATTGCACATGCAATGCTGTTCAGAAATGCTGTCTTCTTCTTTTTTTTTTTTTTTTTTGCACTGTACCGCCCATGACGCTAGCATTGTGAAGCAAACAGACACATAGAATACAATTGTTTTCTTGTACCCTAGTGGTGACTTTAACCAGTGCAAAACAAAATGCAGGTCACAGTAAATAGTGTGAACAAGCGATTACTGCTGTCTGTTTTGCATCTCTTGTTAGCAGGACAAAAAGGATATATCCAAAATTTGAGACGGAAGATGGTCAATGGTTTGCGTGGACCTGAAGTAAAGATCTTGGTGAACTCAATATGCTCAGGGACTCTTCTGCTATATATCTGCAGTGGAAGTCTAAGACGCTGCTGTATCTGCTAATTCTGATTAGACTTGGAGTGAAATTCATACTGTCACCACTGTGCTGCTCACTGTTTTTGTAGGAGAGAATGCTATAACTGAGGGCCAGTAGATGAGCATCTTCTGCTTCATTCACTTTGTGAATCGGTGCTTTCCAAACATCTCCTTGTTTACTGTACATGCCAGTCATCCTGGTGGGGATGGGGGGTGGGGCAGAGCTGTGACATGAGATATTAAAGACCTGGCTTTATCAAGATTGGAAACTTTTATGCAGTAGCACATTACAGAACAAGACATTGTCTGTAAAGCGGAACAATCTGTTTCAGGGAGACCATAGGCAATGCAGATGAATAGTCCATTTTGTTTTTTTGGGCACAGCTTTTTTTTGTTCTGTTATTTTCCTATGATTCTTTGATGTATTGTGCAGGGTTTCCAAACTGCCTGATTGAAAAACTCTATCTCTTGTCAATTATATTGTTCAGTCTCCTGCTTCTAGGGGATTGGGGTTAAACATTTTCTGGAGGAGAGGTACAATGTAGTGACCCAAGTGCATACATAAGTTAGGACAGGACTTGACAAAATCTGGGCGCCAGGTCACAATTGTGACCTGGCGCCCGCCGATAATTGAGGCCGCGGCTTTGCGGCCTCAATTACCGGCCATCGCGGGCCACGATCCTGTGTCTCCGTGCGCTCCCACGCCACGCGATTGCCGGTAATTGAGGCCGCGGCCTTGTGAAGTCCCTAGCTTCCTTCTGTGACCTGGAGCCATCTGGTGGTGGCCATTGGCATTACAATTAAAACAGCAGTTCTAATGTGTAATTTTTCACTGTTTTCACTGCCATCTCCTTCCCTCTAATTAGAACCCCCGGACATTATATATATTTTTTATTCTAACACCCTAGAGAATAAAATGGCGATCGTTGCAATACTTTCTGTCACGCCCTATTTGCGCAACGGTCTTACAAGCGCACTTTTTTTGGGACAAAATTCACTTTTTTTAATTAAAGCGGATCTCCACTCTAAAGTGGAGTCCCGCTGATCGGCACCCTCCCCCCTCCGGTGTCACATTTGACACCTTTCAGGGGGGAGGGGGGTGCAGATACCTGTCTACAGACAGGTATCTGCACCCACTTCCGGCCCTACGATACGGGCAAAGGACGGGTTTTTTCTCCGCTTCCCGTCCGTCCCCCGTTGTATGCTGGGAACACTCGGCTCCCAGCACACAGCGGGAGCCAATCGGCGGGCGCAGCGCGACTCGCGCATGCGCCGTAGGGAACCGGGCAGTGAAGCCGGAGCGCTTCACTTCCTGGTTCCCTCACCGTGGATGGAGGGGGGAGCAGCAGGGTGACGCGCGATCGCCTCGTCATCTGCTGCGATCACCGCTGGACTCCAGGACAGGTAAGTGTCCTTATATTAAAAGTCAGCAGCTGCAGTATTTGTAGCTGCTGGCTTTTAATATATTTAATATATTTTTTAGTGGCACATCCGCTTTAAGAAATAAGACCACAGTAAAGTTATCCCAATTTTTTTTTATATATATATATATATATATATATATATATATATATATATATATATATATATATATATATATATATATATATTGTGAAAGATAATGTTACGCAGAGTAAATTGCTTCAAAATTGCGTCCGCTTGTGGAATGCCGACAAACTTTTACCCTTTAAAATCTCCATAGGCGACGTTTAAAAAAATTCTACAGGTTGCATGTTTTGAGTTACAGAGGAGGTCTAGAGCTAGAATTATTGCTCTCGCTCTAACGATCGCGGCGATACCTCACATGTGTGGTTTGAATACCGTTTACATATGCGGGCGCTACTCACGTATGTGTTCGCTTCTGCGCGCAAGCACGTCGGGACGGGGCGCGTTTTCTGGCTCCTAACTTTTTTAGCTGGCTCCTAGATTCCAAGCAAATTTGTCAAACCCTGAGTTAGGATATATACTGCAACTGTGCATTTTTCTTTTTTAAAATATTAAAGTTTCTGGAAAATGGAGTCTCAGGATTTGCAGAGCCTGGGATACACTGACAATGCTGGGATGGAGCAAAAAAACACTAAGCAGATAGTGTGCCCCCTTTGTGTTTAAATATTACATTTTAATATTTGATAACCCTTTAGTGACCATCACTAGTGAAGAACAGAATGCTTTCCCACAGGAAGGGAAACGCATGAAATGAAGACCTTATTGTGTATCTACGTGTAGGATAGTAATGGGAATTTAGGAACCATCAGAGTGGTAATTATCGAAGTGTCGTGCTGATACTTTGGGAGCTGGGTGGGGGGCACAGTGGATAGCGTATGCTGTATTTTCTAAAACTGCATTATGTGCACCTGTCTGTGGAATTTCTATAAGTTTTGCAATAGATTGATCATAAAAAGTTTTTCTCTTTCGTTCATAGACGGACACAGCATCCTTTGACCTTAGGGTTATGCTTCTTCCTACCAGGAGATTTAGGCAGAATTCTACAGCACTTAAGGTGTTAAAAACTTTCCTTCATGCCGCTCCTCCCAGGGGGCGTGGCTCCCCCAGGCATAACCCACACTCTGCTTTAGCAGCCTCAGTTTGTTTCTGCCTAACCGTCAGGAGAGTCAGGCTCTCTCTGGAGTCCTGGACTCTGGAGTTTTTTCTTGCAAATTTTTTTGCATTTTTGCGAGTTTTTTCCTCGCTTTTTTATTTTATTTTTATTTTTGAATCCTGCGATTCTTCTATCAACAGCCGACTGGGTGACAGGCTGGGTCCTCGACCCTTGTAGTCCCCCCAGGTTCGGCCTTCGAGCGTGTGCCGGCCCTCAGCTCCGCTTTGGGACGTCCACGACAGGCCCCATTGCTCCAGGGGCGGCCGGGGAACTTCGGTTCTAGGGCACACATATGACCGGTCTCTATGGCCTTGTCACAGTGTGTCTGGCTGACAACCATGCCGTTCGCGGACGTTGGTTCTGTCTGGGATACCTCCAGCCAGGTAGTCGCAGGACAGGTAAGTAGTGGCCCCTTACTCAGGTAAGTGGTCTGGCTGGAATGTTTTCCCTTGGGAGGTCGACTGAGGGTTTTCCCCTGCTTTCCTCTCTCCCTTATTCCTCTCCCTCCTTTCCCCTTTGGGTGACGGCTGTGCAGGGGGTTTTTTCCCTGGGGCTCATATTTTTTTTTTTTTTTTTTTCACTCGGGTATGGCTGGGGCTGTTCTGTGTCACTGCAGGGGACTGTGGTGGACATTCTGGGCATTTTTGTGTGTGCTGTGTGCTGTTTTGGTGTACTGTCATTTTTGGGTACACTGTCTTTTTAAAACTGCGCAACGGCGGCCATTTTGCCGGAGCCGCGCTTGTATTATTCGGCGGCCATTTTCTTGTGGCCGGCGCCATTTTCAGCACTAGTTCGGCCTCTAGTGGCCGTTTCGGCGGGGAAAAAAGACCGCGAATCATCTGAGGGGACAGACGCAGCGCTGCAGCTTCTCCTCAGCACACACTTGCCTTCACAGACCGCGCTGTACCAGGGGGTGGTGAGTCTCAGGGGGCCCCATACTGTGCTCTAGCGGCCGGGAGGTGACCTGTGGGGGACTTTTTTTCCTGCCCTTGGCAGTAGGGGTGAAATGGCAACGGCAATATGGAGCCTGAATCAGGCCCCTCATTTCTTACAATGCCGGAATTAACCCTTAAGCGCCCCTCCCCCTGCCACATCTGTTCAATCGGTGTCGGCTGTCCTGGAGTCTTTTCTCACCAGGTTTGAAGCAGCCAGTGCTCGGTTGGGGGGTAAAAAAGCGCCCCCCCCCGGAGGCTGTTTCTGGGGATATCTCTGACGCAGAATCTGATGCTTCTGGTTCTGTCATGTCAGAGGATGCGGGCTTAACCCACATGGACAGCGAGGATGACTCTGCTGCGGAGTCTGCTGATAAGGAATTTGTTGGAGCTCTTATTACTGCGGTGCGTGAGGCTCTTCATTTAGAGGATTTGGCGGAGACACCAGCGGTGTCAGTCCTTTTGGATTCCGCAAACCACCGCGTACCGCTAAGGTATTCCCCTGTGTTCCTTATTTAGACAATATGTTGTATAAGGAATGGGATACACCGCAAAAGGCTTTTACGGTTCCTAAAAGCTTTGCTACCGTTACCCCCTGGAGGAGGACTTTTTTAAAAAAGTGGGTCACTCCTCCGTCGGTGGACCCTCCTGTGTCCAGACTGAGTAAGGCTACTACGTTGCCTGTGGAGGGGGCTCCTGCTTTCAAGGACCCCGCTAATAGGAGAGTGGAGGCCGTGGCCCGCTCCCTGTTCTCGGTGGTGGGTTCGGTGGTAAGGCCGGCTCTGGCCGGAGCCCTGGTAGCTCAGACGCTGACTGAAAGGGCGAAGCTCCTGCTGCAGGACCTGGAGGTCCAGGGGGCTTCCGAGTCCTCTAGGGACCTGGCTGAACAGTTGATTCAGGGTCAGAAGTTTCTCTGCGAGGCGGATATGGATTAGATTCCTTTGCTTTCCAGGGCTTCTGTCTACGCAGTGGTTCTGCGCCGCCTTATATGGCTGAAGTGCTGGTCGGCTGACCAGTACTCAAAAAAGGCCTTGGTAGATTTGCCCTTTAAGGGCGGACGGCTTTTGGGGGCATCCCTGGATGACATCATTAAGGATGCCACTGGAGGTAAGAGCACCTTGCTCCCTCAGTCGGGGAAGGGTAGGGAACCTCGCCGCAAGCAAGGTCCTACTTTTACTACCCCCTAAACGGTTTTTTTCGTGCGCCAGCGCGGCTGGAAAAGGTCCGCAAGGTGCAAAAGCCCTTGCTGCCGGGCGTAAGCGCCCCTGGTTCAAAAAACCGAACAAGCCTGCGGACAAGCCTGCTTCCGCATGAAGGTCTGCCCCCGCCCGGGTCTCGGGTGGGGGGACGGCT
Organism: Rana temporaria; assembly: GCF_905171775.1. Taxonomy (NCBI): domain Eukaryota; kingdom Metazoa; phylum Chordata; class Amphibia; order Anura; family Ranidae; genus Rana; species Rana temporaria. The sequence goes on from NC_053492.1 coordinate 178,215,797, forward strand.
TCACGACTTCGTGGATCGGTGGAATTCTCTTCTATCCGACCGTTGGGTTTGCGAGGTGGTCGCCTCGGGGTACAAGATAGAGTTCCTTTCTTGTCCCCCAAACAGATTTTTTTCCATCCAACCTCCAGCTTCCTCCGGATCGTCGGCTAGCCCTGTCCGGGGCTGTCCAGGATCTTCTGGACAGGGGGGTGGTTGTGCCGGTCCCCTCGCTGGAACGGTTTCGGGGGTTCTACTCCAATCTGTTCGTGGTCCCCAAGAAGGGAGGGGTTCGCCCTATCCTGGACCTAAAGGCCCTCAACTCCTTTGTCAAGGTGCAGCGATTCAGGATGGAGTCGGTCCGTTCTATCATGGCGTCCCTCCACCAGGGGGACTTCATGGCGTCCTGAGGCATCATGGACGCATACCTGCATGTTCCCGTTTGCACAAGCCACCAAAGGTATCTGCGCTTTGCGATCGGGGAGGACCACTATCAATTCGTGGCCCTCCCGTTCGGGCTGGCGTCGGCACCACGGGTGTTCACCAAGGTGCTCGCCCCGATCCTGGCCTTGCTACGGCAGCGAGGGATCGCTATCGTGGGATACCTGGACGACCTTCTCCTGAGAGCTTCTTCAGGCTCAGAGTTAGAGGAGGACGTGTCCATCACGTGTCGGACTCTGCAGGAGTTCGGCTGGTTTCTGAATCTCAGAAAATCAGTGTTGGTTCCGTCCCAGAGGCTGGAACCCCTGGGGCTGGTTTTGGATTCGGGGGAGACAAAAGTGTTCCTCCCATCGCAAAACCTGCTGACCCTGCAATCTGCAGTGAGACAGTTGTTGACCCAGAAGTGGTCATCTCTTCGCTTCTGCATGCGGGTTCTGGGTCTGATGGTGGCCTCCTTCGAGGCAGTTCTGTATGCCCAATCCACACCAGGGTACTACAGAAGGAGATTCTGTCACGATGGGACAGGGTCCCATCTTCTCTGGATCACCAGATTCGGTTGAGCCATCTGGCCAAGTCTTCCCTGGCATGGTGGCTGACGTCTCCGGTGCTTCGGTCCGGGAAGTCTTTTCTTCCGTGCCGCTGGACAGTGGTCACGACGGATGCCAGCCTCTTCGGCTGGGGGGGCGTCTGGGGCACCCAGTCAGCCCAGGGGCGCTGGACTCGGGTGGAGTCCCGCCTGCCGATCAATATCCTGGAGCTCCGAGCAATCAAGCTGTGCCTTGTCAGGTGGTCGCTGGAGCTAAAGGGCCGTCCTGTCAGGATCCAGTCCGACAACGCCACGGCCGTGGCGTACATCAATCATCAGGGCGGCACAAGGAGCTCGGCCGCGGCGACGGAGGTCGCTCACATACTTCGGTGGGCCGAAAGGTCCGTTCCGGCCCTGTCGGCGGTATACATTCCGGGAGTTCTGAATTGGCAAGCCGACTCCCTAAGTCGCATGACTCTGGATCAAGGGGAGTGGTCTCTCCACCCGGAGGTGTTTCAGATCCTGTGCCAAAAATGGGGCACTCCAGACGTGGACCTTCTGGCGTCCCGTCTCAATCGGAAGGTACCATGGTTTGTGGCTAGGTCAAGGGACCCGTGGGCAGACACGTCAGACGCGTTAGTGGCTCCCTGGGTCAATATCACCTGATTTACGCCTTCCCTCCTCTAAGGCTCCTACCCCGCCTGCTGCGCAGGGTGGAAGCCGAAGGTATTCCAACGATCCTGATCGCCCCGGATTGGCCGCGTCGCTCTTGGTACGCGGACCTGGTACGTCTGGTGACAGACGCCCCCTGGCGTCTGCCTCTGAGGGAAGATCTCCTGTCTCAGGGCCCGATCTTCCATCCTGCTTTACGGTCACTGGCTTTAACGACGTGGCTGTTGAAAACCAGGTACTGAAGGACCGGGGCCTGTCGGGCCCGGTAATCTCTACCATGCTGCGTGCACGGAAGTCCACTTCTCGAAAAATTTACCATCGTACATGGAAAGCATACATCTCTATGTGTGAGGAGATGAAGTGGCACCCCCGTACTTACGTGGTGTCCCGGATCCTGCTGTTCCTACAGCGGGGAGTGGACCAGGCTCTTGCCTTGAGCACGATCAAGAGTCAGATTTCTGCTCAGGCTGTTTATTTTCAGCGTCCCTTGGCAGCGAATTCTTTGGTTCGCACGTTTGTGCAGGGGGTCCGGCATGTGGCCCCCCCGGTGCGCCCTCCGCTACCTTCTTGGGACTTGAACTTGGTCCTCTCGGCGCTTCAGCGTGCCCCCTTTGAGGACATTCGGGAGATCCCCTTGCTGACTTTGTCGCAGAAGGTGGTCTTTCTGGTAGCTATTACCTCTATCAGACGAGTGTCTGAACTGGCGGCCTTGTATTGCAAGGCCCCCTACTTGGTCATCCATCAGGATAAGGCGGTGCTGCGCCCGCAGCCCTCTTTTCTTCCGAAGGTCGTTTCGGCCTTTCACATTAACGAGGACATTGTTGTTCCATCATTATGTCCTCAGCCGAAGAACCCGAAGGAGGCCTCTTTACATTCTCTGGATGTGGTTCGGGCCCTTCGAGTTTACTTGTCGGCGACAGCTCCGTTCCGGAAGTCGGACTCGCTGTTCGTGTCTGTGTCCGGTCCCAGTAAGGGCCTGGCAGTCTCGTCGGCCACCATTTCCAGGTGGATCCGACAGGTTGTGCTTCAGGCCTACGCCCTGAAGGGGCGGGCGCCTCCCTTTCGGGTCATGGCGCATTCGACCAGGGCGATCGGGGCCTCCTGGGCTTCCGACACCAAGCCTCTGTGTTACAGGTGTGTAAGGCAGCGACCTGGTCGTCGTTCCACACTTTTTCAAAGTTTTATAAGGTGGATGTGAGTGCATCTTCTGATGCCTCCTTCGGCCGCAGGGTGTTACAGGCGGCAGTTTAAGGTTGGAGTTCCTCCGTTGAGTAACTCCGGTTTTGTTTGGGGTGTAACCTGTTTTTGCTGTGTTATTTTCCCACCCCTCGAATTTTTTTGACACTGCTTGGGGACGTCCCTAAGGTCAAAGGATGCTGTGTCCGTCTATGAACGAAAGAGAAAAAAGGATTTTTGTACTCACCGTAAAATCCATTTCTCTGAGTTCATAGACGGACACAGCACCCACCCCTCCTTTGTTTGTACTGCTTGTTACGAACTGAGGCTGCTAAAGCAGAGTGTGGGTTATGCCTGGGGGAGCCACGCCCCCTGGGAGGAGCGGCATGAAGGAAAGTTTTTAACACCTTAAGTGCTGTAGAATTCTGCCTAAATCTCCTGGTAGGAAGAAGCATAACCCTAAGGTCAAAGGATGCTGTGTCCGTCTATGAACTCAGAGAAATGGATTTTACGGTGAGTACAAAAATCCTTTTTTTTTTTATTTTATTTTTTTGTGTTCAGCCTCAATTCTCTAAGGCCCCATTCACACCTCCGCGACAAAACGCCCGACGCCGGACGCTCGTGCCGCTGGAGGGGAGAATTCCCTTTGCTGTCTATGAGACGGTTCACATCTCATAGACGCCGTACGCCTGCCGCCTGAAAAAAAGTTCCGGACCCTTTTTTTCAGGCGGCATTGGCGTTCGGCCATACAAAGCAATGGGAAGGATTTGTAAAAAAAAAAAAAAAGTTACGGGCATTACTTGTCGCGGAGGTGTGAATGCAGCCTAAAACATTGAACAAGTGTTCCATACAAATAAATGTTTAGGAAAGCTTTGTAAACGAAAAATAGCAGTTCTTCCAAATCTTTGATTCTTTTGACAAAATACTATGGTCCTTTTTCATTAATACAATATAATGTACAGTGCCATATCCACAGCAATCATTCAAAAATAGTTTTCAGTAGCTTGATTACATTGCACCAATGGAAAGTGAAAGCCAAATCTTACTGGTTTACTGTTACTAAAATATCTTTGGCTTTTTTGTAGTTGACGCCTCCAAAATTATCTCCGTTACCATGTAAAAATATACTTTTTTTTTATTTTTATTTTTTTATGGTTACTGGTTCTAACAATATTTTATTGATAACACTGTCGAAGTTCAGCTACCATGTTTGCAAGTTAAGTAGCTTGCTGGCTTCTTTCATATCTTGGAGGCACCTGTGAGGGATCTTTATGCCAGAGATCCTGGTTCCACATACCTTGTATAACCAATACAAGGAGTCTTATTTGTGCTCCTTAATTTTCCCTAATTTCTTTACCAAAAGTTGGAACTGGAGTTGGACTTTTCTTCCTTACGTCAGTATGTTTATAAAGGTTGCTTTTGTGAGGCCTGTGTATCTGCTGGAGTCCATGAATTGATAGAAAAATCTAGACCAAGCACAAAAAGAGAACACGTTCTAAAATATGTATTTTCTGCCATTGCTGTCCTCTCCTGAAAAGGTTAGTTACTAGGCCAACCTGCTGATATTCTTCTTTCAGAACCTTAAGTTACTGACCTGGATCAAATGCATTGAATCGGATGATATGACTTCTACAGGTACTGATGCCAGCGACATCTTGGCGGCTATCATTTTCATTAGGCAGTAGCTCTTTATTTTTCTCAGTACTGATTTTCTTCATTTTGGATTGTCTTTTTCCATTAATGTGTAGTCCCTTTTTTTTTTATTTGATTTTTGCTCTTTCTGTTAAGTTGCATACATCTATAGATCGAAATGGATTCTGTAATATACAGTTCAGACATCCATTTATACCTTTATGGTACTGATATACTGAGAGCCATATAAAAGATGTTGCATACCTGGTCATCCATTTACTGAAGAATTGCTGACTCTTCTGGCTGGAAGCGGTTTCCATTTTACACTTGGGCCAGGCCCAATTTAAAGCTGTGAATTATACAGTTGGTTATAGTACGCTTACACTTTAAAGTGTCAATAAGGTTAATGCAATACTGAATGCTTATGGCACCAAAAAAACTTTTGCAACTGCTATAATATGTACTGGTATATGTTATGATGGCTTTTCTATAGACTTAATTGACAAAAATGCAGTCAGTCTGACAACTCTAGATTTAAATTTCTTGTTTTCTTTTTTTTACTTTTTAGTATCAGCATAATATTACTACTTAAATAAAAACGTGGCCTATAGATAAGCTTTATTTTTTCCCCCTTCAGTTTTTCCTGTTGGACTTTACTGCTGTCAGAGGCTCAGTTGGAGAGATTGTTTCACTTCTGCCTGGTAAAAAAAAAGGTTGGCTCTATGACAAGAAGTGAGGGGAAATTTCTTTCAAGGGAGAGAAGACTGAAATGTAAATCCTTTTTGTGTTTAGATAGGTAGGCGAATGCCAGAACCTCTGTCAGCTTTTAAATGTCCATTTTTCTGGTGCAGATTTTGTTCTATAAGCTCTCCCAGAACAGAAAGTGAAAGAAAATCTTTAACAGAGCCCTGGATAGCCGTAAACCATACCCAGGTTTTAACCTGTCACTATTCTTTCGAGGAGAAAATAAACATTTTGGATATAGATATATTTAAAATGACATGAACGATAAAAATTTGGAAGTTTTATGGCTCACTGGATATTTTTACAAAAAGATCTGTGCCTCTGTGCTCACAAGTAATGCTTTGACCTGAAAATATGAGTTACAGGTTTCATTAGGGAAATAAAATGAATGTATACAAATATTCATATTTCAGGCGCTTATTAAAATTGATATGTATAAAATAGGTACAGTGGAACCTTGGATTACGAGCATAATCCGTTCCAGGAAAATGCCTGTAATCCAAGGCACTCGCATATCAGAGTTTCCCCATAGAAGTTAATGGAAACCGAGATAATTCCTTCTGCATTATGGCATGCAATACCGCATGTGGCCAGAAAGTGGGGGCGCCGGAGAGAATCAGAAATACTCAGGGACAGCTCGGCTGATCTCGGAAACACTCAGGAACGGCGTATTTTCGAGTGTTCCCGAGTATTTTCAAACGTCTCTGAACCGTTCAGTGTCATCAGCGCCCCCGCACCTCTGGCCAAATGTGGTACTGCACACCCCATTATCTTGAATGCTGCTCGTTTTGCGAGACAACACTCGCAAACCGAGTCAGAATTTAAATAAAAAAGTTGCTTGTCTTTCAAAATGCTTGTTTACCGTGTTACTCGTAAACCAAGGTTCCACTGTATAGTGCTAAGAAGGAGTTGCGTTCCAACACGACAGGAGATTAAAATATCTATTGTAGTGGCATGTATTGCACAAAAGATTGACTGTCTCAGGCACTGTACTGTTATAAGAATGCAAGGAAATATGATGGTTATTACTTTTGCCAATTATGGTAACCTGTCATTTAGGTTTATTGGCTATTCAATAGCAAGCTGCTTTGCTAGATTTGTAGATCAGCATTTTTTTTACCTTGTTCACAATCCTAGCTTCAAAAGCCAGAAGAGCCAAACTACTTCCAATGTTATAAGCTGTCAATGCAAGGATTTTTTTTTTTTATTAATGCTTAGCGCTTAGTTCTAATTTATTGGATAGACGTGACACTAAAAGTCGGATTAGCAACTACAACTAGTTTGTCGTTGCCAATTGTTTGCTTATATTTAAATAACAAGGTAGGGCAAAGCTCATTAGGAACCAGTCATATTATATTTTCATTAGTAAAGAATGGCTACAATGGTGAAGTATTATAGTGTTGCTGTATTGCAAACATTGTTCTTTACTTTTTTTAAACATGGTAGACTTTGCTCCTTTAAAGGTCTTCACATTTGTCCTTTTTTTTTTTTAACCTGTCTCCGAAGAGCAAAACATCACTCAATGCCTTAAGTAGATTCACTTTTCCCAGGGTTCATAGTTTCATTTTTTTTGCATTGTGTTCCTAATGCGTATGACCAGATTAAACATGCTTTAACTACACAGGGTCTTTTTCTTGTGACGTTATCATTTATATTTTCAGCAAGTTGGTGTTGGTATGACTTGTAGATAATAATCCATTGCTGTGTTTTTTCATGAGGCTTTTAGATATATATTTTTTTTGTCCTACTGCCCTTTGATGTGTTTTCAGTTGCCAAAATACTGCCGTTTGGGCACAAATCAATTTTAATTCTTGCAGTCCCAGGTTCACCTCTTAAGTTCAGTCATTATGAATGCCTTTGATATCTTTATTCATTTGTTAGACCTGTTTTACTCCCCTGTTTTGTTTAATGTTTCTTATGGAAATGTAATTGACTAGAAATGAGCTACTCATTGAAATATACTGAAGAAACTTCCTGCATCATTTTTGTTACACTAGCTACCATGACTATACATTTTCATTTATAATGTATATTATGTCTATATTGGTTACCCAGGTTCCAAAACCTGAATAAAATATAATGCATTTTAAACCTTTCTGCAAAGCTTCTTGGTTTGCGTCTGGAGAATGTGTTTTCTATTCTTAAAGGGACACTACATATTTTATTTATTACAGGTATTCATGTAGCGACCAAAATTTACACGGCACTTTACAAATTGTACATTCACATCTGTTACTATCCTCGAGGAGCTTACAATGGTCCCTACCTCACATACACCTAGGTATATTTGCTCCCGTTTAAACTGGTTCTACTATCAGCATGTCTTTTGAGTGTGGGAGGAGACACACTGAAGCATGTGGAGAACATGCAAACTCCATGCAGGCAGTGTCTTGGTTGGATCCTAGTGCTAAGGCAACTCGAAGGCCAAATACTTCCAAAATATATTTAAATTTTGCATGGCTGTTGCATGGTCCTGTCACATACTGGCCTTTTAAGCAAAATATCTAACAGAATTTCTAGCACATCATGCTGTCACAGCCATTACAAAAGTATTTTGCAGGTATTTTTTCCATGAAAGGAGTTCATGTTTGTGAACTTGACTAAGAAGACACTTGGATGTAATTAAATTGTTAAGGTGAGGAAGTGTTGAAGCCTGTTTCTTAACCACTTGCCGACTGCAATATGTATATATACGTTGCGGTCTGCTAGTGATTTCTCATGAAACTGGTCCAAGCAGCTTGTGAGCCTCTAGAACTGTTTCCAAAGCGGCAGGAGGGGATCCCAACACTGCAAGGTCTGTCCAGAAAAAGTCCAGCCTTTGTTACTATAAAAACAGTTTGTGATGCATCAATGTAGCCTGGCAGCAAAGGAGAGTGGATTGTACTGCACATACATGAACAATGACGACTTCACTGTTTTGGTGGGGGCACTAGATGCCTTTTGAGTGAGCATGTGTACTGTGTGTAGCCATGGCATTCAAAATTACTTTGCAAGTAGAGCAACAAACCTGCCTCAGACTCTGTTTTGCGCTTCAACATTCCCCTGCTGAAACTATTTAGGTGATTCAGAAGGCTTTCAGGGACAATGCAATGAGTGCAGCGCAAATAAGCGTGTCGCACAAACTCTACAAAGATGGCTAAGAATCTTTTTGAAAGTGATCCATGTTCTGGAAGGATTTCAACATGCAGAACACCTGAGAATGTTGAACGTGTTTTGATCTGCAACAGGTATCAACAAAGATCAGCAACTGTGCAAGAACTAAAAGCTGATCTGGGGATTCCAAAAACGACCAAAATTTTGTGTCAAATTTTTGTGGCAAGATTTGTTCTGCGGCTTCTGCTACCAGAGCACAAAACGCATTTTCTAATGACTTGTTTCAAACCACTGCCAATGAACCAGATTTTTTCAAGAAGGTCATAACTGGAGATGGGTCACAGGTCTACGGCTATGATCCAGAAACAAAGGCCCAGTCCTCCCAATGCAAGTCATCTGGTTCTCCATGCCCGAAGTAGGCACAGCAAAGTCATAATCAAGATCAAGTTGAAGACCAACGTTAACTGTGTTTTTTGACTGGGAAGGTGTTGCCCATCATGACTACACTCCTCCAGACTTAACTATTAATAAAGAGTAGTACCAATGAAAATGGACACAACTTTGGGAAACCGGTGATTGGTAGCTTCATCATGACAACACTCCCACCCATGCATTTTTTGGCAAAATATCAAATCACCCAGGTGACTTGGCCCCCTACAACCCAGATTTGGTGGCCTGTGACTTCTGACTTTTCCCAAAACTAAAATCACCTTTGAAATAGAAGAGATTTCAGACCGTCGAGATTCAGGAAAATATGACAAGACAGCTTAGGGCGATTCCACCAAAGGATTTTGTAGAGTGTAATAACACTAAGCCAAGTAGTGATGCTGCTGTTACTACTCCTTGTGAGCTTGTAGCAGCAGAAACTAACGTTTTTAATCGAAATCAAGGGCCAATTGATCTTTTGTGCCCTCTTAAATCAGTGCCACAACTGCAACCTTCTCTGCCCCTCTGTAGGCTAAAAGGAAAGGTCTATAAATGTCACTGTCACACTCTGTTCACATAGACAGGATTCTGTTTTAATTGTACAAATCATTTATCTTGTACAGGACACAGGCTCTGTGAATCCTCTGTCACAAAGAGAAGCAGTATATCCAGATTGGTGCTACCCCCATGACTGGATCCTACATGAGCGCTCATCTTCACACTTATTGCAGTGCATATAGTCAGCTGCAGGGTGCTATACAGATCCAGGGCTGAGGTCCATCCTTAGGGAATCCAGTTCCTGAAGACCCCTTCAAGGGTATGGCCACTGAGACAGGTGAAGCCTGTAGTTTATATACAGTACAGTGTCATGGACAATTAAGAGGGTCACTATCCCCAACTGACTGACAGCTGTTGGCATTGCTACAGAGACCGTGGTACCTTGCTCCATATTTACTGGCAATATCCACTATTATAACCCTACTGGAGGTCGGTACAGGATCTTCTTCAAAGATTGTTTGATTCGAATGTTCCCCTTTGTCCCAAGGTCTTTCTATTAGGGCTTCTCCCTACTACATTATAACGGAGGCCAGATGCCTTGTGGCTTGTCAATGGAAAAGGCGAACACCGCCAACCTCCATTGAGTTGTACACCTAGAATTAAAAACGTAGAGACCATGAAGTCAGTTACTGCTCACCTTGCCAATACCGTTGAGCGACATAATGTAGTCTGGGAGCTTTGGCATAAGCGAGAAGTGTCCTTGGAGTCTACTGTGTCCCAATGTCAACAGTGGCAGTATGCTCTAATCCCCGGGAGTGACAACTTCAGGACCCTTCTTACTTTTGCATTTTCTTCTGTTTTACTAACTCATACTTGAAAGCTCTTGTTAGGCATCGAATGGTGCTCTTGGCCCTATCCCTGGGCCCATTTGGGCCTCAGTTGGTTCTTTTTGGGATGGGATCCATTGGCTAATATTGGCTAACAATTCAAACACTGTTATTGATACTTACAGATGTTATGTTACAGATGCTGTTTTACTCATGCCTTCCCTTCAGACCTATACTTTTGTTGGACTGCTGGTCTGTTGTGGGCTGTATATAATGCCCTCTTTGAATTTTTCATTTTTTGAAAAGAAAACTTGGATAAAAATTGTCAAAAAAAAAAGTGCGGCACCATGTATGATTCTGACCTTTTTTACTGTAAAAGATCAGGATTATGTTTGGATTATATTCAATACAAGTTTCAAGTTTGGTGCTAAAGCTCAACCATTCAGAGCTTACTCTCTGTGGATGACGAGGTGTTACATCTCACCACAGGTAACACATTTTACTGCCACTTCCACCTAGAGCTCTTATATTGTACTCTTCTTTTCTCTTGCCTTTTTTTCCACAAGGATTTGCTACAGGACAGTCCACATCTAGGTTGCTGCGTTCTCCTTCTGGACACCCTATCTTCCACACTGTTCTTCATTAAAACCATACAGGGTAATTCCCCTCACACGTAGCTTATGTAAGAGACTTGGTGAAAGAGAGCCATTGCAAAACCAAAGCAAACATTCGCTCTGCCAAAGGCCCACACAACACTCAATCTCACGGTACCTGTTGAAGATGTCCCTTCTTTCAATTTTTTTGCAGATTTGTTGGAGATGTTCATAAAAAGGCTTTCTTTACTTTAGCAGGCTCAGCCCTGCAATCGGCTCACTGCAATTTCCATATGTCAAACTACAGCTAACTGGACTAGGGCACGGAACAACTAATATGACCCCGTTTTGCAGGATCATACTTTAAAGGGCATTTACAGCAATTACCGTCTGCTCTGCTTTTTGTATATTGTGTAGTTGCCTTTAGAACATGTCAAGACAAATTTCCAGAATGCCGCTAATCTTCATTTTACATGCACAGGATCTTGTGGCTAAAACCCTGGACAGCTTAGAGGATCTTTGTTGATAAAAAAAATGTGTTCAGCAGCTACAAAAACTGCAGCTGCTGGCTTTTACTAAACGCATACTAACCAGTCCTCGGCTCCAGCCCTCTCCACTAGGGCTGGTTATTTACCAGTCTTTGGTTCCCTAGTGCCGCTATCTTGGATGTGAGAAGCCCGCTGTGACTTCCTGTGGTTTGCTCCCCACTGCGCATGCGTGTGTGATGTGTCCCAAAGGTTGAAAAACTTCTTCCTGGGTCGCCTTGGTGAACCAAGCGGAAGTAGGAGCGGGTACCTTTCAGAAAAGGGGGGTAAAATAACTTCCAGAAGAAGGATAATTAAAAGCAGAACTTCCCTTTTCAGGTGAAGTTCCACTTTAAGAATGCCTCCCGCATATCTTTTTCGCACCTTTTCAAGAAAGATGTCTGTATTGGGAGGCACTTTTCCATTTCACAAAAGATGAAAATAAGGGAAAGAACGTCGACCCTGGAAGGTCGTGTTAAGGAATTAGAGGACACTTCACAGCCATTAACCACTTAAGACCCGGACCATTATGCAGGTTAAGGACCTTGCCCCTTTTTGCGATTCGACACTGCGTCATTTTAACTGACAATTGCGACGTGGCTCCCAAACAAAATTGGCGTCCTTTTTTTCCCACAAATAGAGCTTTCTTTTGGTAGTATTTGATCACCTCCTGCGGTTTTAATTTTTTGCGCTATAAACAAAAATAGAGCGACAATTTTGAAAAAAATGCAATATTGTTTACTTTTTGCTATACTATCCCCCAAAAATATTTTAAAAAAAACTTTTTTCCCTCGGTTTAGGCCGATACGTATTCTTCTACATATTTTTGGTTAAAAAAATCGCAATAAGCGTTTATCGATTGGTTTGCACAAAATGTATAGCGTTTACAAAATAGGGGATAGTTTTATTGCATTTTTATAAAAATAAATAAAAAAATTACTACTAATGGCGGCGATCAGCGTTTTTTTTTTGTGACTGCGACATTTTGGCGGACACATCGGACAATTTTGACACGTTTTTGGGACCATTGTCATTTTCACAGCAAAAAGTGCTATAAAAATGCACTGTTTACTGTGAAAATGACAATTGCAGTTTAGGAGTTAACCACTAGGGGGCACTGTAGGGGTCAAGTGTGACCTCATATGTGTTTCTAACTGTAGGGGGGCAGGGCTGGACGTGTGACGTCATTGATCGTCTTTCCCTATATCAGGTGACCGGGTTTGTGGGCGCGGTCACAGAGCTTAGGACCAGGTCGCAAGCGCGCCGCCGGCAGCGCTCACGCGACCCCACGGCTGGGCTTATAGAGACACGTACAGGTACGTGATTGTGCCCAGCCGTGCCATTCTGCCAGCGTACATCGGCGTGAAGGGGGTCATTAAGTGGTTAAGTACAGATATTAAAGAAGCAATGAAAAAAAATCAGATATCAATGCTCGAAGGGTGGAAGATCTTGAAAACCGCCTTCGGCGTAATATTAGGTTGGTGGGTCCCAAAATGTTGAAAGTTTTTCTTAGTTTGTCAGTAAATTTTGTAATTAAGTAATTTTTCTCCTTTGCTGATGAGGCGGCACCAATAGGCAGCACTTAAGGACACTGATGATGAGGTACTTATATGCCGCACTGATGTGTGGCACTGATGAGTGGCATTGATGGTCAGCCATGACTGGCATCACTAATGGCCACTGATTTCTCGCCCTTGTGGGCACTGATGGCTGGCACTTGTGGGCAAAGGTGGGCACTGATTGCTGGCAGTGGTGAGCACACATTGCTGGCACTGGTGGGCGCCTAATTGTCATCAGGGCACTGATTACATCCCTAGATGTCCTCTGTGAGGAGATGTATCTGATCGGCTCTCCTCTCCTCACACTGTTAGTGGGAGGCAAAGAGCAACGATTACCGGCATCTCCGTGTTTACATGTGACCCGCTGTGATTGGACACAGCCGATCACAAAAGAGAATAGGGAAGAGAAGATGGGTGGTGGTAGGAAGAAGGGGGGGGATAGGGGTAATATTGCTCTTAGAGGCCTTGTATTCAATGGATTTGTTGGTGGATATTGTTTTCTTTTTATCAAATGAATGGTGTGGAAATGGTGTACGAGAAGCCTCTTATAGGGTATTTTTTTTCTCATATATAGATAGATGTGGGGGGTAAGACACAAGGAACATGATGGTCTAATGGAGGAGGGTGGAGGGAGAGGGGCGAAGGGGATAGAGAGAATTTCCCTTGTATCTTGGAATATTATGGGGCTTAGTGACCCAGTAAAGAGACCAGCAATGTTTACTACATTAAACCCGTTTTCTCTGGCCTATTATCTTCCTGCAGAATCGACTCACTTAAATACACATAAATACAATTATTTGAAGCATGCACAATATAATAAGCAATATAATTCTACTTGTACTACATATTCTAGAGGTGTATCTATATTAATAGCAAATTATGTTGATTTCCTCTGCAGGCAGGTACAAGCGGATATTAAAGATTACTATATTTTTTTTTTTATATTGCACAATGTATAGAAAATCATATGTTTTGGCTAATATATACAGTTGTGCTCATAAGTTTACATACCCTGGCAGAATTTATGATTTCTTGGCCATTTTTCAGAGAATATGAAGGATAAAAAAAAAAAATTCTTTCACTCATGGTTAGTGTTTGGCTGAAGCTATTTTTTATCAATCAACTGTGTTTTACTCTTTTTTAAATCATAATCACAACAGAAACTACCCAATTGGCCCTGATCATTACATACCCTGACGATTTTAGTCTGATGGCATGCACACAAGTTGACACAAAGGTGTTTGAATGGGTACTATAGGTATCCATCCTCACCTGTGATCTGTTTGCTTGTAATTAGTGTGCGTGTTGAAAAGGTCAATGAGTTTCTGGACTCCTGACAAACCCTTGCATCTTTCATCCAGTGTTGCACTGATTTTTCTAGATTCTGAGTCATGAGAAAGCAAACGAATTGTCAAAGGATCTGCGGGCAAAAGCAGTTGAACTGTATAAAACCGGAAAGGGATATAAAAAGATAGCCAAGGAATTGAGAAGGCCATTTGGTAGTGTTCAAACTCTAATCAAGAAGTGGAAAATAAGGGGCTCTGCTGAAACCAATAAATACAAAAAGGTGATTAGCGCTAAAGAAAATACCCAATGGGGTGGCTTAAATGTGGCAATAAACACAAAAATATTAAAATAAACACAAAGTGCAAGTAATGAATACAACACCAAAAATGACCATCAAAGGTGTGTGAATGAATGTACAATACAAATCAATTAGTGCACTGAAAAGTGAAAGTTATATATATATATATATATATATATATATATATATATATATATATATATATATATATATATATATATATATATATATATATATATATATATATATATATATATATATATATATATATATATATATATATATATATATATATTAGGAATCCTCCTGTAGGGCTGGTGACTCTTAGAACCATGTGATATAAATAGCAAAGCTTCTCCCCTGGAGATATCCACTTTGGGAGTGTTTATGATCACAAAAAATATCCACGCCCAGTCTCCCAGAACTCTCACCTTACTGGTGTAATAACTTGCATGTAGCAAAAATGGCAAGGACCTTATAAAGTAATTTCTCCCACTTTTCTCCAAATCCTCTCCAATGGTGTATCTGTTATGGCCGCCCGTCTTGTAGCACTTCCACGGGTCTCAGATACTCTTAATATCTTGTCATAACTTTTCTATCTCCGATAGATTACGATGAACAAGCGGTCGATGTAGTCTCTGATAAGTCCACTAGGGTGTGCTGTCCTGTTCTGTCAAAGGACCTTCGAGAAGACGCTCCTTTCCTCCTGGCAGCCAACGGTCAAAATAGCTAAGTAAGCTGTTCTGGCTGAATAACCCCCAGCCAGAACAGCTCGCATGATGGGGCCAAGCTTACTGAGGAGAAACGTGAAGTGATAAATTCAGATAAAGAAAAAAAACTTTTAGAAGGGAAATTGAAGGAAAAAGTTGGTGAACCAACAATGCACTAGCTTAAAGGAACCTATTTAGAAAATAAAAAACAAACCTTTACAATCCCTTTTAAAAAAAAAAACTTTCACAACCCTGGGAAATTCAAACTGACCAACAGGCCCAACAACAAGGGTCCGAACTGACATTATAGAAACCAAAATGGCTACTGTGCAGTAGCGATCCTCTAAGGGAATATCCCTGATGGAATTAGAGGGTGGTTTCTGCAGGGCCCAGAGAACCAAGTTGAAATCCAAGGAAGCCCAGGGTGCTGCAATGTGGGCTTAATGCAAGATGCACCTTGAAGGAAAGATTTTTACGAAGGAAAGCAAAGCCAGAGATCTTTCAAAAACAAAGGACAAGGCCGAAACCTATTATTTCAGAGTGCTTAAAGGGGAGTTCCAGCCAATATTTATGTTTATTAAAAGTCGGCAGCTACAAAAAGTGTAGCTGCTGGCTTTTAATAAACAGACACTTACCTGTTCCAGCGACGTGCCCAGCCGGGGCTCCGCTCCTCTCCCCCCCCTCCCCAGGCCGGCGTCTTCATTGTCACTGTGGGCACCCAGCCGTGAGCGCTTTCGGCTTTAACGGCCGGGCACCCACTGCGCATGCGCGAGCGGCGCTGCGCTTTTTGATTGGACAGGCGATCGCCTAGGACCTGTCACGTGTCCTAGGCGATCGCCTACAGGGAGGGGCTGCCAAAAGACGATTAAGCTTAATCGCCTTTGCAGCCCCTCGGCGGAAGGAGGAAGTGGGACAGGAAGCCCCCACTCCCCCCCCAAAAAAATTACATGCCAAATGTGGCATGTAAGGGGGTGAGGAGTGGGATAAGCGGAAGTTCCATTTTTGGGTGGAACTCCGCTTTAAGGACCAAGCCTCCTTCTGACATTTGTTGTTTACAACTTAAACGCCTTTTTTTCCTAGAAAATTACTTAGAACCCCCAAACGTTATTAAAAAAAAATTCGAACATCCTAGAGAAAAAAAAAATGGCGATTGTTGCAATACTTTGTCACACCATATTTGCGCAGCGTCTTACAAGCGCACTTTTTTGGGGGGAAAATACTTGTTGGAAAAATTTAGACAACCGTGAAGTTAGCCCGCTCGTGGAATGGCAACAAATTTTTACCCTTAAAAATCTCCATGCAGCAAGGCCTAATTCAGGTGTCAACAAAAGGTAATATTCTCTTACTATATCACCATGGGAATAAGTGAGATTGTATTTTGGCCATAACACCCCTTCACTATTCCTTTCTGTCCTGAAATAAATAGTTATTTAACTACGGTATCTAAAGCTGGGTATACACTGGGAGTTTATCCCCATATCCACACATGCAACCTGGATGCAGGGATCTCCCCTACTGCGCTATTGTATTCTGACAGATTATGCCCCCTCTGTCAGAATGTACTGATCAGCACTGCAGCCATTGGCTGCATGTTCCAATCAAAAACTGGTTTTCCAGCAGGACCGTTTAACAGAAGCCACTCTAACGACCAGGTTCTGATGAACATATGGGGGTACACACCGGCTGAAACGGTCGATTTTTTTGGACTGTGTATGCCCAGCTTTAGTTTTAGGCTTATGTGGATTTGTGCTGGAATTTATGCACATTACTTACAACTATACCATCTTAAAACTGCGTTATACTGACCACAAAAGTACTTGCGACAGACTGTTTATTGTAAACAACACTTCGTATTAACATAACCATTATCACTGTACTTTTCGCAATACTCTACAAAAATAAATTTATGGCTACAAAAATTGCTTTGTAAAATACTTTCTTATGCTATACACATATTCAGCAATAATTTCACTAGTGGTGCCTAGCCTTTTTTTTTTTAATATGGAGCCCATTTTTGGTACCAATATTTTGCAATTACGAAAGAAATGCGCTGGTTTTGGGTCCCAATCAATAGGCTGTGCACTTTAGTTCTATGCTACACTTCTATTCGACAAGCAAAAAGACCTTCGACATGGTGATCTTGTAAATCTCAGTTAACTAAATGAAGCACGAGTCATACTTTGGGAATTTAATCTCCATCTCAAAGTCTTTTCATCCTTTTTAGTTCTACTCTGCTGAGAGTCTGGTCGAGGTGTTACATTGCCAGTTTCCTCTTTTGCTGGACTGCAGTAGACCATACACATAAGAGACAAATGCTGAGTCAGTTTTACCATGCCCACTATGGATGCTCCACCAACGAGCATAAGAGTTGGCCAAAAAAGGCAATGAAACACTACTGATCGGTCATACTTTTTAATCAATATGACATCTTCTGGTTTACTGTCATGTCGATGAAAGCATGCAAATGGGGTGTCATTCTTGCCTTCGAAGTACTGTTTCACATCTAGAACACCATCCAGCAGATCATTCTTATCTCGTTGGCACTTTGGAACATAAAAGCACTTCATGAAATAAAAAGAAATATTGGGATTGTTAGTACTGGTCAGTTTTTTTTTGAAAACTGAGATTATGGACATGGTTTACAGTGTCTATATTTTTCAAACACAGACAATCTGAGATTAAGAGTAATGAGGTACACATACACTATATTGTAAAAAGTATTGGAATGTCTGCCTTCACACGCACAATATTGGGTTGGCCCACCCGATCACATTAAGACCACCCACCTAATGTTGAGTAGGTCCCCTTTTTGTCACCAAAACAACCCTGAACCCTTGAGACATGGACTTCAAACTAACGTTTGCATTAATGGCAGGACCCAAAGTTTCCCAGCAGAACATTGCTAATAACATCACACTGCCTCTGACAGCTTGCCTTCTTCCCATAGTGCATATTGGTGCCATCTCTTTCACAGTTGAGCCACACACACACCCGACCATCCACATGACGTGAAAGAAAATTAAATTCATTAAACCAGGTCACCTTCTTTCATTGCTCTGTGGTTCTGATGGTCACTTGCCCATTGTAGGTGCTTGTTGCTGTGGACATGGGTCAGCTTGGGCACCCAGACCAGTCTGCAGCTCCACTGCCCCCATACAACACAAACTGTGATGCATTATGTGTTCTGACAACTTTCTATCGGGACCAGCATTAAAGGGGTTGTAAAGGTTTGTTTTTTATTTTCTAAATAGGTTCCTTTAAGCTAGTGCATTGTTGGTGCACTTACCATTTTCCTTCGATTTCCCTTCTAAATGTTTTTTTCTTTGAATTTCTCACTTCCTGTTTTTCCTCAGTAAGCTGTTCTGGATGACTAACCCCCACCCAGAATGGCTCGGATGATGGGGGCAAGCTTACTAAGGAGGAACAGGAAGTGAGAAATTCAGACAAAGAAAAAAAACATTTAGAAAGGAAATCGAAGGAAAAGGTAAGTGAACCAACAATGCACTAGCTTAAAGCAACCTATTTAGAAAATAAAAAACTGAACCTTTACAACCCTTTTAACTCTCCTTGTGTATCAATGAGCCTTGGCTGCCCATGACCCCGTCACTGGTTCACTTATTTGTATAATTTTAGGTAGGTCCTAACCACTATAGACTGGGAACATCCAACAAGAGCTGCAGTTTTGGAGTTGATCTGACCCTGTTGTCAAGCTTTTTTCATTTGGCCCTTGGAAAAGTCATTCATATCCTTACACTTATAATTTTTACTGCTTTTAGCACATCAACTTCAGGGGCAACGTGTTGCTGCCTATTATATCTCACTCACTTTCACCCTACATTTTATGAAATTGTCCCTTCGCTGAAAATCCTCCTACCCTGATAACCCCCCCAGCCCCCTTTGCTGTCTTCCACAGTGAAGGGGAAGATGCCTTTCACAATACCACATTGAAAGGCACTCTTCAAGAGAGCCTGACTATGCCTGCCCTCTTCCCATCTGTTGTATTCCTAAAAACTGTTACTACAGCTTCTATGAAAAAAAAGCACAATCTATGAATGGAGGGGGCTGATCTATCAATCATCCACATGTCCTCCATTCATAGATTCTGTTTCTTCACATGTGTTAACTTAAAGGTTTTAAAGCTGAACTCTGGGATATAAAAAAAAGATTGACTAAATATGAAAGACATATGCATTCTTTATTTTTACTTGAATCTTTGTGTTTTTTCTGATTTTCTTCCAGATCTTTGCAGTAGTAAAGTGTGAAACTTTGCCTTTGTGCAGCAACTTTCTGCAGTAAAGACCAGCCGATCTTATACTCTCTCCTGTGTAGAATGACTGATCTTGTATATGGCCCGTACTCTAAGTCTGAAGGCAGCCCGTACATGCTACATTTACAAGTTTATAACTGCAATTGAAAAGGCATTTGGGTCACAAAAAGTTAATTTATATCCTTTGCAGCTATTAAAGGATAAGTATACCTTTGTTACATGTTCCACCAATATTTAGGGTGGCATATGTAATATGTTACAGCTCCTGTCCCCTCCCTGTGACAGCAGGCAAGGGTTCTTCTCCCCACACCCAATGTCACTTTTTAAAAACAGCGAGGCATCACCCATACAGCAGCATTTCTGTGAATGAATAAACTACAAGTACCGTCTGATAATGGCAAACGGACTTGTAGTTTGAATGGGCTGCAGGCGCGCTGATGTGTTCATAGTCCACTGACATATTCTTCAACTCTTAAACAGAAAGCCGCTACAGGAGTACAGGCTGAAAGCTGGATGACATGTCTGCAGGGGCCCACATTGCACCCATGATCTACTTATCGCGGGTACAATACCTTCCAGGCTGTTGCATGAAAAAAATAATAAATGCATTTTTTTCCTAAAAAAATATGTGCATTTATTATTTTTGTAAAATTGAACTTGGGTTCAGCTTTAGATTTCATTTTGGAAAATACATAGGGTTTTTATTGCCATTTTCTAGGGAAAATGTGGTCAGTTATATACTTTTGGCACTCTCTGAAAACTTTGTATGCAAAAGTTTAATGAAAGGATGTGTTGTATTATTGTCGAAACCCAGAATCCTGTTTGATGTATGTATCCTGTACTGTTAATATACATGTTACCGTGAGCATTGGCAGATGTCAGCGTACTCACCTTGGGGTTTATCTGGACAGCCTCTTCATTATAATGCAGGGCAGCAACATGACCAGAAGCAGACACGTTCACCAGTATCTGAAGACAGGGGTATTTGGACTGGCCATGGCAATCTACACCACATGTGAAGGAACAGTCCACCCAGTCATCCATTATATCCGCCTGAATAATTGTGCAGTTGGACTCTTCGTTCCATACACTAATAGACAGAAAAATGATTTTCAGTTGAGGTTTATCATGCACCATTGCTGCAAAGCAATACCATATGACTGTAATAAAATTTGTTTTTTTGTGGAATTGTGAGTGCTAATTATGATAGCATGGTGTTATAAAACCCCAAAACATAACAGCTTTGTCTGCTGTTCACACGCATGGACATGATAAACGATGAACTGTGGGATAAGCATATATTGTAAGAGTCATGTGAATTTATGCATAAATCTTGGTATGCTTTGTTTAGTTCTAGATCTATGTAATAATCTGGTGTCTGCCTTGCCTTTCTGTAATGAAGTCTAGTCACTGCTGCTCTCCCTCTCATTGTGCATGGTGACTGGTCTTGTATAATAAGATGGTTGTAATTAAATGTCAGTAAACAGTCTTAAAGCTCAATGGGCTGGCCTCTTACCCTAGTCATCAATATCAAGCAAATAAGCAGACCAGAGAATGATGCAAAAAAAATTTGCATAATCCAACAATAATATATACAAAAAGCATAATTCCAGATAAACCACAGTGCTGTTGCAGAAAGTAATGAAAACTTGTATGTAGCGTTCTCTATCTCCAAATGCACGTTTTATTTACCTACTGTTAGAAATATTTTTTACAAAGGCTATACATACTTAAAGATATACTTACGATACATAAGGATAAAAAAATAGCAAATAAGGAAAAAATAATATAGCGTATACAATTGCGACACAAGTCATATTGTAATTGC
This sequence comes from Rana temporaria, assembly GCF_905171775.1. Taxonomy (NCBI): domain Eukaryota; kingdom Metazoa; phylum Chordata; class Amphibia; order Anura; family Ranidae; genus Rana; species Rana temporaria. Next base: position 178,236,874 of record NC_053492.1, read on the forward strand.
GACACAAGTCATATTGTAATTGCGACACAAGCTCTGTCATTTTCTGTAAAGTGCAATGCAGTATGGCTACCTGGAGGTGTTGTGTAAACAGAATGTGTACAGAACGCCCCCCAGATATGTAATTTCCAGCTTGTCTGATTGGCTCACTGATTTTCCCAGAAGTCTGCACTAAAATGCAAGTCATATTTCAGACCTCCCCTGCATTAAAAATAAAAAAGTTGGTGAGATACTCCCAATAGGAAATCGTGTCTAAAGGGATGCAGGCCCAGCAGCTTTCCTCATTGGTGCACTGCAGGTGCAGCAGTCGATTTATAATTATAAAACCACTCTGATTACTAGATTCATTGACATTCACATGAACACAAACGCACTTGGATTTCTTCAGAATAGCAAAAGGTAGGAATCTTTAACAAAGTTTGTTAAAATCCTTGTAATGTACACAGATCACCCAGAGGGGAATGTTTTTTTTTTTTTTTTCAAAAGTGGAGTTACTCTTTAAGGCCCAGATTCACGTAGAGCGGCGCATATTTAGTTTGTCGTAACGCATGTCATTTACGTTACGGCGGCTGAATTTTGTGACGTAAGTGCCGTATCCACAGAGTATTTGCGCCCAAATTTGCGCCAGCGTAACGTAAATTCCGAGGCGTAAGGCGGGGTAATTGAAAGTGGGAAGGAAGTGGGCGTGCTTCATTGAAATGAGCCGTGACCCCATGCAAATGAAGGGCCGGCCGCACTGCGCATGCGCGCACGAATCTGCACCTCACTGGGCATGCTCAGAACTCGGCCCGGCGCAATCAGTGAGATATGAAATAGGCCAAGCATACTTGGTGAGATACGCCCATGTATAAATAGCCCCACACAAACACCCTTCCATTGCAAAAGTACATCCCTGTGTTCCCCTTCCTAAAGCAAGGTGCCTTTGTTCTGTTATCTGTTGGTGTTTGTTGGTTAGTGTAGTATTGTTAGAGTAAAGATTTATTGAAGTAGGAGATTGTAGTAGCTGTGTGTTTTTTGTGTCTGTTTTTTCTGTTTGTTTTTTTGAATTTGTATTAGCTGTCTGCTTGTGTTGTTTGATTTTGGTGTCTGGTTTTTGCTGTCTGATTTTTGTGTTTGTTCTGTGTCTTTTTGTCTCTGTTTGTTCTGTGTGCTTTTGTGTTTGTTTGTTCTGTTTGATTTTTGTGTCTGTTTGGTGCTGAGTGCTGTGTGGTGAGATGGCACCCAAGAGGAGAAAGCTGAACTTCTCGGTGCATGAGAAGCAAATCCTTGCTCGGGCCATCACCCGATTTGGGCGATATTTGCATGGCCCTGAGAGCCGGGACATCACCCCGGCCAGGAAAAGGGCGATCATCCAGGACATTACGGATCAGATCAATGCGGGGGGGGGAGAGGAGGACCACCAGTGGCATTGCAAAGAAGATCAATGATCTGAGGAGCCTGGTCCGTGACAAGCTGGCCCAGGTAAATGCCCATGCTAGGGGCACTGGTGGGGGCCCACCTTGCCCCGTCAGGTGGACAGAGGAGGAGCGTGCGGTGGCCCAGTACTTCCACAGCCAGCAAGTGGTGGGCCTGCCTGGCTTTGACTCAGAGGAGGGCGTGAGGACAGGTACGTTTTTTTTTTCTATCTGGCAAGTAGCCTGTGTGTGGGGGGGGGAGGGAATATGTGCCAAGTGTGTGGATCCTCCAACCTGTGTATGTTTTGTGTCATCCACAGATGGCCAGGAGGCTGCTGGGCCATCAGGCCAGTCTGCACCATCCCCGGGACTTCAGGCTGTTGAAGAGCCCCAAGAAAGGCAGGAGTCCTCAGGGCAGGGGAGTGAACACAACTCACCTCATGGGGGGGGGAGGTTGTGGATGATCGGATGGACCTTGCCAGGGAAATCCTTTTGTCTTTGGATGATGCTCCCACTGTGGCTGCCCCTGTGGCTGGCAGCAGTCAGGCCTCCATCAGGGGTAGCCCCTCACACTCCTCCCCCAACAGGGCTCCCCCCCAGGGGGCTCCCCTCATCCCAGGCCACAAGCCTCATCTTCAGGCAGAAAGGCCACCCAGAAGACCAGGGGGTTGGCCGAGGTTCTGCCTGCCAATCTGCGGAGGGACCAGGCCCGTCAGACACAACAACTGGGTCAGGTCACCCGGTCTTTGGCCCAGATGGAGGACAGCCTGGCCGCCTTTAAGGAGTCGGTCAATGATGTGGGCACGAACTTGTTGGCGGTCATAACATGCTTTTGTGACCTGCAGACCGCCACAGCAGGCGTGGCCCTGGAGGTGAGTGCCCTGACCCAGGCTGTCAACGCCAATACCCAGGCTGTCCAGGCCAATACGGCAGCCCTCACTGTGGGCCTGAACAGGATAGCCGTGGCCTTGGAAGGCAGGCCAGCAGGTGTGCAGAGCCCAGGGGAGGCTCCTGCTTCCCCCCCCCATGAGTCTCCCCTGAGGGCCCGTGGCCGGCCCAGGCGTAGCTCACGCCACCGTTGAAAATTTGGGATGTTCTTTTGGGGGTTTTTTTTTGTTTTTTTTTATGAATTTCTACTGTGATTATGATTTGTTTTATGTGTGTGAATGATGTATGAATGTGGGGGTGACATTCCTGATGAAAAAAGGGTGTCGCCCTCATTTTTGGTGGAGTAGGGATCCCCAGGACCAGGGAGAAGTGATCCCAGGTCCATATGAATGGTGTATGAATGCACAGTGACATAATTGGAGCCTTGGCGTGGCGTTGCTGCTCCCTAGTACCGTGTGGGGTACTTGGGTCTAATCCAATTCGATGTGGATGTGGGGTGTGTGCTAGGGACCACAGTGGTGTGCATGCATTCTCATTGTGCCATGTTTAATGTGTGTGTTTACTGTGCAAAGTTGCTTTCTGCGTGTCTCTAAAGTCACTAGTATAGCTTTGAGCATGGATGCCCCTGGCATGTTGGCAGACAGATTGTTGTCCTGCAAGTGTGTGTGCTCAGCTCTTCCCTAACGGTGTTGCTTTAGCTGACCTTTACACGGCTGGTGCAAAGTTAAGGCACCTTTTATAAGGTGTAACTTTACACCGTGAAACTAGCAGATGCGCACAGGGCGTAGCCTACGCCGCACAAGCGTACTTTTGTGGATCGCCGTATCTCCCTCATTTGCATATTTAACTAGCAAATCCGTGGTGTGTCTAGCGTATTTTGCGCTCCAAGATGCGCCGGTGTAATCGTTTTACGTCGGACGGAAAAAACTGATTTTCAGGCGTATCTCGTTTTGAGGATATGGCGCATAAGTACGCGCGGCGCATTTTTGAATTCTTTGTGAATCTGGGCCTAACTCCCTGCATAGAACATTTCTAGATTATGCAATGTTATGTATGTTTATCTGCTCTACTTATATAATTGTTTGATATTAGTGGCTGGGAGCTGTTGAGTTTTAAAACTATTTGCTGACATTTGATATATTATTGTTATGGATTTATTGTTATTCAAATTTGTGAGGCCTCTGCCTGATTTTTTTAAAGCGGTAGTTCACCCTCCTTCACCCCATTATTCCATTACTTTCGGCATCGTAGCGCGAGCTACGGTATGCCGGTCTTAAATTTTTAATCCCCGTACTCACTGTGCTATTGTTGATTGAAGAATCCGACTCCCGCGGGGAATGGGCGTGCCTATGGAGAGGGAGGATGATTGACGGCCGGCTCTGGCACGTCACGCTCCCCGAAGACAGCCGGAGTAGGTCTCGGCTATTCACAGCGCCTGCGCACAGGCTATGCGCAGGCGCCGTGAATAGCCAAGCCTATTTCGGCTATTTCCGGAGAAGCGTGACGTGCCAGGGCCGGCCGTCAATCACCTTCTCTCACCATAGGAACGCCCATTCCCCGGATTCTTCAATCAACGATAGCACAGTGAGTACGGGGATTAAAAATTTAGGACCGGCATACCGTAGCTCGCGCTACGATGCCGAAAGTAATGGAATAATAAAAAAAAACATTATTTTTTTTTTTAACAGGGTGAACCCCCGCTTTAAGGTTGTATGCAAAATTGCTTAAATTTAGGTGATATTTTATTTGCATTTTATGATTGCAGGTCTTAATGCGTTTTTATCTGTTGTTTAAAACCTAAAATAAGCCAAAGAGTCAAGTAAAAGATAAAAAGGGAATCGATGATTAGCAGGAAATGGCAGTTAGAGTTGAGCCTAAGAATGGCAAACCAACAGATGTAGCCAGTTCATATCCACAGAACATGGATTTTCAGAAAAACCTGGTCATTTTGAAGTTTGTTGTCAAAAAGTCAGATCGTGTGTATGGGCCTTTAGCCATACTTTGGTACTCGGCTATAAATATGATTCTGACTGGTGCTGGTAGCAAATTACTAATAATTACTATATAAATGGAATTTGGGAAGGGCAGTTAATAATTTTTTTTTTTTTCACTGGCAATGACGGTAAGCACACTTGCTGTAAAATATAATTTAAGGTGGTAACGTGAGGCTTTTTGAACTCTAGCAATAACCCTTAAAAACGTTATCTGGAACTTACTTGAGCATGAATGGTTTCAGTATTGCAATCCCCAATAAAAAGAACATCATTACTGAAAGGCCCATCATAGTGAACCCCAACAGCATTGCTCTGTCTTCCCCAGCATTGGACACTTTCTTCTTCATCTTATCAGGTGTCTTCACCCCATCGCTGCCACTCTCTTTCCTCTTCACCTTGCCGGATACTGGAGAAAAGGCTTCCCTTAAAATAGCAGAGAATCCCGTTATCATATGAACATGTTTGAATTAAAGTATATGTAAACGCTCACCTTGTAAAACAATCCATTCAGTTTAAAATAGAAATGAAAGGCAAAACATCTGTGCTGTCCACAAGGTTTAGAAATGTGTCTATGGGAATGTTTGATCATTCTTTCAGAAGTGCAATTGTGAGGTTCTGCACTGATGTGGACGAGAAGGCCTGGCTTGCAATCTCCGCTCTAATTCATCCCAAAAGTGTTATATTGGGTTGAGGTCAGGACTCTGAGATCCTGACCTCTGCTCATCCATGTCTTTATGGACCTTGCTTTATGAACTGGTCCAAATCATTTGGTGGAGGTAAGATTATGGTGTGGGGTTGTTTTTCAGGTGTTGGGCTTGGACCCTTAGTTCCAGTGAAGAAAACTCTTAAGGCGTCGGCCTACAATGACATTTTGGACAATTTCATGCTCCTAACTTTGTGGGAACAGTTTGGGGGTGGCCCCTTCCTGTTCCAAAAAAATGGCTGTGCACAGACAAGGTCCATAAAGACATAGATGAGCAAGTTTGCGATGGGGGAACTTGACTGGTCTGCACAGAGTCCTGACCTCAACCCAATAGAACGCCTTTGGGATGAATTAGAGCGGAGACTGCAAGCCAGGCCATCTTGTCCAACATCCGTACCTGACCTCACAAATGCACTTCTGGAAGAATGGGCAAACATTCCCATTCCCACACTCCTACACCTTGTGGACAGCCATCTCAGAAGAGTTTATGCTGTTATAGCTGCAAAGAGTGTGCCAACTCAATATTGAACCCTACGGACTAAGACTGGGATGCCATTAAAGTTCATGTGCGTGTAAAAGGCAGGTGTCCCAATACTTTTGGTAATATAATGTGTGTATGTATTTTTTATATATATATATATATCCCTTTTATTAGCTGCATAAGTAGCTCAGAGAACTAGGGAGAAACCAGGTGCACTGGTCTTTCCAGTAAATGGCTGCGTGGGGGGCATGTCAGTACAAGTCTGATCATTGGAACTGACTAGGGTTGAGCGAACCCGAACTGTAAAGTTCGGGTTCGGTACGGACTTTGTTTTAGTTTTTTTGGACCCAAACCCGAACAATTTGCTGAAAGTTTGGGTTCGGGTCTGGTGTTCGGCAATGCAATGGCGGGCTGCAGGGCAGCCAATCACCATTTGTTTTGCTACTGTAACTAAGAAGCTATCACAGCCATGCCATTAGTAGGCATGGCTGTGATTGGCCAGTGCAACATGTGACCCAGACTCTATATAAGCTAGAGGCACATAGCACAGCTTGTCACTCTGCTTTAGATAGGGTAGGGAAAAGCTGCTGCTGATCTGATCTGAGGGAGAGATTTAGATAGGAGTCAGACTGTCCTGCTACAGAAATCTACACCAGCACTGCATAGGTTCCTGTGAGATACTCTGCATTAGATAGTTTAGGGAAAGGTTCCAGATTGTTCTTTTAGGGAGATAAATATATAGGAGTCAGTCCTGCTTCACAAATCAAATTGCAGCAGCATTGCATATTTTCCTGTGAGATACTCTGCATATTACACCAGCATTGCATATTTTCCTGTGAGATACTCTGCATATTACACCAGCACTGCCTAGGTTCCTGTGAGATACTCTGCATATTACACCAGCACTGCCTAGGTTGCTGTGAGATACTCTGCATATTACACCAGCACTGCATATGTTCCTGTGAGATACTCTGCATTGTATAGTTAAGGGAAAGGTTCCAGATTAGGGAGAGAAATATATAGGAGTCAGTCCTGATTCACAAATCAAATTGCAGCAGCATTGCATATTTTCCTGTGAGATACTCTGCATATTACACCAGCATTGCATATTTTCCTGTGAGATACTCTGCATATTACACCAGCACTGCCTAGGTTCCTGTGAGATACTTTGCATATTACACCAGCACTGCCTAGGTTCCTGTGAGACACTCTGCATATTACACCAGCACTGCCTAGGTTCCTGTGAGAAATATACAGGAGTCAGTCCTGCTTCACAAATCAAATTGCAGCAGCATTGCATATGTTCCTGTGAGATACTCTGCATATTACACCAGCACTGCATATGTTACTGTGAGATACACCATTTATATACTTTTCTTCTATTGTGCTATTCAAAAAACATCCATTTAGAAAAAAAAAATTGCAGTGTTTCTTCCAGTGTTTGCAGTGTTTCCTCCATATCTGTACGTGTGAGATAAACACTTTAGCCAGTGTTCTTCTATTGTTCTATTTAAAAAACACCCATTTAGGGCAAAAATATATATTTTGCAGTGTTTCCTCCAGTTTTTGCAGTGTTTCCTCCATATCTGTACGTGTGAGATAAAACCTAACCCTAACCTCGTCTTCCTAGGTCAAGACTTTATTTTTTTTTAAGTTATTTCCCTATCCAAATGTATTTGCATAGTATTTGCCATTCTCTTACAATTATTTTGCTGCCATTTGCAGCCCTCTAGCCCTTTCCATTCGTTTTTTAGAGATATTTTAGTAGTCAAAAGTCCGGGTCCCCTTTGACTTCAATGGGGTTCGGGTTCGGGGTCAAGTTTGGGTCCCGAACCCGGACTTTTTTCCGAAGTTCGGTCGAACCCGAACATCCAGGTGTCTGCTCAACTCTAGAACTGACCATGCTGTGCTCTCATGCCTAGTGTCAGATTTAATAGGGAAGCAAGCAGATGGACTGGCAGGAACACCAGGGATTTCACACAAAGGAAGAAATATAAAAAGAACAGGATCATTTTTCATACAAGTACATGGTACAGTAGACAAATATCAGCAATATGAATTGTTGAGTTAAAATATTCTTTAATATATAAGATAAATGCATTCCATTATGTGCAAACCTTTTGTGATTACTTCCACAAAGCTTTATAATAAAATATTTCCGCAAAGAGACTGTGTTAAAGTGGATGTAAACCCACTCTCATCCTTTCTAAACTACTGCCATAGTGCTGATCTATAAGGATATACATGCCCCCTGCATGTATCCTTACCTGTCAAATGTCTCCCCTCTGTCTGTTATAAGAACTGAAAAACTGCAGATTCTGTGGGTGGATCTGTTGTCTGGAGCTCGGTGGGTGGAGTCGTGATGTCAGTAGACTCCCGCCCACCTTTAGCTCCCCTTGTCAACATGCATTTTTTCCTTTGTATTCCTTACACTAAATTCACTAGCATCCAGTCAAAATCCAGAAAAGTAACCACATGACTTCAGAAAAGGAGTGAGGGTGGGAATTAAAAAAATAATGCCTCTCTCAAGGCTAGTGCATGAGATATGTAAATAACCTGTCACTCACAGCAACGGACTAAGGTTTTTCTCTGTAAGTCCATTTTTATTTACACCTACTTTAATCTACTTTAATCCACTTTAATCTCTGAAAATTGATAAATACCTAATGCAATAAAAAAAAATTGTTTGCCTTGTTCTGCCAAAAATGTTTAAAGGGTTAGTTCACCTTTATCAAAAAAAACTGCCTAAGCAGATATAAGACCAAAATTTGACCAAAATTAAATGACTTCCTTGCTTTAGGTGTTGGCTATTTAAAGACCTCATGAAGCCGGACTGGAAAACGCACAAAACGTTGATAAGGATATTGCTAAGAGGTCCAACTGTAATGCCTTGTACACACAATCGGAATTTCCGATGGAAAAAGTCAGACAGAATTTTTTCATTGGATATTCCAACCATGCGTATGCCCCATTGGACTTTTACCTTCGGAAATTCCGACAGACTTAAAAAGAGAACACGTTCTCTTTTTTTCTGTTTGTGTGGAACTCCTCCGGAGAAAAAATCACGTATGCTCGGAAACAATTTGACGCATGCTCGGAAGCATTGAACTTAATTTTTCTCGGCTCGTCGTAGTGTTGTATGTCATCGCGTTTTGGACGGTCAGAATTTGGTGTGACAGTGTTTATGCAAGACAGATTGAACGGAATTCGAAAAATCCATCTGAGTTTATCCCAACGGAAATTCCGATCGCGTGTACAAAGCATTACTGTTCACCTTCATTACAGGAGCGAGCTCTAAAACACTGAGCTTAAAGCCTACTTCATTGAGGGGGGGGGGGATGCATGTGAGGAGGTTTGAATCAGAGAAAGAGCTCACACCTATGATGATGAAGGTGAACACTAACAGCCAGGCATCTCTTAGCAACATCCTAAAAATGTTACAGTTGGGCTTCAAGAGGCACGTCAATGTTCTACACGTATAGCAAGGATATTATTCAACTTTGGTTTTTACCTACAAGATGTCCCTTATCTACCTACACCAGTGGTTCTCAACCTGGAGGGTCAAATGATGATTTGCCAGGGGTCACCAAATCCTGGGCTGTTCCTGAAGCCCGCGCCTCTTTTTTGCAGCCACCCAGCAGGGCTGTCCCTGGAGCCCACGGCCGCCCACTCAGCCTCTTTGCAGCCGCCCATTCAGTTCACGACATGGCTGGGGGGGGCAGGCAGAGACTCTAGGTCAGCTGACTGGTGAGGAATGTGAAGTAGGAGAGGCTGGAGGAGACCGTATCTCCTGATTTTGGTAGAGGTGTCACTGCTATGAGACACTACAAAGTCAGAGACATAGTGAGTAACACTACCTGTGATTATAGTTCCCATTAAAAGTCCCCACTACAGTTCTCAGATCAGCAAATGACCTTGATCAAGAGCACCTATGTTGGCTGATCAGAGCTCTCCCCCAGCACTGCCACTCATCCCAATTCTCCCACCAGCACTGCCACTCATCCCAATTCTCCCACCAGCACTGCCACTCATCCCAACTTTCCCACCAGCACTGTCACTCATCCCAACTCTCCCACCAGCACTGTCACTCATCCCAACTCTCCCACCAGCACTGCCACTCATCCCAACTCTCCCACCCCCAAGGAGTAAGGGAAGAAATAAAAATATAGAATATGTGGAAAGGAAAGGAAAAAAGAGGGGGAACAAATAAAAAGAGAGAGAAAGATTAAGAGAAAGAGCAAGAAAGACGACTAGGTTGAGGGATGGGTTTTTTTTTTTTAAATAGGATAGAGAGATAAAAGGGAAAGAAAGGAGAACAAAAAGTGGTACATACTAAAATGTACCATAAGTGGTTTTAATACTTCACAAATGTAAGGGTTAGGGGCACAAATTACTTGTTTTGCCTTGGGTGCTGACAACCCAAGCTACGGAAATTTTTACTGTTAGGGGTCCCCACAACTTGGGAAATTTTATCAAGGGGTCACGGCACTAGAGAGGTTGAGAACCATCGGCCTAGACAGTTCTTTGGTAAAGGCAAACTAGTCCTTTGAGCTAAAGAAAATGCTAATCATGCAGCTATTGTTATTTGATGTACTTATCACTTTCTACCACTAGATGTCCACACCTGTTCTTAGTTCCTTTTATTAAAATTTGTGATCTTATCTAGTTAGGGGGAAGTCAGGCATGACACCTGTGTATCCTCTACTATGGACTCTGAGTGCCTTCTTGGGAGAGCCTGTTTCTGATCAGACTCAGGCTGGGTTCACATTTGTCCAACAAACGCTTCGACATTGGGAGCTCATGTCGCATGACGTGTGAAAATCAATGTTTCCCTATGAGAGACGTCTTAACTGGTCCGACACAAGTCTGTCCAACTTTGAAAATGCTGCCTGTACTACTTTGGTCCGACTTTGATCCTACTTCAGCCCAGTGAATATAATTGAAGTCGGATAAAAGTAGGATCCTTGTCCTAACCATCCGACTTGTAACATCCGACATTTTGATTACAGCAGCAGTAAAAATAATTTATCTCGCACTGGGATTGTTTTGATTGGTCAAAGAACAAGTCAGACTATCACAAAGTCGGAGCAAAGTAGTATCCTGTTCATGAAAGTCGGATGGATGTCGGACCAATGTAGGACCGATGTAGGACCGATGTAGGACCGATGTGGCAGAGCAAAGTGGGATGAAAGTCGGATGACAGGCTGGGCTCACACTAATACGACACAACAAAGGGCCAGTTCACACCATAGAAATGCAGTCTGGATACGTTCCAGGTGCTTTTTTGCATGCACGTTATTAATGCGTTCCAGTGCATTTTTGATGCAGTCCAGTGCCTTTTAATCCCCCTCTTTTTTTAATAACCTTAAATAAAGACTTGTGTGTTCCAGTGCACTTTAGATGCATTTCAGTTCGCTTTTGATACGTTTTTCTAGTACTGGAATGCACTGGTGTGAACTATGCCATTAAAACCATATAACCAACTTTCCTTGGGTTTTTGATGCAGAAAAAAAAAACGCGCTCGACTGTATGTAGTGTGAACTGGTCCTAAGAGTTTTCTCAAGATTTGGATGGCCATTTTTGAGACAGAGTTATAGCATACATCCCAACAGTCCTGGATTCTGATACAAATTTTGGATTTCTCAAGATCAGAGTATTGTCCTACAAAACATTCCTGCCCTGTATTGCTATTTTTCCCAGCTGTTGCAAGGCAGGAGAAATAACAGCTAAAACCAATTAATCTGCAGCTAGGCCACAGTTTAGTTATTCTAATGCAGTGATTCTCAACCAGGGTTCTGTGGAATCCTAGGGTTCCTCCAGGGGTTGCTAGGGGTTCCTTCAGCATTGGGCAATTTCTACCTCTCGGATAAGTTCCCACTGACACAATTTGATTTTTTTTAGCTATCTGTAAGGACCATTCTTCCCACTGACCATCACACTAATGTATCATGAGTTGTAGATTTCACATTTTTAGCAGGGTTTTCCTGAGACCATAGAACTATTTCAAGGGTTCCTCTGTGCTGAAAAGGTTGGGAAAGGCTGTTCTAACGTAACCATTCATAAGTTCTTTAACTGCAGCCAAGCAGGAGGCTCTGAAACTGTTAAGTGCATACTCACACCTGAAGTGTCCTACTCTCCCATTGGCTACTTTCAGACTGAGGTGGTTTTCAGGTGCTTTAGCGCTAGAAATAGCCTCTGAAAAGTGCCTAAAAACAGCCTCCTATTTGTTGCAGTGTGTCTTTTAACACTGGGGTGGTGCACTTGGGTGACGTCACAAAAAGTCCTGCAAGCAGCATCTTTTGGGTGGGTTGGAAGCATGGTATTTAGCGCTCCCAAAACACCAAAGCTCTTTGAAATCTGCGCAAAACTGGACTTTTTAGCAATTTTGTTTTGATAAAAAGCGGCCGCTAGCGGCCAAAAAGTGCCGCAAAGGCGCTGCTAAAACAAGCTGCGCTTTAGTGCTAATGATCGGGCGTCCCAGTGTGAAAGTAGCCTAACGGGGACGATCACATTATCCGACGGGAATTGTGTGATGACAGGCTGTTGTCGGGAAATCCAATTGTTTGTATGCTTCATCGGACAATTGTTGGATTTTCTGAGGACAAATGTGGGATAGCATGCTTTAAAATTGTCCGCCAACAAACGTGTGTTATCGGATTATCCGATCGTACACACACAAGTCTGTCGAACAAAACTCCAAAGTACAAACATGCATGCTCAGAAGCAATGCTCACCATAACACAAAATTAGCAGCAGTTGCCCAAAGGGTGGCGTTAAAGAGCTGAAAAACCACACAGTTTCCAGTTTGTTGGGAGGCAATTCTTTGCAAGACAAGTTCCTGGCCAACGCCTTTCTGACAAAAGTCCTACGCTTTGTCCGCAGAAAATCTGATCGTGTGTGTATGAGGCTTATCTGTTCTTGCATTGGGAGCTTATGGCACAGATTGGAACTCCTTTAGTTCTGTTGTCCTGTTTAGCTGGGTAGAATGGGACTCAAATATCCTGTGCCCTGTCAGTGGAATTTTCACCAATGTCCTACCACAAAATGTTCCTCCTTTCTGAGGGTTTTTCTAGGAAATGCACACATTCTATTGCAGTCAGATGAGGGTGTGGGAATTCTTACTACAACCTGTTGCTAAGAGCATAAATTTGTTCAGAAAGCAATAGCATCTGACAGTCAGTTATGGAAAAGTTTGCAGAATTCTTTCAGGTTCTAGATTTGGAAGAGCACGGGTTCTTGTAGTGATATTGTGCAAAAGAATATCAAGTAATGATTCTGGAGTCCTAACATATATTAAAGGGTCACTAAAAGAAAAAAATTTTTTAGCTGAAATGACTGTTTACAGGGTATAGAGAAATAATAGTTAACTGATTCCTTTTAAAAACGATTAAAAATAGATAAAAATCAATCATATAATGTACCTCCTAGTTTCAGTTTCGTTTTTGCATCTAGCTTAGTTTTTGCATGTTATTTGATGCCTCTGTGCTGGACAGACCCATAGAGTAGTATTGGTTTGGAAAACGAAACAAGAATCTCCCAGTACTGTGTTGATCAGGAAACAGACAACCAGGAAGTGTCCAGAACAGAGCAGAATTACAGGAACATCAGAGCAAAAACGAAAGGACATGAAACCAGGACTGCAGTAAGGTAAAGGAAGCTATTTAGCTAAAAAAAAAAAAAAATCCTTTAGTGACCCTTTAAGTCATTATTTGGATTTTCCACACAAGAGATGCCACACCCTAGAGTTGTTGATCTTCCCAAACTACACATATGCTACATATATAAATAAATACAACGTGCAGCTTACTATGGAGTTTCTAACGGCAACTAGCCTTTTCATTTTGCAAATACATTTTTTACCAGAGCCTAGTCAATGTAGTGAAATTTCACTCTCCAACGAATACCCAGTCACCTGTAAGGAAAAAGAAAAATCTGTATTTTTGCTTGCAAATGATTGAATGATGGAAGTCCACAAAGCTTCGCCCCATTCACTATGCTCTCTAGAGAATTCCCTTGCAAAGTAAGTAACAATAGGTGAAAATGAACACCTATTGATAATGTTCCAAATTGTACAAATGGACTTATTCTTTCTGGCAGACATTGCTTTTACGACAAGCAATGCTTGATACCATTAACTCTATTTTATTTTGATCCTTTGTCCTCCTTGACTATCACATATCAGGCACAGTTTGTACACTGTTGAGTAACTATGAAATGTGTCATATTACTGGTTAATCTTTTATGGATATAGATACTGTCATTTGCAGAGGCTGGGTATTTTTTTACCACATCATCATAAATTCTTTAAAAGAAATTCACACCTCTATGCAATGTCTACTGGCATCAACGCATTCAAGGTCACGAAAACTGGGCCTTTAGTTGTTTTGATCTAATTTTAGCCTTTTTTTTGGCTGTCCTGATGTCCAATCTGATCAGCTGATACATTTGTCTATCAAAGTACATTTCTTATTTTGTGAAAGTGCACAGGCTTACTGCTAATTGGTTGCACGTCTGTAAAAACATACGCATACTGGATTGCAGCCCAGATTCTGCTTTAGCTTGTGGCAGTGTTTTTTTGTAAAGCTGGGAAGTATATATACCACATTTTGAATAAGAGTGTCATTGGAAGGGCTAGGCGATGCAGACCATATTTGGATGAAGAAGGTGCCTTAGGCCAGACTAAGCGGAACATACAAAATCTGAAAAAAGGGGTGTCATTGGAAGGGCTGGGAGATGCCGACTATATTTGGATGAAGAAGGTGCCCTAGGCCAGACTAAGCGGAACATACAAAATCTGAAAAAAGGGGTGTCATTGGAAGGGCTAGGAGATGCCGACTATATTTGGATGAAGAAGGTGCCCTAGGCCAGACTAAGTGGAACATACTACAATCTGAATAATGGGATGTCATTGGAAGGGCTAGGAAATTTATACCACAGTCTTAGTAAGAATACGTCAATGCATTGTGAGGCCTTATGCCGCGTACAGACGGTCGTTTTTTGTGATGAAACAAAACGACGTTTTAAATCATGAAATAAAACGACGTTTTTGAAACATCATTTTCAAAAACGATGTTGCCTACACACCATCGTTTTTTCACAATGCTCTAGCAAAGCGAGGTTACGTTTCACCACTTTTTTCCATTGAAGCTCACTTCATAACTAGCTTCTGGGCATGCGCGGGTTTAAAAACGTTGTTTGAAACGTCGTTTTTTGCTACACATGGTCAATTTCTGTGAAACAAAAAACGACGTTTTGAAAAACTACACAAAAAATTCGAGCATGTTCGAATTTTTTTTTGATCTTTTTTTGAAGACATAAAACGACGTTTTGCCCACACACGATCATTTTAAATGACGTTTTTTAAAACGTCGTTTTTTTTCATCACAAAAAACGACCGTCTGTACGCGGCATTAGTGTTTGTTATAATTTTTACGTCCCCTTATGGCTCATTTCAAGTGACTTGAAAAAAGTATTCATACCCCTTGACATTTTCCACATTTTGTCATGTTACAACCAAACATGTAAATGTATTTTTTGGGGATCTTATGTAAATTTAGCGCCTTTAAGTTTTCTGTAAACCGGAAGTGATATTATGATATCCCTTCCAGGTTACTAGATCGATAGATACTAGGTTGTTTGGGCCTCTTGGTGGGATGGGACAGCCTGTGCGAACCGCAGAAGGTGGCAGGAGGGGGGACGTCTCCTTCCTCTGCTTGGGATAACAGCCAAGTGGCTTCTTAACCGCATGGGTTGTTATCCCAAGAAAAGCCAACCGCCAGCTCTAAAAAACGGCACTAAGGTGATGTGTGCAGCTGCAGGCATCAACCTGGTACAACCCCTTCAAGCCATGGTCAGCGTGAAGGGGTTAAAATGTCCATGGGCTGGGTGCACAGGAATTCATCAAGTGCATTGACGGGCTGGACATTTAGCAGCGTTGGGCTGTAGGTTGCTGTCCCATGATCTAGTGGAACATCTTGCCTTCAGAAGTCACCTAATTAGTAAATAGAGTCCACCTGTGTGTAATTTAATCTCAGTATAAATACAGCTGTTCTGTGAAGCCCTCAGAGGTTTGTTAGAGAACCTTAGTCTTAGTGAACAACCAGCATCATGAAGCACCAGACAGGTCAGGGATAAGGTTGTGGATAAGTTTAAAGCAGGGTTAGGTTATAACAAAATATTCCAAGCTTTGTACATCTCACGGACTTGCCCTGTTCAATCCATCATTTGAAAATGGAAAGAGTATCACAACTGCAAACCTACCAAGACATGGCTGTCCACCTAAAGGAGAGCATTAATCAGAGAAGCAGCCAAGAGGCCCGTGGCAACTCTGGAGGAGTTGCAGAGATCCACAGCTCAGGTGGGAGAATCTGTCCACACGACATTGTGCACCCCACAAATCTGACCTTTTTGGAAGAGTGACAAGAAGAAAGCCATTGTTCAAAGAAAGCCATAAGAAGTCCTGTTTGCAGTTTGCAAGAAGCCATGTGGGGGACACAGCAAACATGTGGAAAAAGGTGCTCTGGTCAGATAAAACCTAAATTGAACTTTTTGGCCTAAAAGAAAAAGGCTGTGTGTGACACAAAACTAACACTGCACATCACCCTGAACACACCACTGTGAAACATGGTGGTGGCAGCATCATGTTGTGGGATGCTTTTCTTCAGCATGGACAGGGAAGCTGGTCAGAGTTGATGGGAAGATGGATGGAGCCAAATACAGGGCAGTCTTAGAAGAAAACCTGTTAGTCTGCAAAAGACTTGATTGGGCAATGACCCCTAAGCATAAAGCCAGAGCTATGATGGAATGATTTAGATCAAAGCATATTAATGACCTAAATCCAATTAAGAATCTGTGGCAAGACTTGAAAATTTATGTTCACAGATGCTCTGCATCTAATCTGACAGAACCTTATCTGTTTTGCGAAGGATGGCCAAAATGTTCACACTCTAAGGACCAGATTCACAGAGGAAATACGCCGGAGTATCTACTGATACTTCGGCGTATTTTCAAATTGGCCGCGTCGTATCTTTATTTGTAATTCACAAAAAAGATACAACGGCTTTTGGCAAAGATCCGACAGGCGTACGGCTTCGTACGCCTTCGGATCCTAGGTGTAATTTTCCGGCGGCCGCTGGGTGGAGTTTGCGTAGTTTTCCAGCGTTGGGTATGCAAATTAGCTGTTTACGTACCCATTCGTCGCAATCTCTTACATCGTCGCTAGTCGGTTTTTCCCGTCGCAAACTTAGGCCTGCTTTTTCATGGCTTACATTTAGAACAGCCATGTTAAAGTATGGCCGTCGTTCCCGCATCGAATTTCAATTTTTTTTTTCCGGAAGACGTCCGGGAATACGAAAAGACGTAACGCACGTCGCCGTTCAAAAAATACGTCGGGGCGCCGTAATTTCGCGCAAAGCACATCTGGAAATTTTCACACGGAGCATGCGCAGAACGTTCGGCGCGGGAACGTGCCTAATTTAAATGGTACACGCCCCATTTGAATTAGGCGGGCTTGCGCCGGACGGCTTTACGTTACACCGCCGTAAGTTTACACGCAAGTGCTTGGTGAATCAGGCACTTGCGCTGAAAACTTGCGGCAGTGTAACGTAAAGACGATACGTTACGCCGCCGCAGATATATGTGAATCTAGCCCTAAATGTGCAAAGCTGGTAGAGATATACCCAAAAAGACTTGCAGCTGTAATTGCATCGAATGGTGGTTCTACAAAGTATTGACTAGGGACTGAATTCAAATGCACGCCACACTTTTCATATATTTGTAAAACCTTTTTACAACCATTTATAATTTTCCTTCCACTTCACAATTATGTGCCACTTTGTGTTGGTCCATCACATAAAATCCCAATAAAAAACATTTACGTTTTTGGTTGTAACATGACAAAATGTAGAGAATTTCAAGGGGTATGAATACTTTTTTTCAAGGCACTGTATCTTCATTATTGGAAATTCTGGGGAAAAAAAGAAATAAAGAATGGAATTGGAATTTGGAAAAGACTATTGGGTATATACTAAGTTCTGAATAAGAGGGCATCATTGGAAGGGCTAGGAGGTATGTACGGACATCTGAATTACAGAGTGCCATTTGAAAGACAGGGTGTCATTGGAAGAACTAAGAGGTATGTACTAAATTTTCAATAAGAGGGTCTCATTGGAAGGGCTACGAGTTATACATTTTGAATTAGGAGACATTGGAGAAGTTAGGAGGGATATACTACATTCCGAATAACAGGGCATCTTTGGAAGGGCTAGGAGGTTTATACTACATTCTGAATAAGAGTGTGTCAGTGAAGGGCTGGGAGGTATACTCTACATTCTGAATAAGAGGGTGTAATTGAATGGCTGGTAGGTATACACTACATTCTGAATAAGCAGTTGACCCTGGAAATCTCTGCATGCACATGGCAAAAGTGCATGTAGATGCAGCTATGCCCTACCAAGCTTCCAAACATCCTCCCTTTCCACAGGCCTATTACATACAGGGTTGCAATCAATTTAGACAAGGCGATGGGGTCCTTTGGTAAAACACTACAAAAATCTACAAACCGTTTGTATTTAATTTATGCTTGTAGAAATTCAGAAAAGCTATGTTTACTGGTTTATTCAGTTCTAAAGCCTCGTACACATGACCGAGGAACTCGACGGGCGAAACACATAGTTTTCCTCGTCGAGTTCCTTGTCAGGCTGTCGAGGGAACTCGACAAGGCAAGTTTCCCCATTCCCGTCGAGGAAATAGAGAACTTGCTCTCTTTTTGGCTTGTCGAGATTCTGGACAGTTTCCTCGACGAAAATGTACACACGACCGGTTTCCTCGGCAAAAAAATATCTCCCAGCAAGTTTCTTGCTGTTTTTTGCCGAGAAACTCGGTCGTGTGTACGAGGCCTAAGTCTGCCTTTTTAATGGTTTAATCTTTTTTTTCCAACACATTGTTTTGTTTTGCTCTCTAATACATTAACCACCTCAGCTTGGGAAGATTTTACCCCCTTTATGACCAGACCATTTTTTGCTATTAGGCACTGCACTACTGGAAATTGAATAGTCATGCAACACTGTACCCAAATGAAATTGATATCATTTTTTTTTCACAAATAGAGCTTTCTTTTGTTGGTATTTGATCACCATTTCAGAAGATAGAGCTGGAAACTTTAATGAACCTTAATACATTTTATTAGTACATGAGAGTAAAAAATACAAACGGGTATTTTATTACCACTAGGGTTTTTTATTTTTTGCTATATGAACAAAAAAAATTGAAAAAATGTGGTATTCTTCTTTCTGTTAGAAAAAATATCCAATAAAATCAAATTTCTTCATAAGTTTAGGCCAAAGTGTATTCTTCGACATGTCTTGTGAACAAGAAAATCCCAATAAGTGTATATTGGTTTGTGTGAAAGGTATAACGTCTATAAACTCTATTATATACTGTATACAGCCCTCAAAATTTCCACTCGCCTGCTAGCATTTGGCGAGTGGATTTAAGATGGGGGCGAGTGATAACAGTTCTGCATGACCAACAGTTCAATCTGTGCCTACACTTAGAGCCACGCTGCGATTGGCGGCCGAAGAGGAAAGGTGAGTGCCCAGGAAAAGTAGTCGGGGGAGCCGCACACATGCAGAGCAGTACACAGGTGCTCTCCTTACAATTCTCGTTAAGCCATGGGACCTGATAGTATGACCTCTCTGCGCTTGGCTTCCCAACCTGACCAATTTAGCTGGAGAGCAGGAAGGAACAAGTGAGCAGGAGGACTGCGATTATCACCACTCTGGGTGTCCCAGGTAGGCAGTGCAGCACAGCGCTCACCAAGAGTTGCCCTGACAAGAGAGCGGCAGTATGCTGTGCGGTGTCAGTGTGTGCTGTGTTGTGGTGTCAATGGCTATGCAGGTGTGTGAATCTCGGTGCTGGATTGTACTCCCTCCCGCTGTGCTGCAGCTCCTCTCCTCACTGCCCGACAATGAAAGGGGGAAGTGGGGACATGCAAGTGTGGAGCCACACACAGGGGCTCCTGATTATGAGAGTGGGTAGAATAGGAGAGGGAGAGAGAGAGGAGGATGGATGGGGGTTGCAGAGGAGACAGCAAGAGAATGGGGGAAAAGACCTGGTTCTAGAGAGAAGGCAGAGGAGGAGGAGGGAGTCTAGTACACAAGAAGAGGGAAAGCAATATTTGCAGAAGTAAAAAAGTCCATGTCCCTCTGGTTTGCCCCAGTGCCATATCCCTCTGGTTTGCCCCAGTGCCATATCCCTCTGGTTTGCCCCAGTGCCATGTCCCTCTTGTTTGCCCCAGTGCCATGTCCCTCTGGTTTGCCCCAGTGCCATGTCCCTCTGGTTTGCCCCAGTGCCATGTCCCTCTGGTTTGCCCCAGTGCCCTGTCCCTCTGGTTTTCCCCAGTGCCCTGTCCCTCTGGTCTGCCTCAGTGCCCTGTCCCTCTGGTCTGCCTCAGTGCCCTGTCCCATTGTGTTAAAGTTTTTGTTGGTAATATTTAATTGTGTAACTTGATTCGGCATAAAACATTTAACAGTGTCATTCCAAGAGATAATCTACAAGGGCGTTTTTAGCAGCGGAATTAGGGGCGGGGCAGTGTAAGGGTTAGGTGAGGCAACTGGTGGCGAGTAACACTTGAGGCCTGGCTAGAAGCTCAGGGCTTGAAATTTTGAGCCCTGACTGTATACATTTGAAAATGTATCAATTCTAATGTACTGACATCCTATGTAATCTCCTAATGCCGCGTACACACAACCGCTTTTAATGTCCTAGCAAAAAAAATATGTTTTTCTCGACGTGATTCTTGTCAAGCCTGCCTTGCATACACATGATCGTGAAAAAAAAAATGCTTGAGCAAAGCGCGGTAACGTACAACACGTACAACGGCACTATAAAGGGGAAGTTCCATTCAGATGGCGCCACCCTTTGGGCTGCTTTTGCTGATTTGGTGTTAGTAAAAGTTTGGTAAGAGACGATTCACGCTTTTAAGTCTTCGTACTTTTCAGTCTGTTACAGCGTGACGAATGTGCCATCTCCACGCTAGTTTTACCAGAATGAGTGCTCACGTCTCATAACTTGCTTCTTGCATTTTTTTTTTCGTCGTTAAAGCCTACACACGATCATTTTTCAAAATTTAGAGCATGTTCTAAATTTTTAATGCCCATTTTTCACGTTGAGAAAAATGCTCTGGAGCCTACACACGATCGTTTTTAATGACATTTAAAAAAGTGCATTTTTCACGTCTTGAAAAACGGTCGTGTGTACGCAGCATAAGGCCCTTAAAATGCCAGTGCAAATCCCCCCAATTTTTTGGAAAGTCGACAGTCTGAGGTATTTAATAAGAGGCATGTTTTTTTACATACTCTCATCAGATTAGTTCAGTGTCACCATAGTAACACTGTACTACTCTGGGAGGGGGCTGATCAGGATTTTATATTTTTATATAGTTTGCTGTTACAGTGATGATCATTGTAACAGCAATGCTTTGGGTTACATTCATGACAGCTGTGATTACTAGTGATCTGTGATTGGCTACAACTAATCACATTGTACAGAGTACTGTGATTGGCCCAGGTACCATGTGATAGCTGTGGGCCAATCACTGCTTCATTCTGCAGGAAATACAGCTGTTATGAATTAAATTAATTCATAACAGCTTTGTAGATATTGTGATCATGATGTAATTCACGAGACACAGCGTAATGTAAATATTCGCCAGCAAACCAAGGATCTTCAATTGCATCCAAACAATTTTTATTGAAGAAAGATCACATCACAAACCATGTAGTGCAAAATTTCAGAGCCATGCAGGACCCCTTCATCAGGCATGTGATTATCACACTCATCACATGCCCGATGAAGGAGCCCTGCGCAGCTCCAAAATTTTGCACTACGCTGTTTGTGATGTGATCTTTCTGCAATAAAAATTGTTTGGACACAATTGAAGATCCTTGGTGTGCTGGTGAATATTGTATATATGTTGTGTATGCTCCAGTATCCAGCTGGTGGTTGCTGCAGCACCCAGTAATATTGAGAGTTCATTCCTGAAACATGTGCAATGGGAATATGGAGTATTATCCGTGGACACATCAGTCACGGAAGCAGCGTGGAACAATCTGCATGATGTACATGTAATTCAGAGCTATTTTAGACCACAGAAAGTGATATAGCAACATTACCACTAGTTCACAAGATGTATATGGTCATTAAAACCATACACAGGCATACCAAACAAGCTGCAGGGTCAAAGATTCCACTATACAAAGAAAAACAAGGACAAAACAAATCGTTTTTTTTTTCCCCTCGGAAAAGCATACACACGACCGGTTTTCCCGCTGGGATAAAGTCCGCCGGGAATCCCGGCGGGAAAAAAGAAAACGTTCTCTTTTTTCCCCCGCAGTTTTCCTGTCGGGAAAACTGCGATGGAGCATACACACAGCCCGGATTCCCGGCCAAAAGCTCTCATGGCAGTTTTCCTGTCAGGAAAACCGGTCGTGTGTACGAGGCATCAGGGTGTTTAGGCATATAATGTGCCCTTGTTAACCTTAATGTGACTGTAGACGATCATCCTGTAAAACAGCCCATTCAGTTTAAAATAGAAATGAAAGCCAAAACATTTTTGTATAAATATAATTTTTTTATAAATACCTATTTTATAAGTGTACACATCCCCTCTGTTCTCAGCTGTATAAGTGTTGGAGGGGGGGGGGTGTGGCAGCAGCACACCGAGCAAGGGGAAAAAAGGGGACTAGTAGGGAAGCAAGGGGACTAGCAGGAACACCAGGGATTTCACATAAAGGAAGCAATACAAAGAGAAAATGATACTTTATCAGACATACAGGTACATGCATATATCATAGATATGAAGTGTTGGAGTAACAAACGCTTTAAACCTCTGAGGATGGACAACTCACTTGCTAATTAACACTGTGGACAATTTTACTCTCTGCCTATCTCGCACCTCTGACACACTTTGGGGGTTATTTACGAAAGACAAAGCCACTTTGCACTACAAGTGCACTTGCTGTAGATCCGAGGGGGACATGCAAGGAAAATAAAAAACAGCATTTTAGGTTGCACATGATTGGATGATAAAATCAGCAGAGCTTCCCCCAATTTCAGATCTATCCCTCAGATTTACAGCGACTGCACTTGCAGTGCACTTCTAGTGCAAAGTGGATTTGCCTTTAGTAAATAAATCCCTTTATGTCCTTCCCTAATGTTCAATATTTTTAAGACTGGCTATTACAAGTCTAAGCTTAGTTTTGGTAAATTTAAACTACCACGTTTGGCAAAAGGTTATTAGATTGTTGGCTAGACACAATACTTCATCCACTCACATTTTCAGCTGTGCTATATTTTTAATGTTTTTTTTGTTGTAATGTCATACATAATCCTTTTCTGTCAAATTATTTGTGGGAACAAAATAACATGGTCCGTTGCTACAGAAATGGCACCTGTCCCGGGAAAACCAAAATAAGCACCAAAAAGTTGTTGAAGAATTTGCATACCTAAAGGAACAAGATAAGCATATTGCTTATCATTTTCTTTATTCTGCTTGACATAGCCAATATACCAAAAAGGTGGAAATTAGCTTTTAGCCACGAGAAAATGAAATGCTATAAATGTAATTTAGCAGAAACAAATGAAAGATTTAGAAAAGCTTAGCAATTATCACAAACAATAAAGAGCCATTTAACAACTGTCATCTCTACCTTTTATAAAAGATAACTTACCTCATTGCAAAATATGAATCCAAACCTGCTGAACCTACTTTCCTAAATAATATTTTAGTAAGCTTTTGATTAAAACACTGCAACATAAACCCAGCTGTATACAAGAAAAACAAGTATTCACGTTTCAATATTCACAAGAGAATAAGGCAAGCAAATGAAGCATCTCTTGTGAGCTCATACAAGTTTAGCACAGATTGTTGCCACATGCAGACATTTTACAACAAGTACGGCATTCACAGCTTCAAAAGGTTGGAGAAATCGAAGAGAGAGATTGCAAGAGGTGTCTGTGGTACCCAATCTCGGCACTAAATCTCTCCCTGCCTGTCTATGGGCAATAAATAAAACTAAAACTCACAAAGCATACAATCTGACATTTTTGAATAAAATCTGATAATCTGCCTATTGACTATGTAAAAGCAATTAGACTACTAAGCAATTATTGAACATGCGTATCAATTTGAAAAATGTCATGACTTGCTGGCCTTGCTCTGGTCATCTCTACATGGAATGGAACATTGGATAAAATCATTCAGCTGATGCCTCTGTCTGTGTGCCACACATGCTGAGATCTGTTCCCATCTAGGTACATATTGATTGGTGAATGATATCTGTAACTTGAAAGCTAATCAAGAATTTATCTAAAAACAGAAACACCTCTCACCTCAAGTAACGTCTGCGGCTGCCCTGTAGTGTAATCTGGATGGGCACGCTAAATGACTGCCTGTGGGCTACTGGCGGCATCCACATCTTTTCTCGGAATATTGCCATCAGTCCAGAGTATGTAACACAGACAGACAGCTAACTCCATGTCTTGGCCATCACCTCCGAATAGGGACCACTTAGATACTTTTCCAAGTGCTTATATGTGCTGTCGTTAAATTGTCCCAAATTAATACGCTTGAAAAGTAAGGAAAGTAGATTAGCTGCTTTAGTGCCAAGAAAGAGTTTGTCTCTAGTGAAGATAACAGGCCTCTAATTAAGGCTTGTGTAATGAAAAGCATATTTGATCACCTGGGTGCTTCTATATCAGGCACTGACATGTTTCTATAGAAACCCTTATCCCACTGAGACATTCTAATGTCTCAAGAGCACGGTATGGACTGGAAGGGAAGATTCTGACTTCTTGTACAGCTGGCTCACATGTCGAGTCAGAGGAATCGCACGTCATATTCGCATCTGTGCTGCTACACCAGGGTTTCTCAGCCATTTTCTGCTGGATGCAGATCAAATCTGAATTAAACAAGGAATGATTGTTTACATATGTATTTCTAGATCTGTTGAACATCATGCCATATAAAACAAAGATTAGAAACTGATACAAAACATACCATATAGTGCCAAACAGATTAAAGTTGCTAATTGCTTCAAAACTAGTCCATTAATTCATAAAATCCTAAATTATTGTACTTGTTTTGAAATACTTAGCACCTTTAATCTGTTTGAGCACTGTATATTATATTTTGTATTTATTAATATACTTTATTCAGCACCAGCACTTTAATCATATTTGTTATCATATGTTTGCATTTATCACCATATGATTTGATGTATTTTACCTATTTAATCTTTTGAGTGCCTTTTATTTACTGTTTCTGATACAATTTATTGAAAGATGCACGAATTCAGAGCAACAGGTTGCCCACACAGGGGGATCAATTGAAAAACATAGAATTACAGAGAACATCAATAAATTAACCAAAAACAGGTCTATTATGTAGAATAGGTGCTCAGAGTATGACCCCGTGGCACAGGCCTGCAAAACTGACCAAAGTCTAAAGGCATCGGCACATATCAGGAAAAAAAGAGGGTGAAGCCTGTTGTGGAAAGGATAAAAAAGAGAGAGAGAGCAAGAACATGAGAGAAGACAAAAGGGGGGAAGAGGGGGGAAAGGGACAAAAGGAAGAGAGGCGGAAGAGAGGGTAAGATACCCAAAGGATAGGATCTAGGCCAAATCATTAAGTGCCTGCTCGAATGCAATGTGGGGAGAGCGTAAGACCACCAAAGAGACCAAATTTTAGAAATTTGGCATGGAAGTCATGTAGACTACTCAACATTTTCTCATTAATCGTAAGGTCAATTAATATGCTCCTCACCACAGCAATGGAAACAGAGGGCTTTTTCCAGGCTCTGGCAATGGCTCTTTGCGGCAATAGAAAGGTAAGTCATCAGTTTTTGTTGGTAAAAAAAACAAGCCCTGGGGCAATCAAGTGTATCGAGGAAGGATTAGATCTGCAAGATGGTGCCAGGGGAGCAAAGACAGGTGAGCTTGATGTTTTTTGAAAGGGGTAATTGGATTTATGTCACAGAGAAGACACCCTGAAGTTGAGTGTAAGAGAACTGTCAGAGCACTCCGGGCGCACACGCGCAAGCATATGCGCACAAGGAACTTAATTTACCAATACGCATGCGAGGAGGAGCGTGCACATTCACGGGAGCGCGCCCACGTGTCCCCTTGGCGCCAGACAGCCTATTTAAGGGGCGCACTGATCCCAGCCTAGTGCTGACGGATCTCAGCTGTTCTGGTCTCTGTATCCTATGTGTACCTGCCTAAAATCAAAGGCTGGAAAAGTTATTGCTCTGAAAAGTTAAATAACAAAAGTTAAAAAAAAGTTGTTTTATTGAGTTAAAGGGGTTGTAAAGGTAAATGTTTTTTCATCTTAATGCATCCTATGCATTAAGGTGAAAAAAAAAACAATGGTACCGCCCCCCCCCCCTCCCGAACCCCCGTTTTAGTTACCTGACCCCTCAAAAGTCCCGCGCGCATCCATGTGATGGTCTTCGGTTCCCAGCCTGGCCGTTGATTGGCTAGGCTGGACGGATTGATAGCAGCGCAGCCATTGGCTGGCGCTGCTGTCAATCACAGCGGATGACGCGGCGCGCCGGGGCCGAATGATACAGTCGGCGGCTATGCCCGCCGCTGTATCATGGGAGCGCGCTCGCAAAATCTTTCCACCATGCGAGCTTGCTCGCATAAAGGTAGAAATCTTTTGCGAGGAGGAGCCGAGACAGCCGCCGAGGGACCCCAGAAGACAGGGTTAGGGGACACTCTATGCAAAATGAGCTGCACAGTGGAGGTAAGTATAACATGCTTGTTATTTAAAAAAAAAAATGTCTGCCTTTAGTGACCCTTTAATGTTAAATTGTTACTGTGTGTTATTCTTACCTGTTGTAATTTGCTTTTCAGGAATGCCAATCAGCACAGCACTGATCTGTGTATTCTGACAGCGGCAGGATGTTGCTCTCATATGTCAATGCCTGCAGAGCTGCAGTGGGAGATCTAAATCTCCAGTTTAAAAAAAAAGTGTGCGAGCTCAGCATTAGGAGCGTGGGTGGTCAGATGGCAGTAGTTCCTATTCTCGGCATATATTTTGTTCACTTTTTTCTGGCAGAGATTTCTTAAACCACATTGATCAATGTGAATGGAGGAATCTGTTAGGATATATTGTTCGTTCAGATCACAAGCCCCCTAAAATGCCAGGATAGTACAAACAAATTAACTATTTTTGGAAAGTAGACACGCCAAGGTATTTCCCAAGAGGCGTGGCGAGTATTTTGTGGATCTCATTTGTTGCAACATGTTTTTGGAAAATAAAAACTTTTCTTTTTCCATTTTTCATAAGCTTGTGAAAAAAAATTATTTTATTAAATATGTTTTGTAACAGAAAGTAGAATATTTTTTTTGTTTTTTTTTTCAAAATTTTCAGTCTTCTTTTTTCATTTATATGATAAAAAATAAAAAAACATGTAGTGATCAAATGATATAAATTTAATTTGGGTACAGTGCCAGTTATTGCCAGTTAAAGTAGTGATTTATTTTGAACGTATCACCATGTACTGTATTGTTCTCCCTGCTTGTGGCTAGCTTCATGCTTGAATATTAAATACATCTTTTTGAATGTGGTTCAGCAGTCAACATGTTATTGGAAACCCCTAAGTTCTGGGATTGTCTTGCAAACATTTTTTTCTTTGCAATTTAAAGGAGAAGTCCAGCCTAAGCTTGTTTGGCTGGGTTTCTCCTATGGGTCACAGGAGTGCAATTTGTTTTTGCACTCCTGTGACCCATTTTCAGAAGCGAGCGGTCTGAAGTCTGCTCTCTGCTGACATCACAGGAATCAGTCATTCCTTGTCATTACGTCAATGGAAGTCGGGATCGACCAGGTGCCTGGACTGACACCCGTCTCAGCCTCTCAGCGAGCCGCTGAGACGGACGTTCCGCCCCTTCACAGCTCAGCGCTCCAGCGAGCGAGGAGGAGCAGAGCGGAGATGCTGATTGACAGTCAGCAGCTCTCTGCTCGGGGAGCTGTGAGAACTGAGTCATCAGCAGTGTTCGATCGCTCAGTTCTCAGTGAAGAGGCAGCGAGGGACAGGTGCAGCATTGGACTGATGCTGCTTCCACCTAGGTAAGTATGATAGGGAAAAAACAAACAAACCCATACTTCTCTTTTAAAGAAGAACTCCAGCTTTTCACACAAGCTGGCCCAAACAAATTATGTTCCTCATTAACCTATGAAGCCGCTGGATGTGCGGTATAAAGCTGTGGCTACATACAGCATACTGCACTGTTAGGGGTGCAAGCTGAGACTTCCTGTATCAAATCCAGAACACAGGAGAGTCTAAAGCAGGGGTGCTCAGCCATTCAGAAGGAGTGATGTATTCAGTCAGTGAATACAAAGCTTCTTCTGATTGGCTGAGTCAGAGATGTGACATCATCTTGCCACCTCTCAACCAATCAGAGAAGACAGTGACAGTGAGAAGACAGTGATTATTGCTAACGACGATAACAGCTGCTTGCAATAACTACATTTCAAATCTGGCATGCTGGTTGTACTCAAGTGGCTATTCAGCCTGCCTATACATGGTTCGAATCTCAGCCAATTACTGCTGAACTGGCAGAGATTTGAACCATCTTTGGTTGGCTTTACACACTAACGGCTGAGTTGAGATTAGGGATAAATGGGGTACTTCATATTCTCTCTTATTGAAACTCCATACAGCCTACATAAGCAGAGCAGGCAGGTAGCAGGAGCATATAGGAAAACAAAACAAAATCCATGTAATGCGTCAACACAAAACTATTTATTTTTAACTTCCTTAGTGATTACGTTGCTTCTGCCTACTCCCCAAATACCCCTTTGCCCCCACTTACCCCAATAAGCAATCATGAAAAACACCTTAAAGCAGGGACATAATGTGGTTACATGATATACTGCAGCATATATGGTTTCCTCTGCAATTTCCTGTTTCACCCAAACCCACCCAGCACTTGCCCCTCTCACAAACAAAAGCCTAACACCTAGAGTGAGTGCTGGGACATGCAGTTTGCAGAGTCAGTTCTGGGGCATCCACAGTAGATGGCATGGGAACGTGCTGGATAGCCCTCCCCTAAAACCTATAGCGCACAGGCAGCAGAAACACTGATTGGAATGATTAAAAAAAAGAGGCGGGGCATAAATGTGAGCAGGGTTAAGGTCATTATATTGATTTAAACTGCAGAATGCAGAGCTGTTGCATTAGTAGGGGATTTGTCTGACCAATGCTGCACCCACCTAGGTAAGTATGATTTTGGGGGGGGGGGGGGTTCATACTTCTCTTTTATTATCAATTTATAACCTGTTCATTTTCATATTTATTCAGCTTCTTCTTTTTTTTTTATCAGTTGTCTGAGCTGGCCAGAACTAGTCCCAAAGGCAGACTGTGCCACATTTCCCAGTTCTTATTGTGAAGAAGTCTTTTCCTAGGTGGAAGCTAAACCTCTTTTCCTACAGATATAAAGAGTGCCCCCTTGTCTTTTATGTTGACCTTAAAGCAGAGCTCCACCCAAAAGGGAAGATCAACTTGTTTGCCGCCTCCTCCTCCCTGGTTTTGACGGGTACCAACTCCCACTTCTGGGCTAATCTCATTGTGGCCAAATCACCTGGAAGTTTGGCCCCCCTCATCCTTCCCCCGCCGCTGGGCCGACCCCAAAGCACAGTGTGATTTGCGCATAGGTAGTAGGTAGTGCTTCGCACATATGCAGTAGGTAACCGACTGACGTAGCAAGGCTTCACTGATGGTTTACCTTACAAGAAATGGCAGCAGTATCACCTGAGAGCCGATTGAAAAATCGGCTGGTGTGAAGACACCTCTGGATTCGTGGACAGGTAAGTGTCCTAATATTAAAGTCAATAGTTTTGCACCAGGTTCACTATATGGACCAAATACTGGTGATTCATTTCAAGTAATCTCTCCTCATATTTTAGCTCCTCCATGAGTCTTATCAGTTTGGTTGCCCTTCTCTGCACTTTCTCCAGTTCTCTGATATCCTTTTCATGAACTGATCCCCAAAACTGAACTGCACATTCCAGATGAGGTCTTACTAAGTATTTGTACAGGGGCATAATTATGTCTCTCTCTCTTGAGTCTATACCTATTTTAAGACAAGAAAATATGCTTATTGCTTTAGAAACTGTAGCTTGGCATTGCATGCTATTCATAAGTTTATGATCTACCAGGACACGCTTTAAGATGACTCCCCAGATGTTCTCCCCATAGAATGTATCATGTATAGTATTTCTATTTTATGTTTTTCCTAATAGTAATAAATAGATAAAATATATGCAAAAATCACTATAATGCTGGCACTTGTATGACCCAGTGCCAGCTTTTCAGGTGAAGGGCAGTCTGCATCTAGGAAGGTACCAGGAGTTCTACAAGCCAGGTGTCAGGATGAGAGAAACAGGAGACAGAGTCGAGAGTTAAAATGAAGGTTCGAACAAGCTGAGTTCACTCAAGCTCAAAACAATAACATTTAGAAACAGTAAATCTGTAAAGAACACCAAAGAAATTGCGCCCAAAGACCAAACTATACTCTATAACGAATAATTAAATATTTCTGAGTAGTCTGGCGCTATTTAAAAAAATAGTACAGGCAGTGCACACGCAGCTGGTGCAGCAATCTGGGGATATGAAATCCCTGTTTTTCTCCCCCTTCTTTTTGCAGGACCGCCAAGACCGAACAGAGCAATGATCTGTGCCAGCACTGACCAATGAGAATCGCTCTGACCTGTCCCAGAAGCCATTGTTTGCCTGGACTGGTTTTTTAAAAGGGCACCAGGCTACTCAAAAACATATGATTGCTAATTATAGAGTATAGTTTGGCTCTTGGGTGCAATTTATTTGGTGTTCTTTACTGTATTTCTGTTTCTGAGTTTTATTGTTTGAGCTTAAATAAACTCAGCCTGGCCCGACCTTTAAACTCTTGACTCTGTCTCCTGTTTCTCTCATCCTGATACCTGGCAAATAGAACTCCTGGTATCTGCCATGATTTTGACTGCCCCTTCACCTTGCCAACTGGTTTGATACTTGCCACTGGGTCATACATTTATCTAAAAAGGTAAAACATTTTAATACAGTTGCAAAGTTTGCTGGATAACATTAGTAGCTCCCTGATTGATGTTGCTTGATGCTGGGAACAGTTCTTTTTGAAGAGACTGCTGGATGATTGACTAGACAGGTTGGTTTCAGACACAGCGTTTATAGTTTGTTTGAAATAAGCAATTAAATATGTTGGTTGACCCTTGTCAGTTCTATTTAGTAAAACAGTCTAGATAAAGATATCAGACCAAGTGCAATAACTTATAGCATTGAATAGACTTCATTTTTTGTAAGGATCAGTTCAAAAGTAATTGTATAACGTATTACACCTTGCTTTTGTGAGTAAACCCAGATATGGTGCTACTTAGACATGTGCATTCGTTTTTGTCCGAATGCATTTTCGTCCGAATTTCGGGTATTTTCGTTATTGTTTTAACAAACGAAAACGAACGTGCAGAATCCGTAATTCAAAAGATCTGACATTTTCGTTGCTACAACAGTTTGATATAGATAGAAGATTCGACATGACGCTGACAATAACAATCTGTGTCTATTGAATCTGCGGTCGAATGTGTGTAATCAAACTCTATTAGTCCAAGATTATTCTACATAGAGAGGAAAGATTCAACATAGAGAGAAAAGATTCAACATTATAGAGACAGTGTTGGGGTAGACCATTCGACATGAAGATTCGACGAAGCAGCGAAAAACATACAAATGTCGAATCTGTCATTGAAGGCTTATGGTGTCTGTCGCAAGTTCTAATGCCGCGTACACACGATCGGTTTGTCTGATGAAAACGGTCTGATGGACCATTTTCATCAGACCAAACCGATCGTGTGTGGACCCCATCGGTTATTTATCCATCAGTTAAAAAAAATTGAACATGCTTTAAAATTATCTGATGGATACCTAACCGATAGATAAAAACCGATCGTCTGTAGGCACGTCCATCGGTTAAAAATCCATGCATGCTCAGAATCAAGTCGACGCATGCTTGGAAGCATTGAACTTCATTTTTTTCAGCACATCGTTGTGTTTTACGTCACCGCGTTTTGACACGATCGGTTTTTTAACTGATGGTCTGTAGGCACGACTGACTATCAGTCAGCTTCATCGGATAACTGATGGAAAAATCCATCAGACCGTTTTCATCGGATTGACCGATCGTGTGTACAGGGCATTAGAAGATTTGACAAGCAGCTAAACTGTAAGACACCGCGATCGTACATTTTCGGTCAAATGCTCAGCCTATAGGCTATAGAGGAATTTGAATGTTGGTTGACTAGTAATAATAATTTATAAATATAATTATTACTAGTGTCATACAACATTAGACTTCTCCTATAGCTTGTAGGACGGAACATTCGACCGGAAATGTACAATTGCGGCGTCGTACAGTTTCGCTGCTTCGCCGAATCTTCTTAGAAAATTTGACAGACACCATAAGCCTTCAATGACAGATTCAACCTTAATTAATTCAGATTTTTGGACAAATGCATTTTTGAACGAAACAAAATAAATAAAAACGAATTTCGGGAGTCACTAAATAAATGTATTTTTCAAAAGAAAGCAAATTTCCAAAACAAAATATTTCAGTGTACACATGTCTAGTGCTACTCAAATAATGAGATACTAAAATAGTAGCAATGAACAAGAAAAAACTGAAATAAGCAGAAATCTTAATCTTAAAATAAGTGTCATCTCAAATTTTATGAGAATAAGTTCTTTAATCTTTTTGTCAAAACTGATGAATGAGCTGCCATGTATTTATTGTCATATTTTTCTAAGAAGAAACCTGTGTAATAATACTACATGTTTTCTGCCCTGTGATGTGACAGAATAGGATTACCGTATTTACACTTTCAAAGAAGTAGAAACACAAATCATTTTACTTACCCTTCATCCTGCACCATAACAAAGGATTTATTTATCTGAGATTACGTTAATATATATTTACAATATAGTATAGACCAGTGTTTCCAAACTTCATGACATTGAATAATTGTAATGTGATTTTTTTTCTTAAATTTCAACTTTAAAAAACAGAATTTCCTCTTGAACCAGTCAAAACTACTTCTAGAAAAAAAAACTCTCTGCCAAGAACTAATACATACATCAAAAAGTCATAATGTAAATAAAAAAAAATAATAATAATAATAATAAAAAAAAAAAATATATATATATATATATATATATATACATAAAAAAAATGTAGGCAATGTGGATCCCCCACTAATTATAGCAACAGGAAACTACAAACACATCCCAAATGTCTCTGGCAAGGTTTAATGTCACCAGCGTCGGTCCATAAAGGTGCTCTAAAGCCCTAGCCTCCATTACTGAAAGGACTGGACAAACGGCTGTCATCGGATTATCTGTAGTTGGGTATCAATCAAAATCTAATCCTCTCTGATTTCTCTAGCTGCTCTGTCTACACTTTTAATCACAGTCCCCAACACACAAACACAGAACAAATGAAATACTTTACCCGAAAACAAGAATACGGGGCCATCAGACTGTTTTGAGTCCTGAGTGGATGTCTTTTTGTTCGTCATCCTTCATACACCCTTGATTGATCTTTGCTTAATATTCCCTGAAAGAATTTTAGACCTGAAGCTTTTGTATTTCTGAACATGTTGCCTTGCCAGGGATTTTTTTCTTTTCTTTTTTTTTTTTTTTTCACATCAGGCTGACTGACCTCTGAATAATTGATGACTATTTTGTTGTCTCTGGCTGAACAGGCTAAACTTGTACATAATCTTTTTGTGTTAAAGAGTAAGGAAGCT
The DNA here is from genome assembly GCF_905171775.1 of Rana temporaria. Lineage (NCBI taxonomy): Eukaryota > Metazoa > Chordata > Amphibia > Anura > Ranidae > Rana > Rana temporaria. The sequence continues at coordinate 178,270,202 of NC_053492.1, forward strand.
TTAGCTACTCAGTAGCTCATACATATTTTAAAAGGTGGCATCTGGTTTTGCTTTTCTAGGGGGCCAATAAAACCGTGAAATGCAACAGTATTCCCAGGAATGTGTCCATGAAATAATGACGTACAATTTCACAGGCATTATCCAATTCATGTTTGCAATTAATCCACTGTGCTTTCAGTGTGTATTATGAAGGTGATTTGTGACTTTCCAGAAAGGTCACATCACACAATTTAAGATATTTATGGCTCCTAGATTAGCCATTAGATAACAAAGATAAGATAACAAGGCTGATCATACTAAGTAGAGATGGAGAGAGGAAAAATCACAGCGCAAGGACAGGAAGTACACCTCCAAGTACAATGTGTGGAGCTCACTGAAATATTGCAATGGGATTACTGTGAAACCAGACTAGATAATCTATGGCTTTAAAGTGTAAGTTAAACATTTCACGGAAAAAAAATGAAAAGGTGTACTAAAGCAGGCCATAGATGATTTGATTGTTTCTTTCCACTGTGGGTTAGTGTTGATGGGGGAATGCCCCCCGCAGAACTATTGTTTTAAGCCAGCAGGTGGGCACAGGGAGCCTTCCTAGCCAGCAGAACACAATGATTACAGCTAGTGGCTATAGCAGCTGGCAGTAGTCGCATTGAAATAAATTGATCTCTGCCTATTAGGAGGAGGAATAGTATCCCATCATTGGTATTGGTGGACGATATAGTGCCCCATTGTTTTTGTCAGTGGAAGGAATAGTGCCTCGTATCAGTGGGAGGAATTGTGCCCCAAGGGCCAGATAAAGGCTAGCAAAGGGCCACATCTGGCCCTCGGGCCACAGTTTGGAGACCCCTGCATTAAATGGACAGCTTAACACCCTAAACCCCCCCCACCCCACTACCCACACAGCCAGTGCAGCAGTCTGGGTAGTTGAATGTCTTGGTCTCCTCCGTACATCCTTCCTTGGGGGTTCTGGGATAGATCAGAGCGTAACCACTTTGACCAATTAGAATCACTCTGATCCATCCTGGAAGCCCTAAGGAAAGAAGGGGAAGGGCTTTCAAATCCCCAGACTTCTACACCAGCTGCGTGGCCAGTGACAGCTCATAACTGTAATTCCATGAATTGCCCATGGAGGTAAGTGCAGTGGGGACCAGGGGGTAGGGAGTATGTACGGTCAGCCCTCAAAATTTCCACTCGCCTGCTAGCATTTGGCGAGTGGATTTAAGCTGGGGGCGAGTGATAACAGTTCTGCATGACCAACAGTCCAATCTGTGCCTACACTTAGAGCCACGCTGCGATTGGCGGCCAAAGAGGTGTGTGCCCAGGAAAAGTAGTCGGGTGAGCCGCACACATGCAGAGCAGTACACAGGTGCTCTCCTTACAATTCTCGTTAAGCCTTGGGACCTGATAGTATGACCTCTCTGAGCCTGGCTTCCCAACCTGACCAATGTAGCTGGAGAGCAGAGAGCAGGAAGGAACAAGTGAGCTGGAGGACTGCGATTATCACCACTCTGGGTGTCCCAGGTAGGCAGTGCAGCACAGCGCTCACCAAGAGTTGCCCTGACAAGAATGCGGCAGTATGCTGTGTGGTGTCAGTGTGCGCTGTGTTGTGGTGTCAATGGCTATGCAGGTTTGTGAATCTCGGTGCTGCATTGTACTCCCTCCCACTGTGCTGCAGCTCCTCTCCTCACTGCCCGACAATGAAAGGGGGAAGTGGGGACATGCAAGTGTGGAGCCACACACAGGGGCTCCTGATTATGAGAGTGGGTAAAATAGGAGAGGGAGAGAGAGAGGAGGATGGATGGGGGTTGCAGAGGAGACAGCAAGAGAATGGGGGAAAAGACCTGGTTCTAGAGAGAAGGCAGAGGAGGAGAAGGGAGTCTTGTACATAAGAAGAGGGAGAGCAATATTTGCAGAAGTAAAAAAGTCCATGTCCCTCTGGTTTGCCCCAGTGCCATGTCCCTCTGGTTTGGCACAGTGCCATGTCCCTCTGGTTTGGCACAGTGCCATGTCCCTCTGGTTTGGCACAGTGCCATGTCCCTCTGGTTTGGCACAGTGCCCTGTCCCTCTGGTCTGCCTCAGTGCCCTGTTCCATTTTGTTAAAGTTGTTGTTGGTAATTTTTAATTGTGTAACTTGATTCGGCATAAAACATTTAACAGTGTCATTCCAAGAGATAATCTACAAGGGCGTTTTTAGGGGCGGAATTAGGGGCGGGGCAGTGTATGGGTTAGGTGAGGAAACTGGTGGCGAGTAACACTTGAGTCCTGGCTAGAAGCTCAGGGCTTGAAATTTTGAGCCCTGTGTACGGTATTAGTTCACCTTTTAATTTTTTTCTGAAAAGATGAACTTATACTTTGATACAGTTGCAGTTTGCCGGATAACATTAGTAGCTCCCTAATAGATGTTGCTTGTTGCTGGGAGCAACACTGTATCTTGGCCTAGGCCAACAAGGGCCAGGACTAGGGCAGCACTTTGCAGGGGGGCAGCATGAAAAGAGACCCCGCCGGCTTGCGCTACACTTTTAGTGTAGCACCTGTCTTATGAGATGGACTGGGCCGCAGGACAAATAGGTCTGGCGCCCCCATAACGTGACCGCACTGCTGCCGGTATGATAGGGATGGTGCGGACAAAGGGGACACTGACATGGTCACCTATACCTGGCAGGTACGTAGTAGGACTCTCCTGCAATCCTTTGCTTGTGTCAGTTGTACATATAAGGAATCTTAATCTTATTTCTGTTGATTGCTGATGAGAAAAATAAACAGATGGATTTATTTGTTCCTGCCCCCAATCCTTCCTTTGCTCAATGCCTGGACCACATACCTTCATCACTGTGCTACATGTTTTCTGCTGCATCACTGGCATGGTTATATCCTCTTAGTCCTCCATAAATTTAGCAGAAATCTGCCCTTAAAGTAGAACTATAGGCAACACTTTTTTTTCCATTTTGGATAGAGTAAGGGATGGTTATAGCCCTTACATTTTTTTGCCATCCGTTCATTTCCCTTCATTTCCTTCCCCATAGCCAAACAGGAAGTGAGAGGAAATCTCTGCAGATTAAGAAACCCTGCCCCCCCCCCACCCCCACAAGGCCCTCAGAAGTAGTGTCCCCACTAGAAAATTTCAGGGTAGGTCTTAAACAGGAAGGGGTGTGATCTTGACAGGAAGGGGTGGATCATATTTAAATTAGGGGTTGCACAAGATTAGTCAGGCCTAGGGCAGCAGAAAACCTAAATACACCCCTGGCTGGGAGCAGTCCTTTAAATCAGAAATAGAAACAATAAGTTGATGAAGTAATGAAGTATGCCTAAAGATAAAATTCTTTAATTTTACACTAATATAATTTGTTTAACTGATTATTGTTATATTCATAAAGCCCATTTCTATTTTAGCTACCTCAGGGAAATTTGTTATGTTGCATAGATTGTCAGCAGAACCGTTTCACTTTGCAAAACTGATATTTTCACTTATTATGTGGCAGTGATTGCTTACCATTTTACACAGATGGTTTTCTACAAGCAGAAGACACTATGGGGTTGATTTACTAAAGGTAAATAGACTGTGCACTTTGCAAAGTGTACAGTAGTTGCACTCTGCAAGGGCAGTTGCTCCAGTGCTTAGTAAATGAGGTAAAACTTCACTTTGCAAAGAATAGCCAATCACCTGCATAAAATGAAAAAAAAATGCTTTTTTGCTTGCACATGATTGGATGATGGAAACCAGCTGAGCTTCTGCTCGTTTACTAAGCTCTGGAGCAACTGCTCTTACAAAGTGCAACTGCACTTTGCAACTGCACAGGCTATTTGCCTTTAGTAAACAAATACCTATGTCCCTAACAGCTTGCTAGCCATTGATTTCCGACTGATGGATCCCATGATGGACACCACAATTTACCTCTATGAAAAAGCTACAGAAACGAGAGACATCTGTGCCAGCCTGGAGTTTGGATGTGACTTCACAGGGAGGTATGTTCTGCAACACAGTCTAGGAAGGAAGAGATAGGTGAGGGAAAGTAATAGTAGAGGGCAATTGAGAGAGATTGGAGACAGACATACCCTGAATTCTCATGGTCACGTTCCTGTTGTTCAGTGCCTAGAGGACAGAACAGAAAAGTTGGAGCAGGTCCTAGATTATTTTTCTGTCTGCGTAAGAGGACTGTGGAGGGTTGACTACTGTATTGAATTTGCCACAAGCAAGTCCATTGTGATCCAGTCACTGTCCCTCAGCTTTACTTTGCTGAAACACCCTAGTATTACATCCTTAGCAATTTGTCTCACCAGGAGGTAGAGTGCATAGTCAAAGAAAGATTGGCATGCAGTACATACAGGGGATACATATAGACAATTGCTTTACAGTAATGTCTGTTGGATAAAGTGAACTGAATGAGAAAATATTTTCCTTTAAAACAAATCATCTTAAAAAGGACCGCACGCCTGTTATTTCTTCAGGATCTGTTACTGCGCAGTTGTCCAGAGTCCCTGCACAGATTTGTGAGCTCACCAATGGGAAGCTTTGGGACTTTTATACTATGTTTTGAAATCACTTAATTATTGAACAGCACCAGTGGGTTAAACATTAATATTAACTATTTACCATTATTATATATATATATATATATACAGGGCTTTTTTTCTCAGACAATAGGTGCAGGAACTCCCCCTTTCCGAGTTATCCCCTTTTTTAAGCCCTGTATATATATATGTGTGTACCATGGTGTGTTGGGTGTCCCTTCTCGGCAGCGGTGGAGTGGAGGTGGTGTCCCGCTGTGCATGCTGGGAGGGGGTACTTAAGGGGCAGATGCCTTTGATAGGGGCCTTCGCCTCGTGGCCCTCCTGGCGTGAGGTGCGTGTGTGTGAATCTGACTTCGGGGCCACGTTGGCCCGGAGTTGCTTCGCTGTTGAGCGGGCCCAGCTATGCTGGCTGGGGCCTGCAATCCTAAAAGGGATCCCAAGCTGTCTGTCGACAATGGAGGAGGCTGTCTTAATGAAGGAAACCGGGGGAGGACCTGCCCTAGAGGAGACCGGCAAAGTGCTAGTGTCTCGGGTGAGGCCTGGTGACTTGATTAAGGAGGGATCCACTACATTGAAAGCCCTGCAGTCCGCCGGTTCGGCTTAAAGGCTCTTCTACTGCACGGCTGGAGGTTCAGGACTTTAAAATCCTGTGGCAGAGGATTCCTGGATGCATCCAAGTTCATCCAAAAGGTCTGTGGCAGAGACCAAGTTCATTCTGCGACAGTCTGTGGCAGAGACTGTCTGGACATTAGTTTGTGCATCATCCCGGCTGCTAGGCCATGTGAGAGGGGACTATCCGGGTGAGCAATACCCACTCAATAGTTGAGAGTGGACACTGATTGACTATTAGTGAGCATTCTTTACTGCGTACTTGAACCTTCCCCTACTCTTCTCCTCCCTTCTACTTTCTCTTCTTCAAGTTACCCTGCAGTGAAAATAAACCCTATCTGTTGATGATTTTACATCTGTCTGGACATTGCATTTACTATGGACTTCCCTACTCTGACAACAAAGCTTAAGAGGTAACGTGCAAACCCAAAATTTAACCAGCAGCTCCTTCGGGGGTAGTGCTACATATATATATATATATATATATATAAATACACACATGTGTATATATATATATAGTTATCATATGTCTCTAAACATGTAGTTACATGTTCTTTTAAACTTTAGTTTCACTTTATGAACTGGATGCACCGTTCATAAACGTTCCCAGCATAGCTAGAGAACTGAACACAGAGGCCCAGATTCTCAGAGGACTTACGACGGCGTAGCGCCATGTACGCCGTCGTAAGTCCGAATCCGACCCGTCGTATCTATGCGCCTGATTCTTAGAATCAGTTACGCATAGATATTCATTAGATCCGCAGGCGCAAGTCTCTTACGCCGTCGGATCTTAACTGCATTTTTTTTTTACCGCTAGGTGGCGCTTCCCTCGAATTCCGCGTCGAGTATGCAAATTAGCTAGATACGCGAATTCCCGAATGTACGCGCAGCCGACGCAGTAAAGTTACGACGTTTACGTTAGGCTTTTCCCGGCGTAAATTTGCCCTTGCTATATGAGGCGCAGCCAATATTAAGTATGGCCGTCGTTTCCGCGTTGAAATTTGAAAAAGTTACTTTGTTTGCGTAAGTCGTCCGTGAATGGGGCTGGACGTCATTTACGTTCACGTCGAAACCAATGACGTCCTTGCGGCGTACCTTGGAGCAATGCACACTGGGAAATTCCACGGACGGCGCATGCACCGTTCCGCAAAAACGTCAATCACGTCGGGTCACAGTCGTTTTACATAAAACACGCCCCCCCCTGATACAAATTTGAATTAGGCGTGCTTACGCCAGCCGATTTACGCTACGCCGCCGCAACTTACGGAGAAAGTGCTTTGAGAATACAGCACTTGCCCGTCTATGTAAATCGGATACGTTACGCCGCCGCAGAGATATGCTGCTGGACGTGAATCTGGGCCAGAGTGTTTTCCTGCTTGGTGTGGTCAGTTTTTAATAAGAAAGCAGAGGGACTGGCAGAAACACCAGGGATGTCACACAACGGAAGCAATACAAAGAGAACAGGATACTTTTTCATACAAGTACTTGGTACAGCAGGCACGTATCAGGAATATAAAATGTTGGGGTAACAAACACTTTAACAAGTTGCTGGCCACCTACCACATATTTACTGCGTCATGGCGGTTCTATTGTGCAAGATTACGTACCTGTACATGATTTTGTGCGATAGCCACTGGGGGGGGGGGGCGGGTACGCCACCGGAGGCGCGATCATGCACTCATTGGACACAGGGGGAGCCCATCAGTGGGTCGTAATGTCCGCCTTACCTGCCAATGTCATTTATATATATTTTTAGAACTGATCACTGTAAAAATGTCACTGGTTCCCAAAAAAGTGTCAAAAGTGTCAGTTAGGTGTCCGATCTGTCCGCCGCAATGTCGCAGTCCTGATAAAAATCGCTGATCACCGCCATTACAAATAAAAAGTAAATAAATAAAAATGCCATAAATATATCCGCTATTTTGTAGACGCTCAAAAAAAAGCAATAATGGAGTAAGGCATAATTTATGACGTTATAATGCCAGTGTGGTTCAGTCATAATGCCTTGGAGCATACTAGAAAGAAAATGTGCTTTCTCTTTTTAATTAAATAAGTCCAGTCACAGAAGATTTGTTGGAAAGAAAGTTACCGCTCCAGGTGGATTGTGCTAGGATGATCAGTATGGTCTCAGAAGATCAAGGGTGCTGGCAATGCACCAGGCAACAAATGGGAAAAGAAAATATGGACAGCCGCACTCCAAAAAACCTTGATGGTTGTCTTTATTTAAAAAAGCAGAACCCTATAGGCATATGTAATATACCTATATGTACTAAGACACTCAAAATCGCATGTATCTTCATTGATTCATATTGTATATGCCTGAGTTATTATATCTAAGACTGACAAAGATCAGAGACTGCATAATATACATGGATAGAAAGCCCGTTTACCAAAGAAGTTGATAAATGAACTCAGGTGTATAATATCATGTGAAGATATAACAGTGTATGGAAAATATTATATGTGAGGAATAAACTGGAAGGACATATGATGTGCGGTGTTTACTGGAATAAATCCTAATCATAGTAATGGGATACGTTCCACTCAAAGTTTAACCCTTTCGGTATTCTGGTGTGTAAAAGGAATATCCAGTAAACCTCGCGCCTCCATAACTGTCTAAACCTATCCCCTCCCCTGCTGGAGGTGTGGATTTTTTCCACCCGCTGAATGGACAGATTGGAAATGTCTTTGGAATGTATCTGTAACGGAATGACCCGGGACACCCAGAAACTTTGTGACGATGGGGGATACTCCTGTGTCAGAGTCCCTGATAACTCTTGGGTCTGAGTCCACCCTGTGCCCTTTGGGCATGGGGTGGCAAGTGAATCATAATTCATGTATTACATGAGATGGGACATTAATAATAGTCCATATTGCAGGATCTTGAGAGATTGCAAGTTGTTGGTTAATTATGACCCCAACCAGTCAATAGTGACTCATCTCTCTGTGAAGACTGTTAATATGTTAAATAAGGCTGGCTCTTGAAAGGCCTTTAATTGTGTGATAACACTGTCTAAAACCTATTGATGCTCAGAGGTGTGAATAGGTGTCAAGCTGTATGCGGAGACGGAACGTCTGCCTAGGGAACTCAGTGTGTGATGGGGTTTTGTTTGTTATGCTGTTAATGAAGGAATGTGCAGTGATTAGACATGATAATTATAGGCCGGCGCCGACCTGTCTAGAATGGTTAGTAATTAGCCTTAGTGTGTGGGTGGGGAGTTGATTGTTCCTTTAATGCCTTGTACTGTATATAAGACTGAAAGAAACCATTAAAGTTGATCATTACATTTGGAACAAGCACAGAGCTGTGTCTCGTCTTGATTCTGGGAAAATGGGATGCCTGCTGATTTGTCTGTGTGTGAGATGAGCTGTCGTGGATGGGATGGAAGGTCGTAAACGGTGGTGACCGTTACAGTATCAAATTCCAATGCTTGGCCACATTGGTATTGTGATTTTTGTCAATATCGTACAGATGGTCATACAATCTGTCTTTCAGCCTCCGTATTGTCCGTCCCACATATTGAACCTTACATAAATCGCAGTTAATCGCATACACTATGTACTTAGTGTTGCAATTAATGAACTGCTGAATTTCCACACTTTTATCGGTGCTGTATGAATGTATAATTTGACCCGTCTTGATATGTGTGCAAAATTTGCAACCCTTCATACCACACTTGAAAGTGCCCTTGAAATCTAACCAATTAAGGTTAGCAGTCTTAGTTTGAAATAGGCTGGGTGAAAGGGTGCCTCCCAATGTGGGTGCCCTACGGGACACTGTTCTAATACCTTTGGATAGTACTTCCTGGTATGCAACGTCATTGTACAGAACAGGAAGATATTTGGTAATAATTTGACTTATTTTGTTGTACTCCGAACTAGGGTTGTCCCGATACCGATACTAGTATCGGTATCGGGACCGATACTGAGCATTTGCGCGAGTACTTGTACTCCCGCAAATGCTGCCGATGCCTGACCCGATACGTCTCTATTGCAAGAGAGCGGCGGGACGGAGAGCGGGCGGAGAGTCTGCGGGGGTGGAGAGCAGTCCTCAGGCGGGTAATAAGTGGCTGTAATTAGTTCTTACTGTTCTGTATCATGTCGCGCTGTTCCCGGTGGCCCATCCCCTCCTCTCTTCTCTTGTTGTACGCTTGTGACTTCATCTGAGATGGACGAGAGGAGAAGAGAGGAGGGGCCACCGGGGAATAGCGCAACATGATAGAGAACAGTAAGAACTTATTACAGCCACTTATTACAGATGTGAGCCGCTTCCTGCGCTACTCTGCATTTAAAAGGAAACTGAAACAAAACAGTGCCCTGCTGTGCCCAGTAACCTGATGTGCCCCATGCCCAGATGCCCTGATGTGCCCTGATGTGCCCAGTACCCCACTGTGCCCAGTACAATGTGCCCAAGTACCCTGATGTGCCCAGAACCCCGCTGTGCCCAGATGTGCCCTGTGCCCAGTACCCCACTGTGCCAGTACGATGTGCCCAAGTACCCTGATTTGCCCAGTACCCCGCTGTGCCCTGATGTGCCCAGTACCCTGATGTGCCCAGTACCCCACTGTGCCCTGATGTGCCCAGTACCCTGATGTGCCCAGTGCCCCGCTGTTCCCAGTACGATGTGCCCAAGTACCCTGATGTGCCCAGTACCCCCGCTGTGCCCTGATGTGCCCAGTACCCTGATGTGCACTATACCATGTGCCCAAGTACCCCGCTGTGCCCAGTGCCCTGATGTGCCCAGTACCCCGCTGTGCCCTGATGTGCCCAGTACCCTGATGTGCCCCATACCCTGTGCCCAGTACTCTGATGTGCCCCATACCCTGTGCCCAGTACTCTGATATGCCCCATACCCTGTGCCCAGTAACCTGATGTGCCCCATACCCTGTGCCCAGTAACCTGATGTGCCCAGTACCCTGTGCCCAGTAACCTGATGTGCCCTGTACCCAGATGTGCCCCGTACCCTGTGCCCAGTACTCTGATGTGCCCCATACCCTGTGCCCAGTACTCTGATGTGACCCATACCCTGTGCCCAGTACCCTGACCACCAATGTAAGAGACATCCTTCCCACTGACCACCAATAACAGACATTCTTAAATTTGAAAACTGCCACATTAAAAAAAAAGTATCGGTATTCGGTATCGGCGAGTACATGAAAAAAGTATCGGTACTTGTACTCGGTCCTAAAAAAGTGGTATCGGGACAACCCTACTCCGAACTGTACTGTGTTGGACCACTTCCCTGCAGTTCCCTCGACGTTCTTATCTTGTGAAAGTGAAGCTCTGGGGATGGCATTGACCTTTGCCAAGGCCTTTTTTATGACTTGGATGGGATAACCCCTATCTTCAAATCTATATGACATTTCCCCTGTCATCTGGTGTGCTGCAAAGGCGTTTGAGCCTTTGGAATTGGCCGAACGGAATACCCTTAATGGTGTGTCTCGGGTGTGCCGAATCCGCCCTAAGTAAAACATTTAGAGCTGTACTTTTTCTGTGTAACCCTGTAACCACACGTCCATCGATTCCGGTAAGCTTGACATCCAGGAAATCGATGGTAGTGGGCTGCAGGTTACCTGTGAACGTCGGGTTTAGGCTGTTATCATTTAGGTAGAAAAAATGGTACTACAGCGCTACTACAATATAATCACAAAGGAAAAAAACACACAGCAAATATAACCAAATAGTAGAGCTGCAAACACGGGACGGTGCACAAACCAAAAGAAAATTTAAAACATATGTGCTGCGCTATTACCAACAATTGCTGCTGTAAGTACAAATAATGTTGACGATACCTCATATACACCCTTCTCAGGAGGTATCAATATATGAATTAATCAAAGTGTGCAAAATAAGCGAAAATGAGTGATAAATACAATTCAAGTACAATTAAATGCCAAAGAAAGCCCCAAAAGAGAACTAAACGTCCCTATACACTCACACCTTGTGCGAGTGCTTATAAAAGAACAAAAATTAGTGACACACTAAATAAGGAAGTCTTATTGGCAGCTTAGGGATAATGCACACACAGGCTGATAGATTAGCCTGAAGGGGTCAGTCCCAAGTAAGCTTGATGGTGCTACACACGATGATATCAGGCAGCTAATGAATATCCATTCATCCGGAGATGTCAGCTCATGTAAAAAAGGAGACAAGACATAGTGCAAGACTGTAAAGTAAAATGTGGCAGAAAGGTAATCAGTGCGGTAAACCACTCACGAAACCCCCGATCAATCACAGCATTCAGCGAGGCAGAAAATGGGATAAGCCGCTCAGCGTTGCGATCTCCTCATTCAGACGGATCTCCCGTCGATCGCGTCACTAGGCTCCTCCCCCACGCGTTACGTCACTAGGCACGTGACTTAGTCATGGGTTAACCAAGTGACCCTATCAGCCGAGCTTTTATCTGTGCTGGCTGTGGAGGTGTTTTTTTACATGAGCTGACATCTCCGGATGAATGGATATTCATTAGCTGCCTGATATCATCGTGTGTAGCACCATCAAGCTTACTTGGGACTGACCCCTTCAGGCTAATCTATCAGCCTGTGTGTGCATTATCCCTAAGCTGCCAATAAGACTTCCTTATTTAGTGTGTCACTAATTTTTGTTCTTTTATAAGCACTCGCACAAGGTGTGAGTGTATAGGGACGTTTAGTTCTCTTTTGGGGCTTTCTTTGGCATTTAATTGTACTTGAATTGTATTTATCACTCATTTTCGCTTATTTTGCACACTTTGATTAATTCATATATTGATACCTCCTGAGAAGGGTGTATATGAGGTATCGTCAACATTATTTGTACTTACAGCAGCAATTGTTGGTAATAGCGCAGCACATATGTTTTAAAAAAATATCATTTAGGTAGGATATCCAAATATCCAAATTGGCCGAACTATCTGAGGTGACAAATAGCAGTTCATCAATGTACCGACAGTAAAAAATGGTGTCCAAACGGTGGGGGCTATCATGTCCAAAGATGCGGGACTTCTCCCACCAACCCAGGTACAGGTATTTTCTTTTTCCATAGAAGATTCGTTATCATACATTATATTGTCAAAAGTACTGGGATTCCTGCCTTTGCACGCACATGAACTTTTATGGCATCCCAGTCTTAGTCAATAGGGTTCAATATTGAGTTGGCCCACCCTTTGCAACTATAAAAATTTCAACTCTTCTGGGAAGGTTGTCCACAAGGCTTAGGAGTGGTCTAAAAGCAAGGTTTGACCATTTGAGAAGCGCATTGGTGAGGTCAGGCACTGATGTTGGATGAAAAGGCCTGGCGTGCAGTCTCCACTCTAATTCATCCCAATGGTGTTTTAAGAAAAAAGTGTGGAGAAGACTTGGAACAGCTCATGATCCAAAGCACATTACGTCATCTGTGATACATGGAGGCAGTGTGATGGCATGGGCATACATGGCTTCCTGTGGTACTGGGTCATTGGTGTTTTTTGATGATGTCACAGAAGACAGGAGCAGCCGGGATGAATTCTGCAGTGTTTAGAGATATACCGTCAGCCCAGATTCAGCCAAATGCAGCAAAGTTGATTGGACGGCGCTTCACAGTACAAATGGACAATGATCCAAAACACACTGCAAAAGCAACCCAGGAGCTTTTGAAGGAAAAGAAGTGAAATATTCTGCAATGGCCAAGTCAATCACCAGATCTCATCCTAATTGAGCATGCATTTCACTTGCTGAAGGCAAAACTAAAGGCAGAAAGACCCACAAACAAAGAACAACTGAAGACAGCTGCAGTTAGAGCTTGGCAAAGTATTAGAAAGGAAGAAACGCAGTCTTTGGTAATGTCTATGGGTTCCAGACTTCAGGCAGTCATTGCCAGTAAATAATTCTAATCAAAATATAAATAAAAAATGTTATTTATGATTATAATACTTTGTCTGCACTTGTTTGATTTTAATTGTATTCTGGTGGCATACATAGCCAAAAGTATGAAAATTGTGGTGCCTGTGTGTGGATAGATAGATAGATAGATAGATAGATAGATAGATAGATAGATAGATAGATAGATAGATAGATAGATAGATAGATAGATAGATAGATAGGTAGGTAGATAGGTAGGTAGATAGATAGATAGATAGATAGATAGATAGATAGATAGATAGATAGATAGATAGATAGATAGATAGATAGATAGATAGATAGATAGATAGATAGAATGAATATATTTATATGGTTTGTAGTATAGCTGCTTGCTAGTAAGCCAACATTTAAGGGAAAGGAGGTTTGTGCCTTGTTAAAAATGGCTCCCCATGTTCCTGAGCACAGATGGTGTGTACTTAACCTTCAATATCTCTGGAGAATTCAGCAGGAAGCAGAGGAGGAACAGAGCAACATACGGAGACTCTGGACTCCTACATTGAATATTAAAGGGTCATTAACACTTCAAAATGACAATCCAACATTAGCTAAATATTCTAGATGTAATGACAGATATGTAAATGAACAAGTTAACCAGCTAGAGCGCATTGCTAAAAGGGGGGTAGCTCTTCAAAAACTAAAAAATGGTCTTTCAATTATCTTATTCCATTAAGGTGATGAAAGGTAAAATCTGAAAGATTGGTATGGTCAGTGCAATTTTTAAATAATTATTTATTTATGTACTGTATATTAGGCAGGCTTAATGTGTACAGGAGTATACTATGCAAAAATTACATGTTCTTATTACAACCTCTGTGAGGATTAAATTTAAACATGACCTGTTTCTGCAAATTTCTAATGCACGCTCATTAAAGTCTTACTAAACCCACAACAGTCAAATCAGTCTGTATATGTGGTAAAGCATGCTTGTTATACTCACTGTGGAACCTAAGGGGTTAATCCTCTGCATTGTGTAAAAAGGCTGTTTGATCCTGTCTTCTCTGGTCCTCCCCTTCTTCCACTGTCCCCAATCCATCTCCTGATAGAACAGAGCCTTTGGAGTCACTCTCCACATGCTCAGTTTGGTGTGTATTGCTTTTTTTTGTTCTTGGGAGGGTGCATGTGACCGGCACAAAGCCAATCAGCACAGTCCAGACAGTCAGAGGGTCAGGTGTCCTGCAGCCTCATAGGACAGTCAGAGTAGAATGAAAACTTCTACAAGCTTTAACCACATTGTAAAAGACACACAGGAGGGAGCAAACACCTTTTGCATTATCATTAACAGTGGCGGTGCGTCCATAGGGACGCAGGAGCGCCGCCCCCTCTGGCTCGCTCACAGCCAGTAAAATATACAGATTCATACACTGTATGAATCTGTATATTTTCACCGCTACCGCCCACTATTCAGCTGACCGGACATTGAGCGCCGGTCAGCTGAATAGCGGCAGCTGGCTGGCTGTGTGGAAGTGCCTATCAGTACCCTGAGGCTGTAGTCGGCTTCCTGAAGCTCATGCTCGGGATATACCGGCCGTGCATCCGAGGATAAGGCCCCGTACACACGACCAAACATGTATGCTGAAACTGGTCCGCGGACCAGTTTCAGCATACATGTTTGGTCGTGTGTAGGCGCGAGCGGGCAGATTTCCAGCAAACATTTGCCCGCCGGGCCTTTTCCCAGCAGACAAATATTCCTGGACTTGTTTTAAAACCGTCCGCTGGAATCCTGCCCGCTCGGACATGTACGGTCGTCAGTACAGACCTACCGTACATGTCCGAGCGCCCGCCGTCCCTCGCATGCGTCGAATGAGTTCGACGCATGCGTGGAAGCATTTAAATGGCAGGCCCGCCCACGTCGCCGTGTCATCGCCGCGGCGACGACGCGGCCACGCCCCGCGTATTGTTTACGCGCGGACTTCTGTACGATGGTTAGTACAGCCATCGTACAGAAGCCCTCGGGCAGACATGTACGGTGAAAACGGTCCGACGGACCGGTTTCATCGTACATGTTTGCTCGTTAGTACCCGGCCTAAGACTGACAGGCGTCTCAGCCAATCAGGTAACCTGATTGGCTGAAGCATTATCGAGGGCGGGACGAGGGACATCGAGGGACGTAGAAGCCATAAAGGTAAGTGCCGGGGGGGTACTGGGCACGATGGCTAGTGGCTACAAGTGGGGGCACAGTGGCTACAAGTGGGGGCATAGTGGCTACAAGTGAGGGCACAGTGGCTACTAGTGGGGGCACAGGTTGGGCACCCCTGCTTTAAGCCATAATCATCAAAATGAAAAGAAAGAAATTTGTTGAAATATATCACTCTGCGTGTGATGCTTCTATATAATATATGATTTTCACTTTTTGAATTGAATTACTGAAATAAATTAACTTTTTGATGATATTCTAATTTTGATTGCACCTGTATGTGTGTATGCATATATAATATATATGTACAATATATCTTGTGTAAAGATTAACAATGTTTATTTTCCTTTTGCATATAAATTGTATATAAATGTACAGTAAAGCTAATTCAACTTTATCCCTGACCTGTCTGGTGTGTTCCTTGGCTTTCATGATGCTGTTTGTTCACTCAGGCCCCGTACACACGACCGGATCTATCCGCTGATCAGTTCCAGCAGATAGATCCGGTCGTGTGTACGGCCTAGCGGACAAATTTCGGCGGATAAAAATCCAGCCGAGGGATTATCCGCGGATAAAAATTTTGTAGCATGCTACAAAATCAATCCGCTGGAATCCAGTCCAGTGGATTGATCCGGTGGTCTGTACAGACTCACCGGATCAATCCGTCCCCTCCCCTCCCTCGCATGCGTCATAATGATTCGACGCATGCGTGGAAGTACTTACCTTCCAGCGTCGCGCACGTCGCCGCGTCATCGTTGCGGCGACGGTGCGACACGTCACCGCGGATGAATTTCACGCGGATTTTGATCCGATGGTGTGTACAAGCCATCGGATCCAAATCCGGAGGAGGAATCTCCGCTGGAAACGGTCCGCCGGACCGTTTCCAGTGGAGATCCCCTCGTGTGTACGGGGCCTCAGGTTCTCTAACAAACTTCTGAGGGCTTCAGATTAAATTACTGGCTTTTTAAATGTCAAAAGCCAGTATAAATGAATAGTAGTGGTAAAAAAAAAAAAAGCAGTTGGGTATGGGTTTAACTAATCATTTTTTTTGTATAATTCTCCTGTAAGAGGGGCGTGGCAGGGGTGTGTCTTTTGTTTACATAATTTTGCTAATAGATGTCCCTCGTTCTCATTTCAAAATTTTGGGAGGTTTGGGAGTTGGTAAGGCTGGGTTTACTGTACATATACTGTATGAGGTGCGGGACACCACATATGATTCGGACAGGAAATCACACCACATTCCTATTCAAATCACATGCAATGTTTGTGCGGTGCGCTTTGAGCCATTCATTTATATGGCTCAAATTGCACTAAATCGACACAAAAAAAGGTGCAGGAACCTTTTTTTTCCGGAACTAGAATCGGATCACATGGGTGTTCACAGCCATACGATCCAATTCTGTCAATCGCACTGAGTTTTGGGGTGTTGTTAATTTAACATTGCCACCCCCTGCAATTTGCATGGATGCCGTGCAATTTCAATGTGGTGTGGGAAATGCACAGGATTCAATGCGTTTCTTGGAACCACATATATGTGAACTGAGCCTAACTGCATGTGATTCATTGAGGCATTTAGGACATGACATATTTCCTCCGCGCTCCCTGTAAATCACCTTTGAAAAGTAACCAGGGATAGCTTTTTGGACATATGTTAAGAACCAGCACCGGTGTAAATGAGGCCTAAGGGAACTGTCTTTTTATAGTTAGCAGTCTGGGTGGCAGGGTTTATTTTCAGTTTGTTTTATTTCAGCATTTTTTCACAATCTAACATTCTGGTGACTACTGTACAAATGTTCACGCTGTGGGCTCATCCCAGGGAGCTGAATGCACCCAGCTACCAATCCCCAGTTCACACTATACACAATGTCACTTTGGGTGAATACAAGCATTTCCCTACATGTATGGGCAGATGTCTGCATTACAAAGCAGCCATGCAGTTTGTAAACGAAGGGCAAGTCTATGTGCACAGGATGAATGACAGGAACTTAACCAAAATAAATAAGTATTTAGTCAAATTCGCATACAATCACTGAGAAGCAAATGGCACTTTTATGATCTATTTAAAGATTACATAACCTCTGCAGCACATTTAGCAAACAGAATGTGAAATATTTAGTAGTAGTTTAAAGCGGTGGTTCACCCTAATAAAACATTTTTTTTATTTATAGCATTAAATTAGGCATAGTAGCGCGAGCTACAGTATGCCTGTATTTATTTTTTTAGCCCCGTACTCACTGTGCAATCCTATATAGAAGATTCCGACTCCCCGCGGGGAATGGGCGTTCCTATCAAGAGGGAGGATGATTGACGGCCGGCTATGGCACGTCACGCTTCTCCGGAAATAGCCGAAATAGAACTTGGCGCTTCACGGCGCCTGCGCATAGTCTGTGCGCAGGCGCCGTATAGCGCCGTGAAGAGCCGAGACCTGTTCCGGCTATCTTCGGGGAGCGTGACGTGCCATAGCCGGCAGTCAATCATCCTCCCTCTTGATAGGAACGCCCATTCTCCGCGGGGAGTCGGAATCTTCTATATAGGATTGCACAGTGAGTACCGGGCTAAAAAAATCAATACAGGCATACTGTAGCTCACGCTACTATGCCTAATTTAATGCTAAAATGTTGTTAGTGTGGGTGAACCACCGCTTTAAGTACTGGTACTTCTCTATTTCAGCGGTTTTAGCTATAAAAAAATCTGATAACACATACGTTTGCCCAAACATGTACACATTTCACAAATAATTTAGTACAGTATTGTCTGAGCTTTACATTAAAATTTGCCATTTATGTGTAGCACCCTGATGTTTAGGCAGGGATGCTAGTAAATTTACCTGCCAGGTATAGTTGCCTTGGCCGAATGATAGGAGATCAAGTGATTCCCTAATGCCCCGTACACACGATCGGATTTCCCGTTGGAATAAACTCTGATGGGTTTTTCAGACGGAATTCCGGAATTCCGCAACAAAAAGCCTGCTAGTTCACAGTGTTTGAAAGCAGGACTTTAGTAAACTCATATAGTGGAGCCTCAATCTATAAAGTGTAGCACCCTCAAGTGCTAGAAATGTAGTTAGTTCTTTTTTTTTTTTGTAAGTGTAGGTACATTTCTGCAGACTTGGCTGACAGCCAATCCTGTCTGTGTTTTTTTTCCTGGGTTGGGTAGAAATCCAGGGAGAGCTGAATGAGGTCATAGGCAGCATCACTTAGACCTCCCCCTACTTCTAAAATGTTCTGTAACCTTCTAGAAGAATGGGAGGGGAGGTAAGGTGGAGCTGCCTGGAGTATTCTGAGGGCCCTGACCAATCCCCAACAATCCTCAAATACTCTGGGTCAGCCCAGCTGGGGAGCTGGAGATGGAGTTTACTGTTGTGGCCTTTGAGGGAGCCCCCCAGTCTGGGGGGGGGGTGACCTTGGGCCTGGGCTGAGTGGGCTCAGATGTGGACAGGACCATTTCAAGACACACGAAGGCACTGGGAGCAAGAGGAACAGGAGGGATGTTGAGCGACACACAGTCAAAAGGACTGGGAGGCATGCCTGAGTGGACGGTAGCAGGTCCCCAAAGCCCGGGAGATCAGGCACAAAAAGGTGACTCAAGTATAAGTCGATGGGGGCATTTTCACCAAAAAATGTGCTGAAAAACTCGGCTTATACTCGAGTATATACGGTATCTATCTGTACCTAAAAGAAAATGTACCTCCGAAAAAAAGTCTCCTATCAATCCTACTTATTAAAGTGACCTCTGACTGTATCTATCCTTATGGATGATAATGTGGTTGCTTAATTACCACATTTGTGATATGGCATAAACACAGATGCCTGGCCCAAGTGACAGTAATCATTTAGATTGTAGAAACATCAGTTTAATATCTGCCCAATGATTAGGTCAGTCGGCCATATCTGTCCCTCCAAGAGTCTTTCTACGTGGACATTTTATGAGACGTCTGCTACCAGCTCATGGTTAGATTTTGTCAGCTTATCATCTGCTATTGTGGCTCTGCATTAAAAAGCTTAAAAAAATATAATTGTTTTGGATGCCAACTGAGCTGGGTCAGTAAGTAGAAAGGCACTTAAAATAAAGGACGGAAAGATGGAAGGCAACCTCGTCTATTTTAATGTGCTGGCATCCAACTGTAAAATTGAGAGCTAGAGGGCAGTTGTCCTTTTGAACATATTGTCTATACAATTTAAAGTTCATTCATTGTAGCTTATGTCTTCTCTGTCTGCATTATTACTGCACCCTGGTTATGCACCTGGCATTATATCAGTTGCTCTCTGTAGGGGATGGCTGTCATAGCTGACTGAGTACGCTGCCAGTTTACAACTTGGCACCAAAACTGCCGCAGAAGCGTTTGAGGCACAGAGGTTGTTTTTAATACTGTAGATCCACATTTCGCAGCAGGAACATAAACTTTAACATTAGTATAATGATACAGTAGACTCTGTTATGGATTTTAGTGATGCGCTAAAGGGGAGAATTTTCAAGCCTGTAATCATTCTGAAGTAAATACAATTTTAGTAACTAGGGAACAATCTGTATAAATATGTACTAAAGTATTTTTCCACTTTGCAGTCAAATTTGAGAAAACAGCACTCTATTTTTGTTATGTATTGCCATTCACACACACCATACATAAAATAAGATAAAACAATTCTTACCTTTTAGATGTTTCTGAGGAGAAGGAGTCATTTCTGACTGTAAGTATTTTGAACAATTTCACTGCAGCTGCTCTTAGCTCTCCCCTCCAGCTCTCACTGGAGCACTGGGCTGTGGAGGGGTGCGGGCTGGCTCAGCCTCTCAGCAGATCGCTGAGAGACCGAGCCACATGCTGGTTCAGGCATCTGGGAGGATTCTGACTATATGATCGGAATCTTTTCCCCAGCCTGGACCAGCGTGATGTCAGTCTTTAGCCCGCTGTCGGCTGAAAACATGTCATAGGAAGACACATATGCAGATAGATTCCTTCTGTTACTAATTTCAGAATTGTTTTAGTTTTGTTTTGTTTATTCATTTTCAAACAAATTCCACATTTTCTGAACAATTCAAATTCGGTTGAAATTTTTTTGGCCGATTCAAATTCTATGTGAAGAATAGCTGGTTGTTAAGAAGCAGGCCAGGAAGCCAGCCGTCACATCCTTAAAGCGGGGGTTCACCCTTAGAGGGCACTTTTTCCCCTTAGATTCCTGCTCGTTTTCTCTAGGGGAATCGGCTATTTGTTTTAAAATATGTGCAGTACTTACCCATTTACGAGATGCATCTTCTCCGTCGCTTCCGGGTATGGGCTGCGGGAATGGGCGTTCCTTCTTGATTGACAGTCTTCCGAGAGGCTTCCGACGGTCGCATCCATCGCGTCACGATTTTCCGAAAGAAGCCGAACGTCGGTGCGCAGGCGCAGTATAGAGCCGCACCGACGTTCGGCTTCTTTCGGCTAAGAGTGACGCGATGGATGCGACCGTCGGAAGCCTCTCGGAAGACTGTCAATCAAGAAGGAACGCCCGGTCCCGAAGACCCATACCCGGAAGCGACGGAAGAAGATGCATCTCGAAAACGGGTAAGTACTGCTTATATTTTAATACAAATAGCCGATTCCCCTAGACCGAACGAGCAGGAATCTAAGGGGAGAAAAAAAAAATTTAATAAATGGGTGAACTCCCGCTTTAACAACTGATGACTCATCAGCTGTCAGCGGGGAAAGCTGAAATGTAAACAAAAGAATGCCGGCAATGAAGAATTCTTAAATAAAAAAACAGCGAGCCCCCCCCCCCCCATCCATACCATTCAATTTGTATCAAATCAGGCAGGCCCTTTTACATACCTCCCAACCTTCTGAGATGGGAATGAGAGACACCTATTAGCAAAAGTATGTAGCATAGGACACACCTCCTGCCACGCCCCTCCCAAAGGAGAAAGGATGAAAGGTTTAGCACTGGAAAACATCTTTTGATAGATAAGTAGTTAATTTTATATACAACTCTATAGATCAGACCACAATGAGGGACAAATGAGGAGAAAAGAGGAACATTGTTCCAAATCAGGGACAGTTGGGCGCTTTGCCTTGCACTACATAACTGATGGGTTATCTAAAGGAGATTGTACAATCAAATTGTACAGACAGTGGGTGAAAAAAAAAAAAAAAAGATATATGGTATAATAATGAGGGAGGTGTGGTCTAGACAGGTGAACACGTCCTATCGTGCCCTCTTCTGTGATGCAGTGCATGATGGGATATAGTCAACAGGAAGTGAATCAAAGACCATGTTTAAACATCCAAACAGATAGATGAGGTTTCAAGTGGTTGAAAGGCCACTTTGTTATGTTCATACAATCCCCAGTGTTAGATAACGTTATGTGCTCCAGTGTATGTGCTGTATAGAAAAATATGCTGATTTGTACCTTATTTCAGAGCGCCTCTTGGCATTCACGTGACTCCTCGCCGTTCTCCTCTCCTGATCTGAGAACTACAGTAAGAGGGGCTAAGAATCCCCCGCTGACGTCAGCTGGGAGGAGGGAAAAAGAGGAGGAAGAGAGCGGCGGGTGGATACGTGAGCGCCACTCTGAAATAAGGTACCAATCTGCATATTTTTTCTAAAGCACATACGCTGCGGCATATAACATTATCTAACACTGGGGATTGTATGAATAAAACAAAGTTATGATAGCAGCAGGAGGGAGGGGCGGGGAGCAGAGCAGCACTGTGACTAGCTGAAAGGCGGAGGGGAGAGAGAGGACAGCTTAGAGCTGCAGATGATGGAGTCGTGTAAACTGACCACGATGTCAGGGCTCGGCAGCCATGATAAACTGTGGTCAGTTTAAAGAGGGGAGGGCAGGATCAGCCAGGTAGTTTAGATTATACAAGGGGCCAAATTACACAGCACAAGAACTGTGCTCTTATTCATGCTTTTAACCATTTCAAGACCGCCCACCACATATATACTGTGGCAGGGCAGCTCTATTGCGCAAAACAACGTACCTGTACATTGTTACGTGCACTAGATACTAATCTGATGGAACACCAACTTCTCACTGTATCCTTACTGTGGAAGAGTGCGGGGTGTAGCAAGATGGCCGCGATGGAACGTCACTCCTGTTACAAAATCTGACGGCTTGCCTAATCTGACAAAACACCTGCATATAGACAGGAAGTGGCTGCAGAGGATCAGCAGCAATGAGTTGCAACAAAGAATGAAAAACAGGAGAAAGGAGTATTATTTTAATACATTTTTATTTTAACATACAATAATAGTTTTAAAAAAAATTGCAAAGAATGCATAGTTCTAAGAATAGACAAGTTTGATTCTGCAGATTAGTCGTGTAAAAAGCATAGGATTTTCAAGCCCAAGCTCCCAGCACCTATGTACTCCCTGCGGTCTATAAGCCCTCCTCCTCACAGAATCTGTAGTACCGCTCGGCGCCCACACAGTGTCGCTGTCGCGTCCACCACTTCCTGTCTTACCGGAGCCGTTCTGCTCTCTTGCGGTTACTCGCTGCTCTCGGGTCTCGGGAAGGGATGAGCTCCATATTGCGTGACTTTCCGGCCTGGCGGACGTGAGGAGACCGAGGTCGGAGTGGAGTGTCGTCGTAGCAGCGTCTTGCTGTGTGTTTCCTGGGGCCGAAAGTTGATGTGAGGTTGGAGCGGTAGGTGGTTCACCGTTTGTGAGGTACATACCTGGAACAGGGGGTGCGGGTCGGGAAGGAAGGCCTGTGGGATTTTCTTAGTCATGCTGGGCCGGGAGGAGGAGGACCTCCTTCGGCTCACCAGTAGGGGGTGTGGATGAGGCAGACAGTCTTTTTGCCTTGTAGTTGCTGGAGGACTACAAGTCCCAGTATGACCTTAGCTGAAGACTAGAAGGGGTGTGTAGACCTCCAGGGTATGTGGCTGGCCGCCCTCTCTGGTGATGAAGGTCAGAGGAGGGCTCCCTTCATAGGAGTGTATGTAGAGGTCATCTTTTCTAGGATGGGGGAGATCTCCTATACAGATCCTTCCAATAATGAGCTTCCTGGGAGCTGATGATCTAACACTGGCCACACACATTACACTCTATATAAAGCCTTGTGCAATCTCATCCCCCAGCGAGGCAAAGTTTGCACTTGCTGCAGATTTTCCTGACCCTCTGATAAATCATCCACTGTGTGTGTCAGTCTTTTAGGAGGTGATGCATCTCCCCCTTACTGCCTGTTTTAAAAGAGAAGTTCAGGAATAAAAATGTATGTGTGTGTGTGTGTGTGTGTGTGTATGTGTGTGTATATATATATATATATATATATATATATATTCTCACCTAGGTGGATGCAGCATCTGTCCCCCACTGCCTCTACCACCAAGAACTGAGTGATCAAACACTGCTGATCACTGAGTTCTCAGTCTTCAGTGAGTAGAGTGGTGTTGGCGGCTAGTTTACTGGGCTGTGGAGAGGGGTTGGAGTGACTGTCTCAGGCTTTAAAGTGGTTGTAAGCCCTTTACAACAACTTTATGCTACAGGTAAGCCTGTAATAATAGTATTACCTGTAGCTACCCAGAATATCTCCTAAACCTGCATGTGCTGATGTCATTGGCACATGCGCACTAGAGCAAACCGAAGCAGTGGCACCTTTGTGCCGTTGCGTCAGTCAGTGTGCCGTTACCGGTGGCTCCCGTGCGCATGCGTGGGAGTGATGTCATCGCAGCCCTGGCCAATCACAGCGCTGGAGCTGCGATACCCAGAAGTAACCCCCCAAGATAGATGTCACTGGAGGGGGAGACGAGGACGACTGCGGGGGCTTCAATCTAAGGTAAGTAATTCATAATGGGCTAATATGTTATGCATACTAGCTCATTATGCCTTTGTCTTGCAGGTTTTTTTTTTTTTCTTTTCTTTTTTAAACCAAGGTTTACGGCTTTCTGAGAGGCTAAGCCAGCTGCCAGTCTGTCCTGTCACATCTGGTGTGAATAAATCATTGAAGTATATCTAAAAGCAATACTTTATTCTCTTCAGTTAAACAGGTTTAACTGAACCCCCCTCCCCCCCCCCCCCAAATTAAATTGAATTAAAAAATAAGGCAACAGTATAGTTAGCACATTTTTTTTTTTTTTTTTTTTATTGTGAAAGATAATGTAATGCAGAACAAATTGATACTCATCATGTCACGCTTCAAAATTGCGCCCGCTTGTGGAATGGCGACAAACTTTTACCCTTAAAAATCTCCATAGGCGACATATAAAAATTTCTAAACGGATCAGGGCCACACCAGAGTGCCTCTAAACCCCAACATCTGCCTGGCGTTTGCATGTTCTCCCTGTGCCTGCGTGGGTTTCCTCCCACACTCCAAAGACATGCTGGTAGGGCCACACCAGAGTGCCTCTAAACCCCAACATCTGCCTGGCAAACGTTTGCATGTTCTCCCTGCAGGCGCTACTCACGTATGCTTTTGCACGCAGGCTCGTCGGGACGGGGCACGTTTTCTGGCTCCTAACTTTTTTTAGCTGGCTCCTAGATTCCAAGCAAATTTGTCAAACCCTGTGCTAACAGCTTGTTTTACATATTTTGTCCGCTCTGAAGTGCAGGAAGGTAAAATAAGTTGCAATGAGTGATTGCAGATCGTTGCCATTTGTGTTCAGATCTTACAGAATAGAAAAAGGTCTGGTCTAAATGAATATCTCTTAAGTTTAACCGCTTGCCGCCCGCCTAACGTCAAATGACGGCTGCCCAGAGCGACCGCTCTCTTGCTCCCTCGGGGGCGCGGTGATCGTGGCCACGCTGTGTTGCTAGTACAAGGCTGACCCTGATCTGTGGAAAGAGCCTTGGCTCTTTAACCATGTGATCGGCTGTGACCAATCACAGCCGGTCACATGTAAACACAGAGATGCTGGTAATCGGCTCTTCTCTCCTCACACTGACAGGTATGTAATCAGGGCAGTGATCCTCAGTGCTCTGATTACAATTAAGTGCCAGATTTCAGTGCCATCAATCATTGGCCAATAGTGATGCCAGTCAGTGCTGGCTATTTGTGCCACCTATCAGTGCCCATAAGTCAGGGGTGCCCAACCAGTGGCCCGCGGAGCCCTCTGATGTGGCCCGCAACCTCTTCTGCTCTTGATGGAATAGAATATTGTTATTAAAGGTCAGTTTATTACTAAAATCACAGTGTGTGTGTGTGTATATGTGTGTGTATATATGTATGTATGTATGTGTGTGTGTGTGTGTATATATATATATATATATATATATATATATATATATATGTGTGTGTGTGTGTGTGTGTGTGTGTGTGTGTGTGTGTGTGTGTGTGTGTGTGTGTGTGTATATATATATATATATATATATATATATATATATATATGTGTGTGTGTGTATATATATATATATATATATATATATATATATATATATATATGTGTGTGTGTGTGTGTGTGTGTGTGTGTGTGTGTGTATATGTATGTGTGTGTGTATATATATATATATATATATATATATATATATATAATCTATTCTGCAGTGATTACTGGGTTGCTTTCACACTGTTCCACAGATGCAGAGCAGTGTGCACCTGCGGGTTACCTGCACTGAGCCACAGACTTCTGTTCTTACCTGCAAGTTTGGTGAGCTTTCTGAAAGTACATCACACCTGCAGAATATAATAGAAGTCTAGTGCAAAGTGCAGAAAAGCCAAAGGTACACTGCGTTAAACCAGCGGTGCGGGTAAACTGCAGCGCATCAGTGTGAAAGAGAAGCCATGGGCCTTTTTTACATGGTCAGTCAGACCCAATTGGACCTCTAAGATGGATTCACCTCTAAGGAGTGGCAGATGTAAACTGACTTGTGTCCTACCTCCAATCCGATCCGCTAAAAAAAAAAAAGAGTATAGTGGGCTGTGTCCGCTCTGCATATGCGTATTGAGGTGGTTAAAAATAGTCAGATCTTGAAATGGCTAAGAACTCCTTTACACCAGCCCCGTTCCTGACAGCCTACAATTTTTTTTTTTACAGAACTCATTCACAGAATGCAGCCCTGCATAGTTCCATTTATTCATACTGAATGTAAACCCTGGGAAACCACTGGCAGCACGTCAGACTTTTCACTTAGGAGTAGTAACCCTATTTCTTAGTAAAAGCATGGTACATCCGGCTATTAGTGCTTTGCTGTAAAAAAAATGCAAATGGTGATAAACCTTGATATTCCTGTGCCAGTATCTTATTGTGATGTCTTTTAATATTTTTAGATTTCATGCTGGTCTGCAATATCTGATTAGAACTTCCCAAGGAATTCATCTGTATGAGTGGACACACAAACTGTAAGTCATAGGTGTACTCGTACACATTCAGCTTCTAGATACAGCTTTTCAATTATATTTGGTGCATTTTTGTTAGATACCATATCACAGAGAGGAGTTGTTTTGGGTATTCTTTTTGCCCTGTAGCAATTTGGGGGGTACAGATGTTCATTCTCTAGCTGTGTCATGTTTATGGGCAGATTTAAATTCAGTTGCTCTGAGGCAGTGCAGAATGAAACGAATCCTTCCTTCAACAATTAAGACCCATAGTTGTTTCACATCGTTATTTATTGTGCTACATTGTATTCCCTGTTTACATACAACCATGGTGATGTAAGTATGATATTTGTATCTGTTTCCAGATTGCAGAGATATGAATGAACATCCTAAGAAACGGAAAAGAAAGACTTCTTTTCCATCCCGATATGCAGTACAGACAAATGCAAATGCATCACCAGGTAAAGTATTTACCATGCTTTGGTTGGTCAGCTAAATCTCTAATTGCAGTAATGAGGAGGCAGTTGGAAGAGGGGGGGGTGTCAAAGCAGAATTTGGTATCTTTATAAACAAAACCCTGAGTTTTGGGACTTCTGGGTTGCTCAAAAAAAAAAAAAAAAAACTGCACGCAGATGCCTGCCATTGCATTCATATAGCTGCACTTTACATCTACTCAATCTATAGGTGTTTAACCAGAACACCAACTTTGTATAGGGGCTCTGCCCAAAAGGGGTTTTGACTTTTTGGGGGGTTTTGACAGGTACCCGCTCCCACTTCTGGTTCAGATTGTCAATCTACAAGGATGCAATTCTGATTCCAACTCCTGTATGACCATGGCCTCAGATTTAAAGAAGAAATCAAATTCATTATACCATGGCTAGAGCACATGCATGCACTACCGCTTGGCACCTTTTGTTGGGGGTGGGAGGAAGGTGTTTTTTTTTCCATCAAAGCATATTAATTGGGCCACTTAAAATGCATTCTAAACACACAAAATGCATACATACACATGTTTATTTTTTTCCTGCATCTCCACAATGGAACATATCTTTTCTTAAATGTTTATTTATTTATAAATAAAACTGCATTGGCCCGGGTTCACACTGCCCGTGACTTCAAAGTCAGACTTTAGCACGAGACTTCCGTGTGGATTCTTTAACAGAAGTCAATGCAAGTCGGACCAAAAGTAGTGCAGGAACCTCTTTTCTAAGTTGAAGCGATTAGAACGGTTCCATTGCTCTGAATAGGGTCTGACTTCTGGTGCGACAAGTGTTCCAGAGTCGGCGCGATTGTCACAGTGTGAACTGGGCCTTACTGCATTTGTAAAGTTGTGAAAGAGCCCAAGGTATACCTTAAAACACAAACCTGTGTGCCACTCCTCCCACAGAATTATTCTTTTAGCAAGCAAAAAAAACAAGCCATCTGGAAAGTGTTTACAGCCTTTATCTTTAGCATGCTCTGCAGCCAGTAATGCCTGTGGACCAGTGGCGGCTGGTGCTCAAAATTTTTTGGGGGGCACAAACAAACGGAAAAAATAAAATAAAAATTTCAGCCTCACTGTGCCATGCCATCAAACGCTGTGCCCTGTAATTGTCGCCACTGTGCCCTGTAATTGTCGCCACTGTGCCCCCGTGCGTCCCTTGGATAAGTATTTGGAAGCCGATTACAGCCGCTGGCTCTGATGGGCACTTCAACAGCCAACCAGCTACCGTTATTCAGATGGCCGGCGCTCACCAGGTTGCCGGCCAACTGAATAGTCGGCGGCAGCGGCAACAATACATAGATTCATGCAATGCATGAGTCTATGTATTGTATCAGTGGCGGTGCGGAACCGAGAGGACGCACCGCCACTGCCTGACGATTAGTCAATGTCTTTTTGGTTAAACACTGTGCAGCTAATGGGCAGGAAGGGAGTGATTTTTGTATCAGAGGTTATCTATAAATAAAACAAAAAGTGACATAAAAGCTCCTTGTGTGATTTCTTAGGCTCCATGCACACTGAAGCGCATAAACTGCACTCTGTTATGTGTCCATGCACACATGGACGTTTTTTAGCGTTAATGAGCAGTGGAGATTATGGGCTTTTTTCTGAACGCAAGAAATTTGCATTCAAAGTGCCGTTTTTTCGGCTGGAATAAACGCTCAAACGCGCTTGCCAGCGTTTTTAGCGTTTTTTTGATCCATTGGGGGAAAAAAAAGCTGAAAAATGCTATTGCAAGAACGCTAAAAAAAAACGTTGAAATGCTCCGTGCAAAGCTACTGGCGTTTTTTTTATATGTGTGTTGTTTTTTTTTAAGCGTCCAGTGTGCATGGAGCCTTACAGTTTTTCTCTCAAAGATTTGGCAGACTTGTGTGTTTTGGGTGATTTGTCAATGACCCTTTCAATACTCTTCTTCAGATGTTGTTGTTCCGGTAAAAACTGTGGAAAACAATGGAATATTTTTTGATCACTGCTACAGTGTGTGTTCTATAATACAAGCTGACCCTAAAGTTCCAGAACCAGAGGGTAAGTGACGGAAGTTGTGTGGTGGTGTTTTTTTTTGGCTTGGTTCACACCTATGCATATATTTTTATATTTTATTTTTCAGTTTTGCAGAAACTCACTACTGTCCATTTACATAGTTTTCTATGGGTCACTTTTTATATCTGTGCATTTTATGGAAAGGGCCAGGGACCAGCAGATTGTAATTTTGGTTCCAATGGATCAAAAAAAATGTGTATTGAAAAATGTAAAATGCACATCAGTTGTAACCTGCATAGGCGTGAGCCAGGCCTTGGCTATTACTTTTGTCTGATCTTCTTCTTTTTTTTTTTTAATATATATAAATCTATATCTATCTATCTATCTATAATTAGGAAAAAGGGGGCATCTTTAATCGGTTCAGTACAGGGCAATTTTACCCTGCCGAGGCCAATTTTCAGCTTGTTCTAATTTTAGTCCAGAACGTAAAAATGTAGTCTGTGTGAAAGGTCTACAGTTCACAAACTATGGTGTGTGTGTGTGTGTGTGTGTGTGTGTGTGTGTGTGTGTGTGTGTGTGTGTGTGTAATGTAAATATATATATTTTAGACCTCCTCTGTAACTCTAAACTGGTAACCTGCCTAACTTGTAAAGAAAGTGCCAGAAAAAGCCTGGTTGACAAATGGTTAAAACCAGGCCAGCAGACCTTTTGCTTGGTGTCTGCTTCTGCGATTTTCTTTGGGGGTTAAAAAAGTTTAACCTCCCATATGAACAAAATATTAATCCCTTCATCCCCACCTTTTTTTCCCCCATATATAAACGTTTAAAAATATATATATATTTTTTTTTTTAAAAAAGTCTTGCTCCAGAAATGACATTTTTGTGCAGTTGTAAGAGACAAATGACAGAATAAATGTTTGCATTTGTGATGAATTATAAAGGCCATATTGATTCCCAGATCAATCTAATCTTGGGTTTGTCATTTCTCACCACTAAAGCAGCTCAACCACTGTAAGTGTTGATGGTGCAAGCTCCATTCATGGCAGCATGGTGGGCAAGGGGTGGGGGTACTTTGGCATCTTTGTTTTAGGTGCTGGAGACCCTTTCTCTGGACAGAATGGGCCTGATTCCCAAAAGAGATACGCAGACTTAACTGCTGTTCAGTCTGTGCCTAACTTTGGAAACGATTCTCAAAAGGCTTTTTCCAAAGTTAGGCAGAAAATCTGACATGTGTAAGACACTTACACGGTCAGATCTTAGGATGCAGTACCGCATCCGCCACTGGGGGCATTTCTCATTGAAATGCAGCTTTGCGTATGCAAATGAGGACTTAAGCAGATTTTCAAAGCATTTCAGCTCTGTGATTTCTGCGTAAGTTCCGAATTTGCCTGCGCAAAACTAGGGCTGGTTTTACAATGTGGAAAGTTAGTCACACCTTGTAAAAGCCCATTCAAGCGACGGCATTTGGTATGCATTCCTGAGGGAGAACTCCACGGGAATTTTTAAATTCAAAACCGGCATGGGTTCCCCCCCCCCCCCCAGGAGCATACCAGGCCCTTAGGTCTGGTATGGGTTGTAAGGAGACCCCCCCCCTACGCCGAAAAATCGACGTAGGGGGTCCCCCTACAATCCATACCAGACCCGTATCCAAAGCACGCTACCCGGCCGGTCAGGAAGGGAGTGGGGACGAGCGAGCGCCCCCCCCCCTCCTGAGCCGTGCCAGGCCGCATGCCCTCAACATGGGGGGGGGGGTTGGGTGCTCTGGGGCAGGGGGGCGCACTGCGGGCCCCCCCACCCCAGAGCACCCTGTCCCCATGTTGATGAGGACAGGACCTCTTCCCGACAACCCTTGCCGTTGGTTGTCGGGGTCTGCGGGCGGGGGCTTATCGGAATCTGGGAGTCCCCTCAAATAAGGGGGCCCCCAGATACCGGCCCCCCACCCTAAGTGAATGGATATGGGGTACATCGTACCCCTATCCATTCACCTGGAGGCAAAAAGTAAAAGTTAGTAAACACACAACACAAGGGTTTTTAAAATAATTTATTATTCTGCTCCGGAGGCCCCCCCTGTCTTCTTTATTAGCTCTATTACCAGGGGGG
The DNA here is from genome assembly GCF_905171775.1 of Rana temporaria. Lineage (NCBI taxonomy): Eukaryota > Metazoa > Chordata > Amphibia > Anura > Ranidae > Rana > Rana temporaria. The sequence goes on from NC_053492.1 coordinate 178,301,123, forward strand.
GCTTCTTCTTCCACTCTCCGGGGGTCTTCTCCGCTCTCCGGGGGGGGGCTTCTTCTTCTGCTCTCCGGGGGGGGGGGCTTCTCCGCTCTCCGGGGGTCTTCATCTCTCTTCGCCACTCACCGCTGTTGACTCGGCGAACCCCGGTTCTTCTGCAGATGTCCGGTGCCTTCTTCTTCAGCGCTGGCTGCCTGCTATCTTTGTGTGTTAGCTCAATTTCTAACAGGCAGCCAGCGCGGTCTCCTGTGACGTCAGGTTCTTCTCTTCCCTTGTTGCCTCGTCGCCTCTTGTCGCTGTAATGATGGAAGCGCGCCTTGCATCCCATTTATATAGGCATCACCGTCCCATCATGCTCCGGCAGGTACCCACGTGGTGGGTGCCTACCCACGTGCACCCACCACGTGGGTACCTACCGGAGCATGATGGGACGGTGATGCCTATATAAATGGGATGCAAGGCGCGCTTCCATCATTACAGTGACAAGAGGCGACGAGGCAACATCGGAAGAGGGGAGAAGAACAGAAGAGAAGACCCTGACGTCACAGAAGACCGCGCTGGCTGCCTGTTAGAAATTGAGCTAACACACAAAGATAGCAGGCAGCCAGCGCTGAAGAAGAAGGCACCGGACATCTGCAGAAGAACCGGGGTTCGCCGAGTCAACAGCGGTGAGCGGCGAAGAGAGATGAAGACCCCCGGAGAGCGGAAGAAGAAGCCCCCCCCCGGAGAGTGGAAGAAGACCCCCGGAGAGTGGAAGAAGAAGCCCCCCCTGGTAATAGAGCTAATAAAGAAGACAGGGGGGGCCTCCGGAGCAGAATAATAAATTATTTTAAAAACCCTTGTGTTGTGTGTTTACTAACTTTTACTTTTTGCCTCCAGGTGAATGGATAGGGGTACGATGTACCCCATATCCATTCACTTAGGGTGGGGGGCCGGTATCTGGGGGCCCCCTTATTTGAGGGGACTCCCAGATTCCTATAAGCCCCCGCCCGCAGACCCCGACAACCAACGGCAAGGGTTGTCGGGAAGAGGTCCTGTCCTCATCAACATGGGGACAGGGTGCTCTGGGGTGGGGGGGCCCGCAGTGCGCCCCCCTGCCCCAGAGCACCCAACCCCCCCATGTTGAGGGCATGCGGCCTGGCACGGCTCAGGAGGGGGGGGGGTGCTCGCTCGTCCCCACTCCCTTCCTGACCGGCCGGGTAGCGTGCTTTGGATACGGGTCTGGTATGGATTGTAGGGGGACCCCCCTACGTCGATTTTTCGGCGTGGGGGGGGTCTCCTTACAACCCATACCAGACCTAAGGGCCTGGTATGCTCCTGGGGGGGGGAACCCATGCCGGTTTTTTCTTTGAAAATTGGCATGGAGTTCTCCCTCTCAGGAATGCATGCTGAGCGACGCTGTCATTTTTTTTTTTTTTTTTTTTAATTATTTGTTTTCCCGGCGCGTCTTTTTTTTTTTCACCCATCGCAACTTTAGTGTCCCGTCGAAATTCTCAAAGCCGCCCGGCGTTAATTACGTTCGCGCGCTGCACGTCGGGAAAATGACGTCACACGCATGCGCAGTACGACCGGCGCGGGAGCGCGCCTCATTTAAATTTTAAACGCCCCCAGGAGAGGAGGACCGCCTTGCAACGGCGGCACTTAAGTTACACGGCCTGAAATTTCTAGGTAAGTGCTTTGAAGATCGGGCACTTAGGTAGAATTTTTAAGTCAGTGTAACTTAACTGCTGAAAGTTAAGTTACGCAGCTTTTTTGAGAATTTGGCCCAATATGTATGGCTGCTTCTAAGCGGCAGTTGGATAATGGTGAGGTTCTTGCTATTTACCCAGCAGCACCTGGTTCAAGCCTTCAGTACTTTTAGGTCAGATGGTTTTGCACGAAAAAGAAAAGAGTTGGGACTTTGTAAGAGGCCTGAGACTGTTAAGTGAAAAAGGCCTTCATCCCTGTCAATACGGATATGGGGAAAGGAGTCGGGATCTTGTATGAAGCATGCGGATTGAAAGCAAAAATGAGCTAGTGTGTCAGATATCTGTAAATTTATTGAATGTATTACAGTAAAAAATACATAGAACACCATAATGCATATTACATGGTTTTACATATGCAGTCAAGTAGTTATACAAGGTATTCCAAATGCTACCCTTGTGAACATGTCATAAATCAAAAAAAAATTTGGACCCGATCTTTGGCATTAGTCTAAAAATGTTAGCAGTAAAATAGCCGGAAAAATAAACCGTAACTTTTTTTTTAAAGAAAAATTGCCACAGCCCGGTAATATGAGAACCCAATGCAAAAAATAAAATGTCATAAAAAGACATCTTCCTGGATCAGGCTGTCATCATAGTAGTCCTAGAACAAACGTTGCATTACTTATTGGTGGTTAACTCTTTAGAGTCTTGCATGGTTCACCTGTGCAAGTTTACCAAACGCCCAATTGGGACAAATAAGCAGAAGAGCGCTATTGATAAAAATGAGTGGTGGTAAGCTCTAATTGTTGTATCTACATGGGTTTGTTAAATAACATGTTGTGTTTGCTCTGCAGAGGAACAGCCTAGTACCAATGGAGACAGTAGGGAGAATTGTGAGTCTCCAACAATGATTCCTCAGCCAATCGATGAAGATGCAGTAGTAGAAGTCCATACTGAAGAGCCTGAGTGTGTTCCTTCACCTGTAACAGAAGAAGAAGAAATAAAGGACATCCCATTACAAATACAGGAAAGTCCAGAGAGCAGTCCCTCCTCTAACCTGACAACACCACAAAAATGGCCACTGCTCAGGGCCAACAGCGCTGGCCTATTCCGTTGTGAACAGTGTGACTACAACAGCAAATACTTTTCTGATCTTAAACAGCATATGATCTTAAAGCATAAGTGCACAGAGTCTCACATTTGCAAAGTATGTAAACAGAGCTATTCTAGTGAAGACTTGCTCATGGAACACGAAAAGGAACATGAAGAGGAGCAACTGAATTGTAAGCATTGTGATTACAAGACCAATTCCTATGAGAGCCTCAGTCAGCATGTGACAGATGCCCATTTGAACGACTTTTTTTACTGGTGCGAACAATGCGACTTGCAATTTTGCACGAGTAGCGAACTGTACTTGCACTTTCAGGAGCATAGTTGCGATGAACAGTACTTATGCCAGTTCTGTGAGCACGAGACCAATGATCCAGAAGATTTGCACAGTCACGTAGTGAACGAACACACCTGCCGTCTTATTGAGATAAGCGATGCTTATAACAATGGAACACGGGGAGAATTCAGTCTCTTAAACAAGATCAGCTTTGATAAATGTAAAAACTTCTTTGTTTGCCAGGTGTGTGGCTTCAGCAGCAGGCTCCACACTAATGTGAATAGGCACGTAGCAATAGAACACACTCGTTTTTACCCACATGTCTGTGATGACTGTGGGAAGGGTTTTTCGGGCATGTTAGAGTACAGTGAGCATTTAAACTTGCATTCATCAGAAGGTGTTTACCTGTGCCAATATTGCGAATACTCCACAGGTCAGCTGGAGGACCTGAAAACTCACTTAGATTTTCGGCATTCTGCAGATCTGCCCCATAAGTGTACAAACTGCCTTCTGAGGTTTGGATCTGAAGAAGAACTTCAAACCCATAACCAAACACACGAGAAAACCAGTTAGAGCGCACTGTACAGAGAGAGAAGCAAAACCAATACTCTGAGATTGGTTTGAGAGCAAAACGCAGTCACCCTAGCAAGTTCTTTGTTTTTCAGGTGATATTGCCAGAAATGGATAAAATACATAATGGGAGCTAAAGACTTTAGAATAAAAGAATCTACCATTCCCAGGAATGTCATTTGTGCAAATGTTAAACACTCCTATTTCAAATGCAGTAGATGTATAACTCATTCTAGTGAAAGCGTTAAACATAAATTATATGCATGCTTGATGGAGGTATTTATCAGGTTATGTCAAAAGGTTTCTTTTTATAATTTTATGTTTTAACATTTTACTAGTGTATGTTTATGATGTGCTGGCTTGGTGTATGGTACACTTGGCATAGAGTCTATTGAAGATGACTTGAAGCAGGATCGTCATATTTTTTTTTTTTTCCTGCATGCATACATTAAAGTGGCACTGCTCTGTTGGTTTAATGAATTTCAATTTGTAAATGTGTGTTACACAAGTGTATGTCTGTGTGTGTGATTGCACCATGTGAGGCTTATGTGCTCCAAGAATATGTCCGGTTAATTAATGTGCTTTATGGTGTCATTTGAAATCATGTGTTTGTTTTTTTCAAATGAAGCTGAATATCATTGGATATTGTCGTGCCTGGAAAAAAAAACACCCAAAAATAGAAAAGCTTTCTATAAACTGTAGTACGAATTAAAAAAAAAAAAAAGTTTGTATTGTAGTTGTCGTGGACTTAAAACAGGCGACCTCGTTTTTTTGATTCTCAACAATAAATGTATTTTCTTTATAATTTTAGAGCAGTTTCACACTGGGGCGGTAAGAGTGTTGGCGGCTAGTGGGGCGCTTTTAACTCCTGCTAGCGGCTAAGGAAAGGGTTAATAGCACCCGTGTTGCGCCACTGCACTTTGCAGGTGCTTTGGCAGCGGTGCCCATTCATTTGGCAGGGGTGTTTCAGGAGTGGTGTACACACCGCGCCTAAACCGCCACAAAGATGCTGCTTGCGCATCGCTCCAGTGTGGAAGCACTCCGGCTTTCACACTGGAGTGATAGGAGAGGCGCTAAAATGCATGTAAGTCGCCTCGGTGTGAAAGTAGCCTTACTGTCGCATAAAATAACCTGGTGGTTTTATTGACTACTCTTGTACACTATCATTTCCCAAACTGAAAATGTAAGACTCCATTCACACTTGTGCGACTTGTCATAGATACTACTTTAATTGATGTTGTATGTATACAATGACAACAAACACATTTCTCACAGCCTTGCATGCATACTCCTAGCACATGGCCACATATCTGTTTGTAAATAAAACAAAATATTAAATATATATAAAAAAAAGTAACATTTCGAAAACACTTTTCCTGCTTGGGTTATGGACAATACAGCCCTAGGGAAAAGACAAACAAACTATACTTTATTTACACGATTAGTGTGTGTTTTGTTTGTGTGTCCTATATCTTCTTGACGAACAACTTTGGCTACGAAGTTGCATGACAAGTCGCAGCCCATGTATTTGAATGGAAGCCATTCAAATCTATGTGACTTAAAGGTCTTGCACTACTTTGTGACTTGAGTGCCATAAACTGCAATGTAAACTCTCAAAAGTTGCATGAAAGTTGCATCTTAAGGTCATCAATGCAACAGTTGTGCAACAGTCAAAGCCAGAGTCCTCAGCCAAAGTTGCAATGCAAAGCCACTTTGGAAATCGCATGACTTTGGAGTCACATGAGTGTGAATGGGAGCCTAAGGCAGGTGATGAAGTATAACAAAGAGCAGGTATCGCTATCCCCTTTCTGCATGACACACCTGTGTTTGCATTTTACAATTTATTCATAAAATGCAGGACATGGTAGTCTGTGGTATAACACTCTGTAATATGATTTTGAACAGGTCAGGTGCCCCTCTGATGCAAATGGGGCACATTTGTAAAAAGCACAATGGTGCATTCTAATTATATCAAAATTAGGTGTTTTTTTTTGGTGAGACCCCTTTCACACCGAGGCAGTTTTCAGGTGTTTTAGTGCTAGAAATTACACCTGTAAAGCGCCTGAAAACTGCCTACCATGCTGCCTGAGTTATTTCACACTGGTGGTTGGTGCGCTTACGGGACATTAGAAAAAGTCCTGCAAGCAGCATCTTTGGGAGTGTTGTATACAGTGCTCCCAAAATGCCTCTGCTCATTGCAATGAATGGGCAGCGCTTTGTAAACGCCAAAACACAGGCGCTTTTAACCCCTCATTTGGCCACTAGCAGGTTAAAAGCAGCGCCAAAATGAGCTAATGGCGCTAACACTCTGGCGGCCCCAGTGTGAAAGGGATCTAAGACTATTGTATTGCTTTATAAATTAGCTTTTTGGTGGCGTTACTTGTATGCGGTGCAGTTTACCCACACCATAGGTGAGGTGCAGTTCACCCGAGGCTTTCCTGCGGGTTAGCTGCACTGAGCCATAGACTTCTATTACATCTTGTGTGAATCCGGACTTTACTGCAAACGTGGCCCCAGTGCAAAAGGGGTCTAACTCTGGCAAGCCATTGGGCTTTTGTGGGCCACATTAAAGGGCCATGGCTTGAACACCCCTGCAGACTCTTCCTATGAATATTAAAGCTGAACTCTAGGCAGGTTTAAGATAAAATTTTATATATATATATATATATATATATTTTTTTTTAAAAGCAAGCAGTGTAAGTACCTGAATCTGACCTGGTATCAGCCTCCTGCAGCACCTGTAGAGCAGGCCTGGAGTGTCAGAGGAGGAAGCATAGCACAAGAATCAGTTCATGTGGTGACAAGAAGCATGCCGATAGGAAGAAAAAGCAGAATGGCAAAGAGATATGCTGATTTTCCAGAATGACCTGGGCTCAGAGGAAGTGGGTTGAATGATGCTGGCCATCAGACTGAGAACATTTACCAGCTCTGCATTAATATGTGTTATAAATGATCTGATTTTCCCCTGAAATACACTATATTACCAAAAGAATTGGGATGCCTGCCTTTACACACATAAATTTGAATGGCATCCATTGAGAGCCGGTCACAATCTCCTGTCATGCAAATTGGAGGTGGAGAAATCGTCATCCAATTCACTTAAGTGTGAACCTGGCCTTAAAGTGTATGTCAGGGCAAAATAATAATAAACAAAAACTGCTTTTATCTTCTTAGTCCTGCTATAGGCTGACAACACACTGTATTTTGTGGTGTCAGCCACGCCCATTTGCCTTTTCCTAGACTGCTCAAACCCCTCCTCCCTTCAACAAGCACACTCTCTCTTTCTAAATTTCCTCCACTTTCCTTTAGTCCCCCTTTCACAGGGGCAGACTTTGTTGAAGGGATCTGTCCACTGATCAGAGCAGACAGATAACTCATCCATGTCTAGTCATTATGCAGGGTGGACATGGACAGTCTGCTCTATGATTGGCTGGGAGTAAACGGACTCCAATCTGCCTAAATGGAGGAGGATAGATCCCCTTCCATTTTTATAACGGACCAGATCAGGCCAGAAGGTAGGCGGGTGTAAATGGACACAAGGCTGTTTGCACCTGTCGGTCCATAGACTTAAAGGGGAAGTTAACCCTGTACGTTTTTTCTACATATAAATATGCTTTAAATATTGCAAAGACCCACACATTTAAATAGCCCAAAAATGAGGTTTGGAAATACCTTATTTTGCTATTTTAGCATTTCTTGTATTGGCCGCGTTATTTATACTCCTGTTTCTTGATTCTCTTGTGGGCATCATTTCCGCCCTTACTTTCTTTCCCTGTCCAAATCGCCGTAGCGGTGAAACCAAGCCTCTAGCTCGATTGCTGTTACTACGGCAACAAAGCTAAGCCATTGATGACGGCAAATCACTTGTAAGTACAGCATCGCGAGGCTTCCCTCTGTGCCGTTCTCAGCATGCAGAGGAGACAGAAACAGCACATAGAATATACCAAATGCGCAGGTGCGGCTGACGTCACTAAACGGTAAAGGGTGATTTCTATGGCAACATAAAAAGTGAATGCTATATAGATTTAAAGGAGCTAAAGTTGTAGTGGAGGGTTTACAACCACTTTAACTTGCCTACAGGGCACCTTTACCCCCTTCCTGCCCAGACCAATTTTGAGCTTTCAGGCCCATTCACAACTTGGCGTTTTGTAGCTTGAAAAAGTCCCTAAATCTATCCCATAGTTTGTAGAAGCTTTAACGTTTGTGCAAACCAATCAACGAGGTGCCGTATGACAAAAAATGGCCTGGTCATTATGGGGGTAAATCCTTCCAGGGCTGAAGTGGTTAAATATTCTGTAGCCCCCAGATAGGAATTGGGAGCTCTGATAACATGCCTCTCAACTTTTTGAGATGGGACTGAGGCACACCTATTAACAAAAGTATGTAGGCATAGGACACGCCCCCTTAAAGAAGAATTAAAGAACAAAAATGTATTAAAGTGGCTTTTCTTTTCTTCTGCAACTTCTATTTCTTTATATTGGCTTTTGACATTTAAAAATGCAACCATGTAGAAATTGGATGAAAGGTTTAGCACTGGGAAGGATACACGTTTTGAAAGCTAAAAAGGGACAAATGAAGAGGGACAGAGGAACTGTTCCAAATCAGGTACAATCCCCCGGCATCAGGGACAGTACCTCCAAATCAGAGACAATCCTTCCAAATCAGGGACAATCCTTCCAAATCAGGGACAGTCCCTCCAAATCAGGGACAGTCCCCCCACATCAGGCACAGTATCTCCACATCAGGGATAGTCCCTCCAAATCAGGGACAGTCCCTCCAAATCAGGGACAGTACCTCCAAATCAGAGACAATCCTTCCAAATCAGGGACAATCCTTCCAAATCAGGGACATTGCCTCCAAATCAGGGACAGTCCCCCCACATCAGGGACAGTATCTCCACATCAGGGATAGTCCCTCCAAATCAGGGACAGTCCCTCCAAATCAGGGACAGTACCTCCAAATCAGAGACAATCCTTCCAAATCAGGGACAATCCTTCCAAATCAGGGACATTGCCTCCAAATCAGGGACAGTCCCCCCACATCAGGGACAGTATCTCCACATCAGGGATAGTCCCTTCAAATCAGGGATAGTCCCTCCAAATCAGGGACAATCCCTCCAAATCAGGGAAATCCTTCCAAATCAGGGACAATCCCTCCAAATCAGGGACAGTCCCCCCACATCAGGGACAGTATCTCCACATCAGGGATAGTCCCTTCAAATCAGGGATAGTCCCTTCAAATCAGGGATAGTCCCTCCAAATCAGGGACAGTCCCTCCAAATCAGGGACAATCCCTCCAAATCAGGGAAATCCTTCCAAATTAAGGACAGTCCCCCCCAAATCAGGGACAGTATCTCCAAATCAGGGACAGTCCCTCCGCACCAGGGACAGTACCTCCAAATCAGAGACAACCCCTCCAAATCAGGGATAGTCCCTCCAAATCAGGGACAATCATTCCAAATCAGGGACAGTACCTCCAAATCAGGGACAGTCCCCCCACATCAGGGACAGTATCTCCAAATCAGGGATAGTCCCTTCAAATCAGGGACAATCCCTCCAAAGCAGGGACAGTCCCTCCAAATCAGGGATAATCCCTCCAAATCAGGGACAATCCTTCCATATCAGAGACAGTACCTCCAAATCAGAGACAATCCCTCCAAATCAGGGACAGTATCTCCAAATCAGGGATAGTCACTCCAAATCAGGGACAATCCTTCCAAATCAGGGACAGTACCTCCAAATCAGGGACAATCCCTCCATATCAGGGACAGTCCCCCCACATCAGGGACAGTACTCCAAATCAGGGATAGTCCCTTCAAATCAGGGACAATCCCTCCAAATCAGGGGCAGTCCCTCCAAATCAGGGACAATCCTTCCAAATTAGGGACAGTCCCACCCACATCAGGGACAGTCTCTCCATATCAGGGACAGTCCCTCCAAATCAGGGACAGTATGTCCAAATCAGGGTCAGTCCCTCCAAATCAGGGACAGTATCTCCAAATCAGGGACAGTCCCTCCAAATAAGAGATAGTCCCTCCAAATCAGGGACAATCCTTCCAAATCAGGGATAGTACCTCAAAATCAGAGACAATCCCTCCAAATAAGGGACAGTATCTCCAAATCAGGGACAATCCTTCCAAATCAGGGACAGTACCTCCAAATCAGGGGCAATCCCTCCAATTCAGGGACAGTCCCTCCACATCAGGTACAGTATTTCCAAATCAGGGACAATCCTTCCAAATCAGGGACAGTACCTCCAAATCAGGGACAATCCCTCCAATTCAGGGACAGTCCCTCCACATCAGGTACAGTATTTCCAAATCAGGGACAATCCTGCTAAATCAGGGACAGTACCTCCACATAAGGTACAGTATTTCCAAATCAGAGACAATCCCTCCAAATCAGGGACAGTCCCTCCAAATCAGCGACAATCCTTCCAAATCAGGGACAGTACCTCCAAATCAGGGACAGTACCTCCAAATCAGGGACAGTCCCTCCACATCAGGGACAGTATCTCCTAATCAGGGACAGTCCCTCCACATCAGGGACAGTATCTCCTAATCAGGGACAGTCCCTCCACATCAGGGACAGTATCTCCTAATCAGGGATAGTCCCTCCAAATCAGGGACAGTCCCTCCAAATCAGCGACAATCCTTCCAAATCAGGGACAGTACCTCCAAATCAGGGACAGTACCTCCAAATCAGGGACAGTCCCTCCACATCAGGGACAGTATCTCCTAATCAGGGATAGTCCCTCCAAATCAGGGACAGTCCCCCCACATCAGGGACAGTATCTCCTAAACAGGAATAGTCCCTCCAAATCAGGGACAATCTCTCCAAATCAGGGACAATCCCTCCAAATAAGAGACAGACCCCCAAATCAGGGACAGTTTTAATAAGGCTCCTGGAAATATCTCATGAAGTGTGCACAAGACGCACTGCATTTCTGACATGGTTGGTTGTTATTATTATTATTATCTTGCACTTATACGGATATCTCAAACAAAGGTAGGGAAAGCAAATGTGGAGTTCCTTGGCGAGGATCACAAATGAAGCACATGAGGGTCCCTTATGTGGGTTGAGGATCCCTATGACGTGAAGGAAGGGACAGGGCGGATATATATCATACTGACATGTATATCCTACATTATAAGGAAGTTCGCATTTCCCCGGAGAAGGGTTCTCTGGCGTCTGAAGTCACCAAGATGGAGCCGGGGACGGAAATGGGATGACGTTATTGCCTCTTGTAACCAGACCAGCGATCTGTGCGTGGAACACACCCCCCTGTTCTGATTGGCTGTGCGCTGATCAGGTTACCAGGGGTCAATACGCCGGCTAGGTGAGAATTCAACTTGTGACCGTGGGCCGGGGCGGCGGAGGAAGGTAATGTGTGTCCCTGGAGCATAGCCCGGGCCGTCTCTTCTGTATATCTTCATAGGAAGGAAGGACAGGAGTACCGAAACACGTGAGAGGAGAGCCGTGCTCCTGTCATATGTAGTATATCATGGGCATTGCTTGGAGTGCAGAGAACATGAAACTGAAAGGCAGTGTGAGGAAGAAGGACTAGGCCTGGGGGTTATGTATTGGTATGCAGTGGGGTCCTTCATAAGTCCACCAATCAGGAGGCTTGGCACTTCTTTTTTGGTTAGTGGGTGGAGTCATGTCATTCATTCCTTTATATATTTTCTACATCCAGGACTGATGGCTTATAGCACACTGCCCTAGACTAGCTTCACACGCGTGCATGCGCATCGCAGGTATGGCAGCCTGTTCATTTCAATGCTGGTTTTCTACTGAAAAATGCCTCCGATTGGAGCGACAATTTTGAAAAGAAAAAACGTTTTTTTTGCTATAATAATAATAATAATAATAATAATAAAAAAAAAAGAGTTTTTAGGCCAATACGTATTCTTCTACATATTTTTGTTAGATAGGTTAGGGGATAGATTTATGGCATTTTATTTTTTCATATTTTTTTTATTTTTTTATAGTAATGACAGCTATCTGCAATTTTTATCATGACTGTGACATTGCGGCGGACACATCGGACAATTTTGACACTGTTATGGGACCATTCACATTTATACAGCAATCAGTGCTTAAAAATGCACTGATTACTATATAAATGTGACTGGCAGGCAAGGGGTTAACGCTAGGGGGCGATCAAGGGGTTAAATGTGATTCTAACTGTAGAGGGAGGGGATTCACAAGGGGAGGAGACCGGCGTTCCTCTGTACTGGGAACACACCATCAGTCAGGACATGGATCTGTGTGTTTACACACACAGATCCATGTCCCTGGCTCTGTGCCCGGCGGACATCGCGGCCGCCGGGCCCGCGCACTGCTCCTAAGTGTCGGGCGTTGCGCCCCCTAGACAGCTGGGAAGCCCAGGATGTCATATGACTATACGTGGGTAGGGAAGCGGTTAAAGAGTAAGTACACCCCGTTTTTTTTTCCTTTGTTTTAATACAAATATATATTATCCCCTTCAGATCCGCGCTATAGCCAAATGACGGCTACATCGCGGACCTGCTTTGCCGGGAGGCCGTCAATAGACGTCCTCCCCCCTGCAGGGGCAGCTGATGACATGATGTAAACAAAAGCTCGGTAATCATTTTTTTTCTTTTTCTCTCCTCCGGCTGACAGTGTGAGGAGAGAAAAGTCGATCACTGGCTTTTGTGCAAGGGACATCTGCCTCATCTTTGCCCACCAGTGCCACAAATCAGTGCTCACTAGTGGAAAACAGTGCCACCTATCAAAGCCCATGAGTGCCACCGATCAATTCCCACCAGTGGTGCCAATCAGTGCCTCATCAATGCCACCTCTCAGTGCCCACCGGTGCCACCTACCAGTGCCGCTTCATCAGCATACATCAATGAATGAGAAAGTGACCTGTTTGCTAAATTTTATAACAAAATATAAAACATTTTTTTATCTTTTATTTTTTTTTATTCAGTCTTTTTTCATTTTTTTAACAAAAAATAAAAACTGCAGAGGTGATCAAATACCACCAATCACAAGCTCTATTTGTGGGGAAAAAATGATAAAAATGTAACTTGGGTACAGTGTTGTATGACCGTGCAATTGTCATTCAAAGAGTGAGAGCGCTGAAAATGTGTCTGGGCAGGAGGGGGTTTAAGTGCCCAGTAGGCAAGTGGTTATAATTTAGGTATGTATGTAAACGCCTTGCACCTTTTAAACGTGATTAAAATCCACTTTGCAAATACCTTTTTCTTACTTCTGGGAATCGGCAGCTCCATCTTTATTGTTGATCTATGTCTCTTGTGTGGATATAATTTCCGCCCTTTCTTTGTTCCCCTGCCTAAATCTCGCGCATGCGCAATCGCATCTAATCCAAACCTCTATCTTGATCGCTGTTACTCCGGCAACCGAGCTACGATGTTCATAGCTGGCAATGACTTGAACTAATGCCCTGATTCACTCCCCCTGTAAGGGCACACTATCGCAATGCTTCTGTGCTGTGACCTTTACAGGGGATAGAAATGACCCAACAGTGACTGAACGGACGGACTGCACATGCTCCAATGACATCATCAAACATTGCAGCACGGATTGTGAGGAGACTGTAAATGTATGTGAACTTTTACAGGCCCCCATCAGTAGCCTTATCAGTGTAGATTGAGATGACCTAACGTGTAACTTGAGGGTTTACAACCACTTTAAATGTTTTTGTAATGCCTTATATTACCTCCAGTCTATCAGCCTCCACCTTCTCTGGGTTCAGATGCTGATCTTCCCTTGGTCTTTAAAGTGATTTTTTTTTTTTTTTAAACAACATATACTTACCTGCTCTGTGCAATGGTTTTTCACAGAGCAGCCCAGAATCTCCTCTTCTGGGGTCCCCCATCTACGCTTCTGGCTCCTCCTGCCTTCAGAGTGGCCCAATAGCAAGGTAAAAAAACTTCTGCATTTAGCACCCTCACTTCCTGCCCAGGACTACATGTCCCATAAGGCATTGCTCCTCACACATTCACAGTCACAGGTTCTCAGATACTTAGTGACATGGATGGTGTACCGACCTTTATGTGTGCTGCACTGTGTATACTCAGGGATCGACAAATCCCGGGCGCCAGGTCGCCATGGCGACTAGACTTGGCTTGGAAGGTGAGCTGGTGCCATCTGGTGGTGAGCCGTTGGTATTACAAGTTATTACCACCAGATGTGAGCTGGCGTTGGTATTACAAGTTAAGCATTACAAGTTAAACAGCAATTCTAATGTCATTTTTCACTATTTTCACTGCCATCTTCTTCCCTCTAATTGGAACCCCCAAACATTATATATATTTTTTATCCTAACACCCTAGAGAATAAAATGGCGATCGTTGCAATACTTTCTGTCACGCCGTATTTGCGCAGCGGTCTTACAAGCGCACTTTTTTGGGAAAAAATTACACTTTTTTTTATTAAAAAATAAGACAACAGTAAAGTTATCCCCATTTTTTTGATATTATGAAAGATAATGTTACGCCAAGTAAATTCATACCCAACATGTCACGCTTCAAAATTGCGCCCGCTCGTGGAATGCCGACAAACTTTTACCCTTTAAAATCTCCATAGGCGACGTTTAAAAAAATCTACAGGTTGCATGTTTTGAGTTACAGAGGAGGACTAGGGCTAGAATTATTGCTCTCGCTCTACCAATCGCGGCGATACCTCACATGTGTGGTTTGAACACCGTTTACATATGCGGGCGCTGGTCACGTATGTGTTCGCTTCTGCGCGCAAGCTCATCGGGACCGGGTGCGTTTTCTGGCTCCTAACTTTTTTAGCTGGCTCCTAGATTCCAAGCAAATTTGTCAACCCCTGGTATACTGACATGGATGGATGGTGTACCGACCTTTATGTGTGCTGCACTGTGTATACTGACATGGATGGATGGTGTACTGAGCTGTATGTGTGCTGCACTTTATTTCCTGATCTATAAACAAATAATGCATTCTGTACGCAGGCCAACAGATCAAATGACTACCTAATTGATTATGGAAATAGTTGACAATTTCTTTTCTTTATCGATTATTTGTCAATTAATTGATTAGTTGTTTTGGCCCTTTTTAAATCTATCAGCAATATTCAGTTTAATGAATTTTTCAGAGAGATGATACATTTGAACATTTTGTAGCAATATTTTAATTATCTGTAAAAAAAGGGATACCTAGTTTGCATATGTGTGAGTGACTGTGGTAGGGGTTTTAGGCTCGGTTCACACTGCTGCTCTGTCAATTTGTTCCTTTCTTTTTTTTTTCTGTGGGAAGTGCGAATTTACTGCGAATTTCAGGAGTTGGCCATACCTGCGATTGATGTTCTAGCCAATGGAATCATAATGTAAAAAAAAGGTGTTAACTTCCTGCGTACTTCCTGGTTTTTGTGGAGAGTAGTGTGGTGGAATTCACACAAATGCGAACCATCAATGCGATTCCAGAATGATTTACATTGATGTCTATGGAGACTAAATTCGCAACACTGTAAACTCGCACAAGACCCTTTTATTTTTTTTATCGCATCGCATTCGTAGATGAATCGCAACGCATGTATGTGAACGACTGTCATTGAAAACAATGACTTTATGGATGACATTGGAATTTAGTATGTTTTTGACGCATCAAATTCGTTATTGAAATCGCATCAGTGTGAACCGGGCCTGAATTGTAATCTGCTTCACAGCTAGCATCGATATTATTGGAGGAACAAAGTGTCCAATTGTATGGAGAGGAGTCTAGGAAAGGTATTTTCTAGCATGCTGGAAATGGCTTTTCCACAGGGACATAGCGATCCCCTATAACAGTGCATGTAGCACCCAACAAAGCACGGGTCATTTCTTTTATGCATTTTTGGGTGTTCTTGTTGTAGCCAGTGTAAAGCTAGTTACTAGAAGAAATGGCACAAAAACACGAGACCACAAATGCGCAAAATTGCGCCAAAAAAAGCTCATGTACTTTTTTAGGTGTCAAGCTACAAGTGAACAGGCACTGTATAATACAAAGGGCAACCACATGTTGAAACTTGGGTGAGCTGAGTAATAATTTCCTTATTTTTTTCAGGAAAGCCTCATTGTACTGTGCTGCTGTCTGTTTTTTAGGCTTTTTTTGCAGTATGATTTTGGCCAGTGTAGCAAAGTAAAATACTACTGTGGTTTGTTTACCAGCTCCTCCTGAAGCATGTGCCTTATCCAGTTACTGTGGAATGTTCTGTACATGTGGGAATGTTACCAGGAAGTGAGTGACACCACTCGTCTGTCTCCTCCAAGGACAACCATTAGCTAGTAAACAGAAATACCAAAATAACACACTACTCTGACCTGTAGTTTATGGTTTGCTTTATTGTCATTGGGTTTTTCCATGCGCCTTATTAATAATCTTGTGCAGTTCATGTTTCCCGAATTGCGTTGTTAGAAGAAATCTTGAACCGGCTATGAGGGAGGAATGTTCATTTCTCTGTTCATTCATGCAGGGCTGGGACATTGTGTAGTTCATGGAATAGAAATGAAGAATAGCTGGAGCAAGGTCGGACATTCCTTTCATAATACATGGGAAACTGGGAGATTTAACGCCATGGGGATCTTTTTAACATAGTTTAGAGAGTAATGTTCAGCAGAACCCCAACATACCAGCACAAAAATCTACACAAAATGCTTCAAAGATAGTGTTTTTTTTTTATTTATTTTTTTGTGTGCAGGGGTAGGGTATTTCAAAATCTTAAAGGGGTTGTAAAGGTACATTTTAATTTTTTTTTCCTCTAAATAGCTTCCTTTACCTAAAGCCCTGTACACACGATCGGTCCATCCGATGAGAACGGTCTGATGGATCAGTTAACCGATGAAGCTGCAGTCATCAGTATGAACAGTCGTGCGTACACCCCATCAGTTAAAAAAACAATCGTGTCAGAACGCGGTGACGTAAAACACGACGACGTGCTGAAAAAAGGTTCAATGCATCCAAGCATGCATCGACTTGATTCTGAGCATGCGTGGGTTTTTAACCGATGGTTGTGCCTACTAACGATCGTTTTTTTTTTTTTTTATCGGTTAGGAATCCATCGGTTAAATTTAAAACAAGTTGGCTTTTTTTTTTAACCGATGGCGCCCACACACGATCGGTTTGGACCGATGAAAACGGTTCATCAGACCGTTCTCATCGGTTTAACCGATCGTGTGTACGCGGCCTTAGTGCAGTCCTCCTTCACTTACCTCATCCTTCCATTTTGCTTTTAAATGTCCTTATTTCTTCTGAGAAATCCTCACTTCTGTCTGTAACTCCACACAGTCATGCAAGACTTTCTCCCTGGTGTGGAGAAAGCCTCTTGAGGGGGGAGAGGGCAAGTCAGGACACTCTTTACTTTGCAGATAGAGAAAAGAGCTGTGTGTTAGTGGGTGTCCTGACTCTCCTGCTCGCCCCCCTCAGGAGGCTTTCTCCACACCAGGGAAAAAGTGTTGCATTACAGACAGAAGAACAGGAAGGATGAGGTAAGTGAAGGAGGACTACACTAAGGTAAAGAAAGCTATTTAGGGATTTTTTTTTTTTTACCTTTACAACCCCTTTAAACCTTTGGAGGTACCATCCCTAAAAGTGATACATATAGAGGTATAAGGGATATATGGTACTTTATATTTACTTCCCTGTGTATGTTACAGACATAAACAAACTGTTTCTATAAAGAATTTTAACATTTTATTAGAAATATCACAAATATAAAAAAAAAAAATCTAGGTAAGCTAGCCATCCAAGGTAATAAATTTTCTGGCCTTGGGATCCTTTTGACAGACCAACGCATTTCACAGAGTCCTGCTTCACCAGAGCCTCAGATCCTATTATAAAGTACAGAATTGATGATTTCTTTGCCATTTTTCAGAGAATATGAATAACAAAAATTCTTTCACTCATGGTTAGTGTTTAGCTGAAGCCATTTATTATCAATCAACTGTGTTTACTCTTTTTAAATTAGAAGGGCAACAGGAACTATCCAAATGACCCTGATCCAAAGTTTACATACCCCAGTTCTTAATACCATGTATCGCCCCCTTTAACATCAATGACAGCTTGAAGTCTTTTGTGGTATTTGTGGATGAGGCTCTTTATCTTCTCAGATGGTAAAGCTGGGCATTCCTCTTGGCAAACAGTTCCTGTAAATTCTTGGGCTGTCTTGTATGAACTGCATGTTTGAGATCTCCCCAGAGTGGCTCAATAATATTGAGGTCAGGAGACTGAGATGGACACTCCAGAACCTTCACTTTATTCTGCTGTAGCCAATGACGGGTTGACTTGGCATTGTGTTTTTGGATCATTGTCTTATTGGAATGTCCAAGGACGTCCCATGCGCAGCTTCCTGGCTGATGAATGCAAATGTTTCTCCAGTATTTTTTGATAACATACTGCATTCATCTTGTCAACAATTTTGACCAAATTTCCTGCAATTTCCCTTGTAGCTCACACATCCCCAAAACATCAGCAATCCACCTCCGTACCTTTCATCACAGGCCTTGTTGACTCCTCTCAAAATGTATTGTTTATGGTGGTGGCCAAACGGCAAAATTTTGGTCTCATCACTCCTAATAACTTTGTGCCAGAAGGTTTTAGGCTTGTCTCTGTGCTGTGTGGCGTATTGTAAGTGGGATACTTTGTGGCATTTGTGTAATAATGGCTTTCTTCTGGCAACTCGACCATGCAGCCCATCTTTCTTCAAGTGCCTCCTTATTGTGCATCTTGAAACGGCCACATCACATGTTTTCAGAGAGTCCTGATTTTCACCTGATCCTGAAGTTATTTGTGGATTTTATTTGCAACCCAAACAATTTTCCTGGCAGTTGCGGCTTAAATTTTAGTTGGTCTACCGGACCGTGGTTTGGTTTCAACAGAACCCCTCATTTTCCACTTCTTGATTAGAGTTTGAACACTGCTGATTGGCATTCTCAATTCCTTTGATATCTTTTCATATCCCTTTCCTGTTTTTATACAGTTCAACTACCTTTTCCAGCAGATCCTTTGACAATTCTTTTGCTTTCCCATGACTCAGAATCCAGAAACGGCACTGGATGAAAGATGCAAGGGTATGTCAGGAGTCCAGAAACGCATTGACCTTTTATATATACACACTATCACTAGCAAACAAATCACAGGTGAGGATGGTTTCCTTTTAATAGCCATTCAAACCCTTTTTGTGTCGACTTTTGTGTGCATGTTATCAGGCCAAAATCACTAGGGTATGTAAACTTTTGTTCGGGGTCATTTGGGTAGTTTCTGTTGTCATTATGATTTAAAAAGAGTAAACACAGTTGATTGATAATAAATGGCTTCAGCCAAACACTAACCATGGGAGAAAGAAATGTTTGAGTTATCATTCATAATCTCCAAAAAATGGGCAAGAAATCATAAATTCTGCCAGGGTGTGTAAACTTGTGAGCACAACTGTATATATGAGTTGTTTGGTAGTGAAAGGCTGCCAGGTCTGCAAGACCAACCGATACCCACTGAAAAACACTACACATCCAAAACGCCTACCTTTACACGCACATGAACTTTAATTGCATCCCCGTCTAAGGCTCAATATTGACTTGGCCCACTCTTTGCAGCTATAACAGCTTCAACTCTTCTGGGAAGGCCGTCCACAAGGTCTAGGTGTGTGTCTATGGGGATGTTTGACCATTCTTCCAGAATTTGTGAGGTCAGGCACTGATGTTAGACGAGAAGGTCTGGCTCTCAGTCTCTGCCCTAATTTGTCCCAAAGGTGTTCTATCAGGTTGAGGTCAGGACAGTCGAGTTCCTCCACCCCAAGCAAGCTCATCCATGTCATTATGGACCTTGCTTTGTGCACTGGTCTAAATTATTTGGTGGAGGAGTTATTTTAGTGTGTGGTTGTATTTCAGGTGTTGGGCTTGGCTCCTAAGTTCCAGTGAAGGGAACTCTTAGGCTGCATTCACACCTGAACGCGGCGTATTGTACCGTGATTTGCCGCGACAAATTGCGGCGTTTTGTCCCGCAATTTGCCACGACAAAACGCGTCGTTTTTTTTAAGCCTATACATACGCCGGAGGGGTGATTAACATTGTCGGCTATGCCGAAAGCCACCTGAAAAAAAGGTTCCGGGACATGTTTTGAGCTTCAGGCGTACAGCGTTTCGGCGTGGAGATGTGAACCATCTCCATAGCCGACAATGTTAAATCACCCCTCCAGCGTATTGCAGGCTGCAATAGCGTCGGGCTTCAGGCATTAAAACGCCTAGGTGTGAATGCAGCCTTAAGGTGTCAGCATACCAAGACATTTTGGACAATTTCATGCTCCCAACTTTGTGAGAACAGTTTGGGGATGGCCCCCTTCCTGTTCCAACATGACTGTGCACCAGTGCATTATGGATGAGTTTGGGGTGGAGGAACTTGACTGGCCTCAACCCGATCATCTTTGGGATGAATTAGAGTGGAGAATGCGAGCCAGACCTTCTCGTCCAGCATCAGTGCCTGATCTCCCTTACTTTGGAGGGATTTCCTCTCACTTCCTGTTGTGACTATGGGACAGGAGGACATGAAGGAAAATCTCCAGATGGCAACCCCCCCCCAAAAAAAAAACGGACAGGAGTTATAACCCTTACCTGACTGCCATAACACTGTATCCAAATGAAAAAATATTTAACGTTCTATTTTATGTATTTTGTTGTTCTGTATTGTGCTATTGTTCTTAATTAACAATCTGTTTGTTGTTGTCTGCACAGGAAAAGACATGGAGGAAACGAGTGTATCCCCATTAAAGCACTTTGTACAGGCAAAGAGGGCCATCACGTCTATTTTTGACCAGCTTGAGACATATATCAGTGATGGAGTTATCTTTGTAGAAGGTAAGAGCGGTTATCTGTTCACAGGCTAGTGTATGGATTAACTGTTCTAGATGTCAAGCAATCATTTTATAAGAGGGGAAATTATAA
Organism: Rana temporaria; assembly: GCF_905171775.1. Taxonomy (NCBI): domain Eukaryota; kingdom Metazoa; phylum Chordata; class Amphibia; order Anura; family Ranidae; genus Rana; species Rana temporaria. The sequence goes on from NC_053492.1 coordinate 178,321,687, forward strand.
ACAAATTTTAAAAGCATCCAAACAAAATATTTATTCCTTACTAGTGGGTTGTGACCACAGTAGATACATTGAGGGAGATTTCCTAAAACGGATCCAGCTGTACATGGCAACCAATTGGCTTCTAACTTCAGCTTGTTCAATTTAAGCTGACAATAAACCCTAGAAGCTGATTGGTTATTATGCAGAATTTGTGTGCTCCAGTTTTAGAAAATCTCCCCCATTTTAACACCGACCCGTTGTGCACACAAACGACATATTGCTACCTTTGCATTAAAAACGGGTGTAAGCCGGCCAGCTGTGTTGGTGACCCCAGTGAGGACCACTTTGATTAAGTTGATTAGTGTGCGGTGGGTGGATTTTTTTATTTCGCAAATTTGTGAAACCGCATGAAGTCACAGCCAGCTTCCCACAACCAAGATAACGTTGCCAGGACCCCGATAGCCAGAGCAGAAAGCCGCTGACTGACAGTCATTACCTCTCTGCTCACGGAGCTCTGAAAATGGGGTGATCAGTTGTCTTTGATCGCTCAGTTCTCAGCCTTTGAGCCGGTGGGGGAAAGATGCATCCCCATAGGTAAGTATGATTTTTTTTTTTTTTTTAAAGTTCAAAGAAAGGTTTAGGTTGTGGTGTGTGTTTTTTTTTTTTTCTCTTTTTTTTAAGATAGGGCAAAGATGAGAAGAAACCACATACCTCCTAATGGGAGAAGCGCTTGCTGTGCCTGGCTATTTTGTATAATGTGACCTATTCCTGTCAATAAGGACATCAATAACTGTGCATCCCTGAGGTTCTTATTGCATGTCAGACATAGGTCTTGGTGTATCTGTAGATAAAAGCCTTTCCCAGAATAGCCAGTCATGGGCATTGCGACAAACTTTCCTTGTAGGATCTGCATAGTAATGCCACTGAAATATGTGGCCTTTTTGTACCCTTGCCTCTGTGATTGGCAGCTATTATTTATTTTTCTTTTTTTCTGATCCATTTTTGTCACTTGTAGCACATCTAACCCAAAGAACAAAAATACAAACAGGAAATGAATGCAGCCACCACATCTAAGTTTCTGCAAGTACAATTTTTTTTTATTGTTGATCCTACTAGATATCCAATCTGCTTGCAACTTCCGTGTGCTGAAGTGAAATCTCAAACAATGTCACTTGCCTTCCCACATATCTTCTGTAAACTACAAAACAACTTTCTTCTATGTAATGGAGATGAGAAGGGTGGGAGGTGTTTGTAGCCCGAATCAATAGAGCAGCCTAAAGTACTGGTGCTTCTCCCTTTAAAAATATATTACATACAGTGAACATTACCAGCCAATGACAGGAAATATTTCAATGATCTGATCACTAAGTGAAAGTAAAAGGTGCAGGAAGCCTAAAAAAGAACTTGCCACGCATGCATTGCTAGTGATTACATTTGTCCACATTTATGTTTTTTACAGAAACCGCTCGGAATTTAGAGTTAAAAAACATAACCACTGAAGATGATCTCAAGAAGATTCAGAGTTTCAAGCAAAAACTGGCTGGCATTGGTGAGGTTTTGTCAAGAAGGCACATGAAGGTGGCGTTCTTTGGCAGGTAAGTAGTTGCTTCTGATGGTTTTATTCTTTTTGTAAATTTGGTCAGGACACAAGGAAGTGTGGCATTCAGCTTGCATGAGAAAAGTTGTGCTATGTGAAAAGAAACAAAGGAACCAGGCTCTTACATCATAAAATACCTATCATAAATCACCCTAGTGAATAAATACATCTTCATTTGAATTTATAAAAAAAATATATAAAAACTGTGAAATCCATGTATAAGATCCCATATGTGAATAACGTCCTCAGTGAGTATAGGAAAGGTTCCTCTCCACCCGCATGCAGACACACTATGCACTCACCAGACTTAATTGACCCCTATTACAGGGAGTCAAATTATGCATATGGGAAAAACCAAGATGGCATACATGAGGTCACAGGAATGAATCCAAACTTCTGCTGTCATCTATTCTAGATAGAGATATTATATAGCGTATAGAGATATTATATAGCATATGTTGAATAGATGGGAGCAGTGGTTTGGACTCATTCCTGTGACCTCATGTATGACATCTTGGCTTTTCCCATATGCATAATTTGACTCTCTGTAATAGGGGTCAATTAAGTCTGGTGAGTGCATAGTGTGTCTGCATGTGGGTGGAGAGGAACCTTTCCTATACTCGCTGAGGATGTGTTCATGTGTGAGATCTATACATGAACTTCACAATTTTTATATATTTTTTTTATAATTCAAATAAAGATGTATTTATTTATTTTTGTTTATTCACTATGGTGATTTATGATATAAGAGCGCATTTCCTTTTGTTTTGGGTGTTTTTTTGTTACACTTTACAACACGCAGCTCTTTATTGTAGTTTATTTCTGTTTCCGTAATTGATTTGCGTGGGTTTGGAACCTATTGGTCCCTACATTTTCTTTTACAGTTGTGCTATGGTTAGTAGAAACCATAAAGAAGACCCATGCAGTGCTTGCAGCTGGAGTACATCCTGCTCTGGTAGCAGTGCTGCTCATTGTACTGTAGTCGTTCCTCTGTGTCATTACAGGGAACACGGCATTGCTGATACCTGACTGAGGACAGCTTCAGCAGCAAGTGGAATACTTCTCAGTCATCATGGTAACTGGTGACTGGAATTTCTTCCATCATGATTTAATGCATGATTTATTCTCCATAAAGTTACAGAACTGTATAAGTTCCAGTGACAGGTAATGTTAACAATAATGCTGTTTCCTATTGCAAAACCTCCTTGGAATGAACAAGTATAAAAAAGATCATTGTATTTTCTTTGCAAATATTTTTTAGGACAAGCAGTGGAAAAAGCACAGTGATAAACTCCATGTTGTGGGACAGGGTGCTACCCAGTGGCATTGGACACACTACCAACTGCTTCCTGAGTGTGGAGGGGACAGATGGAGATAATCCGTATTTGATGACGGAAGGCTCTGAAGAAAAGAAAAGTGTTAAGGTATTTATTTTCTAGAGTAAACCTGTTCTAATCTGACTGAGTGCATAATAAATGTATTTGCACAGGTTACTTGCTGTCAAAACAGTTGGTAGATCCAGAGCTAAAAAGCAACTGAAGTTATACTTTATGCAAATCGCACTTTCGTCAAGCTTGCCCCCTGCTGCTTGCTGAGCCACTTTGGTCATTCATTGTAAATCATGAACTACTAAAATGCATGGAAAGTGGTAGAGTGCGGGGTCAAGCTGTGCATGTACAGGGACGCTGAGATTTAACTATAACACTGCTTCTCTTGTGTAGTTTAAGTAAATGAAAATCTCCCTAGTAAGACACAGATAACAAGAAAAAATCTGAGGGGTTTTATCCCTTCTTTATTGTATCTAAAAATAACCATACAAAAATGTTCTGATTTTAGATCTACTTTAACCTGTTGCATACTTTATTGTGAGAAATCAAAGTTGTGGGTGTAGAGTGAACCTGGCAACTAGTATTTTTTGAGAAGGAGATCAGCAGTGGCATCATACTTAACCACTTAAGGACCGCCGCACGACTATACGTCGGTAGAATGGCACGGCTGGGCACAGGGACGTGTGTATGTATGTATGTATGTATGTATGTGTATATATAAATATATATATACACGTCCCCTTTAAGGGCCCAGCCATGGGTCACGCACGCGACCCGGTCCGAAGCTCCGTGGCCGCGGCACCCGATCGGCGCCGGTGTCCCGCGATCGGTCACAGGAGCTGAAGAACAGGGAGAGGTGTGTGTGTGTGTAAACACACCTTCCCCGTTCTTCACTGTGGCAATGTCAGTGATCGTCTGTTCCCTGATATAGGGAACGACGATCACTGACATCACACGTCCAGCCCCGCCCCCTTACAGTTAGAAACACACACAAGGTCACACTTAACCCCAACAGCGCCCCCTAGTGGTTAACTCCCAAACTGCAATTGTCATTTTCACAGTAATCGGTGCATTTTTATAGCACTTTTCGCTGTGAAAATAACAATGGTCCCAAAAATGTGTCAAAATTGTCAGATGTGTCCGCCATAATGTCGCAGTCACGAAAAAAATCTCTGATCGCCGCCATTGGTAGTAAAAAAATAAATAATAAAAATGACATAAAACTACCCCCTATTTTATAAATCGTTATAAATTTTGCGCAAACCAATCAATAAACGCTTATTGCGTTTTTTTTTTTTTTTTTTACCAAAAATGGGTAAAAGAATACGTATCGGCCTAAACTGAGGGGAAAAAAAAAATTTTTTTATATCTGTTTTGGGGATATTTATTATAGCAAAAAGTTAAAAATATTGAATTTTTTTCAAAATTGTTGCTCTATTTTTGTTTAACAGCGCTCAATTACCACCAAAAGAAAGCTCTATTTGTGGGGGGAAAAAAATGCCAATTTTGTTTGGGAGCCACGTCGCACGAGGTTAAAGTGATTTTAAAGTCTTGTTTTTTTTTTCAATAAAAATGGCAAACGTAATACCTCCTCTGTTGCAGTGGATTTGCACAGAGCAGCCCAGATCCTCCTCTTCTCAGGTTCCTCTTTGGTGCTTCTGACCCCTCCCTCTCCCTGTCAAGTGCCCCCACAGCAAGCACCTTTCTATGGGGTCACCCAAGCCGAGTCACAGCTCCCTGTGTCCATTCAGACATGGAGCTGGGCCCCGTCTCTCTTCTGATTGGCTGACTGATTTTGATTGACAGCAGCAGGAGCCCCTTTGCCTTTCAGCTAATGACAGTGCCCGTCCCCCTCATGCTGCTGGAATAACTCTGACCTGTTAATAGTATCAGCACTGTCTCCTAATGACAAGTGTGTGTGATTAATTAAAAATAAAGCAGTATATACAAGATTTCTGAGCGCCAATCACATGACTGGCTGGCTCTCTCCTCCTCCCCTCCTGACTGATGTCAGTGAGGGAATCTTGGCCCCACCCGCTGCATCTGTCAGTCAGAAAGAGGAGAGAGCTGGCCGGTCACGTGATCGCCGGGAATCGCTCTGAAATGAGGTATATACACACAGGGGCACTTGTCATTAGGAGACAGCGCTGATACTATTAACAGGTCAGTGTGGCTTAGCAACCACTTTAAGATAAAGAAGCTTCTGACTTCATTCATTTTTTTTTTTTAACAACCGTTTACATCCTGCTGTTTAGTACAGTGTCATGTTAAACAAACCGGCCCTGTTTTGTTTTTTGCATTATTATGCAGTTTAGGTTCATGGCAATGATACGAATTTATAATAACCTATACATTAACTCTTTTTGGGTGCTTTTGCCTGTGATTGTTTCTTTTATCTGCCAGACAGGTGAGACAAGTATAGAATGGAGTAAATTCAAGCTAAATAGTCTGCTCTACATAGTGTTTCGGACAAAATGTTTGTATTACATAGTAGCTTCTTACCTTTTTTATTTGCTGTTTGTATTGTTCCAAACTGTCAGAATGGGTTGTAGAGACGGTGGCAATTTTAGATGAAAAGTATCAGTATGACTATTCTTGTTTTACAGGTACGGACACCTCACTTTTTATGATTGCAGGAGGAACCTTTGATTGGGTGTTATATGTACAGTCCTTTCTTGTGTTAATAAAATGCTCCTATATTAACTGCATGGGATTTTTCTTTGATGTCCTTCTATTTCCTTCACTTTGCATGATTTTGCATGTATGTTTATTTTTTAATAGCAAAGTACTAGAGCTTTGTAAAGGCTTAAGACAGATGTGTCTGTTTTCCATTTGTAGTGTCATTGCTGGGAGCTAAAAAGATGACATAATTACCTGTGCTGTATAGATCATCCTGATCACTTATAGGAGACAGCATAGTAATTGCATACAGTTGAAGTGATGTGTTTGGCTACCTACTCTTAAAACTAAAAATATATTTTACAGTTGTATAAAATGTTGGTGATAACTCACTGTGGAACTTGTTTGTGTTTTCTGTATGTAGACTGTGAATCAGCTGGCTCATGCCCTTCATATGGATAGGGATTTGGAAGTGGGCTGCCTTGTGCATGTTTTCTGGCCAAAGGGAAAGTGTGCCCTTCTGAGAGATGATCTGGTCCTGGTAGACAGGTATGTGCTGAAAATACTTCTATAGAGCTAGTTTGATTAATGATAATGTTGGTGTATTTCAAGCATAGCAGAACAAAATACATTCAAAACTCTATATGTAATGGATTTTATACTCTATGCACAATGGATTTATTAAATGGTGTTCCTGTACATGATCAGCCTATAATCGCATACCAGGATATTGATTTCTATTTAAAATGTTTTTTCTGTGGAGCTTTCATTTATGCAGGCCAAACAAATGATACACTGCTTTTGCTTTCAGAGGAGGAATAATGAGAGTAAAGGAAATAGACCGATGAAAGACTGAATACCAGTTATCTGTAACATGTATAGACTCTTGTGATAGCGTCAGATGCTGTTCCTTTCTAATCCTGTTTTGCCCATTGGTATGATAAGCCACACTACTGCCAATGGGTACATATGGGGGAGGGAAAAATCATTTAACACTACCTGGAAATGCAAAAACTTGACAGATGTTTAGTATTTTGGTAGCAGAAGAATATTTACTGGCGCCATTTGTGTACTAACCGCTAGTTACATATTCTTAACATGCAGTAAATACACTTTGAAAAAGCACTCTCCATCCTGTGTAGCTGTAGACACGGGGGGGTTGATTTTACTAAAGACAAATCCACTTTGCACTGCAAGTGCAGTCGCTTTAGATCTGAGGGGGAAGATCTGAAATGAGTGGAAGCTCTGCTGATTTTATCATCCAATCATGTACAAGCAAAAATGCTGTTTTTTATTTTCCTTGCATGTCCCCCTCGGATCTACAGCAACTGAACTTCCAAGTGCACTTGTAGTGCAAAGTGGATTTGTCTTTAGTAAATAAACCCCACTGTGCAGAAAGTCTTCCTTTAAAGTTTTTATAATGCACGCTGTAAAGTCTTTCAAGTCTGCTCTCGGCGTCTCTCTAATTTCTGATTTATAGGTTTAGTTTAACCACTTAAGCCCCGGACCATATTGCTGCCTAAAGACCCAAGGGGTTTTTACAGTTCGGGACTGCGTCGCTTTAACAGACAATTGCGCAGTCGTGCGACGTGGCTCCCAAACAAAATTGGCGTCCTTTTTTCCCCACAAATAGAGCTTTCTTTTGGTGGTATTTGATCACCTCTGCGGTTTTTATTTTTTGCGCTATAAACAAAAATAGAGCGACAATTTTGAAAAAAAATGCAATATTTTTTACTTTTTGCTGTAATAAATATCCCCCAAAAACATATATAAATTAATTTTTTTTCCTCAGTTTAGGCCGATACGTATTCTTCTACCTATTTTTGGTAAAAAAAATCGCAATAATCGTTTATCGGTTGGTTTGCGCAAAATTTATAGCGTTTACAAAATAGGGGATAGTTTTTTTGCATTTTTTTTATTTTATTTATTTTTTACTACTAATGGCGGCAATCAGCGATTTTTTTCGTGACTGCGACATTATGGCGGACACTTCGGACAATTTTGACACATTTTTGGCACCATTGTCATTTTCACAGCAAAAAATGCATTTAAATTGCATTCTTTATTGTGAAAATGACAGTTGCAGTTTGGGAGTTAAACACAGGGGGCGCTGTAACATTTAGGGATCACTGTGTGTGTGTGTTTACTAGTGTAGGGGGGTGTGGCTGTAGGAATGACATCATCGATCGGATCTCCCCTATAAAGGGGATCACCCGATCGATGCGCCGCCACAGTGAAGCACGGGGAAGCCGTGTTTACACACGGCTCTCCCCGTTCTTCAGCTCCGGGGAGCGATCGCGACGGAGCGGCTAAAAACAAATAGCCGCGCCGTCGTCCCGGATCGCTCCCCGAGCGGACCCGACCTCCGCATGTACCGGGGGGGTCCCGATCGGACCCCCCACCCACGTCTAGCAGAGGACGTACAGGTACGTACATGTGCCTGTCCGTGCCATTCTGCTGACGTATATGTACATGAGGAGGTCGGGAAGTGGTTAATGACTATAAATTATTTTAAAGAGGATTTTTATATTTAAAAAATATTTACAGAAAAATATTACAATATGTAGTAAACTGGGATTGAAAGTAAAAAAGTACTTGGCAAAGTATTCCTGGTCGTTTTACTTCTGTGAAGTAGATTGAATCTGATGTATAAGACCCCTTTCACACTGGGGTGGTTTGCAGGCACTATTACGCTAAAAATAGCGCCTGCAAATTGACCTGAAACAGCGGCTGCTGTTTGTTCAGTGTGAAAGCCCGAGGGCTTTCACACTGTAGCGGTGCGCTGACAGGACGGGAAAAAAAAGTCCTGGTAGCCACATCTTTGGAGCGGTGAAGGAGCGATGTGTATATCGCTCCTGCCCATTGAAATCAATGGGACACCGCGGCTATACCCTTTCTTGGCTGCTTCTTTTAACCCTTTCTCAGCTGCTAGCGGGGGGTAAAACCACCCTGCTAGCGGCCGAATAGCGCCGAGAAATTAGCGGTGAAGCGCCACTAAAAATAGCGCGCTTTACCGCCACCGTACCTCCCGCCCCAGTGTGAAAGGGGCCTTAGAGTCACTGATTGTCACAATTGACCCTTGGCATTCCTTGATAGTTCAAAGGTACACAAAAGATGAAACATGGTACATGTTCCAAAGGTAGCATTTAATGTTTAATTTTTTTTTTTTTTTTTTACGTTATTAATCGATTATGAAAATAATCGTTAGTTGCAGCTCTAATTTGTTACACCCAGGGTTTAAAAGATTTATATCTTTGTAAAGTTGTTTAAATATAGTGTTTCCTAACTCAACAGTGCTGTTAGTGGTATGAAGTCAACAGCTAAACCCTAATCTCTAGCACTAGCTAATTCCTTGGCTATTTTACGTAAGAATAGAGTAGTGACATGTGACTGACAGGATGAGCTGCAGTATCTTTGCTGTGGTATGTACAGATTACTCTGCTTCTACCAATTCCAATTGCTTAAAAGAGCAGTTCAGGTTTGTAAAAATACAAACATTTATACTTGCCTAGGTGGATGCATCATCAATCACTGATCAAACACCACTGATCTCTCAGTTCTCTCCCTCTGCTGTGACTGTCAGTGGCGGTTTTCTGCTATCCACTCCAACACTCATTGGAGCATTGGGCTGTGCATGGGGTGGAAGGGGCTGGCTCAGGCTCTCAGCAGATCGCTAAGAGGCTGAGCTAGGTGTTGGTGCAGACATCTGGGTGGATTCTGACCAGCCTGGAGCGGCTGAGTGACCTCAGCCAACAATGGGCTTTAGCCCACAGTCGAAAGAAAACGAGTGCAAAACGAACTGCACTCCTGTGATCCATATGAGAAGAGTGACCAAAAAAAGGCTTTGGCCATACTTCTTCTTCTTTTTAAGAAAGGAACAAATTGCTGTTCTTCTATAAGTATCCATGTCCTGTGCAGTCCTGCAATTTTAGAATAGCGTAATGTAAATTTTATCTCCTTCCCTTCAAGTACAAACTGAAAGGATTTTTTTTTTCCTTCGGTTAATATGTGGTTCCAAAATAAGAGCTTCTAGGAGCTCTATGGCCTTTCTGCTTAACGTTGCCCTCATTATGCCGATAGCCCAGATATTGATGTGTTTTTTGTATGATCTTTGATAATTTTCAAAGAAATTGTTTTTTTATCGGATAACTACACGTTGTCAATAAACATTGTTTTTTTTTGTACTTTTGCAGTCCGGGAACAGATGTGACCACTGAACTAGACAGCTGGATTGATAAATTCTGCTTGGATGCTGATGTTTTTGTCTTGGTGGCCAACTCTGAATCCACGCTTATGAACACGGTAACTTTAGTGGCAGTAGTAGTGTGCTATTTTTTTTTTTTTTTTTTTTTTTTATACAGGACTTTAGGTAACTGCAATTCACACGGATGTTGTTTGCTGTTAGATTGTAAGCTCTGTCAGAGTTGAGTTATGTAATGTAAATTTACAACGACATCAGTGATTGACAGTCAGTTAATGTGTTTATTATTTATTTTTTATCTTTTTTTTTTTTTTTTCTCCATTATTTTAGGAAAAACACTTTTTCCATAAAGTAAATGAAAGGCTTTCTAAACCCAATATTTTTATTTTAAATAATCGGTGGGATGCATCTGTATCAGAACCGGAGTCCATGGAAGATGTAAGTACACCCTTGTTTATCTTGCCCACCTTGAAATTGAGAACAAGCCTTTATTTTTTTTATGAAAAACTTCCCCTTCCTAATTAAGGCATGAATACTATGTATGTATGTATGATATTCTCCAAAGACATTCTGGTAGGTTAATTGGCTCTGGTCTAAACTGGCTCTAGTATGTAAATGTATGAATGTGAGTTACGGACCTTAGATTGTAAGCTCCTTGAGGGTAGGGACTGATGTGAATGTATAATTTATATGTAAAGTGCTGTGTAAATTGACGGCACTATTTAAGTACCAATAATAATAATATACATTCACCGCCTATTTTATTAGGTACACCTTGCTAGTGCACCTTTTTCGGCCCATTCTCTGTAAACCCTAGAGATGGTTGTGCGTGAAAATCTCAGCAGTTTTTGAAATAATCAGACCAGCCCGTCTGGCACCAATAACCATGCCACATTCAAAGTAACTTAAATCCCCTTTTCTTCCCCATTCTGATGCTCGGTTTGAACTTCAGCAAGTAATTTTCATCACGTCTAGACACCTAAGGGTATTGAGTTGCTACCATGTGGTTGGCTGATTAGCAATATGTGTTACCAAGCAATTGAACAAGTGGCTGATGAGTGTATATTATTTAATGCTTCACCAAAGAAAACGTGTTGCTTTTTTAAAATAAACTAGCTTGTACTTTTTGTTGCCTTTTGATAATAGGAAATTGATTGCTTTGATTTATTACATCTCCATGTACAGGTACGGAAACAACATACTGAGCGATGTCAGTCTTTCCTGGTGGATGAGCTCAAAGTTGTAGATCGTTTGGAAGCACAAAACCGCATATTTTTTGTTTCTGCCAAAGAAGTTCTTAATGCCAGAATGCACAAGGCACAAGGAATGCCTGAGGCTGGTGGGTGAAACTGCTGCAATTATTTGTGACATTTTTTCCTTTTATATTCTGTTTTGGCAAGAGTGTCGGACCTTATTGGAGAACAGCCATGCTTAAGCAAGACTACTTGTTTGGGAAAGTGCTGTTGTGTATGGCCATGCAGGTCACTATGACAATGTCCTCAGAAAAAGGGCTGAGACTTCAGACAGTTCTCGCCTCTCCTGTAGAATTAAGGCTAATGTCCCACTTGCAACAAACTAGCAATCCCGTCGCTGGCAATAACTCTTCAGTGGCAGGGTCACTTTCAAGGACGCATGCAGGCAGTGAAACACTCCCCAGTTTGCACGTATCGCTCCCTTGCCGGCTGCACAAATGACTAGTTGCTTTCTTGCCATCTGCTTACATTTTTGACAGCGAGGAATAGCCACCTCACTATCAAACCCAGCTAGAGAGCAAAACTCTGATTAAACCTGTATTGGGGGAAATGTTAGAGAGGAAGCAGTCCAAGGTAGGGCTGCAGTGTCTGTGTTTAATAATGCTGGATGTGACCTGATGTAATTGGTGTGCAACTTCCTGCTTTTCTATTGACTTCCTAGAAAGCAGGTACTGTATTTATTGGCGTATAACACTCACTTTTTTACCCTGAAAATGGAGGGTAAACTGTGCCTGCGTGTAATACGCAGGGAACTGTGGAAAGTTTTTTTCCCTAAAACTTCCCTCTTAAAGTTAGGGTGCGTGTTCTAAGCCTGTGCGTGTTATACGCCGATACATACGGTAATTATTATCCCTGCATTTTCTAGCAATTCTGTTGCTGGTAGTTTCTTGTTGCGAACAGATTACAAATGTGACTTTATCACCTTAACGGCCCACTTGAGTGGGTAGAAATAATTTTTTGTTTTTCCTGGAGAACTTCTCTAACTATACTCACATTAATATATATTGGCATATTATTCCCTACGTCTTTGTTTTTTTATAAACATTTGCAATGTTTTCTGTTTAAAGGTGGTGCTCTTGCTGAAGGATTTCAGACCAGGTTTCTGGAATTTCAAAGGTTCGAGAAGTTGTTTGAGGTACAGAGAGATCTACCTGCTTACAGTAGGCTTCAGCTAAGTGTATGGTATTTTGCAGGCCAGAAGTAAACCTGTACTTCATTTTAAACTCTTAAAAGTTGCCATATGGCAGACAAGCCCTATCTGTGGTTTCCTGTGATTTTAATTTCACTGGGTCCTGACGTCAAGACGCACTCATTGTATATTTGCATTGCAGTAGACAGAAATTGGGAAGGGGCACTGAGGAAACTTGATGGATAATAACATTAATAGTATGTACCTTGTGTCTACCCTAAGGCAGGGCTTTTACTTTTAAAGGTTTAAAATAGAGGACAGGTACACTTTTTAAAATTGTATTTTATTTATTTTCCTTACCCTGGTTTTGCCAACTACAATCTTTTACAAAGAGTTACAGGATCCTAACCAATATGCATATGCTTTAGGAATTTTTCTAGTGTAAGACAATATCAAACTCTGTCTCTGTTCCCACCTTGTTGGCTGCCACAACAATCCCAACTTTCCTTCGCAGCTCCCGTCCCTGTGCTTAGGGCTGGGTACTTAGGCTAAAAGGGCTGTGTATAGTGCCTCTGGAAAATATTCACAGCGCTCCAATTTTTCCACATTTTGTTATGTTACAGCCTTATTCCAAAATGGATTAAATTCATTATTTTACTTCAAAATTCTACAAACATTGCCCCATAATGACAATGGGAAAGAAGTTTTGTTTTGAAATCTTTGCAAATTTATTAAAAATAAAAACCATTTAAAAAAAATCACATGTACAGAGGTATTCACAGCCTTTGCCCAATACTTTGTTGAAACACCTTTTGGCACCAATTACAGCCTCATGTTTGAGTATGATGCTACAAGCTTGGCAGACCTATTTTTGGGCAGAGTCCCCCATTCTTCTTCTTTGCAGGACCTCTCAAGCTCCATCAGGTTGGATGGGGAGCATCGTTGCACAGCCATTTTCAGATCTTTCCAGAGATGTTCAATCGGGTTCAAGTCTGGGCTCTGGCTGGGCCCTCAAGGACATTTAGAGTTGTCACATAGCCACTCCTTTGTTATGTTGGCTGTGCGCTTAGGGTCGTTATCCTGTGGGAAGATGAACCTTCGCCTCAGTCTGAGGTCCTGAGCACTCTGGAGCAGGTTTTTATCAAGGATGTCTCTGTACATTCACCTTTTCCTGCATTCACCTTTTCCTGGATCCTGACTAGTCTCCAAGTTTCTGCTGCTCAAAAACATCCCCACAACATGATGCTGCCACCACCATGCTTCACTGTAAGGATGGTATTGACCAGGTGATGAACGATGCCTGGTTTTCTCCAGACAGGATGTTTGCCATTCAAAGAGTTCAAACTTTGTTTCATCATAGCAGAGAATTTTGTTTCTCATAGCCTGAGAGTCCTTCAGTTGCCTTTTGGTAGATATGGGCTGTCATGTGCCTTTTCATGTAGCTTCCGTCTGGCCACTCTACCATACAGCCTGATTGGTGGAGTGCTGCAGAGATTGTGGTTCTTCTGGAAAGTTCTCCTCTCAGAGAAATGCTGGAGCTCTGTCAGAGTGACCATCGGGTTCTTGGTCACCTCCCTGACTAAGGCCCTTCTCCCCGATTGCTCAGTTTGGCCGGGTGACCCGCTCTTGGTGGTTCCAAACTTCTTCCATTTACAGATGATAGAGGCCACTGTGCTCATTGGGACCTTCAATGCTGCAGAAATGTTTCTGTACCTTTCCCCAGATCTGTGCCTTGATACAATCCTGTGTCGGAAGTCTACAGACAATTCCTTGGACTTCATGGCTTGGTTCGTGCTCTGACATGCTGTGGGACCTTTTATATAGAGAGGTGTGTGCCTTTCCAAATCCTATCCTATCAACTGAATTTACCACAGGTAGACTCCATTCAAGTTGTAGAAACATCTCAAGGATGATCAGTGGAAACTGGATGCACCTGAGCTCAATTTTGAGTGTCCTGGCAAAGGATGTGAATACTTTTATGTAAATGCAATTTTTTATTTGCAAAGATGTCATAATGGGGTATGGTTTGTAGAATTTTGAGGAAAACAATGAATTTAATCAATTTTGGAATAAGGCTGAAACAACAAAATGTGGAAAAAGCGCTGTGAATATTTTGAAGGTGCATTGTATGTGTGCGTTTCACACCTGCAAGACGGGGTTCTTCTTCATGCTTCATTTAGGATGACATGACATGAGGGGGAAAAATGTTTTCATGAAGCTATTGTCATCTGTGCACGTTTAGTAGATGTGTATATTGTAAAAGTTTATTTATCTAACAAAATGAGGGGGGCTTACAGATAAACTGCTGGTAAGAAGCTTGCATTTTAAGTTGCAGGACTGTTGTGCAGCACTAGTTTTAATAAAACTACAAAGCTTTCCTTAAAAGATTAAATGTGAGGGGCTACAATATTTCCAGCAGCCAGGGCCACTTGGTGAAGGTGACAATCGAGAAAATGTTGATTGGTAAACAGCATGCGTAGGAGTTTCACACTGACGATCGGAATTTTTCCATAGGATTTTACTCCAGTATTCTATTTTTTTTCACTCTGATGGAAAAAAAATCCTATGGGCCGACACACTATAGGAATTTCTGACTGTTTTCATCAGAAATTCCTATCGTGTGTACAAGGCATAAGAGTCCCCCCCTCCCCCCATTGAACATTTTGGTTAGAGTGGAGGGCAAAGCTCTGACAGACATATTGAAAACCCACATTTTTGGGAAAAATTTCAGAATAAGGCAATCGACTAAAAAAAAAAAAAAAAAAATATTTAAATAAAATAAATGCAGTATTGAAATCAAGAAAAATTAAACGGGCAAATGATTTGTTAATTAATAATGTTGGAAATGCAAAATCTAGTGAAAACACTTTAACAAAAAAGTTATTGGACTTTATATATTGGTCTTTGTTCAGTGCTGGCAATTTTGAAATGTATTATAAAATGTATAATTTCCTCTTCCTCCTATGTGGGATGTTTTGTGCAAAAAATGTAGACAGTTCTCCTAACTAACTTGTGACTTTCCCTGCTGTGCAGTTACTAACCTCTCTCCTATTTTAGTCCCATCTCAATGTCTGCTGCTTTCTAATCTAGCTCCCACAGTGTGCGCTCACTTTCCAAGCTCTTGTTCGTCATTGCTGACCTCTAGATTCACTTCTTTGGGGAACAATAATTCCTTGCTTTTTCTGTGCTTTTTCCTTTTCATGTCTTTTACTTTAACTTTTCATTTTTAAATCTTACCCTGCACTAATCTAGATTTCTGCTTTTATTTCAAATGGATTTCCACTTTTAATGTAAAATTATGACAAACGCAGGTAATTCAGACTAAAGCCTCATACACCCGGGCCAGAATCTTGTCAGGGAAAAAAAGTAGTTTTTCCTGATGAGATTCTTGGCAAGAATCTCTTGCCGCCCGAGTGTACAGACTCTCTTTTCAAAAGAACCGTGCTTCTCTTGAAAGGCAAGAACATGGTGACGTCATCGCGTACGATGAGCATGCGCTCGTCACATTCGATGCTGTCGCCGACATCTTGCTGCACCCTACCTATGCCAAGCTACCGCGCATGCGTCAGTCATTTCGAGCATGCGCGGGTTTCCACGGCGACCAAGTATACACACTCTTGGGTTTCTCGGCAGGAAAACTGCAGAGAATCTCACGACGAGAAAATAGAGAGCAGGTTCTCTATTTTCCCATTCTGGGCAAAAGCATCACCCCTAGCACCAAAGTCAAAAGTCTAGGGGTCATCTTTGACTCCTACATGACAATGGATGCACAAATAGGGTCAGTAGTCAGCGGATCTCACCATCTGCTGCGCCTACTACGCAGACTTACTCCTTTTATTCCCAAGGAAGACATAGCGGTCGTGGTGGGAACAATTGTAAACTCAAGATTGGACTATGCAAATGCCCTTTACCTCGGACTCCCCAAGTACCAAATCGCTCGTCTACAAGTCGTTCAAAATACGGCCGCTAGACTTGTGACTGGGAAAAAACCCTGGGAATCAATCTCACCTTCACTGAGAACCCTTCATTGGTTGCCAGTAAAAGACAGAATCACTTTTAAAGCACTCTGTCTAACGCATAGATGTATCTATGGGAATGCTCCCCATTATCTATGCGAAAAAATAAAAGCTCACAATCCCAATCGCGTTTTGCGATCCACCAATCAAAATCTCCTCCAGATACCGAAAGCCAACTACAAGTCCAAAGGAGAAAGGAGATTCGTGGTCCAAGGGCCTAGACTATGGAACGCTTTACCAACCAGCATTCGGTTGGAGGAGAACCACTTGGCGTTCAGGAGAAAGATCAAGACTCATCTCTTTTGATACCAAAGGAGACAGGAACAACATGCGCCCAGAGGCGATTAAGTTCGCATGTGTTGCGCTATATAAGTTTTCATTCATTCATAGATTCTGGGCATTTTTTTTTGTCGAGAAACCTGAAAGCCTCGTACACGCGCTCGGTTTACTCGGCAAGAAAGCTCTGCCAGCAGTTTTCCAGCTGGTTCTTGCCGAGTAAACCGAGCGTGTGTACGAGGCTTGAGTGTGTAGTGAAAACTGTCAAAGATTCAGAGATGCAGATGTGCTCCCAATAGACACACACTCTTCAGTCTCCCACCTATGGCCGTAAAGGTATGTATATTTCCAGGAACACCAAGACTTTCCTTGGCAATGCAACTGTTTAAAGCGATACCCTTAATGGCAAAAAAGCTTACTAAAATTTAAAATTGGCTGATTTTTGGTGCTTTCCAGTGAGCATAATCTTTCTAGGTAAAACTAAACAAGCTTTTGCTAACCTTGTGTCGGATCAGCCTCTACAGATATTAACGGCACAGTAAGATATAGAGATATATAGACACAATTTTAATTGAAAAAAAGGCACATACACGATAAAAAAAAGGGGGACATGACAATCAAAAATCGTACATATGAGATACATCTAATATGATAAGAGCCTTAAGTGCATAAACGCATTTCGCCGTAGGGCTTGTTCAGGACGCAGTTCAGGATACAGTGATTGCAAAAGCAGAGAGAGGGTTTCACTATCTTGCAAATCAAGTCTTGATCGGCAGATGGCCAATGAAGATATCCAATATAGGAACGAGATTAGACCATGCAAAGTTGCTGGCAAAGTAAGGTCAACGAAACTGGTGATTTCTAGTTGAGAAAAGCAAATAACTCCAGGGGGAAGCTAGACACAGGAAAAAATAGGTAACTGACAACCAACCCTCAAAGAAGGAACCAGGGAAATATAGAGATGTATTTCAAAATGGTGCAATGAGTCAGTCGGCTAAACTCCATGCAATCATAGGAGTATCTTATATACAAAGCCTAATCAGTAGTAGATTCATGGACTGATTGTATCAAGGTAATCCCCTGGGAGCGATCAAACGGCTCTGCACCGTATATATGATTTTTAAATGTCATGTCCCTTTTTTTTTTTATCGTGTTTGTTTTCCCTCCCCCCTTTTTTTTTATCGTTACTATTTACGGATGAGGCAATTGTGAGTGCTGTTTTCTTAATATTCCATCAACGTCCATCAAAATCATCTGTTTTCTGGAACAGATCAAAGCCCTATGTTTCTTCTGCTAAAATAACAGATCTGACGAAAAACAGACAAACCGGACTGTTTTTGTAAAAAAAAAAAAAAAAAAATTGCTCTAGAACTCAGGTGGTTAAGGACTCTTTTGAAAGCATTGTTTTATCATTTACCCAGCTAAAGTATGCTTTTGCCACTTTGTAACGTCAGCACAGTCCAGTCCTCGGCATTCTCTTTAGAACTATCTAAATACCATAATAATTCATCATCTTTTAATTGCCTTGCTGGAATCTTATCCCTGTCCCATACTACTTCCTTTCTGTCTCACAGTAGTAGCCTACCCTATTAATTGTCTCCACTCCTGCTTTTTTTTATTCACATTACCAGTGCACATTACTGTGCTATGCAGACTGTAGGGAGGACGTAGGTCTGCTGCTGCATTATGCCATACTATATTTCAGTTTTAGTCATTTTATGTTGATTTGCGTTTTTATGTGAGCAGCAGCAAGGCCTCTCCTCTGGTGCTACTCAGTGCCATCTACCCGTTTGTTATTCCTGGCTGGTTTGGAGGGGATCACAGTAATGTGTTGTGACTTGGACCCCACAGGAGTGTATCTCGCAGTCAGCAGTGAAAACAAAGTTTGAACACCACACTATCAGAGCTAAACAAATAACAGATACTGTGAAAGCCATAATGGATTCCATAAACATCAAGGCTGCTGATAAGAGGTAGGATTGCATGCACTCATTAATAGATACCATATATTATATATTTTATTTTGGTTTAACATATCCTCTTTTTTACATTTTAACAATAAACCCAGTATTTTATATATAATCTCTCTCTATCTCTATCTCTATCTCTATCATCTTCTTTTTTTTATATATAACTATAATTACAAACACCCTAATGACTCTGTGTTCATCATCTATGATCTATGGTTTGCTATATAAATAAGATGTGGTGTTGTCAACTGACATCCATTTACTTGTAATTTGTTTGGCCATTTTCAGAGTGGGTGCAATAGAAGACAGGGAGTCTGGAATGGACAGGCTGGAGTTTATCCAGTGTCAGATGCAGATCCTCAGTGAGGAGGTCAGGAAGCGGATAATGCACGTCACAGAGGTGGTAAATGCACAGGTGAGGAATATATTATGCTGCACGAATAGTCACAGGATCATGTTTATATTTTTCAGTTTAGTTAGTAGTGTGTGTACATACTGATTTATTGTTCAGCTGCTTGGCCTATTCCAGGGTTACCCTATTACTGTAGGAGAATAATGAATGAAAAGGACTTTGCTCAGTCCACTGTTATCTCCATGATGCACAGGTGTTCACTGTGTTGGCTGTCGCATTGCTGCAGCATTACATATAACAGGGCAGGTGTTTATAATTGGCATGCTTTGACTGGCTGCTTGTGGCATACTACCATTCTGGATCATTAGTGTGCAAGTAATTGTGGTCATCTTTGCATATGTATTCACAGTATGCATGCAAACGAACCACTTTGGCTGGCATACTAGTCTGATGTATGAAAGGTGTATGGTATTTTCTTAGGTCCTGTGCAGGTGAGTAATAGTTGAATGCTGAGAGCAATGAATCTGATATATACATAATGTCTTCTGGAAGTGTAAGCCCTTATTTTGTGTTTACAGGTTTCCAATGCCATGATGGATGAGATTTGCCATCTTTCCCTCCTGGTAGACAAGTTTAATGGGGACTTTCACCCATCGCTACAGTTCCTGAAGCATTATAAAAACGTAAGCTGTATATTTCAAGCTTTCTGTGCTATTTTGACTATATTTGGATATTTTTGCTCAGACTCTAATGATTTTACTTGTAGTAGAAGGAATGGAGTATTATTATAGTGTTACTAAACCCAGCACCCTGCATTCACTATATCCGGACTCCCACAGTACACAGACCATGGAAATGCAATTATTTTAACTAAACTAAATACCCTTTCTCATCAGCAGTATTTAGCAGTCTTGTGATTTCTATCAGTTCCTGGTGAAGCTTGTAGGAGGAGGAGTTTTCTTATTGCACTGAGCTGTCCTATGAGGCTGTAGGGCTCTTGTCCCTTTGTTTGGACATGTCTGCACAGTGCTGATTGGCCCTGTGCTGATCACATTCACCCTCCCAAGAAAAAAAAAAACCTCTCTAGCAATACACACACACACACACACACACACACACACACACACACACACACACACACACACACACACACACACACACACACACACACACACACACACCTGAGCATGTGCCCCTGACTCCATAGACTGTCTTATGCAGACTTGTCCAGGGGGACAGTGCAGGGAAGGGGGAGATCTTTGCATACAAGATCAAGCAGCCTTTTTACACAATGCAGAGGATAAGGCCAAAGGTTCCACAGAGAGTATAACAAGCCTGCTTTACTACATATACACACTGATTTTAGTGTTGTGGGTTTAGTTATACTTTAAGGCTGCTGGTACTCATTATAGATGGCTTGGCTTTTGCTAATACAGTGCCTTGAAAAAGTGTTCATACCCCTGATAGACCAGCACAAAATGATACAATTGTGAAGTGGAAGGAAAATGATAAATGGTTTTCAATTTTTTTTTTATAAATATCTGAAAAGTGTGGCGTGCATTTGTATTCAACCCCCTTTACTCTGATACCCCGAACTAAAATCTAGTTGACCAAATTGCTTTCAGAAGTTACCTAATTAGTCCACCTGTGTGTAATTTAATCTCAATATAAATACAGCTGTTCTGTGAAGTCCTCAGTTTTTTTTTTTAGATAACCTTGGTGAATAAACGGCATCATGAAGGCCAAGGAACACACCAGTCAGGTCGGGGATAAAGTAGTGGAGAAGTTTAAAGCGGGGTAAGGTTATAAAAAAGAAAAAAATATCCCAAGCTTTGGACACCACAGAGCACTATTTTATCCTTCATCCAAAAATTGAAAGAGTATAGCACAACTGTAGACCTACCAAGACATGGCTATCAACCTAAACCGAAATGCCGGCCAAAGAGAATATTCATCAAGAGAAGCAGCCAAGAGGTCCATGGTAACTTTGGAGGAGCTGCAGAGATCCACAGCTCAGGTGGGAGAATCTGTCCACAGGACAACTATTAGTGGTGCACTCCACAAATCTGACCTTTATGGAAGAGTGACAAGAAGAAAGCCATTGTTTAGGGAAAGCCATAAGAAGTCCTGTTTGCGAGAAGCCCTAGTGAGGGACACAGCAAACATGGAAGAAGGTGCTCTGGTCAAATGAGACCAACATTTTAATTTTTGGCCTAAAAGCAAAATGCTATGTGTGGTGGAAAACTAACACTGCCCATCACCCTGAACACAGCATCCCCACTGTGAAACATGGTGGTGGCAGAATCATGTTGTAGGGATGCTTTTCTTCTGCAGAGACAGGGAAACTGGTCAGAGTTGATGGGAAGATGGATGGAGCCCAATACAGGGCAATCTTAGAAGAAAATCTGTTCGTCTGCAAAACATTTGAGACTGGGGCGGAGGTTCACCTTTCAGCAGCACAGCTACGATGAAATGGTTTAGCTCAAAGCATATTCATGTGTTAGAATGGCCCAGTCAAAGTCCAGACCTAAATTCAATTAAGAATCTGTGGCAAGACTTGAAAATTGCTGTTCAGACGCTCTACATCCAATCTGATGGAGAGCTTGAGCTGTTTTGCAAAGAAGAATGGGCAAAAAAGTCACTCGAGGTGTGCAAAGCTGGTAGAGACATCCCCAAAAAGACTTGCAGCTGTAATTGCAGTGAAAGGTGGTTTTATAAAGTATTGATTCGGGGAGGCTGAATACAAATGCACACCACACTTTTCACATATTTATTTGTAAAGAATCTTGAAAACCATTTATCATTTTCCTTCAAATTCACAAGTATGTGCCACTTTGTGCTGGTCTTGCGCATAAAATCCTAAGAAAATACATTTACGTTTTTATGTTTCAATGTTTTTTATTAGAAAGGATAAAATGGTATAGACATTCAAAAAAAGAAAAAACCATATCTGGTCATTGTACAGTCATAACAGCATATGGAATTCTAATACCGAGGGATCCAATGCCCTAAGTTCCCAGTTGGAATACCAGGAAAACATCAAAGGATAAGCAAAGAAAAAACAAAGAAATAAAACAAAATACAAAATCCAATAGAGAATGCATAGATTATCTATGAACAAATATTTCCCTCAGCTTCGAATCATTGACCGACAACGATCGTACAATGTGGATAAGCCAGGAAAGAGGATATCAAAGCCTAAGAAACCCTACATGGGCTTAATCCGGTCATACCAATAAAGATATATCAAGGTAGCCGAGACAGAGAAGTCAAGAAGAGAGAATGGGATAGAAAGGAAAGAGAGAGGGAGAAAGGGGAAAGAAAAAGGGAGAGGGGGGAGAGGGGGGGGGAGCCACGGATCGGCATTTCCAAACCACAGAACTGAAACTTGTAACTAAGTCCCACACACACTGGCGTCATTAGTGAGGTATCGAATCCAAGGATCCCACACCTGATGAAAGAATTTCATTTTATCTTGTGTCAGGGCTGACAGCCTCTCATTTAACATCAGCCAGGATAATTTGCCCTTAAGCTGTTCAAATGGGAGAGCCGCCGACCTCCAATTTCTGGCAATGGTGATTTTAGCCGAAATAAAAATAAATGTTAGTAGTCGTCTGCTGGATTTAGAGGCCTCAACCCCCCCACTCCCCAGCAGCGCCTGCTTCGCCAATTTGGGCAAGTTTATCCGGGTGAGGGAGTAAACAAAATTATACACCCTGATCCAGAACCTCCTGACCTTGGGACACGTCCACCAGATATGATAAATAGTTCCTAGTTGGCCACATCCCCTAAAGCAGTAAGGCGTAGCTCCTGGCACGAAGGTTGCCAATCTAGCTGGCACCATGTACCAGCGCAGCAAGACCTTATAGTTGGCCTCTATGATAGAGGTGTTAATGAGAGAACGGGAAGCCAACTCCGCCATTTCACACCAGTCCTCTAGATCAATGGTTTCCTGCAAATCGGTTTCCCACTGGACCATGTAGTTCAATTTGGCTGCTACGTGTGATAATATAGAATATATAACAGATATGTGGCCTTTAAGCTTGTCGTATTGCCTACATAATTGTTCCATGGACGTAAGGGTAGATAGATCGCCCCTACGAGCCAAAGTCTGTATGAAATGGGTGAGTTGGGTGAACCTGTAACCTTCAGTTGGGGGCATGTGGTATTTGTCGATCATGGCCCTCTCGGTCAGCATACCCCTATGATCGCACAAATCAGCTATCCGCAGAAGGCCTTTATTAGTCCACCAGTTAAATGCTTGAGGGGTGAGACCCGGGGTGAAGGCCTTGTTCAGCAACAATGGTGCCATTGGGGTATGAGGTGACCTAAATTTATGAGTTCTGGAGAGTCTGTCCCATATATCTAAAGATAATGACAAAGTAGGGCATAGGATGGCCGGCCTCTCCTTAGTTGGGAGCCACATAAGGTGGGAGATTGGACTGGGGTGACATGAATGAGATTCCATGGTCATCCAGATAGCTTGTGCCCTCTGGGAATGGAATCTCGACAATTGTGCTACCTGTGCAGCGTAAAAATATTTCAGCAAATCTGGTAACCCGAGTCCACCTTTTCGTTTTGGTGCGTATAGAGTTACCCTGTTCACCCTAGGTCTCTTGTCCCCCCAAATAAACTGTAAGACTCTACGTCGAAACTGCTTAAGGTCATTACTGGGCAATGATATAGGTAATGTGCGGTAAAAGTACAATAATCGAGGTAGAACGTTCATCTTTATCGAGTGTAATCTGCCAAGCCACGATGGGGGGTGCAACTGCCACCTTGCCAAATCGTCCGTCAATCGTTTAAAAAGGCCTGGATAATTTCTTTTGTATAGCTGACTAATGGAGGAGGTCAAGTGTATGCCTAAATAGGGGAGAGCGTCCGGTTCCCATCGAAATTGGAAGCACTGTTCAAGTGTAGCCTGGATATTACTAGGTAACGATAGGTTCAGAGCCCTGGATTTACTGTGGTTGATTTCTAATCCCGAAATGTCAGAGAATGGTTGTAAAATGGCAAGTAAATTGGGGAGGGAGGTGATCGGTGAAGACAAGGTCAGCAATAAATCGTCCGCGAAAAGCAAACATTTATGTTCATAGTCGCAACAGTTGATGCCCCGAATGTCCACACTGGCACGTATTTTGATCGCTAACGGTTCGATCGCCAACGCGAATAGCAACGGTGACAGTGGACAACCCTGTCTCGTACCACGCTTGATCATCAGAGGTTGGGAAGAATATCCCTTAAGCACCAGTGAAGCACTCGGGGAGTCATATAATGTACGAAGGAGATCCAAAAAGCACTGTCCAAAGCCAAAACGTTCTAAAACATTAAACAAATAGTCCCATGAGATGGAATCGAATGCTTTCCGGATATCTAATGATAGCAACATCCCCCTCCTGACTCCTCCATTGTCCCAATCAGATTGGATCGCGGATATAAGATTAATTAACCGACGGGTTTGATCAGAAGCCTGCCTATTAGGGATGAAACCCGCCTGGTCAGGGTGAATATAGCTTTGAATTATTGTATTTAGTCTTTGGGCCAGAATTTTGGTGAGGATCTTTAAGTCTGTATTGATAAGAGAAATCGGGCGGTAGTTGGCACAGTCCCCATGATCCTTCCCCGGTTTTGGAATCATATGTATATAAGCAGCGTTCTCATGGCAGGGGAGTTTATTACCACTTCTTAAGGCGTTAAAATAAGAGCAAAGGTGGGGCGCTAAGACATCTGAGTATTTTCTATAATAGTGGCCCGGGAAGCCATCCGGCCCCGGTGCCTTAGTAGGGTGAGTAGATTTGATTGCGGCTCGGATTTCAGGTTCCGTAAAGGCTCCATCCATCAGGTCCGTATGTGCTGGTGTCAATTTTGGCAACTGCAAGTCGTTGAAGAATGCCTCTTCCTTGGAACGATCCAATGTTTTTGGTGAGTTATATAACTTAGTGTAAAATTTATAAAATTCGCTAATTATTTTCTCGGGGTTTTGGGTCGTATGACCTGTAGATAGTCTCAACTTTGGCAATGTCGGTGAAAATGGCCGGGGGACAAGTTTTCTGGCCAGCATTGTGGTCGGCTTATCCCCCATAGTATAGAACCTATGTTTCGACCAACTTATATGTTTTTCAGCTTGTGTAGTCAAACTGAGGTTGAGTGCCAATCTAGCATTGTCTATTTTATGTCTAATATCAATCTGAGGGTTTTTACGCTGTTCTTCTAGTAGTTCCTCTAAATGTGTTTCCAACTGCTCGATCGTTCGTTCTCTGTTCCGCTTCGCCCTAGCCGCTATTTGAATAAGTTTCCCCCGTATTGTAGCCTTATGAGCAACCCAGGTAATCGCAGGGGATGTGTCCGGTGTCTTATTAATCTTAAAGTACTCTTCTATCTCTTTACCGATTTCCGCGCAGGTTATAGGGTCGTTCAATAAGCTCACATTCAGTCGCCATGGGGAGGGTTTAGATTTAGCCCACAGCCCAGCAGTGAAGATCTGAAGCGGAGAATGGTCTGACCAGGGGGTTGACAAGATTTTCACTGATTTAATGTAAGGGAGCAAGGGGGTGCGTATCAGGAGATGATCAATCCTGGAATATGTACGATGGGCTTGAGAGAAGTGTGTGAAGTCCCTGGCTGTGGGATTAAATTCCCGCCAGGCATCGATCAGGCCGTGTAAATTAAATAGTCGTGCCACCTTACTGCTCGCTATCGGTGGACGTCTTAAAACAGGCTTAAGAGAGTCGGATTTGTCCATAATTCTGTCCAAAGGAATATTACTATCGCCTCCCAAGATTACCTGGCCCTGAACCTTAGGCAACAATATTCGGAGCATCTTACTAAAAAAGTCAAGCTGTCCTGTGTTAGGGGCGTAATACGAAATAAAGGAGACCTCCTGATCATGAAACCGTCCCACCGCCATAATGTACCTACCACCCTTGTCTTTGATTATAGAGATGGGAGTAAAAGGCGTCCGCTTTGAAAAACAGATGGCTACACCCCCCTTCTTTTCTGGACCCCCTGCTAAGTAAAATTGTGGGTATTTAGCGTTTAAATAGCGGGGAGCTGAGGTTTTAGAAAAATGGGTTTCCTGCAGCAAGAGGACTTCAGCCTTCTGCCTATGGTAATACTGAAAGGCCTTAGTCCTCTTAACTGGGGAATTGAATCCATGGACGTTGTGGCTGATGACAGAATATTCAGCAGTCAAGGCAGTGGCCATCGTGGCAGGGCAGAGCACTCTTACCTCGTGTATATGAAAGCAGGGCTGGATCGCTGGAACAGCGGCGGCTGACCTCCAAGGCTCCCAAGACCAGGATGCGTGGGGAGAGCGTGCCGATCCGGGGCTCACATAGAAAAAGGGGAGAACAAGAGGGAATTAGAAAAGGACAGTAAGAAGACAGACAAATTTTAGTAGGCCATAGGCCTAGGCAACCTAACTGAGATTGTTGAAATATACGTTTTTTGTATAAAAGAACCTGGGGGATAACCCCCACCGGAGACAATATCCGGTACATTAAGTGCAAGGGTACTATTCTCGTCCGAGAATAAGTAGTCTCGCAATCAAGTGGCATGTAAGACCACCCCGACTCAAACATGTAAAAAAAAAAAAATTACTGGAACAGGACAATCAGGGGTAACAAGAACATACGTGTCTGGTGCAACACCGCAAACTGCCCACGGCGACACATATCCCAGATGGGGGCGACACAGAGGCAGGAAGAGTCCCCATCGGTTGTTCCCGCCCCTGCGGCCCCCCACAGGGGAACAATTAGCCAACTCAACCCCAAACCCCATTCCCAGATTTGGGAAATACAGTTCCGATAGCCTTATTAGAGTCCGGAGGGACAACAAACTATCATCAGGGCAGTTCCTTCCATAGAAATAAAAATTAAAAATCAAAATCAAAAAGTAAAAAGGAAGAAGAAAAGGGACCAGTGGCTTGGCAAAGCCTCAATTACGTAGAGAGCGACAGTGACCCTGCAAGGTCAGGAACTCAAACCGATGTTGGGTCGGATCCAGATGACCCCGTTGTAGAAAGTTCCAAGGGAGGACAAAGGACCGTGAAGGCACTCAGGTGTCGCGTTGAGCTCTCTTGGCCTGAGCACGCCCGCGATCCCTCCATAATGGCGAAAGAGGGCGATCACCTGGGCGCGAAGAAGAAGAAGATGTCTGGGGGTCTTGTGTGATGATTCCAAGTTCAAGCAGCAGGTCCTCCCCCGTTTGAAACGTAGAAAAGGAGTGCGACCGTCCCTTATAGGTGAATGATAGTCTAAACGGGAACGACCATCTATATTTGATCTGCTTGTTCTGTAGTTGTTGGAGCAGTGGGCGAAGGATCCTACGTTTCTGTACTGTGGACGGTGCCAGATCCGTAAAGAGCTGTATGGGAGTACCGAAAAGTGACAAATCTGGTTTATTACGGGCCACAAACATCATTCTCTCTTTGATACGGTAAAAATGCGGTTTAGCAATAACGTCCCGCGGCAATCCATCCATCCTCGGGGCTGTCAATGCTCGGTGGATCCGATCAATTTCCATATGATGGGCGGAAATGTCAGGTATAAGTTCCTTCATTAACTCTCTCATAGCCCCCTCAAGGTCAGTGTGAGTCTCTGGGAGGCCACGAATGCGCAAATTGTACCTTCGCGAGCGATTCTCGAGGTCCTCGATTTTTGTGTATGCCTCATCCAGCCGGTCCTGTAGGTCTGTGAGCATGGTGGTATTCTGATTGACCCGTTTGATTGTACTGTCGACCTTGGTCTCAATCTGATCAAACCGTTCACCCAGACTATGAATATCTTTTTTCAGATCAGTAGTGATCATGGTGCACGCCTTGGATAATTCCTGTTGTAACATGGTGGAAAAGCGAGACAGTAAGATGGCATCAGGGGAATAGTGGGCAAACTGAGGAGGGGGAGACCCCTGGCTATGCTGGCTATGCTGGCTGTGCTGGCTGAACAAGGCCTCAGTCAAATCTGCCATGTTCCTGTCCATCGAGGAGGCTGGGGAGTGGGCCTTGTCATGTCCCTCCGCATACAGTGCTGGAGATAAGGGCTGTAAGTGTGACTCACCCCCATGAATAGAGTCCACATCTCCCGAGGACTGAGATGAATAAGGATCCCTGGGTGTCTCTAGCTGGTCTTGCCTGTCTCCCTTCGGTACTGCTCCACTGGATTTCACCGCTGTGCTGCCACGTGTGTCTGGGCGGCCGGGCGCCATATTGGATTGCAGCCAATGCTTAGGGGAAGACCCCGCTCCTCCCTTGATTCCGGGCTGTCTGTGCTGGCCTTTTCGTGGCTGACCTCGTGCCCGCCGGTTCATCACCGTTCGGGGCTTCAGTGTCGGCGTTCAGACCCCCGTGCCTGCGCTAAATCTAGCTGTAGAGAGTCGGGGTGCCGGGAGCTCAGCTAGAACGCGTCCTTCCCGGAAGTCCCGCGCATGCGCACATACATTTACGTTTTTGATTGTACATGACAAAATGTTGGAAATTTTAAGGGTTATGAATACTTTTTCAAGGCACTGTATGGTTATGGGTCTTGGATTAATGTGTAAATCATTCTTCATAATGGAAGATCTCCCCCTTAGTGCCCAATGCCTCTAAAATTGCAATAGAGTTTGAGACAAATGTGTGTTGGTAAAACGTAGGTTTCACTGCATATGTTCAGTTAGAGGCGGCAGTGCAGGTGGGGTTGTCTGACAAAATGCATATTTCTATTTGTGTTTATGTTGGGCATTGATCATTTCTGGTATATCTATATCTGCTTGTAGGAGTTGAATTCACACATAGAGAAGGGGATGGGGAGAAAGCTGGCCGATCGCTGTTCTACCGCAGTGAATACATCTATACAGAAAGCACAAGAGGAAATAATAGGTAACAGCCACGAATGAAATTACACCTGGTCAACACTGATACTGCTCAATATAATGTCTTTATTATATGTCTGTTATTTACTTCATGTCCTGTTTCATGGACCTGCTGAAAGGTAGTGGATGTAATCAGTGTCCTTTGCCAGGCCATTCATCAGCCAGGCAGGGCATCATTTTTGAAGAAAACTCCAGTCAGTACATGCTTTTCTATCATATGTGTGAAGTTGTGTGATGACCACTTCTGCCCCTGCAACCCGGGTGTGGAAAATCTTTGTGGGTCTAGCCATGCTTTTCACTGGTCACTGAAATATGGACCACCTGAACCCAACCCTGAGGCGTGGTTCACGCCTATGCGTTTTTTTGGTACTTTTTTGCAGAAACGCACTGCAGTCTGGTTTCTTATGGGACACATTCACATCTATGCTTTTTTTTTCCAGCCACTACCTATTTGGAAGGGGTCATGGACTTTTTTGGGCTCAATAGACTTCAATGGAGACACACTGGAAAAACATGTAGTGTGTTTTTGTTGCGTTGACGCGTTTTTGCATTTTTTAATATGCCCAACAACAAATTGGGCAAAATAAACGCATTACAAATGGCGTCAAACATGCGAATGCAAAAAGCTGCTGAAATGGATCAAAAGCAAACTTCATAGGTGTGAACCAGGCTAGAGTCTGATCCGTCAGCCTAATTTCAGCTTCTTACTGGCAAGGTAGTAATCAACCGTGAGAGTCAAGGTACGTTTTTTACTTGGGGCTCTTTCAGACACACAGTAATGCTTAATACCCTCTGAAAAATTATTCATTTATTTTAATAGGGCATGATACTGCTGCCATCTTGTTTATTTTTTTATTATTGAATTTCAGTTTCACGTTATAGGACCTTTTTTTTTTTTTTTAAACAGAGCTGCAGATCAGGTTTGACTAGCCGTTGCAGTGTGGTCCCATTGATCTCAGTAGGTGAGATTGACAGATTGTGACGCCCGTCAAACTCTGCCGCTTGGTGCTCCGTTCTGGTCATGTGATGTCCTCAGCAGCCAGATTCAGGGGAGAGGAGAGAGCGCTGACATCGGATAGAATGCCTGGGTGGTGACATCACTCATAGGCTTACTATGGGGCATCTATTGTTGGCTGGCCCTCCTCTCCCCTGAAGTTGCCGCTGGGAGCCAATCGCGTGACCAGAATGGTGCGCTCTGATATCCGCTTTATGGATAAAATCTGTCTTGCACTATACCTGAAAACATCTTTACAGTGAGTTGTGGTTCTCAACCCTGTCCTCAAGTACCCCCAACAGGCCATGTTTTGGGATTTTTTCTTGGATAAAATGGCTGTCCAAAATGCCAAAACCTTTGACTGTTTTAAAGCCACCTGTGCAAGATAAAGGAAAACCTGCAAACATGGCCTGTTGGGGGTACTTGAGGACAGGGTTGAGAACCACTCACATAGAGGCTATATTAAAGGCAAAAAATAGGAGATGTGAGATGTTTGTTTTCCTTTAAGTTTTTTTTTTAAAGAGTTACTCCACTTTTGTTGAGAAAATACATTCCTCTGTGGGGGATCTATGTACATTGCAAAGATTTTAACAAACTTTTTTGTAGATTCCTACCTTTTGTTATTCTGAAGAAATGGCGTTTTGTCTGTATTTGCAGAGTGAATATGAATGGGAGTGACTTTCAGGGTTATAACCCTCCCTTTTATTCCTTCTAAAATGGGGGGGGAAAGGTTGTATTGTACTGCTTTTAACTATGTTTTGCAGTGTTAACAAAATGGGTTTTCCAATTGCAGAAAGCTTAATACCGTTGCTGCCACCTGCTGTTCAAAAGGAATATAGCACATCCATGCCATGCAAGAAATTTGACCTCAGCTACAATCTGAATTGTGAGAAGCTGTGCTGTGATTTTCAGGAAGACATTACGTTTCGCTTTTCATTTGGCTGGACGTCACTTGTTAATCGGTATTTGGGGTCCAAAAATGCTCGCCTTCTTATAGGCTTTGCAGAACCAGTTTTTCAGGTGTGTGTGTGTGTATAGCATTGAGAATAGGTTGGTTCAAATGAACTTGTAACTGAACAGCACAGTTGTTATTGATTACATTGCAGTGCCAGAAATTGGAGCCAAGAAGGTTAAAATTCACAACGGTCCAGTTACTCTACATAGACCCATTCTCACTCAAGGCACAGAGTCGAGGTAGATGATCTTAAAGCATTTTGTGCTTTACTCACCCCTCCTGATTGCCTCATAACTTTCCATTGCTCCTCTGCCACTCTCTTCGGTTGTGGGAGTGTGGAAAATACCATTCTTACCACGGATAGGAGCGGGATGAAACTCCTCAAACCTGTGTTTGAGTGACTCTGAATGTACAGAGCTCTTCACTTCCTCACTTCTGGCAGCTGGGCAGTATGGTGGGGGGAATAGTAAGTATGTGCTGTTTTGGAGGGGGACATGAGCAAAGTACAAACTTTTGTTTAAGCTGAAAATTTGTTTGGTTTGGTCTCCCCAGAGAAATAAAGTGTATATAGCTGATGATAGGTCGCATTACCCAGACAGAATCTTTTAGATCCTTTAGGACAGGGATATGCAATTAGTGGACCTCCAGCTTTTGCAGAACTACAATTCCCATGAGGCATAGCAGGACTCTGACAGCCACAAGCATGACACCCAGAGGCAAAAGCATGATGGGACTTGTAGTTTTGCAACAGCTGGAGGTCTGCTAATTGCATATCCCTGCTTTAGGAAATCCCTGGCTAGACCTGCCAATCATAGGCCTGCTTCACTTGGCAAGGATTCTGACATTTTTATATCTGATGTGCACATTGCTTTTCTTAATTTAATTGGTTTCAGGTTTGATACATCTCAACTCTGTTCTCTTAAGGTTCCCCGACCTGTGAGTACACCCACCACAAGTGCTAACCCAGGGCAGACTCCAGATTCCATGGCACAAGATGAGATCATGGTTACAGTGATGTCTGGATTGGCATCCTTGACCTCAAGAGGGTCTATGGGAGTGATTATTGTAGGAGGAATGGTAAGATAATTTCTGTTGGTGAGGTTTACTAAATGTTATTGTTTTAAAGGATTTCATACCATGTGGGGGAAAAAAAATTCCAATCATAGTTTTATTTTTATTTATTTTTTTAATTGTAAATATTCTACATATTATAATAAAATAAATTTCAAAAGACAGGATAAATGGGACAGCCATTATCCCTAGATTAGAGTCCCCAAACACCAACAGTACTTTCCCCTTAAAATTTGCAAATTATAGGATGCATTAACAATACAGTACAGATGTGTTTCAGTTTACTACAGTAATTTGCTCCCTGGGTTACCTGTATGATTAATTTGATGGATTCCAACTTCCTATGCTATCGCAATATATAAATTGTAGAGTAATGTAGCTTAGCCTTTTTCTTTTGTCTCTGTCAATTTAAAGTCATATACTTTTTTTTCATCCATTGATGGGACACAGGAAGCCATATGCTGTCAAGTTATACTGACCCCTACCAGAGGATTGGATAATGGCAAAAAAAATAAAAATCTCCTATCCATTCCTGCTGCCTGTCTATAGTGCCTTTGGTCACCTCCAGCTATCTGACTCTCACTGGCTACCAGCTGTCTGAGTTTTATATGAGTACCTGAGACCTTGTCTCATACCCTGAACTTGGTTGTTTCACTATCACATGGTCGCAACATGTCTATATCTAGATAGAAAAGGGACAGTCCTCCTGCAACTGGTGACCCCAGCTCACGCTCCCCTGATGGTTCTGGGAACACTTGCTGTATGCCTTCTAAAAGGATTTCAACGTTGGTGTTCTCTTTAAATCTACCGTTTGATGAGTTTCCTGCCTCATGATCCAGGGTCTCTACTGTAGTCACATAATACTTTGTGGCCTAATTCATCCAGTTTCTCGCTGACTGCAGAGGCTCCAAGCCTGCTCCTGTGCCTTCTGCAGAGTCTTTCTGATCTTCCCACAGCCTTAGAGGTGGCTGGGCTGCCAGTTGTTATACTGTTTAACTTTGATAAGGGGTCCCCTCAATATTTCCCAGATTAGATTGTTTTTGAGGAATCGCAGTCTTCTCCTGTTATATAAGATTTTCTAGAGACCATTTTTAGTTCTTATTGATGCAGTTTGTACAAGGATCAGCCTGCTGTCTCCACTTTTGGGTCTTTCAGAACTCCTCCAGCTGCAAAGACTTTTCCGTTACACTCATTCTTCCGGGTACTCCTCTATGGGGATTGTAATTCGTATTCCCCAGAAGCTTACTGGACCTGTTCCCATTTGAGAAGGATTTTTGAAATGGCGTTATTTACCCACTGTGGATCTGCCAGTGACTCATCTTAACAGGAAAACCACTAGACCATTAGAGGGTATTCTCACATTCAAGGATTCTACTGACCAACATCTAAAATCCCTCTTTAAAATAAGTTTTATTTGTGGTCCTTGCCCTTCAACCGATTCTGGTTGTAAGCTCATTTTGCCAAGTTATGGCAGAATTGTTCAAATCTATCAGAAGAGATCTCTCTTCTGCAGCAGTGGATCCTTTTATAATGGTGCATGTGGAACAGGAGCCCTGTGCTTTAGCTGTGATGGCCTACTGGAAGTAGCCGGGCGCTTGTCTCTCTTGTCTTGGCCTGATATCTATACAAATACACAGAACATTCAAGTTAAAGTGCTTGGATGTGGACACTGCATCCATGGTGTGTCTCACCCTCTTTGAGGGATGATGTCTCTTTGGACCAACTCTTGACATTATCATCAAGGATACATCTTGCGGACAGGGCATCCACTTGCGTCAACGCAAGTCTAACGAAAGATTGACTGACTAAGTCTTCTCCCGCTCCTTCACATACTTTTTAGGTTGACATGACTAGGCCCCCTAAACCTGGTTTCCCAGCCACCTGCAAGGTCTGTGGTAAGAAACCTGATGAAAGAAACCATTATGAATGTGCGCCCCTACTTTTTCAAGTGTGGAGATTCGTTAATCCTTGCAGGTTTTTGGCTAGTTGTCCTTTTGGCATGCTGGTGCAAAAAGTGCCCTTTCAGGTTTCCAGACTGATCCCTCACTTTCAACTCTCTTTAGCTTCTCACCCTCTACACCACACAGATTAACAGACCTACCTCTGTCCCATTGGAGTCTCCTGGATGAAAGGGTTCTTGCGCTAGTTCCTTTTGTCAATTTAGTCACGGGTACTGTATCCCAACCTGACCACTGCTTTCTTTCCCAGACAGAGGGACTGGTAAGGTCATGGTATCCATCAGATCCATCATCACTGTCCCTCCCAAGAGGGACAATTGGACTTGCACTGTCAAGGACAGGTACTTGCTATTCAGAGCTCTACTAGGGCTCTGACTCCTTAGTCTCATCCCTGCTCTCTGAGTGTTCTTTATTGGATGAGTCTCAGTGTTTGCCCTAGAGCCTTCACATGGTATCTCCATTGAGGGACCCTCGGACAACCTCCTGTGTAGAACAATGTCAACATAGACCCAGGTGGATCATGTTTTCCTGATGGTTTAAATACCTCCATGATTCGACTGGGTTTTGTTTCATCAGAAATCGGTGCTAGAATATTTTGTAGAATCTTATCTACCTTCTATCTCATGCCTAATTCTCATATAGGAGGCTCCCATGTATCTTACCATGTTAGTCATGCTGACTCTGTAGAGCCAAACCTTGGGTTCTGTAAGGGAGTTTAGGGGAATGCAGAGTAACATTTTGGCAATGTGAAAGAGAGGGGTGTAGAAGAGAAGTGATGACTGCTTTATTGGTTTGTTCTTTTGAAGCTGCACAGGATTGATGTAGATGGTTCAAATTTCACTCCATAATTTGTTAAGCAGACCTCCTTTAGGTTGGAGCTTTTAATACTATAACAGGTTGAAATAAATATTATATATATATATATATATATAGTTGACATGACACCCTTCTGTATAAATGTTACATCTGCACATTTGTGATATTTTAAGTAATGACCTTTTTTTGTTTTGTGCAGATCTGGAGAACCGTGGGCTGGAAGCTTATTGGATGCTCTTTGTTGGCATATGGCAGTTTGTACATGTATGAGAGGCTAACGTGGACCACAAGAGCCAAGGAGAGGGCTTTCAAGAAACAGTTTGTAAACTATGCGGCAGACAAATTGCATATGATTGTCAGCATTACCAGTGCAAACTGTAGTCACCAAGTACAAAAGTAAGTTCATCTACAAAGATATGTTTACAGCCTATGCCCTCTAAAAAACACTGTTATAGCTAACAGATCTACAGAATTGTAGTAAGCAATCATTTGTGGAGTAGAAGATTTACCAGGGGTGGCCACTGCAGCTGTTAAGAAACTACAAGTCCTGGGAGGCAATATAAGACATTAAAGCAACATCACGCCCAGAAGTGGAGGCATGCTGGGATTTGTAGTTTAAGCACAGCTAGAGTGCCATGGTAGCATACTCTAAGAAACGCATCAGTTCCTTTCAGTCCTGTATTCCTTGTTGATTCCCTTTTTACCTAGCACTATTTTTATTTTTATTTATTTTCACATTTGCTTTGAAACCTAGTTCTTTTCAAATTTGAGTAAAACTGCTTTACATTCTTGATAGTCTGTTAGTGTCCTAACCTGGGGTTGCAGCAAACCTGGATAGTGACATTCTGCAATATTATGTTTTTTTTTGAAAGAACAGTCTCTTCTTTCTCTTTTGGCCTGCTCAATACTTTTCTCTCTCTCTCTCTCTCTCTCTCTCTCTCTCTCTCTCTCTCTCTCTCTCTCTCTCTCTCTCTCTCTCTCTTTCTCTTTCTCTTTCTCTTTCTCTTTCTCTTTCTCTTTCTCTTTCTCTTTCTCTTTCTCTTTCTCTTTCTCTTTCTCTTTCTCTCTCTCTTTCTCTCTCTCCCCCCTCTCTCTCTCTCTTTCTCTCTCTCTTCCTCTCTCTCTCTTTCTCTCTCTCTTCCTCTCTCTCTCTTTCTCTCTCTCTCTTTCTCTCTCTCTCTTTCTCTCCCTCTCTCCCTCGAAAAAAACGTTACACTTCCCAGCTATGAAATGTTCACTTGACATTTTCTAATTCAAGTGAACATGATGGGACTTGTAGTTTTGCAACAGCTGGAGGTCCACTAATTGCATAGCCTTGCTGTACCACATAGTCTTGCTAAAATCTTTAGAAATAGTCAGCATCTATGCATATGCACCGCTGCCTTCACTTCACTGCGAACTCTGTAGGATTATTTACTAAAACTGGAGCGTGCAAAATCTGGTGCAGCTCTGCATAGAAATGAATCGGCTTCCAGGTTTTATTGTCAAAGCTTAACTGAAGTTTGAAGCTGATTGGCTACCATGCTCAGCTGCACCAGATTTTGAATGCTCCAGTCTTAGTAAATCTCCCCCCCTGTCAGGCCAAACTCAGGCTTCCCATTGAAGTCAATGGAGGCTGTGAAATAATGAACAGGTGCTGCACTGAGGATCTTTGGCAGAAGCTGTGTACAGTGCAGATATCAGAGGAACGGTCCTGTAGGTAGGTATGACCTCCATGCTGGCAATGCTAATCACATTACTTGTTATACAGATGACCATTGCAGGAAACAATTACAGATCTAAATACAATGTTCTAAACAAAAGAGTGAGCAACTAAAAGAAATAAGAAGGTTGCATCAAAAATGACATTCCGATTTAATGGTACACATGTTCACTTACTGAAAGTACGTTAATGTTTCGCTTTTTATTAGTGCAAATTTTATATCGTCTTTTATACCTTCTTCAGGGAGCTGGACAACATATTTACCCGACTTTGCCAGCAGGTTGATATGACTCAAAGAGATCTAATGGAATCCATCAACAGTCGGTCAGAAGAAATAAAACAGCTTGAGAAAGTTCATAACCAAGCCAAGCTTTCCAGGTAATCATGTCGATTTTTGGGAAGCCGTTAATGGGACAATAAATGAATGGGGGAGGGTGTTTTCAGTTCATGAAAAGTCCCTCTTCCATGTGTGTTGGTAAATCTACTACACCTGTGGCTCTCTAGTTGGAAGAGTACAACATATGATAAGCTTTGCTTGGTGGATATTCATATACTGTGAATGCGACAAGCCGGTCTTGAACTTGTCAGTACATAAATGGTCTTGCATGTCAGTTCCCTCCAGAGACTTCCTTTTGTTCTGCAGTACTCTCTCTCCAGCCACTTTCATTGCAGATCGAGCAGTCTCTATCTCCTCTCTTACAGGCACTAAGCAGTGTCCATGATCACTAAAATCTATCGGAGCTTCAACAGTCCTGCCCCACCACACTCGTTCTCTCTGCACAAGAAACGTGCATAAGGAACTTCAGCACAGGGAGAATTTCCATTGCTTTAGTGTGCTAGAAAATTAGGGGAATCCTGTTTGTTTTTTTGCATGTGAGTGCTCAAAGTGTGTATATATTGATGGCCATGTTCATTTTGGCTTCACAGATGACATTTACTAGTCATGCAGTAAGGCCTGGTTCACACCTATGCATTTTTTTTAGCGTGTTTTCAGTTTTTCAGAAACATATTACAGTCCATTTAACATGGTCTCCTATGGATGTAGTTCACTCATTTTATGGAAAGGGCCAGGGACTTGTTTTTAGTTCCAGAGACTTTAATGGATGAAAAGCATGTATTGAAAATACACCTGCAATATGCAACCTGCATAAGTGTGAATCGGGCCTAAGTGTGAGGCAGGGTTGGCAACCATTAGTAAATTCACAGTTTGTAAAATCTGTTATTTTTACATATGTCCATGACTGTCCATTACAGACATGCAGTGTGCAGGTCCGTAATGGACGTTCACGCACAGATTTTCCTAAATGAATTTACTGACGGTTGGCATCCCTGGTGTGAGCGAGGTAAGACTCGGGGATCACTTTTCTACTTGAATAAACGGTAATGGCAGTTTCAGGTACTAGGTGCAAGTATTGTCCTGTCCGAAAAAAGGCGATGTTACACACATGCATTTTCCACACTCAGTTATAACTGGATTTAAAATATGGACTGCAATATATTGTATCCTGGCCAACTTTGGAAGGGTTATATCTCATCGGGTCAGCCTTATATAAGCTACAAAATTGAAGACAATATATATATTTTTTTTTTTTTACTGAACAGAATAACGAGGGCAAAAATTATTTAAAAAAAAATTGTAATAAAATTATTTTTGCATTATCTTATATCGGTGTAAGAATAAACAGGAAAAAATGATCAACAGCAGATGATTAAAAATGAATATTCTTGACCACCAAAAGACTAATTAGGTTTCATATTAAGATAGTTCTACTTCCTACAGCCTCAAGGGGGTATTAAAGTGCAGGTCTGTGAATACATTCTGTCTCAACAAACTAATACCTGGCCAAAGCTTTAGAGCAGGGATATACGATTAGCGGACCTCCAGCTGTTGCAGAACTACAAGTCCCATGAGGCATAGCAAGACTCTGACAGCCACAAGCATGACATCCAGAGGCATGATGGGGCTTGTAGTTTTGCAACAGCTGGAGGTCCACTAATTGCAGATCCCTGCTTTAGAGCATTAATCCTAATCGGCTGTTATTATTAAAACTTGGATGTACCACTGTAGCACATAAAGTAAATGTGTCACTAGCTGGGACCCAATAATCTAACCTTTGAAAAGAAGTCTGTTGATGACAAGGAAGCAGTTGGTGCTCTATTCATGTCTGTGGCTGCGGGTGTCCCGGGAGTTTCCAAACGAGCCACCAGCTTTATGGAACCTGTGATTTTTAGAATTGTTGGAACTGAGGAATGCCCCTAGTCTGTTGCATGTTGTAGGTTTCTGAAGAACGGCATTGTATTATAGATTGCAGGGGGGGAATGCCTCAGTTCCCAGTTGAAATGTGTTTGCAGTAGGCATCCAGGTTTCACTGCAGCAATCGTTATAACCAGCACACAGTACTAGTTAATACCTGGTTGTGCTTCATTTTCAGCTTGCAAGGAATTTTCTTTGGATCAGGGTTAAAGACAACTTTTATTAATAGCCTGTGCTGTTACTCATCCTTTTACCTCAGTACCCTCTGATTCACTGACCTGGAATAATTATGTGACAAATGAAGTGTGAGCTGATAGGCCAAGCTCAGGCCAGGGACTACTGGAACAATTACATTGGCACCACAACCAATGTTGGGGACTTTCTCGACTACTATCATCCCCGAAAGCAAATGGCACACTGGAGGACAATGCTAGCGGTAATATCTTCCTTATAAGAGCCATTCTTTAGGGATATTTCCGTCTGAACTCCTATAGTGGAATAATGTTGACTATTGTAGTCCTCCAGCACAGTGATCCTAATAGAATTGGTCTGTCTTGAAGCAACAGAAGTACAATTGACAAACTTTATTATGTACCTTTGTTTATATTAAGAACATTTTGTTGATCTGGTTGATTATGTGATCCTTTTTGGATGCTCCTTTTTATATGCAGATATTTCACAACTTGAGTGATTTACTTCTATTGTTATTTGAATAGGTCACTACAATTTTTGCCTAAATAATTTGCTATGCTTCGAATTTAGCTTTCACCTTTTTGTTGAAGCTGCTGCTATTTTTATTTTTTTATCCTTCTTTTTTTTTTTTTTTCAGAAACCAAGCAGTCCATCTTGAAAATGAGCTGGATCATTTTACAAAGATGTTCCTTAACCAGGAAAAGTGAAAAGGACAACGTTTCTGAACTCTGTAGAGATGAGTTATCTCGAGCTTTTCACTGGGTTCCACCTTACTAATGGTTATATCACTTACCAGCTGGGCCTGGAAAACAGTGTGGCACTTGCTGTTCCATGTGAGGGCTGCGCGCTGGGTACTGTACTATGCTTTCAGGACTACCAACGTTGGTATTACACAGTTACAGGTCAGCCAGCTGGCAGACGGGTTACAAATTTATCTTTGCTACCAGAATCCTTATTTCACCCATCTTCACCTTTTTTTCTAAAGACAATTTTGGAAGCGTCTCTAAATTAAAAATTTGATTTGAGAGCATTTAAACATATAACACATATATATTTATTTTAATATATATTAAATATGTACACACTGATGAATGCAAAATGTAATATTTTATTAAAATGTTTGTAACAAATGTTTGAAAATGGCAGATAAGTCCACTATGCATTTCTGCCTCGCTACACCCCACCTTGTGCCTACTTGGGTGAATAGAATTTGGGATTTCTAAATGTACGAGCAGCTAGTTTCCATTTTGGCATTTAAACTGACGGAGGTCTTTGACGTGTAGTTGTCAAGAAGAACATTGCTAAAATGTCTGCAAATGCTGCGTTCTTTGCTGTTATGACCTCCGAACCTAAAGGCCAAACTTTTTTTTTTTTTAAAATGAAGTTAAGATGGATTAGAACAGTGTTTCCCAACTCAGTCCTCAAGGCACACCAACAGGTCATGTTTTCAGGATTTCCCTCAGATGAAACGGCTGTGGAACTGATCAAATCACCTGTGCAAAATAATGGAAAGCCTGAAAACCTGACCTGTTGGGGCGCCTTGAGGACTGGAGTTGGGAAACGCTGGATTAGAACACCTGTCGGTTTTTCGTTGTCCCCATTAGGGAGATTCATCCTCCTCCTATTTGTCATGTTTACTGTTCCCAATCTAAAGGTAAAGTAAAAATCACTCATTTTGGGTTGTCCCCAGAATAGTAAAATGGGGTAAATCTTCCAATGGGACATTAATTCTGGTGACAACCAGGGATTCCCTCACTTTGGCTATCGCTGTGGAACAGGCAACAAAGGGAAATCTCCCCCAAACACAAATGGCAACAATAAAGGAGTTATAATTCTCCCTTACTCTGTTCAACATGAAAAAAAGGTTTTACCTATAGTTCTCTTTAAATACTTTGAGTCAGTAACCCAAGTCATGTAAGCATATCAGAAAAGTAAAGTCGGGTCTACATTTGTATTCCTGTTTTAGGTCAGGAAACTGTGGCCCATTCACATTTGTGTGTTGATGTACATTTTCGGCACAACTAGTTGTATTAGGCATCCATTTTTAAGAGTCCTCTGTGAGTGTTCAAGGGCCGAAAAACATACCTGCATAATATTTTTCCAGTGCACTGCAAGGCAAAGCACATGTTCCTTATTGCATGCATTGCAAATTGCTGAGGGCCCTGCCAGGTATGTGCATTTGGTTGGCATAAGCACATTGCAGTGCGATTTAAAAATTAACGGCAATACACAAAGCAATATACAGTAGCAGACAGAATCTGGAGCAGCCGTACATGGCAACCATTCAGCTTTAATTTTCAAAGTTTAACTGAACAAACCGAAGTTAGAAATAATTGGCTACTATGCACATTGTGCCCCAGTTGTAGAATCCCCCCCCCCCAAATGTGTGAATACGTTCTTATAGTAATTAAGCAAGAGAGTCTGCATGACCGCTAGGTCTTCAGATGTACAGTCAGCAGTGACCGCAGTAACGTCTCTCATGACAGTTTTCTGAAAGTGTGATGAAACTTTCAAACACATGAGATAGATTATTCCCGCAGTTTGTAGACCTGCTTTTCATGTGATTACACATATTCAGTGCAGCATACGTCCTGGCACCAAAAGCTGCCTCACACAAGAATGTGGAGATGCCTTCATTTTGTCTCTGGCCTGCTATGTAGCTACAGTGCAGACAGGCAAAATGTACACCGAGCAAAGGGTATGTGATGGAAAATTATTTGATCCCCTGCAAATTTTGTACATTTGCCCACTTATAAAAAAAATTAAGGGTCTATAATTTTTTTTTATCATAGATGTGTTTCAAATGATAGAAAAAAATATCAACCAAAAAATCCAGAAAAAAACCACAACAAATGCTATA
Organism: Rana temporaria; assembly: GCF_905171775.1. Taxonomy (NCBI): domain Eukaryota; kingdom Metazoa; phylum Chordata; class Amphibia; order Anura; family Ranidae; genus Rana; species Rana temporaria. Next base: position 178,363,058 of record NC_053492.1, read on the forward strand.
AATTTAGTTGCAGTTCAGTGAGTAAAATAAGTATTTGATCCCCAAGCAAAGCGTGACTTAGTACTTGGTGGCGAAACCCTTATTGGCAATCGCAGAGGTAAGCTATTTGTTGTAGTTGGTGACAAGGTTTTCACACATCCCAGAAGGGATTTTGGTCCACTCTTCTTTACAGATCTTCTCTACATCATTAAGGGTTCTTGGCTGTCTCTTGGCAACTCAGTTTCAGCTCCCTTCATACATTTTCTATAGGATTAGGGTCCAGAGACTGATTGGGTTACTACATGATATTGATGTGCTTCTTCTTAAGCCACTCCTTTGTTGCCATGGTGGCATGTTTTGGGTCATTGGGTATTTTATCATGACATCTTCAGTGTTCTGGCTGAGGGAAGAAGGTTCTCATCCAAGATTTTACAAAACATGGCCCCGTCCATTGGCCCCTCAATGCAGCAAAGTCGGCCTGTACCTTTAGCAGAGAAACGACCCCAAAGCATCATGTTTCTATCTCTGTGCTTTACTGTAGGGATGGTGTTCTCGGGATCATAGTCAGCATTTTTCTTCCTCCAAACATGAGTTGAGTTAATGCCAAAGCAGAGAACTCAATTCTGGTCTCAAACTTTCTGACACTTCTCTGAATCATTTCGATGTTCATTGGCATGACTGTACATGTGCCTTCTTGAGGAGGGGGACTCGCCTTGTTTGAAGGAAAAAAAATGCTGACTATGACCCTAAGAACACCATCCCTTCAGTCAAACGCTGAGATGGAAACATGATACTTTGGAGCTGTTTTCTGCTAAAGCTACAGACCGACTTTGCCACATTGAGGGGTCAATGGATGGGGCCATGTATTGTAAAATCTTGCCTAAGAATCATCTTCCCTCAACCAGAACACTGAACATAAGTCATGGATGGGTCTTTCAGCATGACAATGACCCAAAACATACCACCAAAGCAACTAAAGAAGTAGCACATTAAAGTAACGGAGTGTGCTAGTCAGTCTCCAGATCTTAATCCTATCGAAAATTTATGGTAGCTGAAACTTAGAGTTGCCAAGAAGCCTTAAGGATTTAGATCTGTAAAAAATAGTGGACCAAAATCCCTCCTGAGATATGTGCAAACCTGAAAACTAACTACAAGAAATGTCTTACCTCTGTGCTTGCCAACCAGGGTTTCTCCACAAAGTACGAAGTCATGTTTTGCTTGGGGATCAAATGTATTTTACTCACTGAACTGTAACTCAATATTTAACATTTTGTATCGTGTGTTTTTCTGGATTTTTGGTTTACATTCAGCCTCTATCATTTAAAATACACCTATGATAAAAATGATAGCCCCTTCATTTCTTTGAAAGTGGGAAAACTTACAAAATCTACAGGGGATCAAATAATTTTCCCCTCTGTACATGGATAAGGTACAGGTATCCGTAAGTGTGATTTTGTACACCTGATATGATGCTTTATGACGTAACAAGTGGATTCTGACCATGATCTAACAAAGCCATTGTGGCAAAACTAATAGGGCTTATTGGCACAAGCTTGTACCTCCTAAAGAGCGATCCACAGAGGAGTGCTTGAAAGGTTGAGACGCAGTTCAGAACACAACAGGGGATCGTTTTTGCTGTGCCATGTGTACACCCCTGTCCACTACCTTAACAGCTTAAGTGGGAGAAGTTGAAGGGTGGTGAAAATGCATCTCAACTGTGTATTTTTTTTTTTTGTGTGTGGTCTTTTACACCCCCCCCCAACTATAAACACAGCCTTATAGTTTAGATAGACTGCAACTAAGAAACAAGTATGCTGGGTGTTTTTCCAGATGGAGCTCTGTTGTAGGGCTCATTTACATGTGCCTTTGTGCCTGAGCTGATTTTTGCCCCATATATAGACAACTCCGAAGCGCCGGAAAGCATTTTACATGTTTCTACACGCTTCAGTAGTTTATCACTGTCCCGAAACAAGTATGTAGATTAGCACTCCTAGCTTTCTGTGACTTTCCTCATTTTCATCAGTCACTTGAAAGCTTTGAACCAAGAGGGTAAGTTAGCCTGTCAAATAGAATTTTCTAAAGGAAGGCCACTGTGCCAGCCTTTATTAGGCATCTTAGATCTTGGCCTACAATTCCCAAAGATTGTCGTTTTTTTGATCATCCCCCTTTAGGCAAGGCAGCTAATGTGCTGTGACTCTTCATTATGAGGGTTATACACTGTTTTTTATTCCCTGATAATTGCTGCAGAAATTATTGGATTTTTTGAGATGCAATGTCTGGATGGAAAATCTGGACGGAGCATGATTTAATAATGCAGAATATACTTCATTAGACACTCTCTAGTCTGTTCACTTGTACCTGGATCAATATAAATGATGGCTAGTGTGGGCAGCCAAAAAGGCCCATAGGTATTATGGAGAAATGCATCCCTTCCCATGGAAAAGACTAAGTTGAGCAGAAGGGCTACAAAAGAGTTATTCAGGTTTGATACATGTTTACAATTTCCTTTCCGTTCCTGATGCTATGGTATATTTAAGATGAAGGTGTCACTTTTCTATACAATTTACATATATATGTATATAAATCTGTTTGTGAGCCAAAACAATAAAGTGAAAGTATGGATTTCCCACAGTTGCTTCCGTGTTTTTGCATAGACATTTACAAATTACAGGGATTTCAGTGAACTTGACTCTCCCTCGTTTTCTGAGTGTTTACCAGAATTTCTAACTTCTTCTTCAGTGGGGTTGTCGCCAGGAACTACAGATATAAACGTGAACAAATTACACTTAAAATTGACTTGGTACGTGGAAGACTACTGCTCTGAAGTACCTGGGAGTATATACTACTCCCAGCTTCGGCACACTCTATCAGGAAGATTCCCCCCCTCTTCCGCTCCATCAGAGCCCTCCTGCAACAATGGAAAAAACATCATATATCTCTCCTAGGGAGGGTCGCGTTGGTGAAAATGACTATCCTCCCGAAGATCCTGTACCTGTTCCAAACACTACCCATCCCAGTCCCGTATGCCCACCTGAGAAAACTCCAGACAGACCTCTTACAGTTCACCTGGAATTACAAACGTCATAGGATACTACACTCGGTCCTGATGGCGGCGCGTTCAGAGGGGGGTCTGGCTTTCCCAGTGGCCCAGCTGCGAGCCATAGCACACTGGTTTCCACTGCGTTCATACAAGTGGACAGATATTGAGAAGCTATGGCTGGCCCCGGTTCACCCGAATAATCTCCTGTGGAGTGCAAATGCAGAGGTAGATCCTGGCCGTATACTGGGCCCAATGTTGGTGCTCCGACGGGTTTGACGCAAGTTGATATCCCTTCATAAGCGGACCTCTGACAGCTCGCTCCTGACCTCCTTTGCCTGTAACCCCAAGGTGCCAGACGGCCTCGCCCACCGCATGTCATTCCCATGGACCTCTCGGAACCTCTTCCACTTTGGCAATCTGGTGGACCCCCTGACCCGTAAATTACGCTCCTTTGCTGAAATACAGACCCAGCATGATCTCCCGAGCCGGGAATTCGACGGGTATCTCCAAATATGCCACTATGCCTTAACGATAGCACCGAAATTGCAGTTTTCTCCCCCGACCCCATTTGAACGATTGGTTCTGGCAGGCTCGGCCCAGAGGTGTTTGATCTCAGGGATATACACTATTCTGAACGCCTGGCCCATGGAGGTGAAAGGCAAGCATGCATATATGACTAAATGGGAAAAGGCTCTTGGCGAGGAGATCCCCGTGGAACAATGGCATAAGATCTGGGTACAGGCGGCAAAGAGCTCGATTTGCACGCTATATAAGGAAAACATCTATAAAATGTTATGTTATATGACCCCAGACGTCCTCCACTCCATCTACCCCACGAGTTCGGACCGCTGCTGGCGATGCCTGGGGGCGAAGGGCACCCTCCTTCATGTTTACTGGAGCTGCCCACTGATCGCCCCCTTTCTGGGACTCGGTCCGGCAGTTACTGGAGCGGCTCCTAGAGAGGCAGATCCCTTTCTCCCCAAAATACTTCATCCTAGGTCTCCCTCCGACAGGGCTCCTGCCCCCATATAAGAAACTGGCCCGACACGTTCTCACGGCAGCGCGATGCCTGGTGGCGTTGCACTGGAAAGCCGATCTCCCCCTCCCCTGAGGCCCTGTACGCCAGGGTCAAAGACGTGGAGATCATAAGGAAGATGACCGCCAGATTGCGGGATCGATTGGAGGCACACGACAAGGTCTGGGAGCTGTGGCACCACCGGGAGGACCCACCCTGAAGAGGTACGCAGGCCAAATTGGTGACACTCCCTCTCTCCCTTACTTTCCCCCCCTTCTCTTTCCTCTTTATCTCTGGAGACCCCTAGCGTCTCCCACTGTTATGATATTTAGAAGCTAAGATTATTGCTCAGATTAACCACAACATGCAGTTGGTCGGTAAGGACGATGGCCAGCTGGAATTCTGCCACGTTGGCGCCACCGGTTTTGATCAGCATGCTGGCATAGTGGCAAACAGCAAGCAGAAAAAATGCATATTCCTTGCTTTACTGTTAATGTACAGGGTGGGCCATTTATATGGATACACCTTAATAAAATGGGAATGGTTGGTAATATTAACTTCCTGTTTGTGGCACACTAGTAGTATATGTGAGGGGGGAAACTTTTCAAGATGGGTGGTGACCATGTCGGCCATTTTGAAGTCGACCATTTTGAATCCAACTTTTGTTTTTTCAATAGGAAGAGGGTCATGTGACACATCAAACTTATTGGGAATTTCACAAGAAAAACAATGGTGTGCTTGGTTTTAACGTAACTTTATTATTTTATGAGTTATTTACAAGTTTCTGACCACTTATAAAATGTGTTCAATGTGCTCTCCAGTGACATGCGGCGAGTGCTACGCTGTGGGCTCTTGCTGAATGAAGCTAGGACAGCCACTGATGTTTCTTCATTAGACCCCTTTCACACTGGATACGCCTATAGCGGAGAGTTGAAATCGCGGTAAAACACCGCGATTTTAAGGCTTCGCTATTGGCGTATCCAGTGTGAAAGGGGTCTAATGAAGAAACATCAGTGGCTGTCCTAGCTTCATTCAGCAAGAGCCCACAGTGTAGCACTCGCCGCATGTAACCAAGCACACCATTGTTTCCCCCCTCACATATACTAATGTGCCACAAACAGGAAGTTAATATCACCAACCATTCCCATTTTATTAAGGTGTATCCATATAAATGGCCCACTCTGTAGTTTCTCTTTTATTTTGTCTTTACATGCTTAAAGCACTTAATGACTGTAAGTTGTGTACACTTGAACCTCTGACCAATAAAAATTGTTATTGATAAAAAAAAAAAAAAAAATTTGACTTGGTGTATTCATTCTCATAGTCTTAATTGGCCTTTCTCCACCTTTTTATGCCTTTTGGGAACCTCTGAACCAATTTTCTGATCTACAGCTAATGGACCATTAGCGTGATTAAGTTTAATAATAAAAACATTAAAAGATTTCAATGAACACCAAATGTGAATTTTTTTAGGCACTTTTTTTTTTACCGTTTATGCAGTGCGTTCACATTTGTTCAAGTTTGGGGGTGGCTCCTTCCTTTTCCAACATAGCCGAGCACCAGTGCACAAACAAGGTCCGTAAAGACCTGGATGAGCGAGTTTGGTGTGTTGGAACTTGACTGGCCTGCACTGAGTCCTGACTTTAACCCGATAGACTGTGAGCCATGCCTTCTCGTCCAACAGTGCCTGACCTCACAATTGCCCTTCTAGAAGAATGGTCAAACATTCCAAAACCTTGTGGACAGCCTTCCCCGAAGAGTTGAAGCTGTTATAGCTGCAAAGGGTGAGCCAACTCAATATTGATCTCTACGGACTAAGACTGGGATGCCATTTTTGAGTGGTCCTTTTTTTATGTCCAGAGAGCCCACCATTCGCGAGCCTGTGTTGAGCATGTATGTTGGTGTACAATCTAGGGAGATTGACATCTGTGGTTCTATGAGGCATGAAACTCGTTTGGTCTGAATCTATCACAGAGGATAACATTGGATACAGTCTAAGGGCAAGACGTTTTGTAAGGATTTTTAAATCATTGTTTAACAGAGCCATGTGCCTCTATGAAGCACAAGATTTAGGATCCTTTGGGGATTTATGTATGGGGATCCAACCGAGCACCAGTTCCTGCAATGCACCAGGCAGAAAAACGGAAAGGCAGAGGCATATGTCTCATAAAACCCCTGGAAAGTGTTTAGGATGTCTGAAGGAGAGGTCACTGTCTCGCAATTAGGGGTAGTAATTTCAGATATGAGCGCGAGTGGTCAGTTGTGTTGGACCATTATGGCTAATAAGCGTCCGTTTTGATCTGCCTGCTCAAAGACATGCTGTTTATTATGATACACCTCAAGTCTGGTGAACTCCATCAGATTGAGTTGCAACTCTCTTTGAGCAGCCATCAGTCAATCAAAGCTGTCTGTGGTAGGGTCCATATTATAATTCAAGGTTTGGTCAGTTACCAATTGTTACAGAGACAGAGTTGTGGCCAATCGTTCCTTTTTGATAGCAGCAATGGAAGAAATATATTTCCCCCTTGTGTAAGCCTAAAGGCATCCCAGATTGTTTCCGGAGAGGAGGACCCTGTATTGCTCCCAAAATGTAGTCAATAAAAGGCAGAATGATGTCTGGATGGGAGATCCACTGTGAACCTAACTGCCACAGTGCTGTGTTACAAGAGGCAGGGAACAAAGCACTATGGCTAAGAGGGCAATGATCAGATAAGCCACTTGGCAAGTATGATGCCTCAAATTACATGGCAAGAAGCGAAAGATTGAAAAGGCTAAATCAATGGCACCAGGTACTATCACTTTTGGCTCTGAGGAAGAGGGTCGTAGCTGTAATATACGTCATCTGGACTCTCCAGTTGTCTGGTTCCAGTAGGAGGCATCTAGCCCCTTAGGAGTGGTGTTTACACTTGCTTTTTACTTGTTTTGTGAGTATTCATGATCTTTTATACAATTTTAATTAAACCTAGCCATTGGTCGGTGCGTACTTCCTTTATTTTTACATTTTAGCCTCAAGAATACCAATTATTCTGAGGGCGGCAAGATCCCTGGTCATTCCCTATTCCAATGGAAGACTCTGGTTGTGTCACTAAGTGATCGAGCACAGGAGACTGTATTTCCGTAGGACCTAGTATTGCAATGTTTCCATCTCCAGATTTCTGAGACCCGCCTCCTGACCCCAGGCAGAGAGATCTGTAGATTTGTTTTGGAGGGGGTGGGTCCATCTAGATCAGGTGACATAGTAGCATTACAATCTCCCATAACCAGCATTTTTTTGCAGGGCAAAAGGGGGTGATCCTTTCTTAAAAAAAAAAAAAAATAGCATATAAAACAGCAGGCAAGCCGGGTGGAGGAACATACATACTTTTCACGTTATGGTCTCAAAGATATATTTTGATTAATACCACAAATCTTCAATCTTATGCACTAGAACCGAGAGTCCTCTGGCAAATGTGGAATGCCTTTTTGAATTCACGGCTTTAACGTTGAGGCCCCCGACAGTCCATGATAGCACAGTAACATCACAGCTAGCCATACTGTTGTTAGAAATAGTAATAGTCTAAACTGACGAATGGTCAAGATTCGGGCATTATAGTTTAAATAGTGCTACAGTTGGATCAGGCATTAAGGGCATTTTAAATATTGTTGAAAGAATTTAACACTTTCTTCCAGAATGAGTTGGCTATGGGACATTCCCACCAAATGTGTGTCCAGTGTTGTACATCCTCTGAAACGGTTAGCAGGGCATTGATGGTACATTTAGCTAATCTTGCTTGAACTAAATACCATCTAGTGAGGACTTTGTAATTAGTCTCAAGAGCTACAATATTAGGAGTAGTTGATTGCCAAATTTGAGCACCATGTTCTTTTTAACGGGCATATTTTACACTCTTTTACAGTGCTTATAGAAAGACACAAGAATATTGTCTCTTCAGTCTATTTATTTAACAAAAATATCAATAGATGCAAGACCCGGTTCACACGGGGGTGGCACAACTTTGGGGGCGACTCGGCAAGGCGACCTGAAGACAACTTCAGAGGCGACTTGCAAAATGGCTTCTGCATAGAAGTCAATGCAAGTCGCCCCCAAAGTCGTACAAGAACCTTTTTCTAAGTCGGAGCGACTTGCGTTGCTCCTATTAGAATGGTTCTATTGAATAGAACGGGATGCGACTTGTCAGGCGACTCAGGCCATGCAAGTCGCTCCGACTTAGAAAAAGGTTCTAGTCGCCCCAGTGTGAACCGGCTCTTATTGTGTATTATGGGGAAAAAAGTATGCCTTTGGTCCCCGGAAGCTGGTATTGCCCCACAGAAATTACTTATTGGCGTTTTACATAACTGCTTACCAGTTTCTGACATTGACTTGTTGAAATTTGAACCACTTCTCTATGCAAAATTCCTTCAGTCGCAAGATATTAATGAGCTTCCTTTGTATTAAAGGGGTTTTAAAGGTAAAAATGTTTTCCCTAAATAGCTTCCTTTACCTTAGTGCAGTCCTCCTTCACTTACCCAATCCTTCCATTTTGCTTTTAAATGTCCTTATTTCTTCTGAGAAATCCTCACTTCCTGTTCTTCTGTCTGTAACTCCACACAGTAATGCAAGGCTTTCTCCCTGGTGTGGAGAAAGCCCCTTGAGGGGGCGAGCAGGAGAGTCAGAACTCTCTATACGTTGCAGATAGAGAAAGAAGCTGTGTGTTAGTGGGCATCCTGACTCTCCTGCTCGCCCCCTCAAGGGAGGGGGCGAGCACGACCCTCCACACCAGGGAGAAAGCGTGGCATTACTGTGTGGAGTTACAGACAGAAGAACAGGAAGTGAGGATTTCTCAGAAGAAATAAGGACATTTAAAAGCAAAATCGAAGGATGAGGTAGGTAAAGGAGGACTGCACTAAGGTAAAGGAAGCTATTTAGGGGAACATTTTTTTACCTTTACAACCCTTTTTAACTCTTTTGCTTCAAATCTTACAGCATTGAGATGGGATTTAAATCAGGGCCTTAAGTAGGCCAAGCCATAACCCTCCATATTTTTTTTTTTGGGCCATTCTTCTTTAGATTTGCTAGTGTGCTTTTGACCATTTTTATGTTGACCCATTTCCAGTTTTAACCTCTGCTTTTGGACAGGTGGCTTCACATTCTCATTAAACATATTATGATGATGTTCTCTGATATTCATGTATCCTGACCCACCATTGTTATAGTATTATACAATTATTACATTTATTGATACAGAAAAGAATCTTGTATTAATCTGATATTCTTAACAGTATCATCAATGATACCACCTTTAAAACAAAGATGTTACCGATGATACACAATAATACAAATAGGAATATTGCTTTAATAGTATATATCAGGACAAGTTGTAGGAAAGAAAAGGAAAAGTTACAGAGATGAAGAAAATTAAATGATTAGAAATTACCAAATATCCCTAGGTGATGTTACAGGTATAGTGTTGCCAGGTTACAAGGATAACCAAGGCCTGGCTCAGATATGGTTACAATGGACATCCACAGGCTCCTATTATACTCTTAGGCAACATCTTAGGAAGGGAGGGAAGGAAGGAAGGAAGGAAGGAAGGAAGGAAGGAAGGAAGGAAGGAAGGAAGGAAGGAAGGAAGGAAGGAAGGAAGGAAGGAAGGAAGGAAAGAAAGAAAGAAAGAAAGAAAGAAAGAAAGAAAGAAAGAAAGAAAGAAAGAAAGATGTCACCATGTGGGTCAGGTCTCCATCTCCAGAGAAGAGGGAGACCAGGGGTCTGTGTATTGGGTTATATACACACCTTTGTAAAACCCCACCCCTCCTCAACGTGAGTCAATGGGGGGGGGGGGGGGGGCGGCTGAGGGGTGAGGGACTTAAGCCAGGACATCAGCTACCATTTTAGGATCACGTTCTTCCTGTTCCCTTGTCACCTCCCACCTCCTTTGAAGTAACATAATTATGCAAACAAATGGTCAGATAGGAAGCTTTTGTTCAGATAAAATTCCACAGCTGGGTATGCTGTATTCTAAACTATAGAGTCATTGAAAGATAAGTACAAGTCACATACATAATAAAGTCTTGTAGAAACATATACATGCATATATACACTGAACAGACACACGTGTATATATAAAAATACATGTGTCCACTGGGGCATGGTATTTTCAGAGCAAAGAGAGATCTTTAATTAGAGCGTTCCCTTGAAGCTTCTGGTTATAAATATGGATTTCAAACATCTCCACCACACAACACAAAAAGATATGAAGTTCTGGCTTTAAATGCTTTTGAAGGGACTTTTTACACATCCATTTTCCTGCTGTAAAGTTTCCTACGGGCAGGTTCACACCTACACACTCTGCTTTACTGTGTATTTAAAGGAAACATTTTAAAGACACTTCTACACGTGTGCGTGCATGCGTTACCATGTGCATGTATGCATCTCTCTACAATTTCCTTTTGACCAAAAACAAAGGAATAGAAGGATCTATCCATTCACCATGTATGCAATCATGCAGGTGCTTGCACTACATCAGGGGTGTCCAACCTGTGGCCCAGGCCTGTCTAGAGGGACTCCAGGGATGCAGCCTACATGTACAAGGCAGGCAGGCAAATGCACACCTGGAGGGATGCCAGAATGCCATGAAAACATAGCTGATGGGTGCAATATGTGTGTGCACGAGCGCAAATGAGGTCAGCTAGTGAATTTCCCGCGTCTTAACAGATCTACATCCCGGGAAGTCATGAACTTTTCTATGGAACACACCAGGGCTGAGATAAGGCCTTATTCTAAAAATCATTGAAATCTTTTTTTGTTTATACATTTAACAATATATTGGTACATAGGGGAGCTGGAATTTAGAATAAAAAAAAATATGAATTTAGCCTTTAATATGATTTTTTCCATGAACAAGAAATGTACGACAGTCGTCTGGTTAAAAGCACTTGTTTATTGGTTACAATATCAATTCATGGCAACATATTGGTTTCACTGAGCCACTGTACAAATACAAAGAAAAAAAAATCAAACGTGGAAAAATATAAACAAAACGTTTATAGCAAGTGATTATTTCACAGGGAATTTTTTTTGTTTTTGTTTATACAACAGCAACTGTTAAAGGAGAACAGAATAAAAGAAATGGGAAAAAAAAAAAAGAAAGAAAGAAAAAAAAAAAAAAGAAAAAAAAAAAAAGCATGTCCCTGGTTTTTAATTGGCTTAAAACCTTTAAGACAGTTTGTAATACATACACAATCCAAAAGGCAGTGCAGAATTAATTCAGAATCAATATTTATAAAGCCTTTTGTCAAAAGTCAGCAACACATGAGTAAAAATGTTATAAAATGAATGTGCTAGAATTGTCAAATTGTTAAAAGTGTATATTACAGCAACCAAACAATGTTTCTTTAAAAGCAACTAAACCCTGGATGGATATAAAGTGTATAACTCACATGTTAGAAGATTTTTTTTTTTTTGTTTAATATATATATTTTTTTACTTTATTATTTTTTTTTTTCTTTTTGCCTTTATTCCCCCAGAATGGAGAAACACACAGGATTAAGCACCACTATGTAAAGAAAGCAATAAAAGGCTGCAAACTTCTAGAACTAGTCTCCACTGAAGTCCATAATATTCGAACCCTATCATACTGTGTGGTAGATTTGGTGAGACACATGTATATGTGTTATTAGGTTATATCAATCAGTAACACTGTTTGCTGCACATATTACCATACAACACGGCATTAAAACATTCTGCATGTATTTTATACAACCAGCAATTGGATAAAAAGAGAAAAGAGACAAAGCCAGTGGTGCCTCTGAACGTCAGGAAGATATTTCACTAGCATGCATGCCAGAGAGTAGACAAGGTGCTCTATGAACCATGCTTCATTACTTGCACATGAAACGCACTCGCACATTCTGTCACTCTTCCGGAAAAATCTCATTGCGGATACAAATGTTCAGGGTGAGCTTGGGTTCCACAGGCACCAGGATACAGTATATGAGGCCTGTAGTGGTAACGGTCCTTTATTACACCATAGTGTTGGAATGTACTGAATGGAGAGAAGGTTATGGTGGCAGGAGAAAGCTCACTATATAGTCCCGCACAAGGCAGAAAGCAGGGACTAGGAGAACCACATACTAGTCCAATACAGATGCTTGGGTCTTATACAGAGGATCCATCTACAGCTAGTGCAGGCTGAAAAGAGGCCAGTTGCTGTGCTTTGCCTATTTTATAACTCACAGCTGCACATTTATAAATTCTGTGAGGTATAAAGCAAAAAGTGCCTGGCTTTTCAGAAACTGCTTTTAGCCAACCCCAGATTAGTCTCTTTATTTTACTGGCACAACACAGACCCTTGTGTATGAATGTGTCAAGTCTTAAAACCCGGCAATTCTAGTGCAGAAAGCCTCTTATACACCCATGACTGTGCATATATAATGGAGCCGTCTTTACATGCACATTAGAAGTGTCGGATGCAGACATTTGCTAGAATTTGGCAATGCGAAGCCTCACCCCTGGTGTACATAGAGAGGTGGGTGGGCTGAAGTAACCACATTGGCAGCATCCGCCCCACATGGCAGGAGTGAAACACGCTTAGAATGAAAAGTCAGTCGCTACAGTTGGCATCATAACAGAGATTTCAGATATTGGCACATTATGGATTCCTCATCAGAACCACAAAACTAACATCAGCTACAAATATATGAATGATTCTTAGGCATCACCATATCACAAAATCGGTATGTGGGCACCCTGGTGATCAGGAAGTACAATATATCAAGGATGCAATACCTGACATATATTACACAACTGGCACAGATAGTGTCTAGAGAAATTGTGAATTAAATGCTTTTTACCATATCCGTCATTTTGTGTCTATTCATAGTAAACTTCACATGTACTCTTATAAAATACTAGAAAATCCTGCTTACTACTCTCAATCATTTCACAGCAACACAAGCCAAAGTTACATACAGTATTTATAGTGCTCTGGATATCCAATCAGCACTGCACAAAGGCCCAGGTCAGGCCGAGACCCAGATATCCTGGTACTCCCAGCTGCTGCACAAACAAACACAGCCACTGTTTAAAAGGTGAGAAATCTTAAAGGTTGGGGGCTATAAAGATGAGGTGATGGCACTGCAGTGTGGTTAGGTATAGTGGATCTTCACCCATTCCACCCTCCACTGCACATAGATCATGGTTTTTTATTTATTATTACATTTCAGGCTTGCCCTCCTCATTGTCCATCGTTCTAGATGAAGGACATCGGTGCCCCCAATGACTCCTGGGATATGTGACGTGCATATTCCAGGAGTCCCGCAAGGGAACCCTTTCACCAACAGAGGAGGGGGTTGGGCCCAGTAGTGCAGTATTGGTAGGCTGTGCCAGAACCTGCAATAGCTGGCACAGTCTCCTGCTGACTTCACAGATGAACATGGTGGCGTGGGACCCGGCGGCAGCTGCAGAGAAGAGGATCTCAGCAGGACAATGCTGGATCCTCTGAAGTGTGTGGCCAGCTCAGCATCAAGGAAGCAAAGATGGGGGGGGGGGGGGGGATGGGGTTAAATGAAATAATAAATTATTTAAAGTCACATTAGAGTAGAACTCCAAACAAAAACACTAAATGCACAGCTGAAATACAAAATCCGTCAACCACTTTTCCTACCCAAATATTTTTAATTTTGTTGAGCCAACCTTGTGGTTTCTAGGCTGGTACCACCCTGCACAGCTAAGAAGGTGAGACTGCCATTTCCAAGCTCCGCTCTGCGGGTTCCAGTATCGCCTTTCTGCTCAACAGACAAAATCAAAGTCGGCATATGTCGGACCAATTGTCCTATAGGCTGCCAAATTAAACTAAAAAGGTACAACTGTGCAATAGACATGTCACCTAACTGGCAGTCCCTGCGTGTCAGGTGTGCATTTCAAAAGATCGACTGACCCAGATTTGTATATAAATATATGTATGTCAACCATGCATTTGATGATTTCTTCTGCTTTAAAAGGATTATAGTCATTATGTCTAGCCAGAATGATCTCAAAGTTGTTCTCAATGGAGACCTTAAGCTGAATTATAAGTTTACTGTCCCTGCAAACTAGCAGGTGTGCCCGCTAAGCACGCTGTACAAACTAAGGTAACGTTCACACTGGTGCGGGGGTTCGCTAGCGGTAAAGCACCGCTAATTTTAGCTGTGCTTTTCGGTTGCTAGCGGGGTGTTTTTTACCCCTGCTAGCTGCCGAAGAAAGGGTTACTAGCGCCCGTGTTGTGGCGCTGCCAAAGCACTTTGCAGGCGCTTCAGAAGCGTTGCCTATGCATTTCAATGGGCAGAGCGATTTGGGAACAGTGTATACACTGCTGCCAAACATACTGCTTGCAGGACCCTTTTTCCTATCCTGCAAGCACTCTGGCTTTCACACCGAGGAGGCATGAGAGGCGCTTTTCAGGCGCTATATTTAGACGCCTGTGAAAGAGGTCTAAACTTACACAATATACAGTCTTGTGTTCCAGTAGTGAGAGGAGAATTGGGCTGGATAGAGCTCAGCCATTCATAGGAAGCTTTGCCTTCGAGTAGACACAAAGCTCCCCTGCGGTAGGCGAATAATGTTATAACCTCCGACTGGGCCAATCAGAGGAAGCCAGAGAATACAAAGCTAGTTATGAATGGCTAAGCAGTGCTCAGCCCAACTATTTTGTTTCAGAAGTGGGACGAGAGTTCCTATCCCACTGCTGGAAAACAGCCCTGTACACGGTTATGTAGCTGAGGTTACATGCCGTTTATACAGGGAGCCCAGCTGGCACACCTGTTAGTGTAGACCAGGGGTCTCCACATTTTCTAAACAAAGGGCCAGTTTACTGTACTTCAGACTTACTGTGAGTAAAAAATGTCCTGTTGGTATCAGGGGAAGGAATATTGCCCCATCAATGGGGTCAGTGGCAAGAATTATGCCCCATTGTTGGGGTCATTCTGAGGAATAGTGCCTATCCGTGAGAGTAATATTGCCCCAAGAGCCAGAAAAAAAGCAAGCAAAGAACCACATCTGCCCCCTGGATCATAGTTTGGAGACCAATGGTTGTTTGGGCTACCTTTTCCCAAATGAACAGTAAACCTAGAATTCAGCTTTCATCATTTGTAATCTATTCTGCAGAAGTTTCCAGTGGCCTTGGCAGATCTAAATCAAATATAATACAAATAAAAGTTGTTAGCTAGTAGAAGGGGAAGTGGCACTACCAGTGCAGTGCAATACTATGATCCTTCACACTAAAATTAGAATACTTTGGCAGAAAAGTACCCTAGAATGTAGAGGTCTGTCTGGCCGCTTGGCACTTTCTTCATTAGAAACACAGCGAGAGGCACAGTAAAAATAATCATAAAAAAAAAAAATCATACAAGAAAGGTAGATGTTTTGTTGGCTCAAACAGAAGAAGAAAAAAAAAAAAAAAACCTTCATTAAAAAACAAGAGACACCACTGAGGT
This sequence comes from Rana temporaria, assembly GCF_905171775.1. NCBI lineage: Eukaryota > Metazoa > Chordata > Amphibia > Anura > Ranidae > Rana > Rana temporaria. Next base: position 178,378,540 of record NC_053492.1, read on the forward strand.
ACAGACAAATTAACATTGATGCCACAGGACGCCTTCACAATACTGGTGGTTCTGCCGCCCTCAAAGTGTCCTCCGCTCTGACCATGCACTGGGTGCACAGGGCAAGCTGTTTTGGCACTAAAAGCGACATTTTCCTCTTCTTCCCACCTATTGACAACTAAGGGCTTTTTAACCAATGTGCTTATTAATTAGTGAGGCATAAATAGAAATGATGATGTGCAAAGAATTGTAACCTCACAGCAGCATTCAGTGATCACTTTTCCATTGCTGTGATTTGTTACAAACATCACCCCTGCCCTTCACAGCTCTTTGCTAAATAAACCCAATACAAGTCAATGTTTTTATATAGTTTATTTCCAACAAGCTACATACCTAGATCCTCTTTCAAATAAAAACACTGTACCTATTTTACAGTAGTTTTGGCTCTTTGTGCTGGTTCACACTGGTGCAATTTCTGATGCGACTCAAGTTGCTCAGAACCGCATGACAAGGGAAATCACATTATATTCAATGGTGCCAGTTCTCATCAACGTGACTCAGCACAGTGCGATTTTGGAAAAGGTTCCTGTGCTACTTTGGTGTGGTTTACAGCACGACTTGGCCCCATAGAATATTCTAAATTGCAGCCAAGTCACATCAAAGTCGCACTACATAATTGCAGTGAAAATCACTGAACAAAATTGCATTCCAGTGCTGCGAACCGAGCCTTAGACCTTCATTTCCGGAAAAGGCTAAACTTCATTATCAGAAGATATAAGGATACTAGACAACCAGCTCTCCGTCAGACCACTGTACCCATATTTACAGGTTAATGCTCTTTGTACCTTCCTTCTGAACCTTTCCTCTTGACATGCTAGCGGGGACGGAAGCTGGGGAATGTGAACAAGAGCCCTAAAGCATATACCGTTGGCACATTACCAGGAGGGGGCCAAGGTGAAGCCTCCTCAAACACAGAGCTTATAAAAGTGAATTACTTGTGGAATGTAAGCAGAAATGGCCACCTAACAACAATAGTGAACTTTAACATTATGGTCTTTCGCAAGTAAGCAACCGGCAACGTAATAGTTGGTTGTACAACACCAAGTAAAGTATATGATAAACTTTAATGGCTATGTATTATTCTGACAATAGCACAAACCCAGACAATGATGTAACAAACGCCATTGTACAGATCTCAGGGAATATTTTTTGCCTAATCCAAGCCAGTTCCATTGATGTCCGACCACAACTCTCCATTCTGCTTTACAGGAATGAAATGCATGCTTGTGACATGAGTATTTTAATAAAAAAGAAAAAAAAGGTGCATGTCTGCCTGACCAGAAATATCAAAGTTACCTGCATGTCTGCCACAAAGCCCCACGCTGGCTGTTCAAACTAAACAATGGATGAATGTGTTTATGCAAGAATACCATGTTTATGAATGGATTACCAGACATATATGCACAATATGATAAATGGTCACATGGTCAAACCAAGGTCACCCACATTCATTAGAATAGGGTAAAGATCAGCAGCAGCTGTTAATGGGTATCACCTAGTTGAGGTTAAACCTCTATGGCAGCTGGATACAGAAGCAGATCATTTGGCACCTGTGCTTGGCCTGCATCCCATCTCCACTTGGAATGCTTTATCCTGAGGATTATCAATAGAAGAATCAATGAGTTGTCCTAAACCGGTGCAAACATGGATGTGTACAGAGTAGAAACAAGCTTATAATGCTTGTATGTGGAGAAGACAGGTCTAAAATGTCATTAGAGGGTACAAGAGTTTATAAACAGTCTAGGTGCAAAAGCTGGAATACAATCTCTAATAGAAGCTTCCCAGCAAGGCGAATAAGACCAGCCCACTTTCCTGGCATAATCCTTTGCTGCTGGGCGGGCAGCGATCCTCGGAAGTGCCATTATAACTTATGTTATTCTATTTCCACTAACAATACGAGGCCCATTACAGCTAAGCGATGAACTTTATTCTTACTGAAAAAGTGCACTTCAACTTGGCCACATCAATTCAGATTTAAAAGTCCTCATATTCCTACAAGTCTAAAAATCCTACTGCACTACACTGCAACAAACACTCCAATATCCAAAAGTGTGACAGAATATCGACATGTGTGCTTCTATTGCATAGTACTATGCAATGGTGCAGAAATGCAGTAGTTCTAATAAAATCTCTGGCCAGCTTCTATTAAGCCATGACAATCTGACATTAGAAATTAAGATTCATGGGGCATAACATTTTTCCATAAAATGGCTAATAGGAGGCGTAAACCGATTTGTTCATCCATGGTGGTCACATGAGGAGGTGAAAAAATAAATCACTAAAATGTATGAGTTGCTTTGAAAAAAAGACCCAAAAGAAAAAAAAAAGAAAAATAGTTCAAGTCTTTTTTCAGTGCAGGTAGATGGGGATTTTAGCAATTTACATTTAGTGCATTCGAGTTAGGAATTGGACTAGTGGGTTACACGTTTCCTGCATATGTACTGCACAATGGGATCAGTACAGAAAATCATGAGCATTATGCCGTATGAAGGAAAAGGTGAGGGAATAGTGTGTTAGCGGATATACAAAACTGGCCTGTCTAAATGTGAAGATACACTACAACTCTATGGATACAAACACAGAAATGATTCAGCTCATCCACAGCAAGTTCAAAGAATAAAAAAAAAACACAACAATCAAGTATATTTATCACTAAACTATTGTGGCGTTCAAAAAAAAAAAAAAAAGCTACAATTCGTATTTTTTTTAAATAAAAAAGGCAATATTTCTTTTTTTTCTGTAGTTTTTGTTTTGTTTTTACATACAAACATTACATGATCGGCTGCTATAGTGTGTACATTCAGGTATGTACAAAAATAATAATAATAATAAAAAAAAAAAAAAAAAAATTATAATAGGTACAGACTCAGCAGACTTTGAGCACAAAGCAGAAATCCTTTAACCGTGTGGCTGCTGTAAAGGTCTACAATGCAAAACTGACATTTCTAGCAGCAAAAGGGTTAAAACAACTTAACCAAGCCACAAAATAAAGACTGGCTCCTAGGCTCTCAGTCACCATGATCCTGTGTGCTAGCCCCTTTGAAATAGTCACCAGTGCTCTTTACCCCCTTTGAACCCTTTATGACCTCAACTTGATTTTTTTTTTTTTACTAGTTTAAAGAAAGCCTTTTTTGTGTAATAATAATCAGTGAATAGAAAAACTTCACCTGCAAATACAAGGTAGAAATGTTATTTCACAGCTATAGGCTGCAGCATTGACCTCTCCAGATCTCGGTGGAGAATTAACAAGATCAGCTATCTTTGCCCAAGTTAATTCCAGATTCTGAGAAAACTGTCCCAAGACCCTGTAGCTACAGCCATGCCATCGTCGGTTACACCTAAACAGCTCACTCGGTTATCATGACCAGCAAGGACTCCTGCAAGCAAAGAAAGAGAGAGAGAAACAAAAAAGAAGGTTAGATTTCCATTAATATAGACTTCTGCTTAACTCTATACCCACATGTATATCGAGTTGAGCAGAAGTGTCCACCACTATTCAACTGAAAAATCATAAAAGTTTTTGTGAGAAATGCTACAATATAGGGCAAAAGGTGCGCGTTTATTGAAATGTTCAGGTGAAACTCCAAAAATTCGAATATGGTGCAAAAGTTCATTTATTTCACTAATGCAACTTAAAAGGTGAAACTAATATATGATAGATAGTTCAAGCCGTGATTCGTCATAATTGTGATGATTGTGGCTTACAGCTCATGAAAACCCCAAATCCACAATCTCAGAAATGAAGAATATTGTGAAATTAGCTAATTAAGCCATAACACCTCCAAAGGGTTCCTGAGCCTTTAAATGGTCTCTCAGTCTGGTTCAGTAGGAATCACAATCATGGGAAAGACTGCTGACCAGACAGTTGTGAAGAAAACCATCATTGACACCTCCATAAGGAGGGAAAGCCTCAAAAGGTAATTGCAAAAGTTGGATGTGCCCAAAGTGCTCTATCAAAGCACATTAATAGAAAGTTATGTGGAAGGGAAAAGTGTAGAAGAAAAAGGTGCACAAGCAGCAGGGATGACCGCAGCCTGAACAGGATTGTCAGGAAAAGGCCATTTGAAAGTGTTGGGGACTTTCACAAGGAGTGGACCGAGGCTGGAGTCATCAAGAGCCACCACACACAGACGGATCCTGGACATGGGCTTCAAATGTCGTATTCCTCTTGTCAAGCCACTCCTGAACAACAAACATCAGAAGAGTCTTACCTGGACTAAATAAAAACACACCTGGTTTGTTGCTCAGTGGTCCAAAGTCCTCTTTTCTCATGAGAGCAAATTTTGCATCTCATTTGGAAACCAAGGAGCTGGAGTATGGAGGAAGAATGGAGGGGCACACACTGCAAGATGCTTGAAGTCCAGTGTGAAGTTTCCAGTCTGTTGATTTGGGGAGCCATGTCATCTGCTGGTGTTGGTCCATTGTGCTTCATTAAGTCCAGGGTCAACGCAGCTGTCAGGAGATTTTGGAGCACTTCATGCTTCCTTCCGCAGACAAGCTCTATGGGGATGCTGACTTCATTTTCCAGCAGGACTTGGCACCTGCCCACACTGCCAAAAGCACCAAAACCTGGTTCAATGACTGTGGGATTACTGTGCTTGATTGGCCAGCAAACTCGCCTGACCTGAACCTCATAGAGAATCTATGGGGCATTGCCAAGAGAAAGATGAGAGCCATGAGACCAAACTATGTAGAAGAGCTGAAGAACACCTCAGCAGTTCCACAGGCAGACAGCTTCCATGCCACTCCGCATTGAGGCAGTAATTGCTGCAAAAGGGACTCAAACCAAGTACTGAGTACATATGCATGCTTCTACTTTTCAGAGGTCCGATATTGTTCTATGTACAATCCTTGTTTTATTGATTGCATGTAATATTCTAATTTTCTGAGATTGTGGATTTTGGATTTTCATGGGCTGTAAGCCATTATCGTCACAATTATGACAAATCACGGCTTAAACTCATTACATGCAAAGCAAGATAGTTTATCTCATATATTAGTTTCACCTTTTAAGTTGCATTAGTGAAATAAATTAACTTTTGCACAATATTCAAATTTTTCGAGTTTCACCTGTATATGTAAAGGCAATGCTTTTTCTTTTTTTGTATTGGAGTAGGGAAGGTTTAGACCCATTCTCTGCCGGAGAGTGTTACCTTTGTTATGAAAACCAGTGTCAGATATAGAAATTTAGACAAAATTCAAAATGTTTAAAGTACTCATTAGACCAAGAGGTGAGGGAAACTCCTCCTACGAGGCACCCGTTTGAGACAAACAACACTGGAATTCCACTCACTTTGGAGGGATTTTCTATCATTTTCTGTTGTGTCTTCAAGAAGAAAATAAAATATACCACGTGGGACAAAGGCAGCAAAAAGACAAAATCAAACTAACCTGATGGGGTTAGAGTAATCTTCTTTACTTTATCCAAATAAAAACAAGTTTTGGATGTACATACACTAAGAACAATATAATTTCTAGTGAAAATGATTTTAACAATTTCTATTAACCTTTAAAAAGCTCTTTTCCTTTAGTATATCAGCTCCATAATCAGTGGCGGGTGGTGCTCCATAGAAATCCATGCGTCATGCATGTAGATTAGGGGGCACATGGAGCAGGGGGGAGGGGGCCCTAACCTCATTGTACCTTTAAACTAAACACTCACCTGCTCTTTCACCCTTCAAAGTGTCCCATACGTTGCAGTTGAAGTCGTCATATCCCGCTAGTAACAAACGACCACTTTTAGAAAATGCTACCGATGTGATACCGCAAATGATGTTGTCATGCGAATACATCATCAACTCCTGGTCTGCACGCAGGTCAAACAGCCTACATGTTGCATCATCTGAGCCGGTAGCAAAGGCGTGCCCATTGGGGAAAAACTGAAACAAAATGAAATAAACATCATCATAATAGCAGAGCTACTAAATACACGCTTTTCTTTTCCTGATTAATGACACAGCTCCTTAACCATCTGGGTCTGCAACTCAATTTATGGCCTCATTCGCATAGACGTATGTAAGCATGTGTCTGTGCAAGGACCATCTTTGCCTGCATGGGATGCAGAGATTTACCATGCACCCATATGCAGGCAGTCCCATTCATGTTAACTGGGTTGCACAGACATAACCGCTGCTCCCAATTAGATTTCTGTGTGAGCGCCTTTCCCCCGAATGTAGAGCGTGTGCAAGTTCAGGGACACACACCAACACACATGTCAAATTGGAAGCAGCGGCTGTCTCTGTTGAGCCGCTGCATTCCAGTTGACATAATTGGGACTACCGAGCAAACAGCCCTCGGAGGTACAACTAGGTACCTCTATTTGAACAAGGCCTAGAAATACAAAGATGTAAAATGCCACAAGAGCATTAAAAACTTACTTTGCAGCAAAGAGCCAGGAATATGCAACTGTGTGTTCCTATTTCTCCACACCCAAATAAATCAATTTACTGGGAAATGTGATGGACTGAAAATGTAAGTAAGGCTACTTTCACACTGAGGCGCTTTGCAGGTGCTATAGCGCTTAAAATGGTGCCTGCAGAGTACCCTGAAAGAGCCTCTTTCACTCGTGTGAAAGCCCGAGGGCTTTCACACTGGAGCGGTGCGCTGGCAGGACACTCAAAAATGTCCTGCCAGCCGCATCTTTGAGGTGCTGTAGGAGCGGTGTATACACCGCTCCTTAAACGCCCCTGCCCATTGAAATGGGCAGCGCCGCCAAACCGCTGCTGCAGTGGCCTTTGCGGGCAGTTTTAACCCTTTTTCAGCCGCTAGCGGGGGGTTAAAAGCACCCGCTAGCAGCCAAATAGCGCCGCAAAATCGATGGCAAAGCGCCGCTAAAAATAGCGGCGCAACGCACCAGTGTGAAAGTAGCCTTACGGAAACGCACTGTTTCCTCAGCAATCGATTGCATTGCTTGTGTGCCTGTATCGGAGGGGCTGGTCAGTAACATGAACAGCTTTTCACTCTGCTCTGAACAGCTCAGTCTCTCCCCGCCCCCATGATTTGTGACTGGGAGGAGGTGGAGCTTGAAATCACGCATATGCCCTGTCCGTCTCACATAATAAAAAGAAAGGCAAGTTACAAAAAAAAATAAAAAAACAAAACACACAACACATGCAAAGATATATATATATATATATATATATATATATAAATAATCTTTCTTGACATCACCCGTTAAAAATAAGGGGGTCCCCCAGATACCATTCTCCCACAAAAGAGTATTTGTACACCTACTCACAAAAAGAAAAAAGTCACACAGAAATCCTTTTCTCCGAGTTCATTGAAGGACACCGCTTACTTCATCACAAATGGGTTTGATGTGGCCACCTTCAGGAGCAGGACGCGAGATGCAACTAAACTAAAAGCAGGCCTAAAGGGCGGCTTTCTGGTGGTTGCCAAAACCCCTATTTGCAAGCCAGGATTCAGTTAGTAGCCAGCAGTGCCAGTATGAGAACACCAAAAAAAGACTGGGCGGGTGCCGTGTCCTTCAACCAACTCAGAACTTTTTTTTTCTTTACGGTGAGTATAATACTCCAGTTTTCCCCATCTTTCATTGACGGATAGCTTACTTCTTTACAGATGGGAGTTCCCAAAAGCAGTGCCCGAAAGACAGAAAAAAAAGGGGGCGGGCCCATAACAGAACAGGGAACCGACCCCACGCTGAACTCAGACGGTCACCTGTAAAACTTTTCCGGCAAGCTAGCATCCGCAGAGGCAGCTACAACAACCTTGTAAAAAGTAGGTAAAAGTATGAACTGATGACCAAGTACCTGCCTTGCAAACTTGCTAACAGAAGCAGAAAGCAGACGAAAATCCCAGGACACTCCAAGAGCCCCACTGCCAGAAGAAGCGTAGGCCTGGATCACCATCCTACCAATCCAGCTGGAAACAGTGGAAGACGAGGAAGCTAGACCTGGTCTAGAACCCTCCGGAATGATGAGCAGAGCATCAGACTTCCATTTGGGTGCTGCAACTGAGTGACAGACTAAAAGGCCCTAACCACATTCAAGCAAAGAGCCGATTTTATCAGATGAGACAGATATAGACGCAAGGTCCCCGTTAAAGCGGTTGTATAGTCTTTTTTGGTACTTTTAACTACAGGTAAGCCTATAAGGCTTACACCTGTAGGTAAAAATATCTCCTAAACCTTTACAGTTTAGGAGATATTCCCCTCGCAATGAGCCGCTGACTGAAGCGGCGAATGCGCACAGGGGATTCTCGGCTGAAGGCCTGGCAGATGCCGGACCTTGCCGGAAAGTCTCCCACGCGCATACTTCGGAGTGACGACATTGCAGCTCCAGCCACTCACAGCGCTGGAGCCACAATACCTGGAAGACACACCGAGGCAACATGTCAGCTACCTCGGCGTGGACCAGGTAAGTTACCGATGCCTCGTTCTAAGGTAAGTATTTCATGAGCTAGTATGCGGTGTATATATATATATATATATATATATATATATATATATATATATATATATATATAAAATCATATTCTGGGACTATACAACCGCTTTAAGATGAAAGGCCGACACCACCTGTGGCAAAAGAGAAAGCCTAGGACGAAGAACCACCTTGTTCCATGCAGAATAAATTATATATATATATATATATATATATATATATATATATATATATATATATATATATATATATATATATTTTTTTTAAAAGTAGTCGCTTACAGAAGACAGCTGCAAGCACAGACACACAACAAGCCAAGTGAGAAATATCCTGTATATTCTTAAAAAGGAAGCATAGCAAGGCCGACAAAATAAGATTTAGGTCTGGGGTGATAAACGAGCCCCAGAGAGGAACCATCAAAGTAACCCCCCTGGATAAAGGTGCTGGGGGAGGAACCACCTGAGTAACCCCCTGGATAAAAAGGTGCAAACCAGAAAAAAGGAGGCCAAGAATTGTTGAAAACAGGAGAAAAGCAGAAACCTGGCCCTCAACTGTACTGAGAGTTGGACAACAATACATGCCCCAGAATGCGGGAAACCAAAAACTTGCAGAGATGAATCCCCAAAACTCCCCCCAAAAAAAAACTTGTCCTTCAACAGCTATCAAACTTTGAGGGAGAAGGTCCAAGTGAAGCGGAAGACACAAAAAGATGCATCTGGGACCAGCTGAATGACATTCACGAACCAAGCTGATCGGGCAACCCTCAGGAAGCGTCATCCAACGAGCAACAAAGGTGGACCAGGACATTGATGGGGAGGCTGAACTCCCTTAGGGACCAGCGACCATAAACAGATAACTGATCCATCAGGCCCCCATCTGGCGATAAGTCATTACAATGCCATGATCAAGTGAGACAGGTGAAAGAAGATCCAGCGACCATGGAACTGTTCCACTTGGCCAGGATCCTCACCGAAAAGATCTGGTGCGACACTGCACATATAAAACCACTTCCAAGGATGCCACCCCGAGGCCCAGAATCCTCATGCCCAGTATAAGGAGAAAGGTGGTGAAGACGCAACCTCCAGAGTTTCTCATGCTTAAGAAAAAACCTAGGACACAGACATGTTCAGGAGTCCCAAGTACATCAGACATGGAGAGGGAGCCAAGACCAACTTGTGCGGATGGAGGAACCAGTCAAGGGCCTGAAAAGTTCTGAGAAAGATGAACATGTTATGCATATGTGACCTCTTTGACCGATGGGTACAGAGGAGGAGCGAGATACCCACTATTGCAGAGGTAGATCATAAGTTGATAAAGGCTTTCTTGTAGGGGGTCGCATACAGAAAATTTTAATTGCCAGAACAACTTGGCCAGACGCAAACCAAGTCCTCTAGATCCAGAGCTTCTGTGCTTCAACTACAGCCCTACAAGGCATAGCCTTAATGGTGGCCCCTTTAACCCACAAAACATGGCAACAAACCGTTTGGCAAGCCCATCAGTGCAGTAGCTATAGAATACATATCTGCACGACAGAGTCTGCTTAGGAAGGGAGCACTGTCTGTCTACTGGTGGAGGGGAAGGTGCTAAATCTCTAAACAGGAGCAGCACTGAACACTGACTGGGGTCCAAGACGGTCAACCCTGTGGTGGTGACATACCAGAAAGACCCTGTTGGAGGTGTGCTCTACACTCAGCAATGCATCAATAGGACCAGGCAGCTCCCTACTGACAAGTGCCCCACCCACACGTTCCAACAAGCCCCACCCAGCTGTTTAATGGAAGTCGCAGGGCTGTTAAGCAGCCGGCCCATGGCTGAAGACAGGTGGGCTGCGAAACTAGTGCAGCTATAGTACAACGTATCTTGCCCTGCACTCCTGTGCCATAGATCCTGCAGAACCAGTGACTACCCAGACTGGTGGGAGAAATGTAAAAAAATAAAAAAAGACTGCCTCCCTGTCATACAGCCACATGACAGGGTTGCTAAATAGAGCACTGAGCCCGAGAGCACGGATTGATCGGGAGTCAATGGGCAAACCTTTTCCAGTCATGCCCCCTCGACAGAAAACAGCCAAATGGCAGGCTGCAATTCACACAGGTTGAATGTCAGCTGATTTCTATTAAACCGTCCGACACTCAACCTACTAGGCTTAGGTGTCCCACAATGTAGATCTATGTCAATCACAATGCCGGACGCATGCTAACCTGCAAGAAAAAAACAAAACCCTGCCGACACATCTAAACTACTCTAGCGCTAAATATAATTTTTCCATGGGTTGAGTATTTCCCAAGTGATGTCACTGACCATAACCATACTTAGTGAGGTTATTGGGATCCCAGTTATGTCAATGTCCACATAGTCAAGGATGTCACTTCAAGAACCCCACCCCATTTGCAAGACTTAACTTTACATATACAGGGCGCATTCATAACGTATTCAGACAGCCTTCACTTTAAATTTTGTTGCAGCCTGATACTAGTTATTTCAATTCCTCACCCGCCCCCATTAATCTACACTCAGTACCCCATAATGAGTGTGATAACAGAATTTTAAAAATGTTTGAAAATGTATAAAAAAGGAAAGAAGTCAAATATCACATTTGCACAAATATTCAGACCCTTTGCAACAACACTTGAGATTTAGCTCCGATCCCTCCCATTTCCTGGTTGTTTCTATACCTTGTTCGGAGTCCACCTGTGGTAAATTAAATTAATGATTTGGAAAGGCACACAACGCTCTATAAAAAGGCCTCACAGCTAGGGTTGCCACCTCATCCCTTTAAAACAGAACACATATGAAGTACACAGGTTCTGTGGCTGATTTAATGCAGGTAAGGCACCAAATGAGTCTAATTACCACCTTAATTAGCCACAGAACCTGTGTAATTCAGATGTGTTCTGTTTTAAAGGGATGAGGTGGCAACCCTACTCACAGCTGACAATGCATACTGTATCAAAGCAAAAGCCATGAAATCAAAAGGAACTGCGGTGGCTGCCGCATCCCACTGTGTCCAATCACAGCTTGGGCAGGGCTCCAGGCAGAACCCACATGTCCCCCCTACACCGCATGCTCAAAATTACGTACCGGTCCGCAATTTTGCGCAGCCGGGCCGCCCTGCATATATGCAGTGGGCAGTCTGGAAGCGGTTGATGAGGGGGAAAAAAAAAAGGAATTTAAACAACTGTAGTATCAGGCTGCAACATAGAATTGAAAAAGTGAAGGAAGTCTAAATAAATACTTTATAAAATAAACAGTACACACACACACACACACACACCATGAATAAAAAAAAAAAAACACCTTCTGTTGGAGCAATAAATATATGTAGCAATATAGATATACTGTATATTATTAGTGGCGTGCCTACAAAATAAAATACACAATGGCATGTTACATTCCTAATGCATCAGTTTATCATTATAAGGGGCAGGTTGTGTCCTGTGCTCGGGAGGCAAGGGTGAAGCACCCCAACCCAGGTGATCGGGGGTTGGAAATGCAGAGCACGCACAAGGAGGGAGAACGGGCTCAGAGCATGATGGTAATCGGTACACCAGCACTCTTAGCTGCTCATCTGTGCTGCTCATCTGTTCCAGATTAGATCAGAACGGACCCTTGGCAGAGAGTAGAAGTTGTGACTTTGCAGTGGGTGAGTGATGCAGTGTGCTTTGTTGCGTCATGGTCCCCCTTTACAGGAATATAAAACATTTTTTTTCAAAGGTGAACTAAACGTTTAAATGTGATGGCTGTATTTGTTTTCTTTTTCCCCCAGTTTCGTTTTGAATACTGCTTTAATACTCATCTCTGTGTTGCTACAGGTTATGTTCAACTTACACAGACTGCATTAATATCGGACACGTGTCCAGTAAATGACTGCCTGCACATTCCATCGCGGATGTCCCACAGCTTAGAAGAAGCATCACAAGCGCCAGAGACAAAAGTCCTCATGTCGGGGCTCAGAGACAAGCTCATCACATCTCCAGTATGTCCGGTGAAGGTTGTGGTCTGCTGCCCAGTTTCTATATCCCACAGTGCACTGGAAAAAAAAAAGGACAAAAAAAAAAGGACAAAAAAAAAAGGAAAAAAAAGTGAACATTCATCTAAAACTACAATCATTACACTTAGAAGCTCAATTTGTTTGCCCGTTAAAAAGAACAATAACAATCATGCAAACTAAGGATTTTTATAGCATTTAAATCTTGACCATAGTTACAGTGGAAAGAATAAGTATTGGAATTACCTGGTTTTCTGCAGTAATTTGTCACAAAATGTGATCCAATCCTCATCTCAGGCCAGTTTTATGCAAATTGGATGTGTTTTATCCACATCCAATTCGCATAAAAATTTGCACGGATAAACAGAAGAGAACCAGGCTGCCAAGCTGAAACCGTGGCCACATGAGTGACTCCAGCCTTAGTCACAACAATAGACAGATACAATGGGGTTGATTTACCAAAGCGAGAGTGCAAAATCTGGTGCAACGCTGCATAGGAATAATTTCAGTTCCAGTTTTTTGTCAAAACTTAAAGGGGTTGTAAAGCCTCGTGTTTTTTCACCTTAATGCATTAAAGGAGTTCTCCAAGCTAAAACTTTTAACCCCCGCTGTGCCCGGGCTGTAAAACTATACAAAATAAACTTTCACTTACCTGCCTACGATCCCCCGTTGTTCCGATATCGCCATCCCGTTCTCCGGTCCCGGTCTGTTCCACTTCCTGCGGGTCGGTGACTCACAGTGCGCTCAGCCTATCAGCGGCCGCAGCAATGTCCCGTCGCGGCCGCTGATAGGCTGAGCGCACTGTGAGTCACCGACCCGCAGGAAGTGGAACAGACCGGGACCGGAGAACGGGACGGCGATATCGGAACAACGGGGGATCGTAGGCAGGTAAGTGAAAGTTTATTTTGTATAGTTTTACAGCCCGGGCACAGCGGGGGTTAAAAGTTTTAGCTTGGAGAACTCCTTTAAGGTGAAAAAACACCTTGCAGTGTCGGCAATGTTTTTTTTTTCTTTTATGGAAAGCAGCTTCTTTTTCCAGTGTTCCTCTGACATTCATATGCTACCTGTTCAAAGACTTGTGTATGGTAGGCCCAAAAAATGGATATTTGCCAGTTCGTGATGTCTTCAAGCCTTTAGCTCAGGGGTAGGCAACCTTGGCTGTTTTGAAACCACAAGACCCCCCCCACCAATCACGGGCATGACTCCTAGAGGCAGAGGCATGGTGGGATTTGTAGTTTCACCACAGCTGGAGGGCCAAGGTTGCCTACCCCTACTTTAGCCATTACTCTTGGGTTCTTCTTTACCTCTGAGTATTTTGTGTTGTGCCTTGGGAGTCATCTTGGCTGGGAGCCCACTCCTAGGAAGAGTAGCCACAGTACTTAATGGTCTCTATATTTGTCTGACGACTGATGCCTAAACACTCCAAGATTGCTTTGTATCTCTTTCCAGCCTCATGCTGATCAACTACTCTTGATTGGATGTCTTCCGAAAGCTTCTTTTTTCTGATGCATGGCTCACATCAGCTGATGCTTCTTATGAACAGCAATCTTAAAAAGTTTGCGTGTCTCATCAATGAAAAGTAGTTCTAAGCCCTGGTTCACACTGCTGCGTTTTGACATTCCAAATCTGCGGCATTTGCCGGCAGTGACACCGTTCTAATAGGTTCGACGCCGCATCTGCGGTGCTGCACCCATTTCAAAAAGTAGTTTCTGTACTACTTTGTGAATTTCGGCCCGCGAATAAAAAAAAATAAAACACAGCATTTTAGCTTGTACATGATTGGATGAGACCATCAGTAGAGCTTCCCCTCATGTCAGATCTTTCCCTCAGATCTACAGCGACTGCATATACAAGTGTACTTATAGTGCAAAATTGATTTGCCTTTAGTAAATAACCCCCATTGTGTTGGTCGATTGCTGCGATGTAGACAAGGCTCAGATCACTTTTTTGGGCAAATTACTGCAAAAAAATTGTTAAATGCCAAAAGGTGAGGAGCTGGCAAACACTGGTAGAACAGCCCATATAACATCTCCTGCTCCCAGCAACCCTCAGTTATTTAGCAAGCAAGCAATCAGGGGAAAATGCTAGGACAAAAAAAGGACAGTGTCTTTTACTATACCTCTTGAAAAAGGATTTTACACACACACACACACACACACAAGCCAAAAATCCTTATATCCCAATCATACAATACATGGGCTACTTTAAATCTTGACCATGAAACGCCCCAAAGCAACACAACTGAAGGGTGGAACAGCCAACAAAGCTAGCAGGTCCAAAACAAGACAACCAGGTCTCCGAACGTAAAGAGCAGCTCAAAGCACCTTACCACCGAAGTTGGAGTCAGCTGCAGCCTGTATATCCACTTAGCAATACTTTACAAATGTGTGAACTGAAAACCAGGTGGTGGCCTTGTATCTGAGAAACAGATGCCTGGTGCTGAAAAGCCCAAATGGCACAGACTAAAGGAGGCAAATGAGCCTCAATACGGAAAGGAATTATTCCTATACGTCAAGTCGTAAGAGTACAGTGATAGCCTGCCTAATGTATATAGGAGATAGATGGTGATGCAGAACAGCCTTCGTGAGAACCCACAGACGGGACAAACCGAGAATCTGATGGTTGGATGGATGCAGTGGTCAAGAGACAAAATTCGCACTGCGTATACCACATCTAAACAATGTAAAGATCTTTGGGTGCTTTAGAGCAGGACGCAGGCGGAGGGATGATCCCCCGATTAAGGCAGAAGACCAAAATCTCAGGGAGAAATGAGGCTTGGGGCCTCAAAAGCTTTCTGAACAAATGAAGGGATTTTTACTGGATAAGGCACCAGTTCCAAGACCCGTGTCACTGGAGCAATAGCCACAAAAACTACCCTGTGGATAAGGTTGGCCCAGGGGAGATTCCAAATAGGCTTAAAAAATATGGTTCTTTAATCCCAACAGGACTAAAATTAAGATTCCAAGACCAGATATGTGTAAGAACAAGGTGCCAAGCTCAACAAAGCAAAGAAGAGGTTATAAGGAGGGCCTCCAACCTCTTGTCCACTAGGTCTGCAGTCTGGGACATTCCCAAATGGAAATGGAAAGGGACTTATTGAAGTGAGAAAAAGGTCAGATCCATCACAGCACCTTCCACTTTTTGAGGTTGATCTCCTCTCCACTGTGTACTGCTGCATACATAAATTTTATCTAGTCCTGGCCAGTCCTTGTACAGCATATCCTATACTAAAAAGGTCAACTAAAAAATGACCCATTAGGTTGCTTTTTTGGAAGGGATTCCATACTGGGGACCTTCGGTCCAGTAGGTGAAAATGGTCCTAACTTCGAAGAGGAGAGCACCTTGTCTACCAAAATTTTAATAGTTTCTTTTAGCTTGGGAGAGATTGAAGGAGGCCACCCATCCTCCTAGGAGGAGTTAACAGACTCCAAGAATTTACTTTCCACTTCCTTATGAATGAATGAATGACTGACTTGTATAGCGCAACTCATGCAAACTGAATCGCCTCTGGGCGCTTTTTCCAGCCAGAGTCTGCTTGGCTGGTGCAGTCATTTTACCCCGTAGGATCATGACACGCTTGGGACACACAGTCATACACACAGATATACATATATATACTGGGCCAATTTGGACAAGATCCAATTTACCTACCAGCATGTCTTTGGAGTGTGGGAGGAAACCGGAGTACCCGGAGGAAACCCACGCATGCACAGGGAGAACATGCAAACTCCAGGCAGATGGTGTTGTGGTCGGGATTCGAACCAGCGACCCTTTTGCACCACTGTGCTGCCCACTTATCAGGAAGCAATGCTTCTGCGATGGACAAGTCAGACAAGGATTCAGCATGAAACACTGGCTGGTGGCGCTTTACGTCTGCAGTCTCTATGAAAGCCGATATTTTTCCCATCAGGTGTGCCATAGAGGCTGCAAATTCCTCTTTAGTTAAAAAGGAGGAAGGACATTCCCAAGGAGATATAGGGAGACTCAGAAATATGGAGACTGGAGGCCCAGAGACCGAGGTATAGAGGAACCATTATAACCACATTCTGATCCTCTGCATGGTGTGTGCTGGCCCTCCGTCCTTGTCCCTCGGCCTGCCATTCATTATGAGGGCGAGAGGATCCCCTATGAGATGCCTGCAAGCTTAAAAAGAGGAACTCCATGCTCCTTTAGAATATATTAAAAGGCAGCAGCTACAAATACTGTGGCTGCTGACATTTAATATAAGGACACTTACCTGTCCAGGAATCCCGCAATGTCCTCCCCCTTCTTCAATCGGCTTTGGGTGCAGGCATCTCTAGTAAGGGAAACAGGAAGTGAAGTCTTGTTGTGTCAAAGCCGGTTTTCTACTGCGCATGCACAAGTTGTGCTGCGCCTTGTGAATGATCCCGTAGTCTTCTGGGACCTGTAATGTGTCCCAGAAGTCTGTGGGGCAGGAGGGGGCGTAGGTCCGGCTTCGTTCACCGTGGCCGAGTCGTGAGAGGGTACCTGTCAAAACCAGGCAGCCACTCCTCCTCCCCCCAAAGTGTGGCAAATGTGGCAGAGGGAAAGGGGATGGTACAAACAAGCGGCGCGTCCTCTTTTGGGTGGAGCACAGCTTTAATCAGTGCAGAGACAGTTTCTACGGTGTAGCCATCCTGTGTCAAATGGATGAAACTGCTGGGGAATCCAGTAAAGACTGATGCGGAGACGTGACCCACAAACTCAAGCAGAGAAACTGGAGCTACAGTATACCCGTTTGCAGTTTTTCAAAGTAATGTGCTCAGGATGGCGCCAGAATTAGGACCGTGTACCATATACTGAGTGCTGAACTATGCACACAGAATGGGCCCATTGTATGCCGAAATGTGTCCCAGGACTTTGTGCCACAATATGTCCCAGAATCACAAACGGTGCATGTTAGGTTTATAGCTGCAACCGAACGCTTTTAAAGTGGCGCATGCTAGGCCATGGCTGCAACAAACTATTTAAAAATATTTAAAGCAGGTACACATTGCTCCCTGGCCAACGTTCTCTTGTTGTCCACCCCCCTTGTGTCCAAGGCAGATGGCCTGGTGTCCAGGGGCTCAATCCCCTCTCCCAGGCTAGAGAAAGGATGGCAAAACGCCACTTCCACTCATAGCTCTTAAAAGGGCCTTTTATTAAAAAAAAAAAGTTTTCTTTATTGCATTTTAATCTAAATATGAGATCCGAGGTCTTTTTGACCCCAGATCTCATATTTAAGAGGACCATGCTTTTTTCTATTACAAGGGATGTTTACATTCCTTGTAATAGGAATAAAAGTGACCCAATTTTTATTTTATTTTTTTTAAACCGTGTCAAAATAAAAAAAAATTAAGAAATGTTTTTATTTATTTTTTAAGCGCCCTGGCCTGAACAGCTCACACGCAGAAGCGAAAGCATACATGATTGAAAGCATTGTCCTTTATAGATGCATAGTAAATATGGTTTGTATTGGTTTATACAATCAAGCAGTTAGGCAAAAATGCTACTGTATTCTAATTTACAGAAGAAAATAATGCAGGACAATCAGATATTAAAAGGTTATTTAAAATTAAACCGGATCACTAACCAAGTTGTATCTCCAGAACTCGTAACAATTTGGTTGTCATCTAGAAAACGGCAGCATGAAAGATAACCTAAAGGAAAAAAAAAAAAAAAGAACAGATAAAGGATCCAAAGAAGCAGGTTTGACAAAAAGTACAACATGCACTGATATTATTTAAATAAATAAAAAATAAATTTTGTGTCTACACCTAGCCTACAGTTTAACTTTGTTACAAACAGCTGTATTTATATACAAGGTATTTTCACTTTCAGACTGGAGCTGCTCTCTTTATTTACTTACCACTTGCAAAATGTGTTCATGGTAATAAAATGCGTTTACTGAACTCCTCCCTGATAACTCACAGAGCAAAACACGCTGCATTAAAGTGGAATCATTCTGTACATTGTGACAGGACAGCTATGTGATGTGAATGGTAGTGTATTGCCTAAGCATAGCACAAACAGACCTGAAAACATAACCTCAGTAACCTGGTTTATCAGGTCAGTTTACAGACAAAGTATAATGCCGCATACACACCATCACTTTATGTGATGAAAAAAAACGACATTTTCTGTGAAGTAAAAAACGACGTTTTTGAAACTTCAATTTTCAAAGACGAAGTTGCCTACACACCATCGTTTTTCTCACAATGTTCTAGCAAAGCGAGGTTACGTTCCACCACATTTTACCATTGAAGCTCGCTTCATAAGTAGCTTCTGGGCATGCGCGGATGAAAAAACGTCGTTTTAAACGACGTTTTTGCTACACACGGTCAATTTCTGTGAAGTAAAAGTTGACGTTTTGAAAAACGACACATAAAATTGAAGCATGCTTCAATTTCTTTTTCGTCGTTTTTTAGAAGACATAAAACGACGTTTTCCCCCACACACGGTCAATTAAAGTGACGTTTTTAAAAACGTCATTTTTTTTTCATCACATAAAACGACCGTTTGTACGCGGCATTAGAATTACACTGCTACAAGATCAAATACAGGTTTCCTGAAAGCTAAAACTAATTCTACCGTTTACTATGTTAGTGAGCAAAATGTGTTTTATTACAGCCTAGTGTATGTCCCCACTGAAAATGTATCCCATCATTTCCTGTCTAGAGGGGACACAAGAGGAAATCTCAACTAGGGAGAGAAAAAAAAACACTGTGTTTTCATTCTGTAGCAGGAAACTGGAGTACTAGATGACACCATTACAGACATAGGTTATGGACTGGCATCCTACTAACCCACTGGAATTTATTTTAACAGAGGGGAAGTGAGGGTGGACATACAGGTGCATCTCAAATAAATTAGAATATCAAGAGGCCTTCAGCTCATCTGCATTGTTGGGTCTGGTGTCTCATCTTCCTCTTGACAATACCCTACAGATTCTCTATGGGGTTTAGGTCAGACGAGTTTGCTGGCCAATCAAGCACAGTGATACCATGATCCTTAAACCAGGTATTGGTACTTTTGGCAGTGTGGGAAGGTGCCAAGTCCTGCTGGAAAATGAAATCAGCCTCTCCATAAAGATGGTCAGCAGAGGGAAGCATGAAGTGCTCTAGAATTTCCTGGCAGAGGGCTGCGCTGACTTTGGACCACTGAGCAACAATCCAGCCCTTTTTCTTCCTAGCCCAGGTAAGACGCTTCTGATGTTGTCTCTGGTTCAAAAAAGTGGCTTGACACAAGGAATGTGACAGTTGTAGCCCATGTCCTGGATATGTGTGTGATGGCTCTTGAAGCCCTGACACCAGCTGCAGTCCACTAAGGTGAGTGGTTTTGGTACTTTCTTCCCCACCTGTGACCTCTGATAAGTTGATCAGTGCTTCACCAAACAGAATATTCCTTGGAACAGCATGTGCGTCAAGTGCCTTTTACAGGCAAATTCCACTGTCCAAGCCTTTAGCCATAGAATTTTGCACATATGAATGAAGATTCGAGCCATTCTGGATATTTGTCTCATTCTGTGTTGCCAACCTACCAGATTGAGATTTACTGGCACGACACCCAAAATTTACTAGCACAGTCAAGCTTTTGCTGGCATTTGCAAAAAAGTTACAAAATTACAGTTTTAAGTGCAAATTTCAGTATTTAGGCTACAAACAACAAGTACAATATGCAATTTGCAATGTCATTTAAAGCAAATATTAAAAGGAAAAAAAAAACATATTTCTTTTCGATATCGCAAGTAAGTAGCTCAGGAACAGGAAGCGGGAGGGCAAGAAATTAGAATGGACGGACGGGCACAGATGAAATTGACTCTCACAGGGACACAGTATGCAGCAGAACAGATGATGACACTTCGACACATGTCCCCTCCGGAGTCACAATGACAGTCTTTCTCCGTGCCAGGTGGTCCCTTCAGTCCAAACAGCACCGACAGTCCCGCTCCTGGCTTGCCTTGCTCCTGTCCCACAGACAGACAAGGTTTCAGCAGCTCCTCTTGCATCATGACATCACTCTCAAACACTGCCTTCCCCAGACGTGCCCAAACACAGGCACTCAGATGGTCTTGGATAGCGACAGACACATTTTTTACTGGCAACCTTTTCCTATCCCTGGTGTTTCCTGACAAGAGAAAAGTGCCTGTTTGTTTGTGGCTGCCAGTAAAAATATTGATGTTGGCAACACTGGTCTCATGATGTGTTTCAGGGTCTAACTGGTCTTTGTAGCAAGGAGCACTGGAATGGCAACGTATGTCAAATATAACGAGATTTCCAAGCTCAAACTTACCAACCAGTCAGCGACCATTTTAGTTTTGCCAATGCAAAAAGCAGGTAGCAGTGATGTGCTGAAAAGATAAGGGACATGCTTGATGTCCAGAGAGGCTATAAAATCTCCTTGGTGAAGGGAGACCGTGACAGACCTGAAAGATTAATGCATTTAGGTGACTTCAGATCCAAGAGAGACTGAAAGCCCCATTTGACGTCGGGAATAGTGGACAGGTTGGAGTAGAAACCATGAAATCTGGAACCATAGCAAAATGGAGGTCTGTTAGCCTTTGCAAAGACACAGCCAGGATGGAGGATGTGAAGCAGGTTGGAGACAGAGAGCTCTAGCATGTAGCTTCTAGCCACACCATGTCTTTTACCCATCCATATGGTGTGCATTCAGTCCAAGTGTCCAGAAAAGCCAAAAGAGTTCCCCCTAACTTTGGAAAGCGGTAGATTTGGAGGTCCAGGATCTGCGATTGCCGATGGCTCCTGGACTTCAAGGCCTGAGAAAAACAAGATTAACTCTTCTTGGCTTCAGATGCAGTTTTGCTTGTTTGAGCCTCAAGTTTGCTGGGGCAAAAGAGTACCATAAACATATTTTAACTGTATATTTTTCCAACTGTAGGAAGGCCAATTTGAATTCAGGTATACTAGGGAACTTCTATTCTTTAAGCGTTCAGAACCATGATGCCCATGTGGAAGACCTAGGTAACTTCCTTCAGTATAAGATTACCTGTTTAAACATAGCCATTACCTAAACTGATATATCTTACCAGTGTGTCCTGGCAGCTCTCTGCTCACTCGCACATTGCCTTCTCTTGTCTTCAGGTTGTAAATGGAACAGATGTTGTCTAGGCCTCCACAAGCTACGTAATTTCCAGATGGAGCATAAGCACAGGTCATTACCCATGAGGACCGCAAAGGAATAGCATGCATCTACAGGTACAAAAGGTAAAAAAAACAACATTAAAATCTTTAAAACTCAACATCCAAAAAGGACATTACACTGCTTGATTTTGCAGGGCCAATGCCCTTTTTCTTTTCTCTTTAAGGGCATTACAAGGCCAAACCGAGCCCTCTAATTTACACAGAACTTTTGACCACATGGCTCTGGTATCTGACCATAATGTTCAAAGTTTGCAAGGCCAGACAGTTAACAGGGCAGCAACTGTCAGATATTAAATGACCTGATTAAATAGTCAGAGAAGCACACTCATAACAGTACTGTGTAAATTCTGCGGCAACTATAACTGCCAGCATTTTTTTTAAATGGCAAGACAGAAGAGCCAGCTGCACTAGATGCCTTCCCAGGGGGAGCAGCTGCAACATATAGTGAAGTTATAAAAGAGTGGTTACAAAATAATAATTGGTGGTGATGACCAATTGTATGCATTCTCATTTACAAAATTAGCTGCCCCAACTATATATAGGCAAGCAAGAACTGCATCATTGTTCGCTATGCACAATCATACTACTCAATCATATAAAGCAACCATTAAAATATCATTTTAGAATCTAGCAAGTACTTTACCTTATTTGTTGTATAGCTGTCCCAGATAATTAATTTTCCATCTTGAGATGCACTGACTAATAGCCTAAAGACAAAAGGCAACACATTTAGAACCGAGAAGCATTATCATACATCCCGCAACAGACACTTTGAAGGCGCATGTTATCTGTAGTTCTACTTTCAGATAGAATACTACTAAACAGTCAAATGTTACCCGGTAAACTTCATATACGACTTATTTTGGAAAACATCATCAGTATATAGGAGAAAAAGACTGTTAAGGTCCATTTCACACCAATGGGCCAATCAGGTTCCCCACTTCGTTTTTTTAGGCAGACCGGATCATACCACCTAATGTTCTCTATGGGGAGGTGGATATAAACTGATGTGTGTCCATTTAGACCCACCTGCACCTGATCCCATCTGCCAAAAACAGACAGATGGGAATCCGTTCCCCAGCCTCCTGGCGGATCAGACGACAGTTGGATGGATTCGGGCATGCAGGCCATTTCCATCCGACCATCCCATAGAGAACAGCGGGTTGTGGCTGCTCCACTGACCAGTCATCCGCCTGCTCAGCGTGCAGATTCCCGCTGAGCAGGGGGAATTGCTCGACAAGAGTCCGCCCCGTGTGCAAGGGGACTTACCATGTCTGCAAAAAGGAAATGGTAGGCATCTGCATTTTAATAGTTACCACAGATATAAAAAAAAAATACATGTTGTAAGTTTGGCTAGTAAATACAGAGAGAGTAAAATTTTACAAGTTACTGCAAGGTGAAACAAGATGGGATCTGATGCAACTAGAATAAAATAGAGTTCTGTAGCATTGCTCTTCTAATGGCATTATTATTAACGCATAGCCTGAAAATCGCTGTCATATGTATACATATTGCTGTCCAAGTATATTTCAGGATGATAAAATATGAAAATCGCAGAGATAAGTCTTGGTAAAAACAAGCTTTCTGTGAGAAACCGTTTTAAGAAAAAAAAAACTGCAATTTTGTGATCCTCAAAGCCAACCCATCAAGAGACCCATCCATTTAATCAAACTATTGCACAACCATATCTGAATTTGACTTAAAGTGCTATTAAACCCTTGTTTTTTTATATTACACGTTTCTTATAAATTAAGTGATGAGGCTAACCTTTTGTTGTGAAGCCATGGCTTTATAGCATTTTTTGGCTGCCTCTTGTCAACTTCTGGCAGTCTCCTTTGCAAGTGCCCCCTAAGGATTGGTTTCCACTTGTGCGACTTGTCTCATTCTCTGAGATTTCCGATTGCGCATGCGCAGTCCAGGCTGGCCACTATCCGATAGGGGACCCATATTGATAGAACACCGGCACAGTATGCCAGACCTTCAGGACGTATGCGCCGGTGACGTCACAGACTGCATCCAGGGGGAATATCTCCTAAATGGTGCATGTTTAGGAAATATTCATATTACCTACAGGTAAGCTTTATTACAGGCTTACCTGTAGGTAAAAATCATAAAGCAGACTTTACTACTGCTTCACCATTGCAGCTTCACCATCAGTCGACTGCTATGATTGGCTCACAGCAGTCACATGTCTAGGAAACGGTCTCAATGGTTCCAATCAGAATACGTGACAGAGCCGTCAGTGGCAACTTGGTAAGAGTGGTGGGAGCACGCTCACAGCACACAACCCCATGCTGCCATGGAGGCATAAGTGGGGTTACTGGGTGTTAAACATACTCTCTTTGCCAACGCATATATACGTTATGCAGTCAGCAATAAGTTAAACAAACTTCCATTAAACAAGCATACTTCAAACTAGAAAACAGCACTAAAGCATCTTCAAAAAAAAAAAAAAAAAAAAACACATACCTTGAGTCTGAACCCCAGTGCATGGCATAAATTTTAGCTAAATGACCTCGCAATGTGCGTCGAGTTCGCATCTGGATCCGACCTACGGAGTCCAAGCTGGTCGTGATCTAATGTAAAGAACAATGTAAAGCGTTGGAAGAAAAACGTTTAAAGAACTCACATACATTAATAAAACACTGCAATTTTTCTATGTACCTGAACAAGAGTTGTGTCGCTGCATGCCTTCCTGGCATCCTAATGGGGGAAAAAAAACAAAAAGGAAGAGGATTATTAGTTGTTAATGGACATAAATTTGCTTATCCAAAGGAAAAATGCTGCCTAACAGAAGTACCATGCAAACAGATTGTCTTGTCTACCATCTCAGTAGTCAAATATTTATGTTGCACAAGGCACCGACATTTTCATGGTTTTTAATTACCCTTTGAACTACACACAGAAAAGCATCAATATTAATTAGGAGAAACTTCGAAAATCACCAAAAGATCATAGAAGTTTGGCATGTCAATTTTAACCAAGGTCCTCTAAGGCTAGGTTCACATCACGATTTTTACATCCGATAATCGGACCGTTAAATCGAATGGAATCGTATATGACAAAATCGTATGTAAATTTTCCATCCGATTTTCACTAAAAAAATCGGATCCTGATTTTAAATAATGTCTGGCAATGGCCATAAAGTTTTGGCTATTTGAATGTTTTTTTTTTCTTTTGTACAATTCTTGAAGTTTCTAGCTCGTTCCAGTGTCTAGTGCGCATGCGTAATAAATAAACCGGGTACGATTTATCGGATAAAAACGCACAGTCATCCAATTTATTACAATTTAGATTGACCACAATATAAAAAAAAAAAATCGGACACGATTTTAATACGATTTCAAATCAGGACCAAAAATCGTGGTCAAACACGATTTTTGATGCGATTTTAAATTGTATCAAATCTGATGCGGATCAAATCGGATGCACTTGGGGACCTACATTAATGAATGGAAGTGAATGGATACGTTTTGCCATACAGATTTGTACGATTTTAAACCTAAAAATCGTGAGAACAAGTAGGATGATAAAATCGTGGTGTGAATGCACCCTTACACTTGTCCACTGCTATTGCATATTAATAGTTTCATTTTTTGTGGTGCAGTTTTCATAAATCTTCTATGTTTTCTAGGAGAGGATATCGTGTGTGAAGGTCTAATCATATCGGTCAGCTGGCTGATATTTTTTTTTGGTAAATTCCTCTGACATTTTAAATGGGCAATCTAGTCTTCAGCAAACTGGCAGCGGAGGTAATATCTGACACCTAATCCCAACCCTTCATCTTTATCCACTGTTGGAGTGCTGCAACACACCCAGCCAAAGACTTACTCTTATTTGATTCCGCAGCTGCTCCGCTTCTTGCCGTAACTGCTCCAACTCACTCATTTTGATGATGTGCAAAAGCTACACACCTTGGCCACCAACTTCAAGAACGGATCTGAAAGAGAAAGAAAAACAGCATTTTCAAAACGATGGCATTTTTTTTTTAAGAAGACTTGCATATATATTAATCTATCAGTAATGGTTGCAAGGCAAAGACAGAGTTGACCATAGGCCTGCAAAACATTGCTAAACAACACTGGTCTGAAGAATGCCAGAAAGTTATTTTTGGAAAAGACAGGACTATCCATGGTGCCGGGGAGAAGAGGACAGCGTAGTGCAGCCTTTTCATCACCTGCACCTAGAATTAAGGGGCATTTACCCTTGCAGTGCAGAGACACTGCAGCCAATACTAGGCGAATTTTAGCAACAGAAGACGAGCCGTCAATCCAGAACCTCATGGGCAGGTTTTTTCTTTAGAACGTCACTTGCTTCTACCATTTTTTCAATAATGTACAATACACTGACTAAAGCACTGATCTGCAAATGATATACAAACTTCAGATGCCCAAGTAGCAGAATATTTAATATGTTAAAACGCAAAAAAGGTGGCAAATTTGACAGCAGAAGGGGGTGGAGGCAGACAAGCGAAGCGTCCCCTTTTGGGTGGAGAAGTACCCTATTGCTGCATCTAACTCTCCAGTCAAGTATACTGTACGTGTTTAAGGCAGGGGTGCCCAACCAGTGGCCCGCGGAGCCCTCTAATGTGGCCCGCGACCGCCTGCTTTGGAATGGCTGGTTGGCAAGCCCATATTGCAGGTTGCCGACCTGCCATGCCAGAGCATCAGTGTTGTGAATGAAGCCGGCGTGAAAGTGCCAGAAAGTGCACCACACCTTCAGGATATAAAAGACGTCTATGCCAAAGTGCAGTTAACCTTCGGGAAAACCATAGGTACACTGCGCCACACCCCTGGTGTGGGTAGACCGCAAACCATCAGTGTAAAAGCAGCCTTAGGCCCCTTTCACACGAATGGTCCGACCCAAACAGACCTCTATGGAGCGGTAGATGTAAACAGACTTTTGTCCATTTACACCTGCCTACCTTCAATCCGATCTGCTAAAAAAAACAGAAGTGGATCCGATCCCTTCCATCTGATTGGATCAGAGGGCCCATAGAGTAGATTGGGCTGCATCTGCCTTGCATATGCAGACTGGACACAGACCCGTCATCTGCCCACTCCATTCATTGTGGCCTTTGACTGGTTACTAAGTCGCTTAAGTGGCCCTTTGTCTTCTTCACCCCTGGTTTAGGGGCCGTGTAGCTGTTGCATGGCTGACAAACTCTGACATGCAGCCATCTCTCCATGCAGACACTGCATCTGCTTTCCCCTTGGAGCTGCCTGCACACAGCTCCAGGGATGCGGATGCCAAATTACAGGTAGCCTGCATGCAGTTACAGATGCTAGCAGCTGTCTGAACGAGGTCCAAGCAAAATTATTAACGTCTCATGCACAATTGGATTCGATTTTATTTTTTTAAACGTGCATTGATAACCAAGTTAGTGGGGCCCAAGTATTTATATTGGAATAACTACAATTACTGAAGAAATTGCATAAATGATATCCTGTTTATAATACTTGGGGTCTATTCACACCAACTCATGTGCAGGGAGATGCAGCAGGACAATTGCAGGGCTATTTATTTTATTTTTAACTAACTTTAACGAATGTTACACAGTGACGTTTCATACATTTTCCATTGGCGGTGCGAGGAGGTAATTGCCTTGCACTGAGCTGTATTGAAAAAGTATGGCCTGCTGTACATTTTCAGCACACATGTAGGAGACAAGGAATGTTGTCTTGTCTTTTGGTGGAATAGCACTGGAATAGCTGCCCAAAACCGTCTCTCCACAACTAGCGTGAATGGGCCCTAAAACTTATTTGGGTGTAGGCAGTCCCATTCATGTCAAATGAAAAACAGCCACTGTTCCCAGTTTGGCTTTCCTGCTGGTGCACGTTCCTGAACTCACACTCTACGAGTTTGGGGACATGCAACAACACAATGTCAACCTGGAAGTGGCAGCTGTGTCCGTGCAGCCACTGTGCCCCAACTGACAAGCATGGAACTGCCTGCATGGGGATGTACAGGGGTTACAGGGAGGCCAGGCAAACATGGCCCTCATATGCCCATACGCATTAAGATCTTCACCCTAGAGGAGAAAAAAAAAAAAAGCCTGCAGCTACAAATACTGGACACCAACCTGTCCAGGGATCCATTGATGTCCTCACCTGGACAGGTTCCTTGCCGGTTTTCATGTCACTGGTGCCTGCATGTTTACTGTGGG
The DNA here is from genome assembly GCF_905171775.1 of Rana temporaria. NCBI lineage: Eukaryota > Metazoa > Chordata > Amphibia > Anura > Ranidae > Rana > Rana temporaria. Next base: position 178,406,275 of record NC_053492.1, read on the forward strand.
AATCCGGCTGTGACTACTTGTAGCTTTACAGCCAACTTTCCACTGCGCTTTGTGAATGATCCCGCAGCCTTCTTGGACCTGTGCTGTGTCCCAGAAGACTGCAAGCAAACTTCTGCTCGTAAAGGTGATTGAAACAGAAGTGAGAGTGGAGACCTACAAAAAACTACATTCCCGCTGCCCTCAAAAAAATGTTATTTTTCAAAAATGTAAGAGGGGGGTTTGATGGACATAAAGCAGAACTTCTTCTTTAGGGTGGAGTTCCACTTTAATTATGCCCGTGTGAACGAGGCCTAGAAGAATTATTGAACAACATGAAGGAAAATGGAAAATTTTTAATATGAATTAAAGGCTAACATTTGTTACACCTTTCCTTACTTTTTGAGCTGCTTCTGCCATGAACTTTCCCTCTCTATTCTGCACCAATGGCAGAACATCCAACATTGTCTAGTTTAGAACCAATACTGTCATCTTAAGGATCAGCATTGACATCTCAGCATACACACATAGCCGGTTACAGATATACGCGCTGATGTCACGTGGCTTCGCCAATTATATTTCATCATGTGACCTGTGACTTCAAAGGCTAAAAAAACACACACACACACGAGGCCAAAGCCAGTAGTGATAGAAAGGAAGACAGAATAATATAAAAAGGCTTCTTGGTTCTATGCTGAAGCAAATATCAGTAGACCTGCCAACACCTCCAGGGCTGGAGGCGAACCTTTGAAGTTATTGTAAAGTTAAAGCGGAGTTCCACCCTAAAAACAAACTTTTTATGAACAGCTTGCCTTTAATGTAACAAAAAAAAAAAAATCTGCCTAGTTCCTAGTCCAAGGTGGTAGAAAATCCTGTCCTAAAACCCCATTGCCTCCTGAGAAATGATGACACTCATTTCCCAGGAGTCTCTGGGCATTAAAGCGGAATTCTGGCCACAATTTCACTTTTTAAATATAAATACCCCTGTAATACACAAGCTTAAAGCGGTTCTCCACCCTAAAGTGGAGTCCCGCTGATCGGAACCCTCCCCCCCTCCGGTGTCACATTTGACACCTTTCAGGGGGGAGGGGGGTGCAGACACCTGTCTAAAGACAGGTATTTGCACCCACTTCCGGCCACACGCTACGGGCGAAAGACGGGCATTCCGTCACATCCCGTCTGTCGCCCGTTGTGTGCTGGGAACACTCGGCTCCCAGCACACAGCGTGTGAGCCAATCGGCGGGCGCAGCGCGACTCGCGCATGCGCCGTAGGGAACCGGGCAGTGAAGCCGCAGCGCTTCACTTCCTGGTTCCCTCAGCGTGGATGGAGGGGGGAGCAGCAGAGAGACGAGCGATCGCTCGTGCTCTGCTGCGATCAGCGCTGGACTCCAGGACAGGTAAGTGTCCTAATATTAAAAGTCAGCAGCTGCAGTATTTGTAGCTGCTGGCTTTTAATATTTTTTCCCCCGTGGCACATCCGCTTTAATGTATTCTAGTAAAGTTAGTCTGTAAACTAAGGTCCATTTTGTTAGGTTGTTACAGCATTTGGAGACTTTGTAAAATAGAAATTGACTGGGGCCATCTTAAGTGTGTGCATCATGAAGCCAGACTGTATGACTTCCTGGATTTCAGCCTTGCAAATCTCGCACATGCTCAGTGCTGCACAAGCAGTGTCAGATCAGTTTTCAGCACCTGTGCTGTCCAAGTCACATGATTCTTTGAGACTGGGGAATGCACAGACTCCTGGAAAGTTACACCCACTACATTCCCAGGAGTCTGTGCGGTGTAGGTTAGGAAGCTTAAGCACCTAGGTGCAGGAAGTGGGAAGATTAACTATTCTGCCTAGCAACAACACTTTGAAGGCATCTAAAAAAAAAAAAAAATTCGTAAAGGATGACATTTTTTTAAAACTACTGATGTAATGTTATATTTATGGGTGGAACTCCACTTTAATGTGCCTAAAAATCCCAGCATGCACTCCTCTTGGAAAATCCAGGAAGAAACATGAACTGGGCTTCATAATGCCCACAGCTATGATGGAAATTTATATATATATATATATATATATATATATATATATATATATATATATATATATATATATATATATATATATATATATATATATATTAGGGTTGTACCGATACCGATACCAGTATCTGTACCGATACCGAGTATTTGCGGGAGGACTCGTACTCGCGCAAATACCCCCGATACCTAAATAGAATACCCCCCCCCCCGCCGCCGCATCGAAAGCCGCCGCATGGGTTAAACGGCGTTCGGGAACATCACAGCTTTCATTTGAATAGCTGTAGTGTTCCCGCGCGTATAGACAATCCCCCTTGCTCGGGATTGGATGGGTGATCGTGATCTGTCCAATTCCGAGCAAGGGGGAGTGTCTATACGCGCGGGTAAAACAGCTATTCAAATGAATGCTGTGATTTTCTCCAGGCGGCGGCTTTCGGCGGCAAAGGTATGGGGGAAATGGCTGCATATGTGAGGGACATGGCTAGAGGGACATGGCTGCATATGTGAGGGACATGGCTAGAGGGACATGGCTGCATATGTGAGGGACATGGCTAGAGGGACATGGATGCATATGTGGGGGACATGGCTGCATTTGGGGACACATTTAAAAAAAGTATCGGTATCGGCGACTACTTGAAAAAAAAGTATCGGTACTCGTACTCGGTCCTAAAAAAGTGGTATCGGGACAACCCTAATATATATATATATATATATATATAAAATAAAAAAAAAATGTATGCCTGGAACCCCGCTTTAAAACATTTATTTTCTTAACAAAAACATGTCATTCCTAAATGCTCTGTGCAATGGTTTTGCGCAGACCTGATCCTTCTCTTCTCAGGTCCCCTGCTGGCACTCTAGACACCTCCTCTTTTCCATGTGCCACCATAGGAATCTGCTTCCTATGGTGGCTCACATGCGGGCTCAAGCCATTGACACACACACACACACAGTACGACTTAGCCCTACCCCCTCATTACTGGATTTGATTGACAGCAGTAGGAGCCAATGGATTCTGCTGCTCTGAGTCCAGTGAGGAGAGGGAGTGAAAAAGAACCATCCATCCCTTCCCACAATGCATCCCAACACACACCCAGCACCATCCATCCTTCTCCACAACGCATCCCAACCCACACCCAGTACCATCCATCCCTTCCCACAACGCATCCCAACCCACGCCCAGCACCATCCATTCCCCTCCACAATGCATCCAAAATTCGGCCTAAAACATCGTCCGCAAAAATTGGCATAATATATCGGTCTTTGGCCGCCCCAACTTCTAAATATCAGCATCGGCCAGAGAAAAACCCATATCGGTCAGTCGAACCTCTACCAGGAACTAGTACACACTGCCTCAATAAAAAAAGGAGTCCACTTTAGCCAGTACATGTCCAAAAGCTCAAAAGTTAACTTCACACAAATTGGGCGGGGAAAAATCTTTAACAGTCCCTTCCAAGATATTTCAGCCCCCCTTGCTTTCCGTAAATGGAAGTGATATGCAATTCAGGTTGTAACATGAATATCCACTTCCAGATCAGGCCTTTTCTGATATCGATTGTTGCATGCAAGTAAAAAGTTTTTTTTGCTAGAAAATTCCTTAGAAAGCCCAAACATACATGTATTTTTAAAGCAGAGGCCCTAGAGAATAAAAAAATGGCAGTAGCTGCCATTTTTTTTTTATGTTGCACAGCATTTGTGCAGCTGTTTTTCAAACACAATTTTTGGAGAAAAAGTATACTTTAAATCTGAATGCAAAAAAAACAATACATAACTTAATTTTTTGGGGAAAATATAAAAAGATGTTACGCTGAGTAAAGAGATACCAAGCAAACAATGTCATGCTTTAAGGTTGTTGCATGGGCGTGCGCAGCGACACACAACGTGCATTTTACTATCCATAGGTAATGCTTTTAAAGCCTTTACAGGTTAGCACTTTAGATGTAGAGGAGGTCTAGTGCTAGAATTACGGCCCATGATCCAACGTTCGTGAGGATACCTCATGAGTGGGACGATTGCTGTAGGACCGGCACATGCAAAAATTAATGCACAGGGGATTTTTTTTTTTATCACTTTAATTGCGGTCACAAGGAATGTAAACATTCTTGTCACAGCAATATGCATGTGGCAGGCACTCCTTATGGAGAGATCTGGGGTCTACAAGATCCTTTCGATTCTTTTAAAATGGCACATTCAGGTAAACCGGAAGTATGTCAGGTCATGGCTTTCGGTTTACACCGGAAGTATGTCAGGTCAAGGCTTTCGGTTTACACCGGAAGTATGTCAGGTCATGGCTTTCAGTTTACACCGGAAGTATGTCAGGTCAAGGCTTTCGGTTTACACCGGAAGTATGTCAGCCGATCCCAGATTTGTTCAGCTGTCCAAACAGCCGGCGCGCGCACAGCTGGTTGCTCAGGTCTCCCAGTGGGGACAGAAGTCAGCAGCTACCGAAACACTAAAAGCTAAAAAAAAAAAAAAAAAAAAAAAAAAAAAACAAGGCCATCACTGCATTTGGACCTGGTACACAGATACAGGGCACATGCCCTGGTTGTCTAGAACTAGTGATACCTATGGAGTTTATGCAATGTCTAAACAGGGATTTCCTTCACACAAGTGGAATTCGCTCTGATTTTCTCCTGTGCTCCTGGATCCTCAAATATTTACCTATGCTATGGAATCAAGGAGTCCAGCCAAGCTGCCTCTGCCATGCCATTGCTTCCATATTTGGTTGCCATGGCCCTGTGAGAGTTGGGGGATCATTTGAGGGGGAAAAAAAAAAAAAACCACACCACTTTTAAACACTACCATTCTTATTTTAGCTTCACCAATTTGTGATTTAGTGACTGGGAACATGTATGCTACCAGAGTGGCAGATCTCCCCATCCCGAACAGTTACTCAATAGACAGTGTAGCAAATACAAAAATAGCAATCCCAGAAAATGCCCTACAGAGACCAGTTGTGTTAGGCAAAATGAATGGGATGTCAGTACACAAAGAGTGGGACCCAAGGGTCCTTTCACACGGATACGTTTTTCATTTGCAAGAGAAAAACGCAGGACCGCATATGCGTTTTTACTGCAATTTTGCTACAGAGCAGTGTGGAAGGAGCCCAAGGGCTCATGCACACAGGGCGCTAGAAATAACCTGAAATGCCACTACCAACGCCAGGAAAAAGCAGCTGCAAAAATATGCATTGAGTAGCTTTTTGTATTGGCGTTAATGCACGTTTTAGCTGCGTTTCTCTGCCGCTATTCAAAAATCAATGTTTCCCTATGAGAGCCCATTGATTTGAATAGAAGTCGCACCAGAAGTTGGATCAAGATAATCCGACTTGCAGTGCGACCTGTGTACTGAGGATCTTGACGAGGAACCGCACAAACCCTCCCCTCCCCCAAGATCCATACCAGACCCTTTTCTGAGCAGCCAGAAAAAGAGGGGAGGGGGATGAGCGAGCACCCCCCCCCGAGCATACCAAGCCACATGCCCTCAACATGGGGAGGTGGGTGGCCACCACGTCAAAAGGGTACAAAGGCCTCTACCCGAAAACCCTGGTCGTTGGTTGGAGGGGTCTGCGGGCTTATCAGAATCTGGAAGCCCCAAGATCCCAGCCCCCCACCCTATGTGAATGAGTATGGGGTAAATCGTGCCCCAAAGCCGCCCCCCCCATGTTGAGGGCATGTGACCTGGTTCGGTCCAGGAGGGGGGCGCGCTTGTTCCCCCCTTCCTGACCTGCCGGGCTGCACACTATTCCTCCACATATGACAGTTTGGGTGTGTACGGACACATAAGCCAACATGGAGGGGCGTTTAGAAGCAGTTAGAAAAAAAGAAAAAAAAAACCCTAACAGCAGCTGTAAAAACTTCCTGTGTGCGTGAGCCCTAAAGGTTATTTTCAGCATGGGGCAAGGCAACACAAAATGCATGTATTGGTGTATTGCTATATACTATAAAGCAGTCGTGTTCCACGCACTGTAGATGTACAGTGGATTAAAATTAGCTATGCAGCGCACTGCACCACAAATCTATACACTGCATTATCTACGGTAACACATTACCCAAGTTACAACAGCTCCCATATTTCTATTATCAATGTTTCCCTATAACAGGACAGTTTTAAAAAAAAATAAAAAAGGAAGGAAGATCGTCGTTAAAACAGAAAAGCGTAATGGATATAGTCAACACATTATTGTACAGTTAGAATAACTTAAAATGTGGGCTTTACATCCTTGGAGGTACCATTTTCTAGATTAGCCAAAATTCTGTATTTCATCACAATCACTCATCATTACAGCTTCCCATGCAACTAAAACTACCAGCCACTCAGTGTGTGCATTGGCAGACCTATAGACACTTCTCAGCAATGCAAAATCTTCATATGTACCCAATACAGCTAGTCAGCTGCGCACATGTACAGTGCCTTGAAAAATTATTCCTTGAAATTTCCCACACTTTTTCATGTTACACCCAAAAACATGAATGCATTTTATTTGAATTTTATGTGATAGACACAAAGTAGCACATAATTGTGAAGTGAAGGAAAATGATAAATGGTTTTCATTTTTTTTTTACAAATAAATCTGAAAAGTGTGGCGTGCATTTGTATTCAGCCCCCTTTACTCTGATACCCCTAACTAAAATCTAGTGGAACCAATTGCCTTCAGAAGTCACCAAATTAGTAAATGGAGTCCACCTGTGTGTAATTTAATCTCAGTATGGATACAGCTGTTCTGTTCTCTGCCCTCATAGATTTGTTAGAGAACCTTAGTAAACAAACAGCATCATGAAGTCCAAGGAACACACCAGACAGGTCAGGGATAAAGTTGTAAAGAAGTTAAAAGCAGAGTTAGGTTTTATACAACTATATCCAAGCTTTGAACATCTCACGGAGCACTTTTCAATCCATCATCTGAAGAAAGAAGAAGAAAGAAGTAGTATGGCACAGCTACAAACCTACCAAGACATGGCCGTCCACCTAAACTGGCAGGCTGGGAAAGGAGAGTATTCATCAGAGAAGCATCCAAGAGGCCCATGGTAACTCTGGAGGAGCTGCAGAGATCCACAGCTCAGGTGGGAGAATCTGTCCACAGGACAACTATTAGTCGTGCACTCCACAAATCTGGCATTTATGGAAGAGTGGCAAGAAGAAAGCAATTGTTGAAAGAAAGCCATCAGAAGTCCCATTTGTAGTTTGTGAGAAGCCATGTGGGGGACACATAAAACACGTGGAAGGTGGTGCTAAAATTAGGCCAAAATTTAACTTTTTGGCCTAAAAGCAAAACTATGTGTTGTGGAAAACTAAGACTGCACATCACCCTGAACACACCATCCGCACCGTGAAACATGGTGGTGGCAGCATTATGTTGTAGGAATGCTTTTTTTCAGCAGGGACAGGGAAGCTGGTCAGAGTTGATGGAAAGAGGAATGGAGCCAAAAACAGGGCAATCTTAGAAGAAAACCTGTTAGAGTCTGCAAAAGACTTGACTGAAGTGGAGGTTCACCTTCTAGCAGGACAACGACCCTAAACATACAGCCAGAGGTACACTGGAATGGTTTAGATCAGGGGTCTCCAAACTGCGGCCCGAGGGCCAAATGTGGCCCTTTGCTAGCTTCTATCCGGCCCTTGGGGCACTATTCCTTCCACTGATGTGAGGCACTATTCCTCCAACTGACAGCAACAATGGAGCACTCTTTCTTCCACTGATACCAATGATGGGATACTATTCCTCCTATTAATAGGGGCACTACCCCTCCTATTGACCACTAATCCTGAGGCCATATTCTCAATGATGCCGACATTTTTTGCCCCTGCTGGCCACAATCCGGCCCTCCTAAAGTCTAAAGGACAATAAACTGGCCCTTTGTTTAAAAAGTTTGGAGACCCCTGGTTTAGATCAAAGCATATTCATGTGTTAGAATGGCCCCGTCAAAGTCCAGCCAGACCTTAATCCAATGGAAAATCTGTGGCAAGACTGGAAAATTGTTGTCCAAAAACACTCAAAATCCAATCTGACAGAGCTTGAGCTATTTTGCAAAGAAAGGGCAAAAATTGCACACTCTAGATGTACAAAGCTGATAGAGACATCCCAAAAAACATTTGCAGCTGTAATTGCAGTGAAAGGTGGTGCTACAAAGTATTGACTGAGGGGACTGAATACAAACACACACCACACTTTTCACATATAGATTTGTAAAAATGTTGAAAACCATTTATCATTTTCCTTCCACGTCACAGGTGTGCCACTTTGTGTTGGTCTATCGCAGGGATATGCAATTAGCGGACCTCCAGCTACTGCAGAACTACAAGTCCCATGAGGCATAGCAAGACTGACAGCCACAAGCATGACACCCAGAGGCAGAAGCATGATGGGACTTGTAGTTTTGCAACAGCTGGAGGTCCGCTAATTGCATATCCCTGATCTATCACATAAAATCCCAATAAAATATATTTATGTTTTTGGTTGCAACATGACCGAATGTGGAAAATATCAAGGGGTATGAATACTTTTTCTAGGCACTGTACATATTGTGAGATGAAGTGAAGAAATACCCATCAGGATACAGTTAAGACGTAACAATGAGAGGAATGAACATGTGGCCAGTTTCTTTAGCAATCTACAAAATAGTTACATAGTTAGTTAGGTTTAAAAAAAAAAAAAAGACACAATTTACTATGCAACAATGTAAAATAGTCAATCTTTGAAGTCTTGTAGGGACTGTAAAAGCTCTTCTTCCCCTGCACCTCCTATTTGCCCAAGTGATTGGGAATATAAAGGGAATGAAGGGTGAACAAAGAGCATTGAATGTGTCATTAGGGCCAGTCTCTCTGCTCAGGGCAAGGCAATAACTTCCTGCAGTTTGTGACATATTCTCCCCATAGCCCTGCCCACAAGATGACCAACAGCTGCAGAATCATGGGAAATGTAGTTCTGTTAGCACAGACTGAAAACGATTTGATATGTGTGAAGGAAAAGGTCTCAACCCATCTGCTAGCTCTATGTGAAGCCAAATATGGCTGGGGGGAGGATTAAAAAATGTTGTTGTTTTTTTTGCTGAAACCTCACTGTGCCTTGAGCAAAGAGAAAAATCATACTTGCAGCATTTCCTGGAGTTCAGCTTGAGGACCATGCAAATAAATGGCTTTCAATTGGTTAACATATTATTTACAAACAGCCATCTTTCACATGTGCACTTCCATAGGACTTTGTAAGAAAACGAAACAAAAGTAATTTCTCTTTACTATGCAAACACAAGTTTTTGTTGGATGATACACTTACTAGAGGAGTTGCTCAGGCACATGTACAAGAGGCAAAAACAGGAAACTATCTTAGGTGCAACCTAGATCTGAGGTCATGCAGCCATTGTCTCCCCCCTTCTGCAACTCTGGAAGTGTTTAATACAGAGGTGCCTCCGCTAGACATCTCGCACAAAAACAGGAAACGCTCTACCACGCCTCTGGTAAAGGAAGTAAATGTTAGTTTACCCTTCACTTCCAGAGGCTCCACAAAAGGGTTACTTAGTAATACATTGTTGTCACATATGTCAGAGCTATGACAGCTGCAAAGCAAACGCTTCAAGTTTAAAAAAACTCCCTGAAAAAACTAGAAAGTGAATAGAAATCTAGAATTAGCAACACACAGTGATAAACGATGTTCAGATTTTATGAGACAGGTACAGTTTAATTACATACTCAAAGCATACGATCGCCATCTTTACCTGTTAATACAGGGATGAAACTGCTAGCCATCCAAAAAGCCTACTGGCCAGCCATTGGAGACCCTTGTACATGCACTTGTTTAGGAGCCCTGCTGTCACACCAGGACTTGCACAGACCACTGTGACCTACAGATAAGCCCCTAGATTAAGGCTTACCTGTAGGTGTAAGAAATACCTCCTTAACCTACACGGTTGAGATATTTCCAAGAAAGAAGACACCGACACTGAGCATGCCGCTACCAACGGCATCATGCCATCGCTGTTCCGGCCAGTCACAGCGCTGGAGCAGCGATGCCCAGAAGTCACTTTGGGTATCATGGTGGCGACGGAGGTGGTGTCTGAGGACCGCTGCGGGGGCTTCGTTCTTAGGCAAGTATTTCATAATGAGCTAGTATGCTATGCACACTAGCTCATTATGCCTTTGTCTTGCAGGGTTTTTTTTAAGAGACGGTTTACTTCTTCTTTTAAAAGACCACAACTGCCAAAATCAGTTTATTTTGATAACCTGTGATGAGTGTTTGCTATATTGTATCTTTGTTTTTTCACATGCCTTTACAGTGGAACCTCAGTTTAAGAGTAACTTGGTTTGAGAGCGTTTTGATTTGCGAGCAACTTTTTTTTTTTTTATTCTGACTTGGTTTGCGAGTGTTGATTCGCAAGACGAGCAGGATGCAAGCTAAATAGGCCTGCAGTACCTCATTTGGCCTGAGGTACAGGGGTGCAGAACCCGAGCAGACACGAAAATAGGCCTGCAGTACCTCATTTGGCCTGAGGTACGGGGGGCGCAGGAGACGAGAAAAGCCGAACATTGGCCTGCAGTACCTCATTTGGCCTGAGGTACAGGGGTGCAGAACCCGAGCAGACACGAAAATAGGCCTGCAGTACCTCATTTGGCCTAAGGTAGGGGGGGGGGGGCAGGAGACGAGAAAAGCTGAACATTGGCCTGCAGTACCTCATTTGGCCAGAGGTACGGGGGCGCAGGAGCCGAAGTGTCCTCTGGCCTTTTTGGGCGTTTACGGCGCTCTCTGGCGCCCCCCACCTCTGGCCACATTCGGTATTGCATTCTACTGAAGTCAATGCGGAACAAATTATTTTCATTTCCATTGACTTCAATGGGAAAACTCGCTTTGATATGCGAGTACTTTGGATTACGAGCATACTCCTGGAACGGATTAGGTTTGTAATCTGAGGTTCAACTGTATTTATATTTTAACACCCTGGGATGTAAACTAAGCTGACCAGCAAGTGTCACAGTGACAGGGGTTAGGATACTATAAAAAACACAGCAAGGACTTTAATTCACATTATGAAATGTTGCCGAGACTGCTCAAGCATCTCACAGTGTTATAGATCGCCCTAACTTTTTTTGCACAGTTATATGGAAATTGTTAATAAAAATATAAAAGCACAAGTTAAAGCGGGGGTTCACCGAAAAAAAATAATTTTAACATTAGATTCAGCCGAGTTGTCGATTAGACAATCGGCTGTTTTTTTATTTAATCCCCGTACATACCGTATTTTCACCGCCGCTTCTGGGTATGTCTTCTGCTGGACTGGGTGTTCCTAATTGATTGACAGGCTTCCGACCGGCGCATACAGCGCGTCACGAGTTCCCGAAAGAAGCCGGACTGCGAGTCGGCTCAATACGGCGCCTGCGCACCGACGTTTGGCTTCTTTCGGCAACTCGTGACGCGCTGTATGCGACGGTCGGAAGCCTGTCAATCAATTAAGAACGCCCAGTCCCGCAGAAGACATACCCGGAAGCGGCGGTGAAAATACGGTATGTACGGGGATAAAATTTTAAAAAACAGCCGATTGTCATTAGGACAACTCGGCTGAATGTAATGTTAAAACATTTTTTTTTGGGGTGAACCTCCGCTTTAAAAAAAAAAAAAAAATCTTCCTCATTATTCAGCATCCAAAGGAGGAAGTTTCTTGATTCTTCCACATTCAGAAGAGGGAGGTTGAACAGTGGCTTAGCTAACGATTATTTCCATAATCGATTAGTTGGCCGAATATTTTTTCGATTAATAACCTTAAAAAGAAAAAAACTTGCTCCGATTTGCATGTTTTATTTATTTTTGGTCAATTTGTTGTTGGGCAGATTAGAAAACACAAATTGCCACAAAAATGTTTTTCTGCAGCTTCTCCATTGAAGTATATTGAACCAAAAAAACGAAATAGCACTGTTTTGCGTTAAAAAAAAAAAAGTCCTTGCCCTTTCCAAATACACAGCGACTGAAAAAATCATGGATGTGAAACCATGTAAATGAACTGTAGTGCGTTTCTGCAAAAAGCACAGAGGTGTGACCCCGGCCTGAGAGGTTTAGTAACATAATGGGGATAAAAAAAAATGAAAATTAGTACAAAGAGAGCAAATAATCACTACTGTAAGGGGTTCATTTTGTACTGTGGGACAGGGAAAGCAATATTTACAGTAGAGATTTGCTCTTTCTGTACTCTAAAGGGCTAATGGTTTTATTTTTTTAACCCCATTGTGTTACTGGCTGATTAATCGATTCATTTCATAATCGATTAGTTATTTCGAGAGATATATATATATATATATATATATATACACATACATACATACATACACATACACATACATCCATATTTATACACACACACACACCTAGTACAGCTATGCAATACATGAACAATTCCCCATGTTTTATCCCTTTAAAAACCCTGCAAGCACAGACCGATACCCGATAACCTGCCAAAAAATGCACTCAGCACCTAAAGAGCCGTACACACAGGCAGAATATCGGGCGGAATCAGCCGATTCAATAAAAACCAGCTCACGTTCAGCCTGTGTATATGGCAGATGGGCTTGGTTCTGTCAAAGGCATGAACAAAAAAGGTCTGCCGATCGACAACCGATCAGCCAATGGTGGAGAGTGCTGACTGGAATGTTCTGGCACGGGGGGGGGGGCTGTCCCTATATCAGAACAATAACACAGCAGTGGATATTGCCGTGCAAACAATGCATGGTTAGTACAGTGGCTCCTCCTGAGCTCTGCAGTCCCCCCCCCCCCCAATTGGGTTGAACGGAAAAGAAAAAAAACTGTTAGAGCCGGTTTCACACTGGGGCGGCACGACTTTGGGGGCGACTCGGCAAAGCGATCTCAAGACGACTTTAGAGGCAACTTGCAAAATAACTTCTGCATTGAAGTCAATGCAAGTCGCACCCAAAGTCGTACAGGAACCTTTTTATAAGTCGGAGCGACTTGAGTCGCTCCTATTAGAACGGTTCCATTGAACAGAGCGGAGCGCAACTTGTCAGGCGGCTGAGTCGCCCCTGTGTGAACCGTCTTAGTGTGTACCAGGCTTAAAGCGGATGTAAACCCCATTCATGAAATATGACCTGGGCACATACAGTATCTGTAGCGTTTACTGATCTCTCTTCAAAGTCCAGCGTTTTTCTGCTGATCCGTTCCTCAGCAGGATAACTTCTGATAAGTTCTCAGACACAGGAGAGAGATCATGTAAGGGGAAAAAAGTATTTGATCCCCTGCCGATTTTGTATGTTTGCCTACTGACAAAGAAATTATCAGTTTATAATTTTAAGGAAGACCATACAGAAATACAGAGACACCTCAGAATTATTTTACAGTGAGTTTAGCTAGTAGGTTTATTTTAACACAGAGACCGAACAACAAAAACGCATTTAAAAAAAGGTATGTTGATTTGCATTTTAATGAGCGAGATTATTGACCAGATTCTCCCGTGTAGTTCTGGGCGGATTCCTCACTGTACTCCTGATCATTGAAACTCATGAGGTGAGATCTTGCATGGGCCCCAGACCGATGGAGAGTGACAGTTATTTTGTGTATCATCCATTTGCCAATAGTCGCACCAACTGTTGTCACCCTCTCACCAAGCTGCATGGTGATGGTCCAGCCTTGTGTAGGTCTACAATCTTGTCTCTGATATCCTTAGACATTTCTTTGGTCTTTCCCATGGTGGAGAGGTTGGAATCTGATTGATTGCTTCTGTGGACAGGTGTCTTTTATACAGGTAACAAGCTGAGATTAGGAGCACTCCCTTTATGAGAGTGCTCCTATCTCAGCTGGTTACCTGTATAGAAGGTACCTGGGAGCCAGAAATCTTGCTGATTGATAGGGGAATCACTTATTTCACTCATAACTTTTTTGAAATGCGATTTTATGAATATTATTGTTGTTATTCTGTCTCTCACTGGTAAAATAAACCTACCATTAAAAGCATAGACTGATCATTTCTTTGTCAATGGGCAAACGTACAAAACCAGCAGGGGAACAAAACCATTTTTGTCCCCTCACTGTAAAAGCAGCTGGAAATTTGTGTCGGGGAGGGTGCTTTAAATAGATTAGCAGAGAGCTGATCCATTCACAGCTCTGCAAGTTTCTTCATTCCTCTGCCTATGTGGAGGGCAGGGGGTGTGCCCCTTTCCTCCAATCAGCTTACATAGTGTATGCCCATACTGCCCTCACCACTGCTGAAACAGAAAGACAATTTTCTAACATGATGTGCATATTCTAAACGCAGGGATCTTCAAACTACGGCCCTCCAGCTGTTGCGGAACTACACATCCCATGAGGCATTGCAAGACTCTGACATTCAATGACATGACTAGGCATGATGGGAATTGCAGTTCCTGAACTGGAGGGCCATAGTTTGAGGACCCCTGTTCTAAAGAATATAGAAAGCCGAAGACAGCAGATATACATGTAAAACTTTATATAGGAAGATTTGTTTCATCTCTATGTATCATCTGAGGCTGTTCACTTCACTGGTTTACATCCACTTTAAGTTCTGTTATGACCTGACAATACACAGCATTACTGTGGATTGAGTGGTGCCAACTCTGGCCCAGGTTTTCTCTTTTTAACTGCTGAATTACGCCTTTTCTTCTCATGTGCACCAATTGATCTGTAGGGCTGATCAGGCTTCTTGAGATAACACGACACAAGACGGCTCTGATCTACTGACAAGATCAACAGATTTTTTTTATACTCTTCGCAGAGATATAACTAAACACTTCCAAGAGAAGTTCACTGCTAAGGTTTACATATACCAGAACAGGCAATCTAAAAAGTTACAGGTGCTGCGCAAATACCATGGGACATAAAATATTGCAACGACTGCCATTTTATTCTCCAGAGTCTTTGCTAAAAGATTTTTTTATATATATATATATATATATATATATATATATATATATATATATATATATATATACACACACATACATACATACATGTTTGGGGGTTCCAAGCAATTCTCTAGCAGAACATACTGATTTTAACTTAAACATCAAAACTAGACTTGGTTCAGAAGTATTCAAAACATTTTGGCTGGGGTTACACTTCAATACCATTGTTCCTATTCAGCTACTATCATAATTACAATCCGGTATTAGGCTCATTAGATCGATAAAATCATAGGCTGCCACCACCTTCAATGCAGAAAATAAAAAGATTTTACTACACGAGTTTCCCCATGAAGCACTGAAGATGCAATTGGAAAACTGAGAACAGTTTCTAAGGTGTAACTGAATTAAATTTCTTTCCATAATCGTTTCTATTACACCTGGCGACTGAACTGACCAAAAAGCTGGATAAGCGCCCAAAGTTGTAAAAAGGATAGCAGTTCTTTCACTCACACCATGTAAACCTTTAAGGTTGTGCTGCAGTAACGTGTGCATTACTGCAATGCACCATGTACGTGAACACTAAAGCAATGCACTTGTGTTGCCGTGCAGCACAATGATACCAGCAAAAGTTGCAGTGTATTACAATCAGGAAAAATGGTGCAGGTTTTTGGTCTGTGCTGGTGCATGGCAATCAATTCAAATGAAAGCGGTTGTATACACCGCTTGGTGATTTTACCTTCAGGTAAGCCTATAATAAAGTTTAGCAGAAGGTAAAATGAATATCTGCTAAACCTGCCCGGTTTAGCAGATATTCACCCTGCATGTAGCCGCTGAGGTCAGCTCTGAAGGTTCGGCGTATCGTGCCAGAGCGCGAGAGCTTCTTGCCAGTGGGCTCCCATGCGCAAGGAATGATGTACCGTATTTATCGGCGTATACGGCGCACTTTTTTGCCCTGAAAAGGGCAAAATCGTGGGTGCGCGATATACGCCGATACCCACTTCCCTCGCTGAGTTTGAACCACTGCGCCGGCATATACCGAGCGCAGTACACTCAGGCAGGCTCGGCTCCTCTCGCGGTCACATCCTGTACATCCTTTACGCGAGAGGAGACGAGCCTGCCCGACTATACCCGAGTGTACTGCGCTCGGTATATGCCGGCGCAGTGGTTCAAACTCAGCGCGGGAAGCGGGGATCGAGCGGGGAGGACACCACGATGGCCGCAGAAGGACGCCGGACCGGACAAGGCCGCCGATGGATGACAGGCAGGACACCGACGAGGGGCATCCAAACTGTAAGTATTTTTTTTTTTCAGGAATTGGTCTTCAAGTTCGGGGGTGCGCACTATACGCCGATAAATACGGTAAATCGTGGCTCCAGCCACTCACAGGGCCCGGAGCCTGCAAACCCAGCAGAAATGCCAGGGGTATAGGTCGGCTCCCTTAGCGATGAACAGGTGCCAACGCGGGGGCTTTGTTCTAAGGTAAGCATTTCATAATGTGCTAGTATGTGATGCATACTAGCACATTATAATTTTTTTCCAGGCATGAGCCATGTTGCTTGATTGGCTGACAAAAGAAGAGGTCTTAGAGTGATATTAATAGGTGGTTTTCTTTTTTACAACAAACATGTCATACTTACCTGCTCTGTGTAATTGGTTTTGCACAGAGAAGCCTGGATCCTCTTCTCGGGTTCCCCGCCAGCGCTCCTGGCTCCTACCTCTTGACCAGTGCCCCAATAGCAAGCCGCTGGGGCACTGGTGCGTGTTTACTCCCAAGCCCCGCTCTATCAGTCCATAAGACAGAGCTGCGGATAGTCCCCAATCCCCGCCCTCTCCTCATTAGCAGCCAATAAGAAGAGAAGACGACATCGCTGGATTGAGCAGGGGGGTTCAGGAGAGAATTTTGGGGGGGGGGGGGGTCAGGGCGAGCAGCACACAGGAGATTTTTTACCTTCATGCATTTACAACTACTTTAAAGCGAAGTTCCACGCAAAAATTGAACTTCTGCTTTAAAGGGTCACTAAAGGAAATTTTTTTTTTTGCTGAAATGACTGTTTACAGGGCATAGAGACATAATAGTTAACTGATTCCTTTTAAAAATGATTAAAAATAGATAAAAAAACAATCATATAATGTGCCTGCAGTGTAGTTTCGTTTTTGCTGTTGTTTGCTGGTTCTCTGATGTACAGAGAGCCACTAGAGGGCAGTCAGCCAATAGAGAGCAGTGATACTTTGTCTAAAACTCCTCAGCACCAATCCAGTTTCGTTTTACTCACAGCTCCTTGATTAGTGACCACCGTGAGAAATCTCCCAGTACTGTGGTTATCAGGAAACAGGCAACCAGGAAGTGTCCAGAACAGAGAGGATTTACAGCAACATGAAAGCAAAAACGAACAATGAGGACATGAAACCAGGACTGCAGCAAGGTAAAGGAAGCTATTTAGCTAAAAAAAAAAATTCCTTTAGTGACCCTTTAAGTACTGGTGACCCCCTGACATACCACATTTGGCACCCAGCTCCCACCTTCCTCCCCTGGAGCCAGAAAGAAGTTTGCCTCTCCCCCCCTGCAATCCTCTGGGACACGTCAAAGGTCCCAGAAGAATGCCCAGCCATTCACAATTGGTGGAACTCCAGTTTGAAGTGGAATTTTACTCATAACAACGTGATAAAAAAATAATATACTTGAGCAAGGAACACACAATCCACATTAATAATTCTGTTACCAAAGTTAGTGTGCGCTGTAAATTGCCTCCAGCATTGCACTTGGCTGAAAAACGAAAATTATACAAAAGGTTTTATTTTTTATATAGAATTGTATTATATTAGATTTTTTTATATGATCAATCTAAATGAATCTGAATTTGTCAGCCTTTATTGCAATAATTGTATGTATGCACACTGGTCTGTTGGGCTTCCATTGTGGTGTTAAAAAATCCAGCTTGGTACATTTTTGAATTTTGACCACAAAAAAATAAAAAATGCACCTCCTAGTTCAAATGCATTGGAAATGCAGCAAGAACGGATCATTATTACACCTGTGTTAAGTTTTTGAGTCCCATGACCCATGAAAAACACACCATAAGCACAGGAAAATCTGCGCAAAATTGCTGTTGATTTGTGGTAAAAATCAGTGCGTTTTTTGGTGCCATTATCTGGCCAAATGCAGACAACACCATTTTTGGTGGCTGAAATTTCGGTGCATCGCTACTGTAAAGGATAGGAGGGTTTGATTCCGCTTTAGGGCTGTCAGCAAATTGGCCTCTACAGACTCAACAGTGCCTAAAAATGGGGAGCAACAGAGCATGTGCAGAGAAGGGTGAGACAGTGTAGTACTGGATTTTACACAGAAACGGCACTTTCATTTTTTACATATCTGTACCTGCAAAAGGGGTCAGCCTGAAGTCATCTAGCAGGACTTCATTTTCTGACTAAAGATCCACTTTAAGCCGACCATACACCATTAGAATTTCATTTAAAAAAAGGTTTGTTTTATTTTCCAATGGCTCGTGGTGTCAAAGCAATGATCGTTTTGGAAGGAGCAGTATGGAATTTCTAAACAGTGAATGCGGTTTTCATTTGGGAAAGTCCATTTACTCTAAAATTTAATGTTAAAAGCAATGATATTAGCGATTCAGATCTTGAGATGGACGAAAACGTGTAAAATGTTTATTTTATTTGCACACTATATACACTCACTGGCCACTTTACAAGGTACACCTTGCTAGTACCGGGTTGGACCCCTTTTGCCTTCAGAACTGACTTAATTCATTGTGACAGAGCTAACAAGGTGTTGGAATCCATTCCTCAGAGATTTTGGTCCATAGTGACATGATGGCATCAAGCAGTTGCTGCACATTTGTTGGCTGCACATCCATTATGCCAAGGGTCGACAATATCCGGGCGCCAGGTTGCATTGGCGCCAAGAAATTGGGACCTGGCGCCCGCCAGTAATTGAGGCAGCGGCTTTGCGGCCTACAAGGCCGCGGCCTCAATTACCAGCCACCGCGGGCCCGCCGCGATTGCGCGGCGGGGGCGCACGGAGGCACAGGATCCTGTGTCTCCGTGCACCCCCACCGCGCGATCGCGGCAGGTCCGCGACGGCCAGTAATTGAGGCCACGGCTTTGCAAAGTCCCAAGCTCTTCGGAAGCTTCTGTGAGCTGGCGGTGGCCGTTGGCATTACATTACATTGGCTTTGCAGCAATTATAATGTGTGTCATTTTTCACTGCCATCTCCTTCCCTCCAATCAGAACCCCCAAATATTATATATATTTTTTATTCTAACACCCTAGAGAATAAAATGGCGATTGTTGCAATACTTTCTGTCACGCCGTATTTGCGCAGCGGTCTTACAAGCGCACTTTTTTGGGAAAAAAAATACACATTTTTTAATAAATAAAAAAAAAAGACAACAGTAAAGTTATCCCAATTTTTTTTTTTATATTGTGAAAGATAATGTTACGCCGAGTAAATTGATACCCAACATGTCACTCTTCAAAATTGCGTCCGCTCGTGGAACTTTTACCCTTTAAAATCTCCATAGGCGACGTTTAAATAAATCTACAGGTTGCATGTTTTGAGTTACAGAGGAGGTTTAGAGCTAGAATTATTGCTCTCGCTCTAACGATCGCGGCGATACCTCACGTGTGGTTTGAATACCGTTTACATATGCAGGCGCTACTCACGTATGTGTTCGCTTCTGTGCACAAGCTCGTCGGGACGGGCAAATTTTCAGGCTCCTAAGTTTTTCAGCTGGCTCCTAGATTCCAAGCAAATTTGTCAAACCCTGCATTATGCAAATCTCACTTTCCACCACATCCCAAAGGTGCTCTATTGGATGAGATCTGGTGACTGTGGAGGCCATTGGAGTACAGTGACCTCATTGTCATGGTCAAGAAACCAGTGGTGAGAGGATTTGATCTTTGTGACATGGTGTATTATCCTGATGGAAGGAGCCACCAGAAGATGGGTACACTGAAGTCATAAAGGGATGGACATGGTCAGCAACAATACTCAGGTAGGCCGTGGCGTTGAAACAATGCTCAGTTGGTACTTAGGGGCACAAAGTGTGCCAAAATAATATCCTCCACGCCATTACACCACCACCAGCCTAAACCGTTGATACAAGGCAGGATGGCAGCATGCTTTCATGTCATTTACGCCATATTCTGACTCTAGCATCTCAATGTAGCAGCTGAAATTGAGAATCATCAGACCAAGAAAGGTTTTTCCAATCTTCTATTGGCCAATTGTGGTGAGCCTGTGTGAACTGTAGCCTGTTTTCTGTTCTTAGCTGACAGGATTCGCACCCGGTGTGGTCTACTGCTGCTCCAACCCATATGCTTAAAGGTTCGATGTGTTGGGTTCAGAGATGGTATTCTGCATACCTTGGTTGCAACGAGTGGTTATTTGAATTATAGTTGCCCATCATCTTGGACCAGTCTGCCCATTTTCCTCTAAACTCTGACATTAACAAGGCATTTTCCTCCACACAACTGCCACTCACTGAATATTTTCTCTTTTTTTCGGACCATTCTCTGTAAGCCTTAGAGATGGTTGTGCATGACAACCCAATAGATAAGCAATTTTTGAAATACTCAGACCAGCCTGTATGGCACCAACAACCATGCCACGTTCAGGATCCTTTCTTCCCCATTCTGATGCGGTTTGAACTTCAGCAAGTTGTCTTCACCATGTCTAGATGCCTAAATGCATCAAGTTGTTGCCATTTGATTGGCCGATTAGCAATTTGTGTTACCAAGAAATTGAACAGGTGTACCTAATAAAGTGGCCAGTGAGTGCATGTGGCACTTGCTGTAAATACAGACTGGTGATACAAATTGTATGGCACAAACTCTTAGGCCCCTTTCACATGTGCGGACCATATGTCCGCTTTTTCATCCATCCGTTGCGGATGAAAAAGGGACATACATTGGTCCCTATGTAATTGCGGGTGTCAGTGGATAAGCATCCGCTGACACCCGTAATCACCCGCCTCCGTAAAGATCCGATTTTGCGGACGGAAGAAACCCCGATTTTTTCTTCCGTCTGCGGATCGGATGAACGCGGACATACGGTCCGTGTTCATCCGATCCCCCATAGGAGAGAGCGGAGAAAAGACAGGGCGGTCCCTGCACAGTGTGCGGGGACCGCCCTGTCAGCCGCCGGCTCAGAGGGGATATACGGAGCGATCCCCGCTGAGCTTACGGACACACGAAGGCGGATCATTACTGATCCGCCCTGTGTGAAAGGGCCCTTACCATCTGCTGGCTACACGGTTATTGCCAAGTGAATGTAGGTTGGAATGTCTGATTTGTAGGGGATTATGAAAAATAAGGGCAAATATGTCGAACTACAGAATAACAGTATAGTCTATTCTTCCGCTGGATCATACTAAAGGCAACTACACACAGACCTAAGCTTAGAACAATGGGAATGTCTTTCACCTGAACATTCAATATAAGCAGCACTGCTCTATTTTGCTGAATCAGCAACCATAAGAGAAAGGAGGAGAAAACAAAAACTGCTTAAGATTTCCAAGACCTCCTGGCAACATCCTAAAGTGGACCTAAACCCTCTTGTCCTTTACAGCCAAGGAAGCTGCCATCCTAGTCTCTGATCTACAATTCCCAGGTAACAGACGCCTGCTGAAAGTTCCCTGCAAGAGAAGAGGTTATACCCAACTCCATCATACCCGATCAGTCTCCCCCACCCAATAACAGTCTATTCAGCAATACTGCTTGGTCACATCCCTCCAACAGCCTGTGATTGGCCAGTGAAAGCACAGTATTAGCAGTGAGGAGTCATCTCTCTGTTCATTCCACGTCGAGAATGTGATGAATCTTTGCCCGGGGTTCTCAGCTCTTCATTGAATAGATTGATAGACGCGGGAGCCAATGGCTGCGCTGCTGTCAATCAAACCCAATGACACGGGCGCCGGGGCCGAGTCCTGCATTCGGCAGCCATGGACGCGGAGCACACCCCCAAGGTAACTCCCCCGGCAGAGCGCTTCCCAGAGGGGGTCATCTGATGTGGGGAGGAGCCGCAAGAGCGGCCGGGGGACCCCATCAAACAGATTTCGAGCCACGCTGTGCAAAACGAGCTGCACAGTGGAGGCAAGTATGACATGTTTGTTATTTCAAAAACCAAACCTATAGTATTACTTTAATGAAGTGATAGCTTTAAGGAAAACCAAAACAAATAAACAATTCTTTACAACCACTTTAAACACAAGTACCCAGTATTGGCCTGTTGCGGTCCCTTCATAGGGGAGAGAGGGAGAGAAACAAGCAGCACAAGGAGCCAATCAGTTCATGATGCTGACAGGAGGAGACAAGTAGTGGGACTAGAGAAAGTGGTCAGACTAATGACCTCCACTGGCAGAAACAAGTACTGCAGAGGAAATCTCTGTACTGTAGATGAGTATTGTAGCAGAAAACCATTTTGGTATTTTACCTTTCAATAGCCTATTCATTTTAGCTTTGTAGTTTTGGCTGGAGTTCTGCTTTAACCAACTCCGCTCCGGAATATTTACCCCCCTTCATGACCAGGCCGTTTTTTTACAATACGGCACTGCGTTACTTTAACTAACAGCGCCTTATAGTGAGACTGCAATATTGAGGCGGACGGTACCCGATACTTTTTGGGAACCAGTGATCAGTGCTAAAAAATATGCACACTCACTGTACTGACACCAACTGGGAAGGTGTTAACATCAGGGGCGAGCAAAGGGTTAACCATACCTAGCCAGTTGAATTTAGGACAAAGGAAAAAGGGGGAAATTTTATGGTGTAGGGAGTAAAGCAGCAATGATGAGAAAAGAAAATATTTTCTTAAGACATGTCCTTTCTCATCATTACTGCTTTACTCCCTACACCGTAAAATATCCCCCTTTTTCCTTTGTCCCAAGAGCCCTTTCACACTGGTGCATTTTTGCTGCGTTTTTGCAGCGTTTTCGCGGTAAATAGCGCTATTAAAACGCTCCTCCCCATTTAAATGAATTGAAAACGCTGTAAAAACATGGTAAAATAGCAGTGTTTTACCGCTATTTTAACGCTCCTCTCCATTGAAATGAATTGAAAACGCGGTAAAAAAGCGGTGTTTTACCGCCATTTTAACGCTCCGCTATAGGCGTTTCCAGTGTGAAAAGGCTCTAAATTCAACATTTCTATTTGGGATTAGGTGCCTTAAATTTTGGGTGATTCGATTAGTCCTTGGACAAACTATACAATACCTAGCCAGCGTTTGTGCACTGTGTGGGAGATGCTTTTACTAGGAGGAAGCCACTGATCCATGTTCCTGCCATGCAGAAACACAGGATCAATGCTTTCCCTACTAACAGAACAGTGATCTGCCTTGTTTATATATAGGCAGATCGCCGTTCTGGCTCTCTGTCCAATAACCGGCGGGTGCTGGTGGACATAAAGTCCACAGTACACCTCCCGCTGTCTAATCACAGTGGGAGAGGGTCGCTGGTAGCGTGCACACCCCAGAGACTGGTCAGAGTGGCCGCCCTGCCGCTGTACATGTACGATGGGTGTCTGCAAAGGGTTTACATGGGTGGATTCAATTATATATATATTTTTTTTAAAGGGGGACGATGGCTCCAAGTGAACCCCCCAGACTGATGACCTAGGAGTGACCGATCAGTGCGCACCGCCCGTGTCCTAGGGGCGACCGATCAGTGCGCACCGCCCGTGTCCTAGGGGCGACCGATCAGTGCGCACCGCCCGTGTCCTAGGGGCGACCGATCAGTGCGCACCGCCCGTGTCCTAGGGGCGACCGATCAGTGCGCACCGCCCCGTGTCCTAGAAGTGACCGATCAGTGCGCACCGCCCGTGTCCTAGGAGTGACCGATCAGTGCGCACCGCCCGTGTCCTAGAAGTGACCGATCAGTGCGCACCGCCCGTGTCCTAGGGGCGACCGATCAGTGCGCACCGCCCCGTGTCCTAGAAGTGACCGATCATTGCGCACCGCCCGTGTCCTAAGACCGAGTGAGTATACACCGCCTGTGATGAGATAAATGTGTACAATGGCAGGCTAGGGACAACAAAACAGGGTGGTATGGCAGATCCTATGCACACAATAAGGGTTGATTTACTAAAAGTGCAAAATCTGGATGCGCTTCTAACATCAGCTTCTTGAATTAAGCTTTGACAATAAAAGCTAGAAGCCGATTGGTTTCTTGGAGCTGCAGCTGATTTTGCTCTCTCCGCTTTTAGCGAATCTCCCCCAATGTGTCTGCTTACTGAAGAATGGAGGATGGAAAGAAGGGGGGAGGGGGAGAGGATCCGACCAGGCAGGGATGACAGGCTGGAGGAGGTGGATGATGAGGGGATGTGGAGGGTGAGGATGGAGGAGGAGAAGGATGGTGGGAAGAGGCAGGGTGCAGCAGTGAGAGGAAGGAGGATGATGGAGGAGGGGAGAGGAATGGCTGTATGGATGAGGCCTATGCTGACCAGCACAATGTCACATTACCCGCTCCTGGCCCGAGGCCTCGTCTGTCCTCCGCTCCCCGCCGCCTCTGGTGCCCGGATCACGTTAGTAGCGGCGGCCTCCGACAGTCTGTATCACACGGTCCCGCGATCCGCCACACCCAGACCCCAACCAACGGCACCGGGGAAAAGGGGGGAGATCTCTTCCAATGGCTAGCTGTAGAAAATGTCAATATCGACCTCCCAAGCCGCACATCTCGGCTCTGCCACCTTCTAGAAGCTGTCCGTCATCCGCCACCTCCACCGCTCCCAACCCGAGTGCAGACAGGCGGCGCGGGAGCCTGACGTCTCAACACCCCTCTGCGTGCCAATGGTATCGCCCGTACCAAGAGGAGGACGCTACCAAGTACCGCTGTGTGGAGGAGAACATTCACTACACAGCGCTTCCTTTATCAGCTTGTCGAGGAAGACGTGTGTGTGTGTTCATAGCAACTGCCTAAAGGGGGAATGTATATCCGAATTACAGTCTTTTTAGATTTTATTTATTTCTTATACACATTATATATATTATATATATATACATATACACACACACACACACATATTATAATATATATTATAATATATATAGTGTGTGTGTGTGTGTATGTATATATATATACATACATACATACATACATACATACACACACATACATTATAATATACACATATATATATATATATATATATATATATATATATATATATATATATATATATATATATATATATATATATATACACATACACATACATACATACACACACACACACACACACACACACATACATACAGACAGACAGACACAATAAATATATATATATATATATATATATATATATATATATATATATATATATATCAAAAATCATATATTATACACACACACACACATATATTATATACACACACACACATTGAGATTGTGTGTGTATGTATAAATGTATATATATATATATATATATATATATATATATATATATATATATATATATATATATATATATATATATATATATATATATATATATATATATATATATATATATATATACACACACACACATACACACACACACACATATATTATATACACACACACACATTGAGATTGTGTGTGTATGTATAAATGTATATATATATATATATATATATATATATATATATATATATATATATATATACACACACACACATACACATACACACATACACACACACACACACACACACACACACATATACACACACACACACACAAAGATAAATAAATAGAGAGGGGAAATAGAATAAGCCCCAATTCATATATGAGCATAGCTGGTCAATTTGGAGGCTTTTATTTTATTTTTTTGCATATACGATTGTTTGTTTTGCTCGCTTACGCTCGTTATACATAGGAAGCCTAATTACGTGAATAAATCTTGTAGAATATTAATAATGGGCTGCCTTACATGCAACAAACACCCCAAAGAAGCTCCGGAACCTTTTCGGGAGTGAAAAGTGGCATGATTATAGCGTGGCAAAACCAGAGTGTGCTACCCGTGCTTAGGGTGCCATTAACTACTTGATCTCCGAAAGATTTACCTCCCTTCATGACCAGGCCTTTTGTTGAGATACTGCACTGCATTATTATAACTGACAACTGCATGGTCGACACTGTACCCAAATAAAATGTATGCATTTTTGTTACCACAAATAAAGCTTTCTTCTGGTAGTATTTGATCACATCTGCAGTTTTTATTTTTATGTGCTATAAAACAACTTTTAAAAGAAAAAAAACAAAATATTTTTTTTACTTTCCGCTATAAAACACATCCAATAAAAAAAAAATGAAAAATAAATAAATCGAATTTCCTCATTAATTTAAGCCAATATGCATTCTGCTACATATTTTTGGTAAACAAAAAAACAATAAGCATATATTGATTGATTTGCGCTAAAGTTAGGGCTAGTTTACATTTGCTTCAAAATATGGCTTCAGACAGGCCTTGTTAAAGCTTTACACCTTGCTTTTGCGTGGGGCTTCGGTGAGCCTTTGGTGGAGCTTCCATGAGGCTTCGGTGGGGCTTCCATGAGGCTTCCGTGGGGCTTCCGTGGGGCTTCCATGAGGCTTCCGTGGGGCTTCCATGAGGCTTCCGTGGGGCTTCCATGAGGCTTCCGTGGGGCTTCCATGAGGCTTCCGTGGGGCTTCCATGAGGCTTCCGTGGGGCTTCCATGAGGCTTCCGTGGGGCTTCCATGAGGCTTCCGTGGGGCTTCCATGAGGCTTCCATGAGGCTTCCATGGGGCTTCCGTGGGGCTTCCATGAGGCTTCCGTGGGGCTTCCATGAGGCTTCCGTGGGGCTTCCATGAGGCTTCCGTGGGGCTTCCGTGGGGCTTTGAAGCACCACTAAAGTTACATGGGCTATAATTTAAGTGAAGCAAAAGCAAGGTGTAAACAGGACTGTAAGCCAACCATTTTATTTAGTGACAGGAGCTTCGACTGGTTTTCAGAGAGCTTTACCAAGGCCTGTCCAAAGCCTTGGTTTGAAGCAAATGTAAAATAGCCCTTAATGTATGTTGAAGTGTAAATGAGTCCTTATCTTATAGTGTCTACAAACTATGGGATAGATTTTTCTTTTTGTTCACTAGTAATGACGGTGATCAGCGACTTCTAGCAGGACTGCAATATTGCAGCAGACATTCAGACACTAAGGCGAAGTTCATACTGGTATTACAAGCAAACATTTGAGGAGCATCAAAAACGCCCTCAAACGCCTATGTAAACGATAAAATGGACAGCACACAGTGCTGTTCACATTATTAAAACATGAATCGTTAGCGTCGCGTTGCTTCAAAATTGAAGCCTCATGTTGAGTCAGGAGGCGTTTGAAGCGTTTCAACGTCTCCCAGTCAAGTCTATGGCTTTGAAAAAGGCTCTGGTAGGCGTTTGTGGTGCGTTAAAATTTGTTAATTTCTTGTAATGTCACTTTCCATTGTGGAGCAGTTTTAACACGCCTTATCATTCATCAACCGCTTCAAAACGGCGCATAAGGCATTTGGGGAACATTTTTAGCTCATCATTAAAGTGGTTGTTAACCCTTACAGACCACTTTTCACTACCAGTAAGCCTATAATAAAGGCTTACCTGTAGCTACCGTGGATATCGCCTAAACCTCTGCAGTTTAGGAGATCTCCCCTGTATCAGCATGTGCTGAAGTAAAGGCTCTTGTTTGTGCCCCAATAGTAAAAGTCAGCAGCTACAGTATTTGTAGCTGCTGACCAATTTTTGGAAGGGGGGGGGGGACGCCTCCAACTGGTTAACAACGATTGGGACCACAAGTGCGATGCACAATTGCAGCACGTTTCCAAAACACACTTTTCAGAAACGCACAGTGTGAATGGAGCCCCAATTTGGAGCAAGGTCTTATTCACACAGGTTGGGGGGTGGGCAGTAAAACTAGGCGGTTGAGCTGGAGGTGGCTATACAAATGTCACTTTCCACAAGTGGTGCCATCAGCACAGGAATTGCTGCATTTCCCATACTGCATCAGGCTGAAGAACCGCGTATGGCCTGGATCACACCTATGCATTTTCAGTTTTGTAGAAACGCACTACAGTCCTTTCAGTGTGATTTCCTATGGGTCACGTTCACATCTGTGCGTTTTCAGCCAGTGCGTTTTTTTGGAAAGGGTCAGAGACTTTTTTGCCCACACAGGTTGCGTCTCTGGTTCCAGAGACTTCACTGAAAATGCATCAAAAGCGCTTGCATTCTTTTATGCATTTCTGCCGCATTTTTGGTGGTTTCTCTTGCACAACAACTGATACCTCCCAAAAACACATAAAAAATTCATTTTTTGACGCAGTTTCAATGCCTCGGGAAGATGCAGCAACGACAATCTGCATAAGTATTAAAGCCGTGCTCCACCCAAAAGGTGAAGTTCCGCATTGAGGCCTCCTCCCCCTCCTCTTCCACTCAGCGATTGCTCAGGCGACTGGAAGCGACGCTCTCCCCTCCCCTCCTTCCCCACAGTCTTTTGGGACAAGTGACAGGTCCCAGAAGACTGCAGGACCATTAACAATGCAACAGGCTCCCCTGCTGTGCCCCCACAAACGTAGAATGCACTGAGGTAAAAACCCTTTTAATGCCTGTGGACATGCTGGAACTTCACTCTCTCAATAAACACTGATAATTTTTAATCCTTTTGCTGCCAACATTAGCAAATGGAAAGGAACGTATATCATATTTACTTGTTTTGAACTTATTTTTTTTCCCCTAACATTCAGTTACTTCCTGGTATCCATGCCTAGGCAATATATCCCAGGAGTCTTGAGGAGGGGTTTTTCTTAGCTAAGCACTTTCCTACCTGCATGCCTGTGCTAAGAGGAGATGGATTCCAGGAAGTAAATCCTCCATGGATCCTCTGCCCTTACTCAAGATGGTCACAGCTATAAATTCTAAGCAGGGTGATTTTCAAAGTGATTCCTTCGCAAAATAAAGCATAAAGACATAGATGGAAGGGGGAGTTTGTTTTGAATATTGAAAATTAATGAAATAAAGTTTTTGGTTTGTGGAGCAAAAATGCAGAGTAGCTACACTGAGGCCTAAATAATTGGCACTGCAACAAACATAGTACTGTACACCTATGGATACACTATACTGCAGTGCACAAGTGTGTAGCCTGACTAAGGCCCTGTTCACATGTTTTAGGATTTCGGACAGATTCACTGCGATTCTGCATGCAATCTCAAATCGCACTGCATTAGTGGCAAAACGCTTCTCATGTGTTTGGGTGCCATTCATTTTCAGTGGCATCTAATAAGGCCTCATGTACACTGCATTTTTGTTGGCCAAAGCTCCTTAACTCAACTCAATAAAAGCTTGTGTCCATGTACACTAAGCTTTCACCAGAGTTTAGGGGCAGCAGAGTTTAGGGGCATTTAAACATTAAACGAGAGGAACATTTTGGCCAAAAAAACACGTGTAAACGTGCCTTAGCACTAGTCGTGTTTAGCGCTTGGGCGTTTAATCATTTCTATGGCCAGTACTCTGGTCAATGAAATGAATAAACTTCAAAGCGCTAAATGTGCTACCGCGCTTACACATTTAGCCACATTTAGCTTTTTTATGCTGCCAGGGGAACAACATTATAGGGGAGTTCAAGTGAATATGTAGCTTTAACCACTTCCCACCCGGTCAATAATCAATTGATGTCCGGGAAGTGGTTGTGAAATCCTGACTGGACGTCTATTGACGTCCGGCGGAGGCTCTTTACCACGTGATCAGCCGTGTCCAACCACGGCTGATCACGATGTAAACAGGAAGAGCCGTTGATCGTCTCTTCCTCACTCGCGTCTGACAGACGCGAGTAGAGGAGAGCCGATCGGCGGCTCTCCTGACAGGGGGGGTTTGCGCTGATTGTTCATCAGCGCAGCCCCCCCCCTCGGATGCCAACGCTGGACCACCAGGGAGTGCCCCCCAGTGCTCAATAGAGCAAAAAAAACACCAATAAAAAATAAATAAATAACACAATTGATGCCAATCAGTGCCCACAAATGGGCACTGACTGGCAACATAGGCACTGGCTGAAATGATGCCCAGTAATGCCATCAGTGCCACCCTCAGTGTCCATCAGTGCCACCCAGTGTCCATCAGTGCCACCTCTTAGTGCCCATCTATGCCCAGTGCCCACCTATCAGTGCCCATCTGTGCCACCCATAAGTACCCATGAGTGCCCATCAGTGCCGCCTATGAGTGCCCATCAGTGCAGCATACCAGCGCCGCCTATCAGTGCCACCTCATCGGTGCCCATCAGTGCCCATAATTGTAGAACCCGGTCTCAGCCCGGCTCCCGGTGGGTGTGCTATGCGAGGTAAGCCTGCGCTTAGTACGCCCACCCCCCTCCCACAAAAACCACCACACTTACACGCACTCGAAATTGGGTTAACATGCACGCACTTTGACCACGCGGTCTCTAAAAAGAGAGGCGAAGGACTAACGGGGCTGGTTAAGCGGGCTAGATCCTCTCACTCCCTTATAGGGAGTCCCTCTGCCCCGTGGGCTTCAAAGCGGAGCAGGTAGGGCGGGCTGTGTGGGAGGACCCCCTAACACACCCGCCATTGCCACCCGGGGCATGGAGAAAGGTGGCAGATTGCCTCTGGGGGAGGCCTGCCTACTCCCAACTCCTGCAGTCCGGCTCCTCTCTCGAGTACACGCACAAAATACACTTTAAAAAAAAATTGAAGAAGAAAACGTACTTATTTACAAAAAAAATTAACAGAAAAAAAAATTATTTTTTTTTCAAAAATGTCGGTCTTTTTTTAGTTGTTGCGCAAAAAATAAAAAATAAAAATCGCAGAGGTGATCAAATACCACCAAAATAAAGCTCTATTCTTGGGAACAAAATGATCAAAATTTCATTTGGGTACAGTGTAGCATGACTGCGCAATTGTCATTCAAATTGCCGAAAGCTGAAAATTGGCTTGGGCAGGAAGGTGCGTAAGTGCCTGGTATGGAAGTGGTTAAACACGATTCGGTTTTGCCGCGTGGCTAACTGCATCATGTGAAACTTGTTGCCCTAAAAAAGTTCCAGACCCTTTTTGGTTGACAAGCTTTGCGTTCATTAAAAATTAAATCGAGCAGAATCGCTGAGATCCCAAGAGACTAGATGTGAATGTGGCCTAAATTCCAGCCACCAGATTCCACCGATTCTTGCTGCTGTAATCTAGTGCATACGAGTAAATGCCTGTGCCTCTGCAGGCAGGAAGCTCTATACAAAGCAAGGAGAGGCTGAGAGCACCCGCAGCTGTACGCATGTATTTGGACATGCAATATTTACCCACAAATGATTTGGCTTTGACACAAACTGTTGCATCCAGAGCTGATCAGTTGCAGGAAATTGCTGCACATCCGATTACATAGAACAGCCCCAAATTGCTTTGTATTGGGCAACTGCGCATAACCCCATTGAGCAGGGGGGACCACCGGGCCTCCTGTAGGGGGCCCCGCACACAGGGGAGAATCAGTGTAGCGGGATGGGAGTACAATTACAGAACAACGCACTGGGGGTTATTTACGAAAGGCAAATCCACTTTGCACTACAAATGCAGAGTGTACTTGAAATTGCACTTAGAAGTACAGTCGCTGTAAATCTGAGGGATAGATCTGAAATGAGGGGAAGCGCTGCTGATTTTATTATCCAATCATGTGCAAGCTAAAATGCTGTTTTTTATTTTCCTTGCATGCCCCCCTCGGATCTACAACAACTGCACTTCCAAGTGCACTTTCGATGCAATTTCAAGTGCACTTATAGTAATGAATTTGCCTTTAGAAAATAACCCCCACTGTGTCTGACTTTCCCAACAGCAGCTGAAAGCCAGCTGCTGAAGGGCGAGCCACAGACACAGTGCATTTTTCTGTAATTTAACGCCTGTCCCGCCGCACCGATCCCCCTCCCTGTGCTGCCCACATCCGATTCCCCATGTGCCTGGGACCCCCCCTGTCCCTCCGCAGTGCCGCTGGTTTCCCTCTCCCGCCGGCTGCTGCCGACACGCAAGCGGATGGAGAGTGGGGGTATGGATTGATCCTGTGTCCATTCATAACGGAGCATAGTAAACTGCTTGTCTCCTGTTCATTCATCTTTAGTGCAACTAAGGCTACAGAGAAATTAATTGAAGAATCTGTGTCCTCAATTCCTTTCTCTGTCTCAAAGGTGAGACGTTAGACATTTTTAGACCCCTGATATTTCATACAAACCCTCCCGAAACAATAGTGTAAAAAAATAATAACAAATCTTCCACACTAGGCAGACTCCGTCGATACAGAGTCCGCCAGCTCCCTCCGGCTCAGCGGGAGATCTCTCCGCTGAGCCGGCGGATGACAAGTCCCTCTCTGCTCACTGAACGGGGAGGGGCTTGTGCAGCGCAGCTGTCTCATATGGAGAGATCTGATGAAAACTGACATCTCACCCGATCCGATATGGACGGATGGGGACGTATCACCATCCGCCTGATTTTGGCGGATCAGATGTCAGCGGACATGTCTCCGCTGACATCCGACGCTCCATAGGCAAGCATGGATCGACCGTTCAGATCCACCGTCAAAACTGACAGATGCACCTGAACGGTCTGACCGTGTGAAAGGTGCCTTGCATTTCCAAAAATAAAAATTTACAAGAGTTTAAATTTTAATTGTTCGCTTGTGTCAGGTAGGCTGTAAGGGACCCCGCGATTCCCAACAGCAGCCCTCCTATTCAGTCTCCAACAGAAATTCATGGTATACCCCTAATCGCAACTGTGAATGGGGCTTTAAAAGGCTATTGATGAAAATGAATGAAGGAATATTGTAAATCCCCAAATTTACTTCACAGAACAAGACAACAGCGCTCTCATGTACAAAAATATAGAAAACAAGAAAAATTAAGATTTTAACCAATAAGATTCTTTTTTTTTTGCCAGTAGGATGACCAGATTTTTCTTCTTTTTTTTCGTTAGAACTGCAGCTATCAACTATTGTACTGATTGCTTGTCTGCCACGTCTTGCCAGGATCATCTGCCATTACTCCGATACTACTGCGCAATGCTGCAGTTGAGTCTAATTAGTTGCAGACAAACTTGGCAACACACAAGTGTCTCGTGATTTTTATAGAAGGCAACAGCTGCTATATTTAGTGATTGATTGCCGAAATCCATAGTCAAACAAGAGTGATTTTCCGATATACACACCCAGAGTTGTATTTAGACATTATGGTGTCCTATGTATACCTGAATAATGACATCCTTCTATACAAGCTTCAACTCTTGTGTTACACATTAGTTTAGTAAATACTAATCTTAGAATTTGCTATTGGAGGTAACACTGCTTGCAAAGTTTGGCAGGCATTGACACTTTGCAACGGCCTCCATTCACTTCTATTGAAATGCACCGCACCTGCACCCGTAATGTATTCTAAACGCACCTATGGCGTTTACAGTGCGCTTGCAAAGTTTAAAAGTGATTATTTTCCATTTTAGCCCTGTAGAAAAAAGAAAAAAAAAAAAAACATTTGAGAAGTTTTGCCTGACGCAATATGAATGCCTGTACAACACATCCTAAATGCTCATTAATTCTATAGGTGCATTAATGCCCTTTTAGGCTGCTTTAAAATCTAAAGCGATATTAAAGTGTTTTTTTTTTAAATAACAAACATGTTATACTTACCTGCTCTGTGCAATGGTTTTACAGAGCAGCCCAGATCCTCCTCTTCTCAGGTCCCACACTAGCACTCCTGGCTCCTCCCTCCTGCCAGGTGCCCCCACAGCAAGCAGCTTGCCCCCTGGACCATACCAGGCCACATGCCCTCAACCCTGGGTGGTGGTTGTGGGGGTCTGCGGGCATGGGGCTAATTGGAATCTGGAACCCCTCTTTAACCAGAAGGCCCCCAGTTCCCACCCCCTATGTGCATGAGTATGGGGTACAGTGTATGCCTTCCCATTCACAAAAAAGTGTAAAAAATAAGAACAAAGATTTAAAAAATTGAACATGTGCCCGGTCATAGCTTCAAAGTGTCTTCTTTCTCTGTTGAGGTCTTCTCCCTCTGGTACTTCTTACTTCAATAATTCTTCTCCCTCCACTGCCGACGTCTCCCTCCTCTAGTTCTTCTCCCTCTGCTAATTTCTTCCTCCAGTTCTTCTCCCTCCGCTGCTGCAGTCTTCTTCCTCTGGTTCTTCTTCTGATTCTCCTCCGGACGCTAGCTCCCATAGTTGTGCCAGCTTCGTTCTCTGCCGATTCTTATATAGACATGGGGGTGTGTCCATCCGGTGATGTCATTCAGAGACATCAATAGAATACCTTGGCAATCCACAATGCTACTAGGGAAATTGTTTTGTGGACTGATGAATAAAGTTAAATTGGGAAAAATACTATGTAAGGCACAGTAATGGTAAAAAGATTCTTACTGAACATTGTGTAAGTCTAATCCAGAGCTTGCTTGAAGTCATGGCTGTGAA
Organism: Rana temporaria; assembly: GCF_905171775.1. Taxonomy (NCBI): domain Eukaryota; kingdom Metazoa; phylum Chordata; class Amphibia; order Anura; family Ranidae; genus Rana; species Rana temporaria. The sequence goes on from NC_053492.1 coordinate 178,440,565, forward strand.
AAAGGGGTAAAATACCACGCTGCTGATAATGAACAAGGCAGCTGCTAGCACAAAACATACAGATAATATGTGAAAAAGGTGAAAAGGTTAGGGTGTGCTGCGCGAATGAATGATAACCTGAATGACCAGGATATAGTGATAGTCAAAAAATAAGTATAAAGGTGATGGGTTACAAAAATATTAACGTGAATAAATGTGTGACATATGTAACTGTGTGACATATGTAACTGCGTGACCAATCCGTGCATATCTGATGAATCGAGGATAAACTCAAAACATAAAAGCTGACATAAATCAAGAAAACAGCTCACAAAGGAGGGTCCATATAAATAATCTCCAATGGTAATGATAGCCAATCTTCTTGAATGAATTGAAGATAGAGAATGGAACAATGCAAAATCCTGGTGGTAAGGAAGGAGGTATATATAAAGCTGATTATAAGATGGGTACTCTTACCATAGGATGTGGACCCAGAACCCCTCAGGAGTAGGTCAAACAAGCGAAGGTAAAGGTAGAGATAAATATCTCTGGTGCAATCCGGAAGTTTCTTCCGTCTGTTCACGGGTGTTTGTTATTGCTCCAAAAACGGTCACTGGCTCCCAGCAGCTCAGGTCACGGTCACTGATTCCCAGCAGCTCAAGGATATGAACAGCAAAAGCAAGGTATCCCTCCAGGGTTTTATGGCATAACATGAAAAGGAACAAGAAACAATGCCTCCACATGGCATAGATCAAAAATGAACCTGGGGGGATTTATTAAAAAAAAATACACAAAAACAAAAAAAAGGTAAAACAAAGCAAAAAAAAGGAAAAATCCGGCGAAGATTACAAAAAGGTGATCACTAAAAAAAGGTGCAGTATAGGTAGCACTCACTTGCTAGCCGCTTTGACACCGATCCAAACTTTATCCGTCCAAAATATAAACTTATAAAAAATCACCCAGGACTTTTCCATATTGTTGTGGGCATTGTGAAGCCCACAAGCAAAGACTTCGGGGAAGCGGTGATGCTGGTATTCCCAGCATTCACCGCATTATCTCGTGCATGCGTCGTGTTGATGGCGAGCAGCGTGAGCTAAAGGTGTGTAATGGCAATTTCTACCTGTATTCCCTCATTTAAAATGGCGAATTTGGATACGCCCTCGTCACATGACCCGCTTGTCGAGTCATGTGGCGAGGGAAATCGCGCACGATTTCGAAGATTAGTGCTGTATATAGTCTCCTGGGAATCATGACTCATAACTCCCAGGAGACACTGCGGACAGGTCCGAGCACACACTGGGGCGTCGGGGAAAGGGAGAGATACGCCCACTCCCGCGGGGAAGAATACCCGGAAGTCACAGCTTCTGCCTTTGAATCTCGGTAATTAAATCGACATTAAAAATAACAGTCAATAGTAAAAGTATATGCTCCGTAGATCGTTTTAATATTAGGTTAATATTATGGGTGAACCTCCGCTTTAAGCATATTGTGTTGGTCTATTGTGACTTAGATGAGGATTAAATAATAATTTATGGAAAATGACTGCAGAAAACCAGTTAATCCCAAAGGGATCATATACATTTTATGCCACCTTTAAAGTGGTTATAAACCTCAGGCATTAATCCTGAATAAAGCATAACCCACCCTATACGGTGTCTATACTGTGCCTCTCTCCAGAGTGTCATTTATCCCTGCTGCCTGGTTCTTCTGTCATCAGCAAGTGTCACCAGTAGGGGGGACTCCCACCGACCAGCAGGCTTGGTATACAAGCAGGTCACCCTGGCAAAGAACGCAGGCTCATCTGAGGTGCGGAGTCAAAGTACTAACTGGTGTTCACCAGAGTTCCTGATGGTGGAGATGGGTTTTGCTGCATGTTAGTACCAGGTCGCGGTCCTCAGGATCACCCCACCAGAAAGGAAGCAAGCCGGGTCCAGCAGCGGATATAGCAAATGAGGATCGAACAGATGCGTAGTCAGTAAAAGCCAAAAGGTCAGTATAAAGTGGTTGCAGGTTGGGATTAAGCGGAAGTGTAGTCGAGGAACAAGCCAAAGGTCAGTAACAAGTGGTAGCAAAGATATGGATGGCAGCAGGGAAAACAAAACGCAAGATACTGGCTGTAGAGAGCACAATAATCTGGCAAACAGGAAGTACAGAGACATGGCTTAAATGAGGAAGTTCATGGGAGGAGCAAAGAGTTCAAGATTCAAGACAAACAAGGTTCAAGGCAGGATCAGTCAGAGAATTTTCAGGGAACTGTCCAGCATTCCAGGTGGCTCAGCAAGAGGGACGTTTGACACAGAGGTTCGGGGTTCAAATCCAGGCCCCGACAGCAGGGCTCACTTCTGATGGGTCTTCCACCACCAAGAGAAAAAAATGAGGGGAAAGCTCCAGCACACATTTTTTCTAAATTATTTGTGTTATAGAAGCCTGTACAGAGCAAATGTCTGCAGATTATCAGGTACAGCTTATGTAGAAGGATTTGTTTCATCTCTGTATCATCTGAAGAATGTAACTTCATTGGGTAAATGTAATGCTGCATACAGACGGTCGTTTTTTGTGATGAAAAAAAACGACGTTTTAAAAAACGTCATTTAAAATGATAGTGTGTGGGCAAAACGTCGTTTTATGTCTTCAAAAAAACGACAAAAAAAATTCGAACATGGTTGAATTTTTTGTGTCGTTTTTCAAAACGTCGTTTTTTACTTCACAGAAATTGACCGTGTGTAGCAAAAACGACGTTTAAAACGACGTTTTTACACCCGCGCATGCCCAGAAGCTAGTTATGAAGCGAGCTTCAATGGAAAAAAGTGGTGAAACGTAACCTCGCTTTGCTCTAGAGCATTGTGAAAAAACAATGGCGTGTAGGCAACTTCGTCTTTGAAAATGATGTTTCAAAAACGTCGTTTTATTTCATGATTTAAAACGTCGTTTTTTTTCATCACAAAAAACGACCGTCTGTACGCAGCATAAGGGTTTACAACCACTAAAAAAAATCTTTTTATTCTGTCTGTGTTGCTTGTGGAGAGTTCCCTTGACTTTGTTTGATAAAAAAAGTATTCCGCTGGAGAAAAAGCCAGGGGAAATCTCCTTGAGTCCTGGACAACAATATATCCAGACAGGGGTTCTAATCCTTCCCTACTCAAAAAAAATAAAAAAAAATAATTGGCTATAGTTACAATAAGATCCTCAATACGATAATGCAATTGTGAACATGAATGCTTCTATATCTACAGATTTCATTAGTACTCAGTAGGGATGAGCCGAACATACCCGCGTTCGGTTCGCACCAGAACTTTCGAACGGACCGAACGTTCGCGCGAACATTTAAAACCCCATTGAAGTCTATGGGACTCGAACGTTCGAATTCAAAAGTGCTCATTTTAAAGCCCAATATGCAAGTTATTGTTGGAAAACGTCTTTGAGAACCCGGGTCTTGCCCCAGGGAACATGTATTAATGGGAAAAAAAAAAAAAAAAGTTTAAAAAAAAAACTGTAATTTTTTCTGGAGCAGCGATTTTAATGATGCTTAAAGTGGAAAAAAATGAAAAATTCCTTTAAATATCGTACCTGCTGGGTGTCTATAGTAGTGGCACGTGTTTAGAAATGTCCCTGCAGAACATGAGATTACATTAAAGCCGCAAGCAGTATTAAATTTATTTTTTCTTATAGTAATGTTTGGTCCCTGCAATATGGATAAAAATCATTGAAAAAAATAGCATGAGTTTCCCCGCCACCACTCCCCCCCCAGGTCATTACAAGACCCAGTGCCGATCCTGACCTCCCTAGGGCCCTAAGCAAAATGACCTGGCACATTAAAAATGAGAAGCGGAGGGCGCTGACGACAGTGACATGTCACATTAAAGAAAGTTGAGAAGCGGGGTGTGGGGGCGAAAATGACTTCTCACCAGGCGGGGCCTCTAGTAATTTGGGGGGCCCTTCTCAGCTTATCGGGGCCCCAAGCGGCTTGCATAGTGAGCCTATAGGGAGGATCGGCCCTGACAAGACCCTTTGGCCCTATATACTTTGAACAGCTGTATACAGGCTGTGCAAACAAGATAAGGACTGTAGGTTTGTTAAGTAGAATCTGAACCATGTCAGACTTTCCTGCTGCATATTTCACAATTTCCTAAAGAGACCCTCAAACTACATGACACTTGTGCCTGATGAGGCCACTGATGTTCCAGTGGTGGTGGCCCGTGAGACTGTCCATGCAGGCTTGGCCCCCCAAAGCGCACGTGCTGTGTGGCAACAATATGTCGATTATTTTAGGGTTGAGGGGGGCCCCATTACAATGCCAGATCTTGGCTCAATACATTTTTTTTTTGGGAAAGAAAAATTCTAGAAAAAAAAAGGCGGGTTGCCATCCGGGGCCCCCTTTGAACAAATTCTGTGAAGAACTCCTGTTCTCTGAAGGCCTTCATTATTTCTGCAAGTCAAAATTAAGCAAAAAAAGCTAATGTCAGTCAAGCCTTAGCTTTCTCCCCATATCTAACCCACAAATTCATCCACTGATCATAAAGTCCAAAATCAAGTTTTGTATCGTCGTACTGCGCGATCGTTCTTCCGACGTTTTCTACCGACTGTGAATGACGTTCTCCATTACGCAATATCCCTTTATACACTGCGCATGTGAGAAGCTCCGCACACAGGCAATACAACACGTTAGAGCACTGCAGCTAGCACAATCTACTGCCTGCCAAATAGGAATAGCTGATCTAGCTAAGCTATACAGTGTATAAATATATGTACAACTCCTAGGATGTATATATATCCTCTACACACAGTAAATTTAACTAAACTGACTAGCCTGCCTGCTCTATCTATCCATCTGGTAGAAAAGACACTGTGTGTCTCTCTCTCTCTCTCCCTAACTGACCGACTGACTGTCTTATCTGTTCTTTAACAACGCCGCAACACAATACACACGGCCGACTTGCAGGAGGCCTTATATAGTGTGGGGCGTGTACTAAACCCTCTGAGCCATAATTGGCCAAAGCCACCCTGGCTTTGGCCAATTATGGCTCTCCGTTTTTTGCGTCCTGTGATTGGCCAAGCATGCAGGGTCATAGTGCATGTTTGACCAATCATCAGTGCGCAATGCTGCAGTGAATTATGGACCGTTGCGCGTCACTCGAATTTGGCGCGAACGACCCATTTTGTTCGAATTTCGTCGAACGTACGAACAGACGATGTTCGAGTCGAACATACGTTCGCGTCGAACACAAAGCTCATCCCTAGTACTCAGGCACTGCCCGAATATAACATTCTGTCTCCCAATTGCTCTTTTGTGTTGTCACCCTGTCACATGCATTTCCAGTTGGGAATATAACAGCTATATTGATGACATGCAGCAAAAAAAATCTCCTTTACACCATTAAAAAATTGGCTATTCATACACCACCTCCAAAAATTACATGCTTAAGAGGTTCCAAAGTGTCAGTGTCAAATCCATGCAATTAAGTTCTGAGCACTATATGCACAAGAACCTATACAAATAAGGTTTACATTTGTTTAGAAATGTGCACATATTGGGGGCATGGTCTGGACATGATCGAGTAGGGACAGGTGTCTTGAGCTCCTGACTGTCTCCTATCTAACCCCAGCTTATTCTGCTCAATTATTCAAGTTACGCTTTCAGCAAAGAGGCAGAAGGTGAAGAGTAACTCAAAAAGGCAACCCAGCTGGAAATCTGGGGGAGAAATCAAGCGGTTCTTCCCAAGTTTTCAGACGGCCTACTGATCCCAAGATGGTGGAGCTACGCGGCCTACTACAAGAGGCCCTGGACTCGCACGAACTTCCTGCTTCACCCGCTATCTCTTCAGCATCAGAGACTTACTCAGACACTCCTGCAGCATTCTGCTCAGACCCACAGGTCTCCTTTCAAAAGCCTCCAACATTACGGGTGGATGCTGAACTGAAATTCCTGCTACAGGCCCTGCCAACTAAGGCTGACATCAAAGCCCTCATCGACCGCTTGGAGGAAACTCACCGACAAGAGCTGCAGGACATCAAAAAAGATGTGCATCCTTTTCAGACCGGCTCACTGTGGGGGAATCCTTGCTGACAACATTAGAAAGACTGATGTCTGCCCTGGGATCCCTCCATAATTCCCATGTGGATACAGCAGTAGCGTTACAACTACACATTGAAGATATGGAGGACTGGAATCGGCGTAATAATTTGCGGCTTTGGGGCCTGCCAGAGGAAAACTGGAACGGAAGATCTCTCAAAAATAGCAACTGCAATCTTCCATAACATCACAGGATGACTCCCTACTGGCACTCCTGGAGTTCGATCAGATCCACAGAGCCCTGGGTCCTCGCTCTACAGACCCCAATAGACCGTGGAACGCGATATGCCGGCTGCACCACTACAACTATAAAGGAAGCTATCCTGCGCAAGGCATGGGAAGCTTGAGACATGGGGTGCCTGTTGAGATTCTCCCAGATATATTCAGGGCAACAGTACAGCGCTGAGCCCTACTTCATCCGGTCTTGGATCCAGCTCATCAGTTGGGCATTACCTACTGTTGGGGCTTCCCTCTCTCTGCCACATTCTTCAGAGACCAACAGTCGTTCACCCTCTGCACACCTGAGGACCTCCCGCCTCTCTTTGCCTTTATGGAATCAGATCCAATACCAGTCCCAAAATGGTTAATCTTTCTCCCACAGCCGGTCGTCTGGGCTGCTCGGCACCCTGCGGAAATCCCCCGCCTAGACTGTAGAGGACGCGGTGGCGTTCCAGAGTGTCATCCCCAGAGGGGTTATGCGAGTCATAATCGGCTTTACAGCCCACTAAACACCCGCTTTCCTCCATGCTCACACTCTACGTGACATGCTTTTCTGATTTGTCTCCTCGCCCTATTACAGTTTTATGACAGTCCTTTATACAGACTACCTCTGCACTATCTTCATTTGCTTGCCCGATTGGACATGAAGTTGAAATATGTCTACAAGATCTCTACCCTGAAGGACGTCGCTCCTTAATGTTTTTATCTCCCTGCAACGATGGCTGGCTAACCTGTTGACCTACATGTGGGTAAGTACTCATGCGATTTAATTTACTATCTGGATGCCGTTCCTCTGCTCCATGCCTACACAGTGACTTAATGTTTAAGCTGATGTTTTTCTGCTTTTCTAACACGCAGCAATATCTAACTGCCTTTTTGTTTATTAAGCTCCTAAATGTGCGTGTAATGTTAATTTAGGCATGTATTCGGAAGATGGCCATATTTTATTGTATTAGTTTGGGTGATCAGTGGTAAGCAGGGTACTCCTCCACCCCCTCTACCTCCCTTTTTGCTGGGGAGTGGACTTGCCAGAGACACGCGGTGCCTGGTCTGGACATTCTCCTTCCTGGAGAGCTCCGTTTCTTGGGCAACCTGAGTCACTATATATCTTCTTATTTACCATTCCACTCATGGTGTTCCCTATGCCGCAGCTCGCTGGAGGTGGGGCACCGTGTGGGGGACCCATGTGGTGCTTGTTCTTGATTAGACATGTTCTGAGTTATTCCAACGAAATGTATCATGTACTGTATATATAGTCCCTGCATATATGATTACCTCCTTACAGACTATAATTAAGCCACTCCCACATGGCATTTTGGGGTGATATGCATCAAATGATGTCTGTGCCGCGTCAATGAGGCGGTCCCTTGCCCCCCTCCCTTCCCCCTTTCAGGGGGGAGATGTGCAGTGTTCTTTTGCAAATTTTGATTACTACATTTAGATTCAAGGGTAGTGTCGGATGATCGGTTCGGCAGTCTCTCACTTTTATTTCTTTCCTCTAATCTTTAAATCCCCCCCCTTTTTTTCCCCCTCTCTCTCTTCCTCCCCCCCCCTTCCCTTTCACCTGAGTTAGTGATAGATACCATAAAAATAATATCACTAAAACACAAAGGGCCTCAAGATACCTGAGAAAATATGTATGCTCTTAAATGTACCTGAAACACTTTCATGCTGATGTAGAATTTATCCAAGAGACCCACTTCAGGGACGACAGACTTCCTAATTCTTAAAAACAGATTTTATCCTCCGACATATTCTACTAATGCAGCTGCTAAATCCAAGGGCGTCTCCATACTAATATCTAGTAGACTCCCATAGACTTATAGCATTCTTATGGACTCCGACGTTTTGTGTTTGTGTTTATCAAAGGCTTAATAGGTGACACACGAGTGACAATGGCGACTATCTGTGCACCCAATGATCATCAGGATATCTTTATTAACCGTACCCTAGACAAACTCCTGGAATTTAGTGAAGGTCAGCTGATTTTAGGTGGAGATTTTAATGTCCCCCTGATTTCTTCGAGCTCATCTTCTGTCTCTTGGAAATGGATAGCCCATTATATACATAGGGCCAGATTCTGGTAGAAGTGCCGTATTCTCCAAGCACTTGCTCCGTAATTTGCGGCGGCGTAGTGTAAATGACCCGGCGTAAGGCCGCAAAATTCAAAGGGGGTGGCTTGTATTTAAAATTAAGCGCGCCCCCGCGACGATCGAACTGCGCATGCGCCGGGCATAAAAATAGCCCAGTGCGCATGCTCCAGCTCACGACGGAAAACGTCAATGACGCCGACGTGAGCCTCATTGACGTAAAGTCGTATTCGCGAACGACTTACGAAAACAACGTAAACTACGGAAAAAGACGACGCTGACCCCACGCCATACTTAACATGGCATACGACGGACCTTCGTAAACTTGCCCCTCATATAGCAGGGGCAAGTTTACGCTTACGGAAACGTTGTAAATTCACTGCGTCGTTCGGGAATCGGCGTAAATAGCTAATTTGCATAGACGACGGGGAAAACGACGAGGCGACACCTAGCGGCAGGAAAAAAAATTGCATTTAAGATATGACAGCTTAAGAGCCTTACGCCTGTCAGATCTAAGGAATATCTATGCGTAACTGATTCTAAGAATGCGCTGTCGTAAGCCTTTTAAGAATCTGGCCCATAGAGCTCAATTGGTAGATTGTTGACGTCTACAACACTCGATAGAATGGGATTACACGTTTTATTCCCCCCCCCCACATAAAGTCTATACCAAAATAAATTACTTAGTTCCTCATGGTCAGCTCCATGCTGCACGTGACTCTTCCATTGGTACTATGACATGGTCCCACCACACTCCCATTACCCCGATTTACACACTCTCTGACACATACTCTTCTAGATCCTCACTTTTGGAGATTAAATACAAGTCTCCTACAGACACCAGAGGTTATAGAGGACGCATCTAGGGAATTACATTTTTACTTCTAAACAAATGACCAGCCAGATTGTGACCCAGGGACTCCACGGAAGGTTTAAAAAAACTGTTATCAGAGACATGAAACATGGTTCAAGGATTAAAAAGGAACGCAATAAACAGCTTACATTGCTTATTTGACAACATTTACACTACTGAATCCCGAAATAAACATGTTCCCTCCTTCTCCCTGAAACTTATCTCACTCCGCAAGCAAATCAGTGTGACTTATTGCACTAGAAAGCCAAAGCGGCCTTACAATTGTGCCGCAAAATAGGATACGAATCAGGTAATAAATGTGGAAAAATACTAGCTAGAATGGTCAGGGAATATAAGCCAACAACGTATGTACCTCAAATTGTATCCTCAAACAGCAGAAAAGACATATTACCCAAACAGACTACGCAAGAATTCACGGACTTATACTTCTTACTTTATAACTTACCAGACCCATCACCCCCTCAAACTAAAATAGAAGAGTAGATCTCATTGTCTCGACTCCCTTCCCATGGAAACCCAGGAAGAATTAGATTCCCCCATAACATTAGAGGAACTCCAGCAAGCAGTGAGTATAGCGAAACCGGGTAAGGCCCCAGGACCTGATGGCTTCACCTTACAATATTACAAAAACTAGAACTATGGGTGGGACTTTTGTAAAGGCACCAGAAAGGTTATAATAAAAAAAAAACATATAAAAAGTTTATTGCATACAAGTTTAAAAACAATGTCAAGATGAAATTTCATTCACACAACGAATGCAGGTGGCGCAAAGTAGAAGAAGAATCTCCATTCATGGAGGAAGCACTGGAACCCAAAGGAGTGGGTCCCCCTATACATTTCAACTCACAGAGTCTTCATCAGGGAGTTTTAAACAATGCAATCAACAGATTTCCACAAAATAAAAATTAATCAATAAAGTATAAAAAATTGTTTACAGGTACGTGCATATATCACAACAAATGATCCATAAAGATTCAACTCACTATGTGTAGATTGCAGTATAGGTATGTGCAGACACCAGGGTATCTCCAGGATTTCCAACAGCCAGAGAACAATTCAAGGCACAGTAACCTAAAACGTGTAAAAAAAACGCTTGGTAAGTATCTAATATGCCCAAAAGGGAAAACTTAAAAAAGGGGAGGAAAACATGCACCTTACTACTAATAGTAGGTCAGAAAACAGATATCTTAGATGGCACACAGTATAAGGACAATTATAGATTAAAGATATACGATGTAAAAAAACTGACATTTACTTAACCACTTCAGTCCCAAAATATTTTCCTCCTTAATGACCAGGCAATTTTTTCCGATACGGCACTGTGCCACTTTAACCGACAATTGCGTGGTTGTGCAACGCTGTACCCAAACAAAATTTACCTAGAGCTTCATTTTGGTGGTATTTGATCACCTTTTTTTTAAACATTTTGCTATAATAAAATTTTCCAATTTAAAAAAATAAAATAAAAATGTCTTCATCAGTTTAGGCCAATATGTATTTTTCTACATATTTTTGGTAAAAAAAAAAAAAAAAACAATTTGCAATAAGAGTATATTGATTGGTTTGCGCAAAAGTTGTAGTGTCTACAAAATAGGAGATAGATTTATGTATTTTTTTTTACTAGTAATGGCAGCGATCTGTGATTTTTAGCAGACTGCGACATTGCGGTGGAGAGATCGGCCACTTTTGACACTTATTTGGGTCCATTGACATCTATACAGCAATCGGTGCTATACAAATGCACTGATTACTATGTTAATGTCCCTGGCAGGGAAGGGGTTAAAACTAAGGGACGATCAAGGGTTAAATGTGTTCCCTCATGTGTGTCTCTAACTATGGGGGGGAAGGGACTGACTGGAGGAGACAGATTGCTGTTCCTAATTGCTAGTGTAGAGGGTGTCTCACTCTATAACCCTCATTTATTGCCAAACTGGCCAGAACAATGTACACAGGCTTTCCAGTTTCAGTTAGGGAGAAGGTTGCCTATCATGTCTGGGCTTTTTCCACCCCCCCCCCCTTCTTCCTGTTTTCACTGAGTTGGTGTAATATGAGCTGACACACACAGAGCTCTGGATTCAGCGACCTCTATTGTGCCCCTATTGGCTAGAAGAGGAAAACCAATTAAGAGTTAAAACAGCAAATGCAAGAGATTGTACAGACCTGAGGGAGAGCAGCAATGGATTCTGGGACATAAAGTTCTCACACAATACGGGCCCCATAGTCTGGTATACAGGGAGAACTGCAAACCCCATGATACTGTCAGGGACTTACCTCCCAGCCTCATCCATCCTCGTTTCTGAGGAAACAACAGGGTTCCTCCATGTTGACACACCGCAGCACTTCCCGCACGCCTGCGCGTGCGCAACGGTGGCGCGCGCGTGCACAACGGGTGCGCGCGCGTGCACGATAGCGGGAGCGTGCGTGTGCACGTTTTTGGCGCCAAAGCACACTTTAAAAGCCATTGCTGGACTCAAACACATTGCTGCCTGATCTGCAGTTTTGGAGTGAACTTACACTTGAAATCTGATCCTGAAACCTGATCCTGAAACCTGATCCTGAATTACTGACTGAACCTTGACCCGGCTTGTTGACTATCCGTATCTCTCTAATCCCGGCTTGTTTGACTACCCTTCTGATTGGACCCACCGTTGCCAGACCCACCTGCTTGCACCACGACTACGCTTCAGTTACCTGCATCTGAACCATCTGATTATCCGTTGTGACCCGGCTTGCCTGACCCTGCTGCTTCTTGCTTCCTATTTATCTGCTTTCTTCATCAGCTTGTTGCCATTGCAGTCGTATCACCTGTCAGGGTCGCTGACCCCCTCTTCTGCCTCAGTGCCGTCTGCACCTCCCCGCCAGAGAGACTCAGCCACCTACATCTATTCATCTCTGCATCGGCACTCCTACCCCGCTGTGCTCCGAGTCCGCTGTTCCCACTTCAGTGGCTCGTGAACCAGAGCCGTAAGAGAGGCCTCCTACAACCAGACTCTAAACATACCAGGTACGTAACAGTATCAGGCAGCCATGACAGAGTCTGCAGGAGTTGCCCCAGCGATGGAGGAGATATGCAAGCATCTATCATCCCTCACTCAAGCGGTTAAAAACTTGCAAGATGGCTACCTGAGATTGGAAGGACAGGTCCAGAATCTAGCCATTCCTGGAGATGCCCCAGCATCTTCCACTAGGTCTTCATCAGCCGCTGCTGCTCCGTCTGTGGTAATGTTACCACCTGAACCCAGGGTTCCTATGCCCGAACGATTCACAGGGGATCGCTCTAAATTCCGGGACTTTCGGAACGCATGTCAGTTATATTTTGCCCTGCAACCCCGAACATTCTCACTAGAGGCCACGAAAGTGGGGTTTGTCGTTTCCCTGCTTCAAGGGGAACCCCAAAAATGGGCACATCGGTTGCTAGAGGATAATGGCCCTCAGACAGAGACTTTGCTGAACTTCTTCCAGACCATGGCCCAACTTTACGACGATCCCCAGAGGACTGCCACGGCTGAAACCGCTTTACTTGCACTTCAACAAGGCCGCCGAGCGGTCGAGGATTATGTAACCGATTTTCGTCGTTGGAGTGCAGATACTCAATGGAACAGCGCAGCTCTGCGCCACCAATTTCACTTAGGCTTGTCAGAACCCCTGAAGGATGAACTAGCCCGCATTGGGGTACCTGAAACCCTAGACGAACTTATCACTAAGGCCGTGCAAATTGATCGGCGACTAAGGGAACGCCGGGCAGAGCGTTCTTCCCAACAAGGTCGCCCAGTATGGGTCACTGCTCGGGCCCCCTTACCCGCTTCTCGTTACCGACCACCTACTCCTCCGAATTCTACTGATCCGTCTATGGACACTTCCGAACCAATGCAATTAGGTGTGATGCGACCTACTCTCACTCCGGAAGAACGCACACGTCGTCGCCAGTTGAACCTGTGTCTCTACTGCGGCGAGGCCGGCCATTACGTGTATAACTGCCCCGTCAAGATACGTAAGTTCAAGTCTTCAGCTCCTATTAATATTTCAGCCATTTCTGCCAACATCACCCACCTTGCTCTCTCCCTTTCGTTACAGCTTCTGGAAAAGACGGTGTTGGTCAACGCTATCGTTGATTCAGGCGCGTGCAGCCGTTTTATTGATTCCACTTTTGCTGATCTCCATAATATACCTTTACGTAAAAAGGACTTTAGACTTTGTCTTTTTGGCCGACGGTTCACACATCAAGTCTGGTCAGGTAACACAAGAGACGCTTCCCCTACCTGCTACTACTTCTCTCCAACACAAGGAACTGTTAATTTTGGATGTCATTTCATCTCCTTTGTTCCCAGTAATTTTAGGCATACCTTGGCTCCGGGCACACAACCCCCAAGTTGACTGGATATCTGGAAGAATCACCTTCCCTTCTTACTACTGTCAGGAACACTGCCTGCCCAGACCGTCCAACCCATCTCCTACCCTGATGTGTTTAAATGCCGATCCCAGTCTGCTTCAGTCCGTTCCAAAACCATATCATGGATTCCTTGATGTGTTTAGCAAGAAAGGAGCTGATTCTCTTCCGCCTCATCGGCCATATGACTGTCCGGTTGAGCTCCTTCCTGGGGCTGAGATCCCCTTTGGGCGGATTTTCCCACTTTCCGAGAAGGAACAGGACGCCTTAAAAATTTATCTTGATGAAAATTTGGATAAAGGATTCATCCGTCCGTCCACTTCGCCAGCAGGCGCCGGAATATTTTTTGTCACAAAAAAAGACCAAACTCTTCGTCCCTGTGTTGATTATCGGGAACTAAACAACATCACTGTAAAGAATCGCTATCCCCTGCCCCTAATACCCGAACTTTTTCAAAAATTACGATCTGCCGTTATTTTCACTAAACTGGACCTGAGGGGAGCGTATAACTTGATACGCATCAGGGACGGAGATGAATGGAAGACAGCGTTCCGCACAAGATATGGACACTATGAGTACTTGGTAATGCCTTTTGGCCTATGTAATGCACCTGCTACGTTTCAACACTTTGTTAACGACGTATTTAGAGACTTCTTAGACATCTTTGTCATTGTTTATTTGGACGATATCCTGGTTTTTTCCTGTTCCCTGGAAGAGCACCGAGTGCACACTGCAAGGTCCTGAATCGTCTCCGCCTGCACAGCTTGTATGCAAAAGTAGAGAAATGCGAGTTCGAGCGACTAACTATCCAATTCCTAGGTCTAGTGATTTCTCCAACCGGAATTGAAATGGATCCGAAAAAAGTATCCGCCATCCTAGACTGGCCAACACCCTTGGATAAAAAAGGGGTACAACGTTTTATTGGGTTCGCAAATTTTTATAGGAAATTTATTAAAAACTTCTCTACGATAGTGGCTCCCATTACTCAACTCACTAAGCAGAATCTTAGTTTCCGATGGAATCCTGAAGCTCAAAAGGCCTTTGATACCCTGAAGGGACTCTTTACATCCGCTCCAATCCTCAGTCATCCCAATCCAGCGTTGCCTTTCCTCCTTGAGGTAGATGCCTCTGAAGTGGCGGTAGGGGCTGTCATCTCACAACGCTCAGGGGACAAGGATTTAATGCATCCAGTAGGATTCTATTCCCGAAAGCTCTCCCCCGCAGAGAGGAATTACGACGTGGGGGATCGAGAACTGTTGGCCATCAAAACCGCCTTAGAGGAGTGGAGATACTTACTTGAAGGCGCTGCTCATCCTGTATTGATCTACACAGATCACAAAAATTTGGAGTATCTAAGGACAGCTAAACGGCTAAAACCTCGACAAGCCCGTTGGGCTCTCTTCTTTTCTCGCTTTTGTTTTCATATTACTTATCGACCTGGATCCAAGAATGTTAAACCAGACGCATTATCCCGAATGCATGACAACCCGAAGGACACATCCATTCCAGACACCATCCTTCCGGATGGCAACTTTTTACTTTTGCATACCGATCTGCTTTCCACGATCAGAGAAGCATCTTCCGAATCTTCCAAACCCCCCAATATCTCGTTAACTTCCAGAGACGGTTTATTTTGGAGAGGGAGTCAAGTTTTTGTACCGGAGAATACCCGAGTGGAAGTTCTAAAACTTCTCCATGACCACCCGTTAGCGGGGCACTTCGGAGTTCGTAAAACCCTCGAATTAGTGCGACGCACTTTCTGGTGGCCTGACTTAGAGGACTTTTGTAAGAAATATATCAACTCTTGCCCCATCTGCAATCGGAACAAGACATCCAGAAAACAAGCCTGGGGTCTATTAAAACCTCTACCCGTGCCCAATAGACCTTGGGAAATGATTGCAATGGACTTTATTGTGGAACTTCCCTGTTCTGAAGGATGTACAGCAATCTTTGTGATTGTAGATCGTTTTACCAAGATGGCTCACTTCCTTCCTTTGAAAAATACACCTTCTGCTGCTGAAACTGCTCGCGTTTTTATCAAAGAAATCGTCAGGCTACATGGAGTACCTTCCAATATTGTCTCCGACAGAGGGGTCCAGTTTACCTCTCGGTTCTGGAAAGCCCTTTGTGAGAAGTTACAAATTAAGCTTTCTCTGTCTTCAGCCTACCATCCCCAAACCAATGGGCAAACCGAAAGAACAAACCAAACCTTAGAACAATATATCAGATGCTTTACAACTTTTTCTCAAGATGATTGGGTCTCGCTGCTACCTCTAGCAGAATTTGCATACAACAATGCCAAACACTCAGCTACCGGGCAATCCCCTTTTTTCTCTAATTATGGTTTTAATTTAACATTTTTGCCAGATTTCTTTTCAGAATCAGCAGTTCCAGCGGTTCAAGATATCTTGGAATTTTTTAAACGTAACAACCAGGTATTACGCGAAGCAATAACCAAGGCTCAAGCTGACGGCAAGAGATTCTTCGACAAGGGAAGAAGGGGAGAGTTGGATCTCAAACCGGATGATCAGGTATGGCTGTCCACAAATAACCTAAGATTACCTTGCCCGTCTAAGAAGTTGGCACCTAAGTTTATGGGACCCTTCCCGGTTAAGAGGAAAATTAATTTAGCCTCATATGAACTGTCTCTACCTAATTCCCTGAAAATACATCCTGTATTTCATGTTTCTCTACTCAAACCTGCAGCCCCTGATCCCTTCCCTAACAGAGGATCCAAGCCTCCTGAACCTGTCCAGATCGATGGTTGTGAAGAGTACGTAGTGGAAACTATATTGGACTGCAGGAAGCGACAAGGACAAAACCAGTTTCTGGTCAAGTGGAAGGGGTATGGCCCAGAAGATAACTCTTGGGAACCTGAAGGTAATCTACACGCCAAGAAGTTATTACGTGCCTTTTTTCTTGCTCACCCAGACAAAAAGGCCCGACTGGGCATCCGGAGGCTGCCCCTTGGGGGGGGGGGCAATGTCAGGGACTTACCTCCCAGCCTCATCCATCCTCGTTTCTGAGGAAACAACAGGGTTCCTCCATGTTGACACACCGCAGCACTTCCCGCACGCCTGCGCGTGCGCAACGGGGGCGCGCGCGTGCACAACGGGTGCGCGCGCGTGCACGATAGCGGGAGCGTGCACGTTTTTGGCGCCAAAGCACACTTTAAAAGCCATTGCTGGACTCAAACACATTGCTGCCTGATCTGCAGTTTTGGAGTGAACTTACACTTGAAATCTGATCCTGAAACCTGATCCTGAATTACTGACTGAACCTTGACCCGGCTTGTTGACTATCCGTATCTCTCTAATCCCTGACTCCGGCTTGTTTGACTACCCTTCTGATTGGACCCACCGTTGCCAGACCCACCTGCTTGCACCACGACTACGCTTCAGTTACCTGCATCTGAACCATCTGATTATCCGTTGTGACCCGGCTTGCCTGACCCTGCTGCTTCTTGCTTCCTATTTATCTGCTTTCTTCATCAGCTTGTTGCCATTGCAGTCGTATCACCTGTCAGGGTCGCTGACCCCCTCTTCTGCCTCAGTGCCGTCTGCACCTCCCCGCCAGAGAGACTCAGCCACCTACATCTATTCATCTCTGCATCGGCACTCCTACCCCGCTGTGCTCCGAGTCCGCTGTTCCCACTTCAGTGGCTCGTGAACCAGAGCCGTAAGAGAGGCCTCCTACAACCAGACTCTAAACATACCAGGTACGTAACAGATACTTTGCTGACAGGAAAGTAAAAGACTCAATTTTGTGTCCTGAGGAAAAAGTTCAGTCAGCCATGAAGGAGTGAAAAGACCAGACCTGAGGGAGAGGTGCTGGCTCTCAGATGATTTCCCTGCACGATTCAGGCCTCCGCCGTGAGTTTGGACGTCCCGTCAGAGAGAGATCCCAGGTGAAAATCAAGGTGCTTCTTCAACAATGGTGAACCGTCCCAGAGTGAGGGGACCAGTCGGCTGCCATTATACAGAGCAAAGACACTGGCCCAGATTCACGTAGGGCGGCGTCAGGCGGGCGTAGCGTATCGTATTTATGCTACGCCGTCGCAACTTAGAGAGGCAAGTGCAGTATTCACAAAGCACTTGCGTTCTAAGTTACGGCGGCATAGCGTAAATGTGCTGGTGTAAGCGTGAGTAATTCAAATAATGAAGAGGTGGGCGTGTTTTATGTAAATTAAACATGACCCCACGTAAATGACGCTTCGAGCGAACAAGCGTATCTTTTTACGTTGTTTACGTAAGCCGTACGCGAATAGGGCTGTGCGTAAGTTACGTTCACGTCGTAGGCAGTGTTCGACGTATCTTAGGCATTCTATCCAACGCATGTGCACTGGGATACGTCCACGGACGGCGCATGCGTCGGATAGAATGCCTAAGATACGTCAAACACTGCCTACGACGTGAACGTAACTTACGCACAGCCCTATTCGCGTACGACTTATGTAAATGATGTAAAAAGATACGCTTGTTCCGACGTCCATACCTTGCATGGGCTGCGCCACCTAGAGACCAGCTTTAACTTTACGCCTGCGTATGTCTTATGTAAACGGCGTAACTAATTGCGACGGGCGTACGTACGTTCGTGAATCGGCGTATCTTGCTCATTTACATATTCGACGCGGAAATCAACGGAAGCGCCACCTAGCGGCCAGCAGAAATATGCACCCCAAGATACGACGGCGTAGGAGACT
The DNA here is from genome assembly GCF_905171775.1 of Rana temporaria. Lineage (NCBI taxonomy): Eukaryota > Metazoa > Chordata > Amphibia > Anura > Ranidae > Rana > Rana temporaria. The sequence goes on from NC_053492.1 coordinate 178,458,886, forward strand.
TACACCACTCGTATCTTGGCCAAATCTATGCGTAACTGATTCTATGAATCAGGCGCATAGATACGACGGCGGCCATTCGGACTTACGACGGCGTATCTGGAGATACGCCGTCGTAAGTCTAAGAATCTGGGCCACAGTATACAAAGCAAAGACACAGAGAAAGAGTTCTGGCTGAAGTCTTCTCATCTACAAAGTCATCTAATCCATCTGAGATCTGGATTAGGGATGAGCCCCCCGTTCGGATCGCACCAGAACCTTCGAACAGACCGAACTTTTGCGAACATTTAGAACCCCATTGACGTCTATGGGACTCGAACGTTCGAATTCAAAAGTGCTAATTTTAAAGCCCAATATGCAAGTTATTGTTGTAAAAAGTCTTTGAGAACCCGGGTCTTAAAAAAAGTTTTAAAAAACAGTCGTTTTTCAGGAGCAGTGGTTTTAATGATGCTTACATGTATTTAAAGGAATTTTTCATTTTTTTTTTTAATTTTTTAATTTTTTATTTAAAGCATCATTAAAATCACTGTTCCTGAAAAAATGAAAGTTTTTAAAACTTTTTTTCCATTGAAACATGTTCCCTCGGGCAAGACCCGGGTTCTCAAAGACGTTTTCACAGGCATACTATAGACACCCAGTAGGTACAATATTTAAAGGAATTTTTCATTATTTTTTTATTATTTAAGCATCATTAAAATCACTGCTCCTGAATCTTTAGGTGCAAACTACAGAGCACACGGCCAGTACACACCAAGTAGCTTTAGGTGTAAACTCTAGAGGACACAGGCAATAAACCATGTAAGAATACTGCAGCTAGCACAATCACCTGCCTGAATGAATGAATGAATGAAAATTTATATAGCGCGGCACATGCGAACTTAATTGCCTCTGGGCGCTTGTTGTTCCTGTCTCTTTTGATATCAAAAGAGATGCGTTTTAAGCTTTTTCCTGAATGCTAAGTGATTTTCCTCCAACCGAATGCTGGTTGGTAAAGCGTTCCATAGTCTGGGACCTTGGACCGCGAATCTTCTTTCTCCTTTGGACTTGTAATTGGCTTTCGGTATCTGGAGGAGATTTTGGTTGGTGGATCGCAGAACGCGATTGGAGTTGTGAGCTTTTATTTTTTCGCATAGATAATGGGGAGCATTCCCATAGATACATCTATGCGTTAGACAGAGTGCTTTAAAAACAATTCTGTCCTTTACTGGCAACCAATGGAGGGATCTCAGTGAAGGTGAGATTGATTCCCATGTTTTTTTCCCAGTCACTAGTCTGGCGGCCGTATTTTGAACGACTTGCAGACGCGCGATTTGGTACTTGGGGAGTTCGAGGTAAAGGGCATTTGCATAGTCCAGTCTGGAGTTTACAATTGCTCCCACCACGACTGCTATATCTTCTTTGGGAATGAAAGGAGTAAGTCTGCGTAGTAGGCGCAGCAGATGGTGAGATCCGCTGACTACTGACCCTATTTGTGCATCCATTGTCATGTAGGAGTCGAAGATGACTCCTAGACATTTGACTTTGGCGCTAGGGGTGATGAATTTGCCCAGAATGGGCGGGGGGGACCAAGTTGTTGCAGGTTGATTCATACGCTTGGCGTGAAACAGGAGAAGTTCTGTTTTCGCTCCGTTGAGTTTAAGATAACTCTTTGTCATCCAGTCTTCCATCAAAGAGAGGCATGTCTCTAGATTGAGGTGGTGATCCTTTTTGTTGCAAATGCGGAAATACAGTTGCGTGTCGTCTGCATATGAGTGATAAAGCAGTTTTTGGCTGCTAATGATTTCAAAAAGAGGACGAAGATAGATGTTAAACAGCACCGGCGATAGAGGAGATCCTTGAGGGACTCCGTATGATACCGTGCGTTTCTCAGAAGTGAAGGGTCCCAATTTCACTGTTTGTGACCGGTTTTCCAAAAAAAGAGGAGAACCAAGATAAATCATCTTCTGCGACTCTGGCTACGTCAGCTAGCCGAGTCAGTAATAGTTTGTGGTCTACAGTGTCGAAGGCTGCGCTTAGGTCCAACAGAACCAGGAGACCAGATTCTCCTTCGTCTGCAGCCTCGAGAGCGTCGTCCCATATTTATGCTGTTTCCGTCCCGTGTCCGGGACGGAAGCCAGATTGAAATGGATCAAGTAGGCTGTGGGTATCTAGATGCTGTTGCAGCTGTTGTACCACTACTTTTTCCATTACCTTGGAGAGAACGTTTAGGCCTGTTATGGGACGGCGATGAAGTGGGTCCTTGGGATCTAAGGTGGGTTTCTTCAAGATGGGTTGGATTATGCCCTCTTTCAACTGGTGGGGCACTATGCCCTCCTTGAAAGACTGGTTTATAAGCTGCGTGATAGGAGGTGCCAGGATGTCGGCGCATTCCTTCAGCAGTTTGGTGGGAATGATATCATTTGGCGCTGTGCTATTTCGCAAAGTACCAATGATATTTTTTGTGGCATTGATGGAGATGGGTTCTAGAGTGAACTTTCCTGATTGTGGTGAATTTCTGTGGGTGTTGGGTGAATAATTGTGGGGGGTGGGGTTGAGGGGGGTGTTGTTTTGCTGAATGCTTTCACGGATTCCCTCAATTTTATTAATGAAGTAATCCGACAATTCATTGCAGAACTCTTGGGCGTCCGAATTGGAGGCTTCGAGACAGACGGGATTCATGGTCTGAGTGACCATCTTGAAGAGTTCGCGGGGGCGGTTTAGGGCGCTGTTGATAGCCTTGGAAAAATAATTTTTCTTGGCTTTGAAAATTTCTTTGTGGTATTTTCTTGTTGTTGCCTTGTAGATGGTGAGGTTTTCTTCTGAAGAGCTTCTTTTCCAGGCGGCTTCCGCCCTTCTGCGCTCTTGCTTCAATAGCGACAGCTGGTTATTAAACCAGCTTGAGGTGTTTTTCCGGATGCAGGTTTTACGTTTCGGAGCTATCAAGTCGGCTGACTGTGATAGTGCGGTGTTTATGGCATCCAGTGTTTCGGAGGCCGTTTGATGAGGGTGAATCGATTTTATTTTTTCTCTTAATGTTGTTTTGAAGATTTCCGAATGGAGCTTCTTCTGACATCTAGTCCAGTGTGTTGTCACTGGTTTTGATGTTTTTGTTAAGGGGGGGATTTTGGGAATTATGAATTTAATTGCATGGTGATCTGTCCATGGCAACGGTTCATTTTCCAAAATGTTTATTTCCAGATCTTGTCTGAAAATAAGATCGAGCGTGTGACCTGAAGTATGTGTGGGCCCACATACTGATTGCTGTAGCCCTAATCCTTCCAGGTGATCGATACAGGCGTCGGCCACGGGATCCTGTGAAGAATTGGCCCAAAGGTTGAAATCCCCGAGCAGCAACAGGTGTTTGCTGTTAAGGGTGTAAGTGGAGATAAACTCCGTCAGTGATGATGTAAGCTGCGATTTTGGACCAGGTGGTCTATAGCAGAGTAGAATACGGACGATCTCCTGGGGATTTGTTTGTAGTTGCAGAGTGAGGGTTTCCATGAAAGGAAGGGGGTTTTGAAGGATTGGTTTTGTGATCGCGAGGTTAGACTTGTGGATCACTGCCAGGCCTCCTCCCCTTTGCCCCACTCTGTTTTCGGTTATAATGCGATAATTTTCTGGCACCAGTTCGCCTAAAATGGTGTTACAGTCGGCTGTGAGTCAGCTCTCTGTAATAAAGAGGCAGTCTAAATAGTTTTGTAGAATGAAATCATAGATTTCTAATCTGTGTTTTACTGCCGATCTTGTGTTGATCAAAGCACATGATATGTGCTGGGGCAAATGGCTGAAATTTTTGACAGTCGATCGTCGATCGATTCTCAAAAGTTGTTCAATTTTTAGGGATTTTTTGGTGATGGCTGGTAGTATTGCGGCAGATCGCCTCAGACCCCAAATGGTTTCTGCAGAATATTGCAGATTAACCATGGTCGCCAAACACCGGGGGGGGGGGGGGTGATGGAGGGAAGATAGCTAAATCCTCTCTCCCAGCTTGGTCCAGAGGAAGGCAAAAAAACCCTGGCCGTGCTGTGCCAATGTGCTGCGGCAGGGAAAAAAATTCCTTCCTGACCCCTTTGAGAGGCGATCGGACGAGCCCTGGATCAAGTGCTATTAGGGTGATGATGGGGGGGGGGAGTGGGGATGAGAGGTATCCTCGTTGCAGGGTGTACCAAGATGGCCGCCGATCATGAAGCAGGACCCAGGCTGGGGGCTGTCAGCAGGATGGCTTGGTGATGCGGGGGGTTAGAATTGGTGACTGGGAGAAGATGGTGTCCTTCTGGGGTAGGGGAGGGGGTTTCTGGACAGTTTTGGTGGTTTTGGGGGTGATGCCAGGCGTGGGAAACTGCACGCCGCTAGGCCGCGGGTGAAGCCGCGGTCTTTCCTAGATCGCGGCCCCGCAAATCGTGATAGGCTGGCGCGGATGTCCCGAAAGAGGCTGGATCGTGCGACGGGGAGGATGCCTTAGATGTGAAGGTAAAGAGGGGGTGTAGGAGCAGGGGTGAACCGCCGTGCTTAGGCTGTTGTAGCGGCTTGTCCTGAAAAGGACGGCCGCCAACGGTCTCGGGGGGGGGCGGATAGCCCTGATCATAGGGGGGTTACCTGTTAGGCTCCCTGGAAGAGGGATGAAGGAGGGAGCCAGGAGGGAGCCAGTGAAAGCCAGTGAAGCTGGATGGAAGCCGGAAGAAGCCAGAGGAGTCTCCAGGAGGGAGACAGCAGCAACGGGGGAGGAAAACCCTGCCTGTCTGGGCACCAGGAGCCACACGTCCTACTGCTAGGAACGTGTGCCGATTACTACTGGACCAGTTCTAGCCCTGGGGAGGAGTCACTCTCTCAGACTCAATCCTGAGAGGTCAGGAGAACAGCAATTAGATCCAAAATGAGATCCTTCTTAATTTGCCTGCCAGTAAATTAGGAAGAACTGATCTAGCTAAAACTATACAGTGTATAAATATATGTACAACACCTGGGATGTATATATATCCTCTACATACTGCAACATTAACTGACTAGCCTGCCGGCCTGCCTGGTCTATTTACCTGCAAAAAATGACACTCTCTCTGTCCTCTTATAACCACCGCAACACACTACACAAGGCTGACCTGCAGGCGGCCTTTTATAGTGTGGGGTGTGTACTAAACCCCCTGAGCCATAATTGGTCAAAGCCACCCTGGCTTTGGCCAATTATGGCTCTCCGTTTTTTGCAAGCTGTGATTGGCCAAGCATGCGGGTCATAGTGCATGCTTGGCCAATCATCAGCCAGCGATGCCGCAGTGAATTATGGTCTGTGAAACGTAACTCGAATTTGGCGCGAACGACCCGTTTTGTTCGTATTTCGACGAACGATCGAACATACGATGTTCGAGTCGAACATGAGTTTGACTCGAATACGAAGCTCATCCCTAATCTGGATGTGGTGAGCGGTCATAGCCCTTGTAAAAGACAAGAACCTTACTACTAAACACCACCTATACAGATTGGCTGGTGGTACTTGTAGTTCCACGGAAATAAAATCTACTGCTATACAGGCCACAAACAGCAGATGCATCTGTTCAATACACATTACTGTTTCTTTTAATCAGATTTGAGGACATCCTTAGAAGATGCACTAATCTCTTTGGATAAATCACAGCTTAGCTCATTCTTGCTGCATCTCATGCCGCGTACACATGTCTTCTTTTGTTGTGCTGTTTTTTGCTGTGGCATGCGTTTTGTGATTTTTAATTAAAGGGAGGAGTTTTTTTGGAGTGCGGCTATCCCAGCTTCTTTTCTTTCATCCCAACCTGCGTCCTTGGCAGATATTTACATCATATATCTTAAATGTATATTTGTCCATATATGTGCCATACAAGATACAGTATCTATGCTATCTGACCTACTATCAGTAGTAAGCTGTATGTTTTCCTTGCCTTTATTAGTTTTCCATTTATGGCATGATATTAGATACTTGCCAAGTATTTATTATAGGTTATTATCCCTTGAATTGTTCTCTGGCTGTTGGAACTCCTGGAGATATCCTGGTGTCTGCACATACCTATACTGCAATCTACACATAATGAGTTATATCTGTATGGATCATTTGTTATATATGTACATACTTGTAAACTATTTTTTCTACTTCATTGATTGATGTTTATTTTGTGGAAATCTGTTCATTGCATTGTTTAAAAAGACCCCCTGATGAAGATTGAGACACATAGGGGTGCCCACTCTTTTGGGTTCCAGTGCTTCCTTCATGAATGGCGATTCTTCTACTTTGCTCCACCTGCATTTGTTGTTTGTATGAAATTTCATCTTGACATTGTTTTTGACCTTGTATACAATAAACTGTTGTATGTTTTATTTTAACCTTTGTACCGGTGCCGTCACAAAAGTCCCGCCCATAGTTCTAGTTTTAGTTTTTCCTTTTGGGATGTGGCAACATTATGATTAGATAGTTTTGTCATTCTGATAGATTTTCACCTTACAATATTATAAAACTCTCCTCCCGATCCTTGGAACTATATGGTGAAGCTATTCAATGCGGTTGAATTAGACACGCTCTTCCCTAGCGACACCTTGAAGGCGCATGTTTCTGTTAACCATAAGGAGGGCAAGGACACTACCTCTTGTGGCAGCTATAGACCCATCTCGCTCCTAAATATTGACCTCAAACTGTTTACTAAAATCTTAGCTTGCCGATTAGCTCATTACCTACTAGACTTAGTTCACTTAGATCAGGTGGGTTTCATTCCCTCTAGGGAAGCATGGGACAACACGACCAAAGTACTCAACCTCCTCCATGTAGCCACCTCTACTCTAACCCCTTGGGTTTTTCTTCGTACAGATGACAAAAAGGCGTTTGACTGTATAAATTGGAACCTTAGGGAACAAACAGTATCACGAAGGCGAAGGAACACACCAGACAGGTCAGTGATAAAGTTCTAGAAAAGTTTAAAGCAGGCTTAGGTCATAAAAAAATATCCCAAGCTTTGAACATCTCACGGAGCACTGTTCAATCCATCATCGGGAAAAAAAAAAGTGTATGGCGCCACTGCAAACCTACCAAGACATGGCCATCCACCTAAACTGACGGGCTGGGGAAGGAGAGCATTAAGCAGAGAAGCAGCCAAGAGGCCCATGGTAACTCTGGAGGAGCTGCAGAGATCCTCATCTTAGGTGGGAGAATCTAAACTATTAGTCATGCACTCCACAAATCTGGCCTTTATGGAAGAGTGGCAAGAAGAAAGCCATAAAAAGTCCCATTTGCTGTTTGCAAGAAACCATGTGGTGGACATAGCAAACATGTGGAAGAAGGTGCTCTGGTCAGACGAGACCAAAATTGTACTTTTTGGCCTAAAAGCAAAAAACGCTATCTGTGGCGGAAAACTAACACTGCACATCACCCTGAACACACCATTCCCACAGTGAAACATGGTGGTGGTAGCATCATGTTGGAGGATGCTTTTCTTCAGCAGAGACAGGGAAGCTGGTCAGAGTTGATGGGAAGATGGATGGAGCCAAATACAGGGAAATCTTAGACGCAAACCTGTTAGAGTCTGAAAAAGACTTGAGACTGGTGCAGAGGTTCACCTTCGACAATGAACTTAAACACACAGCCACAGCTACAATGGAATGGTTTAGCTCAAAGCATATTCGTGTGTAAGAATGGCCCAGTCGAAGTCCAGACCTAGATCAAATTGTGGCAAAACTTACTATTCACAGACGCTCTCCATCCAATCCGACAGAGCATGAGCTATTTTGCAAAGAATGGGCAAAAATTTCACTCTCAAGATATGTGCAAAGCTGGCAGAGACATACCCAAAAAGACTTGCAGCTGTAATTGCAGTGAAAGGTGGTTCTACGAAGTATTGACTCAAGGAGGCTGAATACAAATGCATGCCACATTTTTCATGCAAGAATTTGTAAAAAATGTTGAAACTTATTTATCATTCCTTCCACTTCACAATTATGTGACACATTGTGTTGGTCTATCACAAAAAAAAATGCAATAAAATACATTTATGTTTTTGGTTGTAACATTACAAACTGTGGAAAATTTCAAGGGGTACGGATGCTTTTTCAAAGGCACTGTATGGGATCCCCTCCGATCTGTCCCTCACCTATGACCTCAACTTCCCGCCTTTGCTGGCTAGAACCCATACTATGCTGGAGAGCTGACATAAAGGCCTACACTGCTCGTTTGGCATATGTAATCTATTAAAAATGTACATTCTGCCGAAATACCTCTACCAAGCCCTGCCAACTCGGATACCTTCTTACTACTTTAAAAAGGTTCAGTCCATGTTCACCCAATTTGTTTGGGCTCACAAAAAACCTTGCCTCCCTTGTCATCAATTATCACTCCCTAAACCATAGGTCTTCAAACTATGGCCCTCCAGGTGTTCAAGAACTACAATTCCCATCATGCCTAGTCATGTCTGTGAATGTCAGTGTGTTACAATGCCTCATGGGATGTGTAGTTCCACAACAGCTGGAGGGCCGTAGTTTGAGGATCCCTGCCCTAAACAATATAGTGATTCAACTGGGTAGGATTATGGATTGGTGCTACCATTGTAACTCTAAACTCTGGACACAATTGGAACAGGCCTAAACAGAAATCCCTAAAGAGTGTTTTGTGGTGCTACGACAATTTGCCACCGGAGTTAAAAATTACACTCTCTACTAGGCATCGCGCATCGCATAATGCTCTCAAATCTCCCTACAGGCGTCTCCCACTACACAAGATTCCCCTCTATTCCCCATTTTAAGGAACCCACAATTTTCTACTGGCCTTCAATCTCCAGAGTTCAAGACCCTACGCCATTCTGGCTGTGACTAAGAATCCAAATTTCTACCTGCGGACAAATGGCCATCAATAGCAATGTTGACAAGCAATACATTTTGGAATGTCCTCCAATTGCACCACATTTTACACACTACCAAATACTCAGGATTTTAGCAGCCATTTGACAACCATTGAGGAGTACTGCTCTGACATGGGAACTCTCCCCCAGGTTTTCTAAAACCTATGCTTTGCTCACTCCCTCTAAACAGCCACATCTACCCTTTATATAAAAATGGGAAACGGAGCTAGACTGCACCTTCACGTCAGTCCAAAAACACCATATTATCAGATTCTCCCTCAAATCGTCAAAATATGTACAAAAATTCAAGAGACTAACTTTAAAGTGTTGACAATGTGGTATCTTGCCCCTCTTAGGCAGGGCCGGTGCTTCCACTAGGCAAGCTAGGCAGCCACCTAGGGAGCACTGCCACCTAGGGTGCATCCAGGCCTCTGTAGCCACAATCACTCACTGAAGAGGAGGAGATTTGCAGTCACTTAATCAGCCTCCTCTTCTCCTTCATTCCTGGGATCTGTGTGGTGCAGTGTCCAGCCGCCCTGCCAGCTCTGTCCACCTCCCTCTTTGGACCATGTACAGCTAGTACAGGAACAGGGCAGGCAGCATTGTGCATGGAGACAGCCGGGTTGGATCCACCCAGGTCCGGACTGGACACAGAGTGCACGCCGAGCATCTGCCCGGGGCTGCCGTGCCACCTGATAGAGCCTAAAGTTAAGCTGCTCCTGCAGCTTGTCCCGTTCACCCAGCAACTCTCCCGTCGGGGCCCAGGAGTGGAGCCCAGAGATCAGCTGACCTGTCATGGGAAGGAGCTGGAGGAGGTCCCCATCTTGTGACTGGTGACACTGGCTGCCACTGCCTAACTTGTGGCAGGAGCCGGAAAAAAGTGCCAGTGATAACATCCCTCAAGGTAAAAACCTGTCCACCTTGTTTCCCCCCCCCCCCCGCCACCTGGCTGAACCCCCCTCCACCTGGCTGCATTCCCCTCCTTCACCTGGCAGCATCCCCCCATTCCCTGTCCACCTGGCTACATCCCCCCTCCACATGGCTGCACCCCCCCTCCATATGGCTGCATCCTCCCCCTCCACTGCCCACCTGCGTTCCATCAGCTGTAGCAGAGTACAGAGGAAACATCCAGGGTCTAATTGACCCTGAATGTCTACAAAAAGAGTACCTGTCACCTATACGCTATCACATGGGGGGCTATTGGTCTCTTATGTAATGGCAGTAAAAGTGAAGTAAAAAAATAAAATAAAGAATAAAAAAATAAAAAAAAATAAAAAAAATGTTTAAACATTTAAAGCGGGGGTTCACCCAGAAAAATAAATGTTTTTTTGTCTACCAATGCATCCAGCATACTAGCGTTAGCAACAGTATGCCTTTATTTTTCAAAAATGTTACAAGATACCTAATGATCCAGCCTTCTTCTTGCTACATGTTTCAAATATCCCTGCTAAAATATACAAAAAATCCATTGTGCGTCACTTGTTAAATGCAAAGTCCTTTATTCGATTGGAAACCACCCACTGACCATTGCGAGTTGGTGTTGTAAAGTAGAAGATATAAATACAATGAAGACTTGATACTTACGGAACAACATAAATGTGAGAAATATTCTAAAACCTGGGGACTTTGGAACCCGTTTGTTTTTTCTGAGGAGGGCAAGGTCCTTTTTGGATCATAAGTGCTACAACACGTCAAATTGGCTGTATGCCTTTGGTATCCTGTACCATCGCCAGTTCATACCTTCTCCCCTCCCCTCTTTATCACTATTAATTATTTTTTTATCTTTTCCTTCCCCTTCTTCCTGAACCATCTAACTTTCTCTACTAATGTTCTTGGAAAATGGGATAGGACAACCCAATTCCTCTCTCAATAGTTCCGCTTGTATTTATTATGATGAAAAGCACAAATCCAAAAAACGGTCTGATACAGTTGTGCTCATAATTTTATATACCCTGTCAGAATTTATGATTTCTTGGCCATTTTTCAGAGAACATGAATGATAAAAAACATTTTACACTCGTGGTTAGTGTTTGGCTATAGCCATTTATTATCGATCAACTGTGTTTACGCTTTTTAAATCATAATGACAACAGAAACTACCCAAATGACCTTGATTAAAAGTTTACATACCCTGGTGATTTTGGCACACAAGGAGGTTGAATGGCTATTAAAGGTAACCATCCGCAGCTGTGATATGTTTGCTTGTAATTAGTGTGTGTTTTTAAAAGGTCAATGAGTTGCTGGACTCCTGACAGACCCTTGCATCTTTCATCCAGTGCTGCCCTGACGTTTCTGGACTCGGAGTCATGGGGAAAAGCAAAATTACCATGCCTTCATCTTCCAAATTTGATTGGTCATTTAGACATTTATTTTCCACATATCAAAACATTATTTACATCTAGCTATATCATAAGAGAGTATCAGACTACCCATACCATGCTTTCAAAAGCACAGTGACAAACAACCTACACGTGGATAAAGCCCTCGGTTAGAGTGAAAAGCAGGACCCCAATGTTGCACAACAGTAATGCCCCTTTCACATGGCCGTTCCGCATGTCCGTTTTTTTTCATTCATTCGTTGACAGATGAAAAACAGATAAATGTGTAATTCTATGGGATAGAGGATGATCATCCTAAACTCTGTTTTTCATTACGGAAGAAAACTATTTTTTCATCCGTTAAAAGAATGGAAGAAAAACAGATGTTAGTGGATGAACCGCTTACATCCAATCCACCGACATCTGATTCGCTGACATCTCTTTTAAAACCCCCTTTTTCTTTTCCACTAATAGCTTCAATGAAAACAAATGAAAAAAATAATTGCCGGTAAAAAAAAAAAATGGCGTGGGGTTCCCCCCTAGGTCCATACCAGATCCTTTCGGGTCTAGTATGGATTCAGAAGGGAATTTATTTTTTAAATGGTGTGGGGTCCCCCCCAAAATTCATACCAGACCCTTATCCGAGCATGCAGCCTTTTTGGTGAATGGGTAGCGGTAGTATGTACCCAATACTCATTCACATAGGAGGGGGGCCCGAGATCTGATTCAAAATATAAGCGATTTTTTAAAATAAGCACGATTGCCATGTTTGTTGCCTTGCCTTAGTAGCTTATTGATAGATTTTACTTGCTGTCTGTAATTGATATTACTGATAGTAATTGATATTACTTTACAGCAGTCCTCTGAGAACACACATTCCATCATATCTACAGTACATGCATTTATTCTTTCAACTTTTTGTTTAAGGGAACCACACTTGCCCATTTAAAGTGAAAATGTGTTCCTAAAGGGTGCCCCAGGCCCAGTCATATTCACATTAACAGAAATCCAAGTAGTCTGGGGTGTCCTTTAGTCTACGGGCCTCCAGTATAGTATGCAAAAACTTCAACTGGAAATGTATCTGCTCTTGACTGTTATACAGAGTAAGAATGTAGGCATACGGAAATTCAAATCGTAATGAAAATTATGATAAGTACTCCTGTGACAATATAAAAATATGTTGTCTATGTATCTCAGCCATACCAATACATGGCTAAGACACATAAGATGTAAGTCTACAAAAGGTACTTTAAAAATCCACAATAGGAGTCAAAGTAGGTCTATGTCTAAAGACTGCAAAGGGGTCAGCATTTAATTTTTGTAAGTAATGTATAAACTGCCTATTCTACATTATTAGAATCAAACGGGTTGTTATCTCTGTATGGGAAAATAGATTACTTACTCCTAATACCCTTCTAAGTGTAGAGGGACCAATAATTGCACTCTCCAAAAGGTCCATCATTTATGATAAGATTACTTAAAAATTTGTAGAAAAAAAAACAAAAAACAAAAAAACACTACATTTTTGTAAAGTGTAGGGGGGTTTTAATAAGGCAGGGGATGGGGTAACAAAAAACATTTGATATCTCAAAAATAAAAAATTTAAACAAGATTTTATATAAAAAGGGGCCACAGACTAATGACATCAGTCCTGAAAGATTCTTGCTTCCTATCCTCCACTCTCCCCCCCCTTTGTCTTTTGTATTTCAGTTATTTTCTGCTGCTTTTAGGAATTTGTGCAATATGGTGTGATTGATAAAAGGTGCGCTCTCTAAGATTATGTGAACAGTGTTTTTAACATGAACTATATCATTTTAAAACAACAACAGCAACAAGTTACCTCTATGTTTGGCTTTGAATGCACTATATTGTCTTCGTTTATCTGTCAATGGACTCTGTTCAGCTAATCTTTATCCGACATATTCACAGCCAGGAAGCCAACACTTATTTCCTGGTTCAGCAATTTGGATTCATGGTTTAGCAGCGCAGTTCCATATGTCATGCATTCGCCTGTTGGCTATTCTCTGAACAATTGATCAACATCATTACCTCACCACCTGTTCATTGAGCAAGGAACTGACCAAGGAAGCAGTAAGCCTGGTCAATAAATCATCAATGCTAGACTGAGAAGTAGCAGTATGGTCTAAATGCCAAGCTGAAGAGGGTAGATTACATTTACTGGGCATAACTGGAAGCGCTGGGGCAGATTATTTGAGCTAAAGCTTGCACCTAGTACACTGGAAGGAACAAGTGTTTAAAATGTAGATAACAGATACCATCCCAGTTTGCCGAGACCGCTGTAATGGTGGTCATACAGTTAGGGTAAGGAGACTGCATTACCACTTCTGGGTGCCTTCCTGGTGGATGAAGTTTGCGCTATCCTAAACTTTCCTTTTAGGCACCAACACAGATTAACCCTTTAAGGACTGATTTTTCTTGTGTTTCATCTGTTAATTCATACACATGTTTTTTCATATATGTTTTTGTGTCACTCAAATTGGTTGCTCACAAGGCATTTTTGTAACTGAGAGAATTCTCAGTATTCATTTGATATCACCATTTTAAGATCAATTTATTTAGATCTTTCTTTCACTTCTATTTGAGCGCTGTACAGTTTTTTACTTACTATATTGTCTTTGGTTGATTCACATTTAGTAGATTCTTGATTCTTTCTGTTCAAACTTATGTTAAAACAATAAAACTTACTGAACCTAAATCACAACAACAGTCTGAAGTGTTCTTAATGGTTGGTTCACACCTGATGCACCCAGTGTATTTTTATTCTGCATCAAGTACGCAGACACAGCGTTTTCCCAAGCATTCCAATGGCCCTAGTTCAGTGCAATGCATTATAGTGCAGTCAATTCAAGTAGAACATACTGCAATTTTTTTTTTGTATGGAACACATCTAGAACATGGCAAAATGCATGGAAAATGCACTGGACTGGTTCAGGCTGGGATTCACACAGGAAGACACTGTCAATCCGGTGCAGGCAAACGCACTGCATTTACAGCCTGAATTTAGGGCGTCAATAACCTAATATTGACACCCACACTGCAGATCGCAACTGGAGTGTATTTTGAACGCAGTAAGAAAAGATGCACGGAAATGAACATCCTACACCATGTTCTGGTGTGAAGCGGAATGCCCTGAATAAACGTATCTTTCAGGATTGACATCATTAGTGTATGGCCATTCTTGTATGGACTAGCAACACACTAGAACAGGGGCTCCAACAGCCATCATCTTTTTCACCCCAGATCACGGAGGGCTCTTCACAGAGAATGCTAAAACAATAGGATTCTCAGAAATTTGAATTTTAGAGGACAAATTAATGTGAGGTTACAAGTACCAATGACAGTAATCGAACCTTATGCCCTGTACACACGACCGTTTTTCCTGACGCGATTCCTCTTAAGGCTGCTTTGCATACACACGTTCAGTCAAAAAAGCGCTCGACCAAAGTGCAGTGACGTCCAACACGTACGACAGCACTACAAAAGGGGACGTTCCATTCAAATGGCGCCACCCTTTGGGCTGCTTTTGCTGATCCTTGCGTTAGTAAAAGTTTGGTGAGAGACGATTCGCACTTTTCAGTCCTCGTGCTTTTCAGTCCTCGTGCTTTTCAGTCCGTTACAGCGTGATGAATGTGCCATCTCCATTACGAACGCTTGTTTTACCAGAAAGAGCACTCCCGTCTCACACTTGATTCTAAGAATGCACGTTTTTTCCCCCTTGGAAAAGCATACACACGAGCGGTTTTCGTCACTCCGGTTACGGAGCACGTGGCAGGCTCGCACCCACTATGCTGCGATTTAAAGGAGACCTACAGGTACGTCCCTTTGCACAGCCGTGCCATTCTGCCGACTTATATAGCGTGCTGCGGTTAGCAATCGGTTAATAAATACCCTATTCTCATCCCAGCAAAATCATTACTTTTTCCCTCTTCTTCCTAAAGCTGTCATAGATGGATCGAATCTCGGTCGGTTCAGCAGGGACCAGCCAAGACTTGATCTATCTATGGGCAGGCTGGTTGTACTAAAGTTGATCTATCGATCGACTTCAGGACAACCAGCCTGTTGTATTTTTTTGCATGCATTTACTGCCGTCAGCTATTGCATCCAACAGTGATCATCGTGTTCTGCCGGGAAGGATTCCCCCATTAACACTGACTGTGCTGATGGAGGAATCATGCATCATGCATTATTTGGTGGAAAGGAAAGAAAATTGTACCATCCATGGCTTTCTTTACACAATGCACCTAGTTATGTGAACCTATTCACATAGTAGATTTCCAAAGTACCATTGTGTACACTCATCCAATGTGTCTCAGCCGTGTATAGGCATTGGCAAGGCTCAGATCCAAAAACAACATATTCTTTATTTGACAGGGCTCACAGGAGGAACTAGCATTATTTCATTCCTATTTAAATTCCTGTATGCCTACAATCTTTTACTCTGGATAGCAGTCAAGAGCAGATACATTTCCTTGATGTTGAAATTAGCCAACACAATGGGTGCTTTCCAACTGAATTATTTTGTAAGCCAACAGATAAAAATAACCATCTAGTAGCTGACAGTTTTCCATACCTCTCAACTTTGAGGTGAGAAAAGAGGAACACCTATTGGCATAAAGTATTAAGGCAAAATACACACCCCCTGCCACACCACATTACATTAATATACCAAAAATTGGTTAAACCCACAAATGTTTTTTTTTTTGTTTTTTTTTTAACACCACCCTTTATACTGAAGTTTACGAATACAATTTAGAAACTGAATGAAAGGTTGTCACCTGGTGTCCCTTCAGCACCTGTGCTAGACCACCATGTTGGGGTTGGGAGCTGCTTCAGGACTTCTGCTGCACTGGAAGCGGCATGCAACATTCTCGCTCCCAATCACACAACATGTCTCAGACGGGCTCCGCAGTAGTCTGTGGTGCTTTTATAAAGGTAAAGAGATGTTGCCTAAACAAGTCCTCCTTGAGAAAGTATAGGTTGGTTTGTGGACATAATTTTTCTTTTCCCGATTTACATGTTTATATGTATTGTACAAAAAGCCTGGGATGCGTCTTGTCATCATTGTTTAACTAATAAACCGATAGCTTGACCCCAAAAAGACACAAAGCTCATTACATTGGAAATAGGGCAAGGCCACAGCTTTATTGAAGTTTCCAAATGTAACAACTTTCCTAATGAACCAAACAACAGTGCCAGTCACAGTTATACTGTGAGCCCCCATAAAAACAGGCCTGTCTTTACCATCAGTGTCAAACAGGCATTGACTGACCCCAGAATTTAACTTGAGGGCATAGCCCATAAAGCAACATCAATTGCTGGCATGGACAAAACCACCAATAAAGATGTGATGAAACATCACAACGGGTAGGGTGTTGGCAACTCTTGCGACGGCTGAATCTCCTCAGTTGGGTGTGCCTCAGCGTAGCCTTTTCCTAGATATCAGGCTCCACCCGTTCACCTCAAGTCTTTGCCAATCCTAAGGGAGCCACCTAACTTCTCTTTAGGTTCATGCCTACAGTTATGCCATCAGTCAGGGCTCACTTTTTCTACAGGAGTTTCAAGGGGCCGTCATTGATGCTGAGAAGCATAGGCTCATTTGTGTCCAACTAATAAACCAATACCCTGCCCCCACAAAAAGGAGTAGTCTGTGGTGCTTTTAAAATTAAGTTGCCTAAACAAGTCCTTCTTAAGGATAGGTTGGTTTGTGGACATAATTTGACTTTTTCTGATTTGCATGTTTATATGTATTGTACAAGAAGCCAGGGATGCGTCTTGTACGTGAGAATATGACTGCTGAGAAGCATAGGCTTATTCATGTCCAACTAATAAACCAATAGCTTGACCCCAAAAAGACAAGGAAGCTCATTACATTAAAAAAGGGGCAAGGCCACAGCTTTATTGAATTTTTCAAATGTAACAACTTTCTAAGTATACCAAACAATAATGCCAGTGACAATTATACTGCGAGCACCCACAAAACTCACAGTCTAAGAGGCCTGTCCTTACCATCTGTGCCAGACAGGCTTTAGACTGACCCCAGAATTTAACTTGAGAGAATAGCCCATAAAGCAACATCAATTGCTGGCAAGGTTAAAACTAACACGCAAGTCATTGGTACACCAACAAGAGCCCCACCGCAGACAGCACCTGCTCGACACCAGATTGTAGGCTGAGATTTTACATACCGGTAATTGAGGCCAATCATATAAATGGAAGAAAAAAAACTGATATTCACAGACTTGTATAAGTTTGTAGGTCACCACATCCCTATTGATACTGAAAAGACAAGAATGACTCCCTAAGGGTGGGACTTTAAAAGTGACCACAAACCAAATTGTATAAAAAAAATAGAAAAATGTATTTATGGAGTACAAATTATATAAAAAAAACAGTACAATGGAATACAATATATCCAGAGAAATGTTAAGAATAAGCAAGAAACTGCTCAACGTCAAACCCGACAGCTGTTTCGGTATATAGAAACCTTCTTCAGGGGATTGTGGACATTGAAAGTCAAGATCAGAAAAGTGTATAGTCAAGCGAATAAATGGATTAGTTAGTATTCCAAGTGTCTGGAAATATGCGCGGCTCAAGTTGTAATTTGGAAGCAGAGCACATAAATATACCCCCCGATGCGATTCCGGACCAGCAACAGGCCTCCTAGAGGGGTCCCATCCAATAACGAGCAAGGTCGGGTTAAAAACCAACAGATCCTCCCTTGGTCTAGAGTATTGGTGCCAAAAGAACCAACACCTCCTAATCCAGAAAAGTTTCCGTGCAGAGATTGAGTCACAATGACCCAGAGGTATATAGCCATTCCTAAGAAATGCACTGATTAGTGCATCTGTGAAGTGTTCCCACCTGGTAAAGCTCATCCACCGTCACACAACATTTCTCTGGATATATTGTATTCCATTGTACTGTTTTCAATCATATAAAATGAACCTCATAAGGCCTGAATAAAATACTGTTATCTCTCTCAAGACCCTTGTGGCGGTCAACAATGCCACCAATCCTGCAGACAAATTTGAAATCCTGGGCATTCACCTTGCCGCAAAACCGCTCCAAACAAGAACCAGAAGCAAGAAGTACAGTATGTGATGGGTCCAGGTCAGAAAAGGGACAATGTTGGACCAAATGATAGATATGGTAAATGTTAAAACATTCAGTAATAACAAGCTTAATGGAGGAGATTGAATCTACAGACTGGTAAAGCCTTACATCAGTACCACATACATGAATGATAAGACCACCCCCTCCTCCTCAAAAAACTCCACACCTTTGCTCTCCATGACTCTTCGCTGGTTCTCTACCTACTTATCCAACCGCACCTTTAGCGTTACTTACAACTCTACTTCCTCCTCTCCTCTTCCTTTCTCTGTTGGGGTCCCCCAAGGTTCTGTTCTTGGACCTCTCCTATTTTGAATCTACACTTCCTCCCTGGATCAGCCGATAGCCTCCCACGGCTGCCCCTCAACTCACTCCCTCTTTCTCCTCACGTATCACTGATTTACTATCAGATATATCAGTTTGGATGTCACACCACTTCCTCAAACCTAATCTATCCAAAACTGAACTTATCATTTTTCCTCCCCCACGTGCCTCTTCCCCTGATCTCTCTGTCAAAAATTGATGGCACAACTATCAGCCCATCCCCACATGCAAAGGTCCTAGGAGTAGTCCTGGACTCTGAACTCTCCTTTAAGCCTCACGTCCAATCACTATCCAAATCTTGCCACCTCAACCTCCGCAACATCTCCAAAATACGCCCCTTTCTAACCATAGACACAACAAAACTTAATTCACTACCTGGTCATCTCTCGCCTCGATAACTGCAACTCCCTCCTCGTTGGCTTACCTCTGCATACTCTATCCCCCCTTCAGTCCATCATGAATGCTGCTGCCAGACTCATCCACCTTACCAACCGCTCTATCTCTGCTACTCCCCTCTGTCAATCCCTCCACTGGCTTCTGCTCACCCAACTAATTAAATTAAAAAAATACTAACAACTACCTTCAAAGCCATCCACAACTTTGCCCCCAGCTACATCACTGACCTAGTCTCTAAATACCAACCTAATCGTTCTCTTCGTTCTTCTCAAGACCTCCTGCTCTTTAGCTCTCTCATCACCTGCTCCCATGCTCGTCTCCAGGACTTTTCCAGAGCCTCTCCAAGCCTATGGAACTCCTTACCCTAATCTGTCCGTCTATCTCCTTCTCTATTAGCTTTTAGAGGATCCCTGAAAACCCTCCTCTTCAGAGAAGCCTATCCTACCCACACCTAACAACTGTATTTTCATTTTGTCCATCTGATCATTCCCCACAGCTACTACCCTTTGTTCCACTTGACACTCCCTTCTAGACTGTAAGCTCTAACGAGCAGGGCCCTCTGATCCCTCCTGTATTGAATTGTATTGTGACTGTACTGTACTGTGACTGTACTGTCTTCCCTGATGTAAAGCGCTGCGCAAACTGTTGGTGCTATATAAATCCTGTATAATAATAATAATAATAATAATATTAGTCTGAGGCATAACAGCTCAGGTAATAGCAGCAACCAGCGGAGGCCACAAAAACTACGACAAATTCTTCCTATATTATACTGAAATTTGCCTCTCCTAAACAATTGCGCCAATATTGTGTAACATAAAAAATTAGAACTACCAATGTTTTGTTCTCTAGGATATCTGCTTTAAATAAAACCAAAAAAATATAAATTTGGGGGGTTTCGAGTAATTTTTAAAACAGGTGAACAAAAAAAAAAATGTAGAAATGTCAAAAATGGTTTCAGGACTGCCGATATGGAGGGGTTGTCGGGAGCGGGAAAAAAATCTTGTCTCGGTAGACAAAAATCCTTGAACCAGCCCTGGTTACTTGCTACGCAGTAATTGGGGTGTGCCCGCTTCTAAACCCCCATTGAGTGTCTATGGGACACACAGAGCCTGGCAAAATCCCACCCCCTTCTCCCCTATCCCTAGCTGTGAATGACAGACAGGAGGCAGAGATCCTGGGGGAGCAGCAGCTCTCGTGGATCTGGCTCGGGTACGTATTTTGGGGCCTGGGGAAAGGCTGCATGCAGTTTTTACCTTACATAAAAGGTGCCTTCTGCCTTAAAGGATCACTAAAGATAAAAAATAAAATAAACAAACATGTTATACTTACCTCCACTGTGCAGCTCGTTTTGCACAGAGTGGCCCCGAACCTGGTCTTCTGGGGTCCCTCGGCGGCTGTCTCGGCTCCCCCCCGCAAGGGCTTAACACCTTCATGCGAATGAGCTTGCATGGTGTTGAGTTATTGCGGGTGCGCGCCCGTGATACAGCGGCGGCTATAGCCGCTGGCTGTATCACTCGGCCCCGCCCCCGGCGCACTGCGTCATTGAATGCGACTGACAGCAGCGTCGGCCAATGGCTGCGCTGCTTTCAATCCATCCACTGTAGCCAATCAACGGCGAAGAGGATGTCGGGGGCGAGCACGGGACTTTCGAGAGGCTAGGGGGGGGGGCCGTATTGTCGAATGTTTTTTCACCTTAATGCAGCATTAAGGGGAAAAAACTTACCTTTACAACCCCCTTTTAGAAGCACTTTTAAGTGGGGTACATAAGAAAATTAGGCGAACGATCGTCCAATTTTTCTCAGTGTTTCACAGCAAAATTGGAATCGATGAACGAAAATTCGTACGAACATTCTCGTATGACAACGTTTTTTTTGTGGTTTATGGTTCCTAATCATGCACAGTCCTTTACTGATTTTTCTTGTACAAAAACTGTTCGTTCTGTTCCCATGTTGAAAAATTTTGAATTTGTCCCTTCGAGAATTTTCGGATGCAAATTCGGAATCAGCTGTTGTGTACACACATACTACGAAAACATTTTGTACGAGAATTTTCGCCCGATTTTCTTACGAACCATACCAATCTGACAGAATCAAAATATTATTGCCCGTGGGGAGTTCTACAATTTGGCATGTGAAAATGTATGTAGTTAAAACCTCATCCAGTCAGTTTGGACGACTAAAGACTATTATTGAACTGTAGCTGAAAGCTTAATTTCAGGAGATTAATCTTGCAGCTGCTTGAGTAGCACAAGAAATAGCCAACGCTCTAAATCACATGATTAATCGTCTGTGTAAAGTTTTTAGAGTTCAACTGCAGGATCATATAAGAATGACTGCTGGCCTGGAATAGCATTTGATTGCAAGTAAACATGCATTTTTTTTTATGGTTATTCTTTCAAAAATCGCCAACATATTCTACAGCGCAGTACTTTAGTAAAAGGCTGCGAATTGCAGACTCCATACACAATTACGTACAAAGAGGAGTTAGCGGCCCAGTCATGTGAGATTTCTCCTTACAGACGCACCGAACAAACATGGCCTTTATTGCTTAAATAAAAGCAGACCTTTTATTCAAAGGGTTCTGCTTCCATTAGAAACGCTTTTCACAACTACCAACCAGATTGGTGATGCAAAAAGGAACAAAAAGATTTTTGCTAGTAACAGCAATGCTGTGGTTGGATACAGCCCCCCCCTGTAAAAATCCTCCCCCCCAAACATGTTCACATTTCATGTTCCTAATATTTCCAGGAGCTGTTACATGCGCTCTAGTCCTATACACTTCAGTTCCCGTTGTTGAGAAGCAGCCTGGGTCATGACTAGAAAGGACCCAGCCACCCCCTCCAGGATGTTACACTAAAAGGGAAAACATGCACACAAAATAGGGGAGGTCATCTCAGCAGTAAGAGATTTTCCATGCTACTTACACTGAAGCCTAGCAACTCCCAGCAGCAGGAAGCTTCTTCTTCTGCAACACAGGCTGAGCCCACATGACAGACAGTTGCCATGGGATTCACAGGCCTGCGTCACTAAAAAAGGAAACTTAACCAGTTCCTTGCCCACAATGCTGTACGGTGCATTAAATCCAGCCATCCAGGGAATGCACATTTCCGTGCTTAGCTCGATAAGCAAAAAAAGCATTTGGAGGCTGAACTCCATCTATCCAACAATATGGCTAAAGGTTCATTTACACACACACACACACACACACACACACACACACACGCACGCACGCACGCATACAGTGTATATAGAGATATAGATGTATATATCACACACACACAGTATATATATATATATATATATATATATATATATATATATATATATATATATATATATATATATTATATATATTTTTTTTATATTACGCATACAGTGTATATAGAGATATAGATGTATATATCACACACACACACACACACACACTAATCGATAGAGAGATAGATATATATTTATATATATATATATATATATATATATATATATATATATATATATATATATATATATATATATAATATATATAAATAATCTATCTATCTATCGGCATATACCGCGCACTTTTTTGCCCTGAAAATCTGGGCAAAATCGTGGGTGCGCGGTATACGCCGATACCCGCGCCGAGTTTTGAATACTGCGCCGACATATACCGAGCGCAGTACACTCGGGTATAGTCGGGCAGTCTCGGCTCCTTCCGCGGTCACGTCCTGGACGTACAGGACGTCAGCGTGGGTAGCCGAGCATTGCCGACAATACACGAGTGTACTGCGCTCTGTATATGTCGGCGCAGTATTCAAACTCGGCGCGGGAAACGAGCGGGGAGGACACCGCAGAAGGACGCCGGACCCGCCGAAGAGGACGCCGGACCCGCCGCAGAAGGACACCCGAAGCCGCAGAAGGACGCCAGACCCGCCGAAGAGGACACCCCGAAGCCGCAGAAGGACCACGGACCCGACGAGGCCGCCGATGGACGCCGCGCAAGACACCAAAACTGTAAGTACAAAACAAAACTTTTTTTCCACAGGATTCGGGGCATCTTTAGGGGTGCGCGGTATACGCGGGAGCGCGTTATACCGCGATAAATACGGTAACCACACACACTGCTCAAAAAAATGAATACAACACTTCTTAAATAGAGTATAGCATCAAGTCAATTAAAGGGGTTGTAAAGGTTTGCATTTTTTCACCTTAAAGCGGTCCTCCACCCTAAAGTGGAGTCCCGCTGATCGGAACCCTCCCCCCCTCCGGTGTCACATTTGACACCTTTCAGGGGGGAGGGGGGTGCAGACACCTGTCTAAAGACAGGTATTTGCACCCACTTCCGGCCACACGCTACGGGCGAAAGACGGGCATTCCGTCACATCCCGTCTGTCGCCCGTTGTGTGCTGGGAACACTCGGCTCCCAGCACACAGCGTGTGAGCCAATCGGCGGGCGCAGCGCGACTCGCGCATGCGCCGTAGGGAACCGGGCAGTGAAGCCGCAGCGCTTCACTTCCTGGTTCCCTCAGCGTGGATGGCGGGGGGAGCAGCAGAGTGACGAGCGATCGCTCGTGCTCTGCTGCGATCGGCGCTGGACTCCAGGACAGGTAAGTGTCCTAATATTAAAAGTCAGCAGCTGCAGTATTTGTAGCTGCTGGCTTTTAATATTTTGTTCCCATGGCACATCCGCTTTAAATGTAGGGTGACCAGACATCCCCAGTTTCAGGGGACAGTCCCCTGATTGAGGACACTGTCCCCGGACCAAGTCTGTCCCTGGTTTGGTCCCCAGATTGGATTTAATAGGGGCAGGGGCAATTTCAAAGAAAGTCAGTGCAGAATAAAAAAAATAAGAATTACACACCCCCGCTCCGCCGTGCCTACTAGCATAGGGGGGTTGTATTTGTCCCCATTATCTGTGCCCCTTTCTGATGATCATGTACTGGTCGGAGCGGAAGGAATATTTCTTCAGTTTCGGGCCCATGCCCATTCAGCTCCGCTCGCATGTTCTTTTGCCTTGGCTCAAATCCTGGCCAGTCACCTGCCTATATCCTTGCCTTCCCTGGCAGAGTGATCTTCTTCCGCTCACCATCCAGTAGTAGCCGAGGGCCCGAAGAGTAAGACTTGAGAGGCTGTGAGGCGGGCGCCGACAGGCAGAGAGTCGCTGATTGCCGCCATTACTAGTAAAGAAAAAATATGTCCCCGGATTTCATTTTAAAAATCTGGTCACCTTACCTTAATGCATCGTATGCATTAAGGTGAAAAAACACCTGGCAATGACCGGCCCCCCAGCCCCCCCCCCCCCCGTTTTACTCATCTGAGCCAATTCACCTGTTCAGTGCGTCCCCGGCGTCCTCTTCTCCACACAGTCCTGGCGTTGATTGGATAGATTGATAACAGCGCAGCCATTGGCTGCCGCTGCTGTCAATCAAATCCAATGACCCGGGGAGCAGGGCCAAATTCATACACTCAGCGTCTATGGACGCCGAGTATGACTCGGGAGTGCCCGGCAAGGTAACCCCCTCGGGAGAGCTCTTCTCTAAGGGGGTTATCTAATGTGGGGAGGAGCCGCGAGAGCCGCAGAGGGACACCAGAAGAGGATGTTTTGGGCCACCTTGTTCAAAACGAACTGCACAGTGGAGGCAAGTATGACACGTTTCTTTTTTTTTTTTTTTAAATAACAAAGGAACCTTTAGTATCCTTTTAACAAATTCAGCACCCGTAAGAATTTAACCCCTTTCCTGACCAGGCCTTTTTTTTTGCGATACGGCACTGCGTCGCTTTAACTGACAATTGCGCGGTCGTTTGACGCTGTACCCAAACAAAAAAAACGTACGTACGTACGTACGTACGTACGTACGTACGTCCGTCCGTCCTCCCCCCCCACAAATAGAGCTTTCTTTTGGTGGTATTTGATCACCTCTGCTTTTTTTTTGCGCTATAAGCAGAAGCGCAACAATTTTGAAGAAAACAAAAAAAACACAAAAGCGTTTACTTTTTGCTATAATAAATATCCCAATAATAATAAATGGTTTTCCTCAGTTTGGGCTGATGTGTATTCTTCTACATATTTTTGGTTAAAAAAAAAATCAATTGCAATAAGTTTGGAGACCCCAGTGAGGCCCGGAGTAAAAGCCAGAGAAACAATAACGCAGGGCCGGGCATGACCGTGGGGAGGTAGGACAAGAGAGGGTTAAAAAAGGAAGGAAGCTGGTTGGTGGAAGGAAAAATGCAGGGAATGGCAGAGAGGGGAGGAGTATTATAAAAGGGGGAGGCGTGGACCAAGGAGGAAAGTGCGGGAAGGAACGACCAGAGGAGGCAGGTTTTTCTCTGCTCCTGGTCTTCAGATAGAAAATGGACATTGATTTAATTTTTGCACGGCTAAGGGCGGCGGCCGCGTCTCGGGACCCCGGATGGCTGGAGGAACAGGTCGGCGGTCTGCTGAGGGAAGAAGCGAGGGGGTCCCAGGAGACAGAAGCGCGGCTGCCTCGCGCTCGGAGGTCCAGGGCCCCGGAGCGTTACTCGCCCAGCCCTACGGTGAGAGCTCAGCGCCCAGTTAGGAGCCCCCATGTGGACCCGGCGCCCCCCCGGCCAAGCGCGCCAATGCTTCGGCGGGGGGTGAGGCGGACCGGAATCCTCGCCGTCGGCGGAGCTCGGTGGGCGGGGCTACGGGTCAAGATGGCGCCCGTTCCTCGCCTGCCCGTCGGGGACACAGGGAACGCTCGGTCTCCCCCTCCAGCCCAGGGATGTCGAGGGGGGGGACTCGGCGTGGGAGAAGCAGGGATTCGACCGGCGGGCTGGATTCCCATGCGGCCGCCGGTTCCCGGAGGGGAGGGGGGTCGGATTCCCCCTGCCAGGAAGATGGAGGGCCGGGGCCTAGTCGGGGCCCCGGGAGAACAGATGGGCAATCCGCCCCGACGACAGCCGGGTCACAAGCCAGAGGTCGCCCGGCGCTTAGGCCAGGGTCTGCGACCTCCAGGCAGGGTCCGCCTGGGGGGTTGATTTCTTCTCGGACGCCGGCTTCGGAAGACAGGTCGGAGGGCGAAGTCTCGGAGTCAGACGGAGAGGAGCCCGCGGTGGCGCCGCCGGCGGTGGACGGGTCTGCTAGGGCTGTGGGAGACGCATCCAGCCGACATGGTAAGCACTCTAATTCTATGGAAGGGGAAGTAGCTGCTGTTTTGTGTAGATTGTTGGGGGTTGGGGGTGGGGGGGGGGACACCTGTTGTTTCTGTGGGGGGTGCTGTTGGTGGGGGGGGGACACCTGCTGTTTCTGTGGGGGGTGTTGTTGCTGGTGGGGGGGGGGGGGCCGTTAGCCCAACCCCCGACCCCCGCCGCTGGCCCTGGGGTGGCGGGCGTCCCGCCTGCTGCGCTGGGGGCACCGGAGGGCCTTGGGGAATTTTTCAGGGGGTTGCGGGACCTTGTACAGAGGTTTTCTGGGGGGCTACAACCACATCCACAGGTGGCGCCGTGGGTGGGGGGGGGGGCGGGGGCTGCAGCGGCAGCACCCCCTGCGGTGGTGGCGGACGTCCCCCTCACCGGGGGGTCGGGGCCGGTTCCGGATAGCAGCACAGGAGGGGATAAGGCGGGGGGGGGACAAGCCAGCGGTGGTCAGATCTGATGTGGTGCGCATAGCTGACGCTGCTAAAGGCGAAGTCTACGTTTGTTATGAGGGTCCGCTTGGGGTGCATTTGAAGCAGGAGGTGCGGGACAAGATTGTAAAAGGTGAGTACGTGGAAATCTTCTCCCTCCTCCCTTTGGAGAAGTTCAATCTGGATAGAGTGAAGCCGGATGACTCCAAAAAGGAGGATGAGGAGAAGAGGAGGTACAGGCTGATCCCGCGCACTTTTGTGAACTGGTTACAGGCCTTTGCAATTATGGCCAGCGTCATAGGGGAAAAGAATCCGGAGCATTGCTCCGGGCTGTTTTGCTATATGGACGCGATTGGGGAGGCTCATAGGGTTTATGGGGGGACAGGGTGGCTGCGTTATGACGAGCAATTTCGTCAGCGCAGGGCGGTGCGCCCCTCACTCAGGTGGGACCACAAGGATATCAGCCTGTGGATGCGCATGATGTCGGCGCCACGGACGCCGAACCAGTTTTTTCCGGGGGGGGGCCGGAGGTACATCCACCTCGGGACCGCCGGCCGGAAAAAAGTGGGGGTTATGCTGGAAGTTTAACGAGGGTTCCTGCACATATGGAGGAACCTGCCGTTTCCGTCACGAATGCTCAGGGTGTGGAGGGAGCCATCCGTTGTCGCGATGTTTTAAAAAAGGGAAGCGAGCAGGGGAGGCTGGGAACAAGAGGGATGACTCCGGTGAAGGGGGAAAGGATGGGTCCTTTCCTAAATAGGTATCCAGACAGGGCGGCGGCGGCGCTGCTTGCCTCCGGTTTCTCAGTGGGTTTTACCATTCCATGCGAATTGTCAGAGGTGCCACCTTTGGCTAAGAATTTGCGGTCGGCTATTGAGAACCCGGGGGTAGTGTCAGACAAGTTGGCCAAGGAGGTGGAATTGGGTAGAATGGGGGGGCCGTTCGAGGAGGTGCCTTTGCCCAGGCTGGTGGTATCGCCCCTGGGAGTGGTGCCCAAAAAAGAGCCGAACAAGTTCCGCCTCATTCACCATTTGTCCTTCCCAAAAGGGGGATCGGTGAATGACGCGATTGACCCAGAGGCTTGCACAGTGTCGTACACGTCGTTCGACGCGGCAGTGCAGTGGGTTAGGCGCTACGGGCAGGGAGCGCTCATGGCAAAATCGGACATTGAGGCTGCATTTCGTTTGCTGCCGGTACACCCGGACAGTTTTTGGCTGTTGGGTTGCCGGTGGCAGGGGAAGTATTATGTGGACCAGTGTTTGCCCATGGGGTGCTCCATCTCGTGCGCCTTGTTTGAGAAGTTCAGTTCTTTTTTGGAATGGGTAGTTAGGGACGTGGCAGGGGTAAATTCTGTCATCCACTACCTTGACGACTTTCTGTGCGTTGGCCCCCCGGCCTCCAGGGTTTGCGCGACATTGCTGGCAACATTGCAGCATGTGGCGGAAAGGTTTGGGGTGCCGCTGGCGGCAGATAAGACGGAGGGTCCAACTACAGAATTGAGCTTCCTTGGGATTGTGATAGATTCGGTGGCCATGGAGTGTAGGTTACCGGTGGAGAAGGTGGACAATCTCCGGCTGGAGATAAAAGGTATGTTGGGGCGCCAAAAAGTGCAGTTGAGGGCACTGCAATCCCTGCTGGGCAAATTGAACTTTGCTTGCCGCATCATCCCTATGGGGCGGGTGTTTAGCCGACGGCTGTCGGCGGCTACGGCAGGGGTTAAAGTGCCGACGCATTTTGTAAGACTGACAAGGGAGCTACATGCGGACTTGCGGGTGTGGCATTCGTTTCTAGAGGACTACAATGGCCGGTCCTTGTGGATGGAAGGCCCGGTGAGTAACTTTGATTTGGATCTGGTCACGGACGCGGCTGGATCTACGGGTTACGGGGCGTTTTTCAAAGGGCACTGGAGTGCAGAAGGGTGGCCGGCGGAGTGGGTCACGGAGGGGTTGGTGAAGAATCTGGTACTGCTGGAATTGTTCCCGGTGGTGGTGGCGATGGAGTTGTGGGGGGAAGCTTGCAGGAATATGAAGATCAGACTAAACTGTGACAACATGGGGGTGGTACAGGTCATCAATCGGATCACCGCTTCTTCTTTGCCGGTGGTTCGGTTGCTGCGCCATTTGGTGTTGAGATGCCTGCAATGGAACGTATTTATGTATGCGGTGCATATTCCGGGTGTGGACAACAAGCTGGCTGACGCGCTGTCTCGCTTTCAGTGGGACAAGTTCAGAGAGTTGGCCCCGCACGCGGACAGAGAAGGGGTCCCCTGCCCGGGGTGGATGTGGGGGATTGTTTCGGAATCGCCGCAACATGGATCAGGCGCTCGGTGAGTGGGCCTACGTGGGCGGCTTATGCCAAGGTCTGGAAGGAGTGGGACAGTCTCTTGCGCGTCACGGAAGACAAGCCAGGTGATGCTGAAATGGGTTGGTTGGTACTGTACTTTGCGGCTAGACACATGGAGGGGGGCGGGTCGGTTTCCGCACTAGACAAAAAGTTGGCGGCACTGGCCTTTTTATTTAAACTACAGGGCAGGTTGGATTTTACAAAGTCATTTTGGGTAAAACAAGCGGTGAAAGGGTACAGGAAAGGGAATAGGAGCAGGGATACGAGGAGACCGGTGTCCTTCGGGGTTTTGCAGGCGATCTGTGGGGTACTGTTGGAGGTATGCTCTGGTGAGTATGAAGTTATTTTGTTCAGGGCGGTTTTTACTATCGCGTTTTTTGGGGCGTTCCGGGTGGGAGAATTAGTTAGCCCCTCGAAAACAGTCGGGGGAGGGTTGTTGTTCACGGACGTACAAGTGGGGGAAGGTAGAGTGGTGTTTAGGTTGCGCAGGTCCAAAACTGATCAGGTCGGAAAAGGGGTGGATGTGTTCTTATACGCGCTACATGGGTCAGGAGTTTGCCCGGTGAAGGTGATGAGGGAGTTTTTGGCCATACGCCCAGGGCTGGGAGGGCCCTTGCTAATGCATGCGGACGGGTCGTTCGTGTCCAGGTTCCAATTCACAGCAGTGTTCAGGAAATGCCTAAGGGCAGCTGGGTTCGATGAAAAGCAATTCGCTTCACACTCCTTCCGCATCGGGGCGGCTACGGAGGCGGCTCGGTGCGGGTTGGACGAGGCGGCAGTGAAACGTATTGGCAGGTGGGAATCACGGAGATTCAGGTCATACGTTAGACCACATATGTTGATGGAGTAAAATGTCTCGAAAGGGGGGAGGTGGTGCATGTGGAAGGTGGTACATGATACGGTTCACTCAATTTTATTGTTTGTTTTTCAGATGGTGGTCAGGAGCGCCTCGTTTGGATTTTGGGGCACTCATATGTGTATTGGGGGGCCAGAAGGGCGGAAGCTAGGCCTGAGGGCAAGCAGCTGGGATTCCCTAGGGGGGAGGCCAGGATACGGTGGTTGGGTATTAGGGGGATGGGATGGAGCAGGGTGCTACCGGAGGTGCAACACTATGCCCGATTGGACCGTCCTCCTGATGTGTTAGTCCTCCATGTGGGGGGGAATGATTTAGGAATTAGGCCCATCGGGGACTTGATCACGGCCGTTAAGGCGGATGTATTGACCTTTCGCGCGGCTTATCCGGGAATGCTGCTGGTTTGGTCCGACATAATCGCTCGGACCACTTGGCGCATGGCAAGATCGGTAGTGAGGCTGAACAAGGGGCGGATTAAGGTTAACAAGGTGATTGGGCGGTTTGTGGTGAGACACGGGGGGTTAGTGGTAAGACACTTGGAGTTGGAGGAGAACGTAGGCCTATACCTCAGTAAAGATGGGGTTCATTTATCCGATGTGGGTATGGAGCTGTGGTTTTTGGATCTGCAGGAGGGAATTCAGAGGGCCCTGCGGGTGTGGAGGGGCCCGTAAGGGTAAGGCGTTACCCTTTCGGGCTGTGGCGGTATTCGGTGGTCTTTGATGGTGGCAGTACAGACGGGTGAAAATGGTGGTGGGCTCATCGGTGGGATGGGACCCTTATGGGGGATTATTCCAGTGGAACGGTGTCCGCTGGAATACGGGTATGGTTGCACTGCGGTGGAAAAAGGTTCGTCTCCGAGCTGGGTCGGCTGGGGGCCGGTTATGGTTAATGGTTTCCGCAGTGTAAGGTTAAATAAAAGGAAGTTTAAGCCGGGTACCGTCAAAGACCAATAGGCTGGGTTATTATTATTAAAAGTGGTTATTAAAGTGTTAAAGGAAAGTTTGTTGATTTAAGTATTTTATTTAATATTTTATTTAATATTATTTTGTGGTAAAAATAAAAATTTTGGCTGTCGTGGCCAAATTTAACTCCAACAACTTGTGTCTCTCGTTATTGGAAAGGGGGTAAGGTAATGGTAACAGGTGGTTGGTTTCGGGGGGTAATTGGGCTATCCGAATTACACTGGTCATGCATTATACCATTACCTTTTCCATAAGTTGCAGACAGGCGTCCAACAAACCTATGCACTTATAGGGCTCAACACCCGAACAATTTACTGCTGGCAAGCTAAGGTCATCTCCAAAGAGGTCCGTGACCCCCACTCTTCCTCCTTTTAAAGGTCTGCATCCTTTTTGGCCTTGTCGAATATTGACCCAACTTCCTAAGGCCAGCCATAGATGGAGTGATTTTCTTTCCTGCAACCCAGTGTTGACAGGGGAATCCCTCCCACAGAGCCAGAGTGATTATTGCTACAACAGATATCAGCAGGGCTTTTTTTCTGTAGGCACACGTGGGAACGCAGTTCCGGCACCTCCAGCTCTGAATGTATGTAATGGTGGAACCAAGGAACGGTGCTCGGGAGGTGGGTAAGGAGTGAAACCAAGGAAAGGTGCTCAGAGGTGGGTAGGGGGTGAAACCAATGAATGGTGCTTGGAGGTGGGTAGGGAGTGGAACCAAGGAATAGTGCTCGGAGGTGGGTAGGGGGTGGAACCAAGGAATGGTGCTCGGAGGTGGTGGAACCAAAGAATGGTGCTCGGAGGAGGGTAGGGGGTGGAACCCAGAAATGGTGCTCAGAGGTGGGTAGGGGGTGAAACTAATGAATGGTGCTTGCAGGTGGGTAGAGGGTGGACACAAGAGGTGACTCAGAAGGAGGGAGTTCCTGCACCTATTACTCTGAGAAAAACCCCTGGATATTAGTAATAATTGCATGTAAAATCCAACAGGCTGGTTGTACCCAAGTTGATCAAAATCAATCAACTTGGGTAGATTCAGCCTGCCCATACATGGTTCGAATCTCAGTCGGTTCATTCGAACCACCTATGGTCGGCTTAAGTCCTCTTGCCATTACTGTACATTGACCTCCATTTGTCTCAAAAGGTATACATTACATACATAAATACTGTGGATTATCACATTTATGTTCAGAAATACATTTTTACAACTTTTCCTCAGATGTATGCAAGAATAGTGCCAAAATCTAGGCATCATATGGTGCAGACAAGGACCTGCCCTTAATTTATCCATTATTATATACTATATTTCACAAATCAATATTATTATTATTTTATTTAATTAGCGCAGTTTATTTTTTGATTTATTGTTTATGGTGTATACATCTCACATGAAAACTGCAGCTTATATGGTCACATTCATTTTTTGATTCTAGTCACTAGGGTTGTCCCGATACCACTTTTTTAGGACCGAGTACAAGTACCGATACTTTTTTTCAAGTAGTCGCCGATACCGAATACCGATACTTTTTTTTAATGTCATGTGACCGTTTTCAAACCACAATACAGACCAAAGATATTTTCTTTAGAATTATGAAGAACTGGTACATCATGGTGTGGGGCTGTTTTTTAGCATACGGTACTGGAAAACTACATGTCATTGAAGGAGTGATCACTGTCAGTGCAGCTCATCGGTGCCAGTGCCCAAAAGTGCAGCTAGCCAGTGCCACCTATCAGTGCAGATCAGTGCCCATTAGTGCATCAGTGCAGGGAGGCAGCTTATTAGTGCATCTCATCAGTGCCACCCAATCAATGCCAGTGCCACCTATCAGTGCCATCCATTTATGAGTGCCATTCAATCAATGCCAGTGCCACCTATCAGTGCCATCCAATGGTGCCATCCAATTTGCTTTCGATGTCACAAAAAAAAAAAAAAGTATTCTATTTTGGTATCGGGAGTATTTGCGCGAGTACGAGTACTAGCGCAAATACTCGGTATCGGTCCCGATACCGATACTGGTATCGGTATCTGGACAACCCTACTAGTCACACATTGAGATTTCTTTTATGACAGCGCTGTATATTTGCACTTATATACTATGGGCCAGATTCACGTAGGAGATACGCCGTCGTGTCTCTGAGACGTCGTATCTTGGCGCCTGATTCAAAGAATCAGATACGCCATAATTTTGCTAAGATACGACCAGCGCAAGTCGTCTACGCCATCGTATCTTAACTGCATATTTACGCTGGCCGCTAGGGGCGCGTACGCTGATTTACGCCTAGAATATGTAAATCAGCTAGATACGCCAATTCACGAACGTACGCCTGGCCGTCGCATTACAGATACGCCGTTTACGTTAGGCTTTTTCCGGCAGAGGCGCATTGCGGGCGGTATTACCGCGGTTTACCATTGTTTTAAATGGGAAGGAGCGGTATACACTCTGCTCCTCGCACCGCTCCAAAGATGCTGCTGGCAGGAGATTTTTTTCTCTCCCGCCAGCGCCTCGCCTTAGTGTGAAAGCCCTCGGGGGTCGGGCTTTCACATTGAGTATGCAGGGTAGGAGTTTTTCAGGCGGTATTTAGGCACTATTTTTAGCGCTGTACCGCCTGAAAAATGCCTCAGTGTAAAAGGGGTCTTGGTCTTCAAATCAATCTGTGTTCCTGTGGTTTCCCTTGCATCATAGGCTCAGGTTGTAAAAAGGGCCAGAGCTTCTGCCAAAATAGATAATCTTCATTTAGCTATCAAATGCTACAGCTTCTAAATGCTGAAGTTCTTGCATTTGACAGTTTTAAAAACCAGCGTGGGGCCGAGCCTAATCAAAAGTAGATGTTCATATACAGCCTGGGTCTAAGATCCAAGGTTATCCACAGAATCCCTAATGCAAAGGCTTTAAATGACTAGAAACTAAAACCTAACACCCCACCCCTCCACAATGCCAACTTCTATGCAGGGCTACATTTACCCTAATGCCGCGTACACACGATCGGAATTTCCGACAACAAAACCGTGGATTTTTTTCAGACAGATTTTTGGCTCAACTTGTCTTGCATACACACGGTTACACAAATGTGTATTCTGAAATTCCGAACGTCAAAAACGCGGTGACGTACAACACTATGACAAGCCGAGAAAAATTAAGTTCAATGATTCTGAGCATGCGTCAAAAATGGATTCCGAGCATGTATAGTATATTTGTGCGTCAGAATTGCATACAGACGATCGGAATCTCCAACAAAAACTTTTGTCGGAAAATTTGAGAACCAGCTCTCAAATTTTTGCCGTCTGAAATTCCGACAGAAAATGTCCGATGGGGCCTACACACGGTTGGAATCTTTGACCAAAAGCTCACATCAAATATTTCTTGTCGGAAGTTCCGATCGTGTGTATGCGGCATAAGGCTTGTGGCGATAATCGGCATAGGGGAAGCAGTGGTTTTTGGATGTAACATATACGTCTGCAGCATGGCACGGGCAGGCAAAGGAACGTACCTGTACATCCGCTTTAAGAAGCGGTTGTTGCGGGCGCGCGCGCGCCGCGATCTCTGTGGGCATAGAACAGAGACCTAGAACGGGGAGAGATTAGTGTAAACACAACATCTCCCCGTTCTGCCTAGCTGACACGGTCACTGATCGCGTTCCCTGTCATCGGTAACACGATCAGTGACGTGTCACAGCAAGCCACGCCCCCCTACAGTAAGAATCACGCCTTAGGGAACACTTAACCTCTACAGCGCCAACTAGTGGATAACCCATTCACTGCCAGTGTCATTTTCACCGTAAACAGTGCATTTTTATAGCACTGATCGCTGTAAAAATTACAATGGTCCCAAAAACGTGTCAAAAGTGTCCGCCATGATGTCGCAGTCACGATAAAAAAAAATAAAAAAAAACGCAGATCACCACCATTACTAGTAAAAAAAAAAAAACATTAATAAAATTGCTATAAAACTATCCCCTATTTTGTAGACGCTTTAACTTTTGCGCAAACCGATCAATAAACGATTATTGCGATTTTTTTTACCAAAAATATGTAGAAGAATACGTATCGGCCTAAACTCAGGAAAAAATATTTTTTTTATATATATTTTTGGGGATATTTATTAAAGCAAAAATGAAAAATTTAATTTTTTCGAAATTGTCGCTCTATTTTTGTTTATAGCACAAAAATTAACAACCGCAGAGGTGATCAAATACCACCAAAAGAAAGCTCTATTTGTGGGGGAAAAAGGACGCCAATTTTGTTTGGGAGCCACATCGCACAATTGTCAGTTAAAGCGACGCAGTGCCGAATCACAAAAAGTGGCCTGGTCCTTTAGCTACAAAATGGTCCGGGGGCTAAGTGGTTAAGAGATGCTACTATACTGATGGTGCTCAAGAATTTTATGGACACAGAAATGTCAATAGCATTAGTTCGAGACACTTAGGAGATCATTAAGGCCAGGTTCACACCTATGCAAATTGGATTTCCCTGCATCCAATTCGCATAGCAGGAAAATGTCACAGACTCTCTATGGAGCCGGTTCACACGTCTCCGGTGTGACTGCAGAGCGCACTGCACAGAAACGATGTGCGTCTTTAGCTTAGTTTCAGGACCGTATTCAGGTAAAGATTTTGCCCGAAACCGGAGAATGGGGGCGCACAGCGTTCCTGTGCGATCTGCAGCCTGTTCCAGTGTGAACCGAGCCTCAGAAGTCTCTGCCAGGTGCATCTGACCTGCTTCAAGTGGGGTTTGCATTCCCATAGACTTGTATAGGAATTTAAACACTTGAAGTGACAAAAGCCTTCCAACACTTGCTCAGTGCATATCTGACTCCCTCTCATTTAAAAAAAAAAAAAAAAGAAGGATTCCCAACATTTTTCTTAGTTTGAGATCCCTGTGCCTACAATCCCGGACACCTGACTGTGATACATTTTCAAACCTCTGCAACAAATTTACCATTGCATTTCCTAGACACCTAGGAAGTGGTTAGAGCAGTGGTCTCAAAGTACAGGCCCGCGGGCCATTTGCGGCCCGCGGACCAGTTATAAATGGCCCACAGGCAGGGTGGAAGTGAGGGGAGCAAAAAAAAAAAAAAATAATTTTTTTTTTTTTTTTAGCTGGCGCCATCTGGTGGTGAGCCGTTGGTATTACAAGTTATTACCACCAGATGTGAGCTGGCGCCATCTGGTGGTGGCCGTTGGTATTACAAGTTAAGCATTACAAGTTAAACAGCAATTCTAATGTCATTTTACACTATTTTCACTGCCATATTCTTCCCTCTAATTAGAACCCCCAAACATTATATATATTTTTTTATCCTAACACCCTAGAGAATAAAATAGCGATCGTTGCAATACTTTCTGTTACGCCGTATTTGCGCAGCGGTCTTACAAGCGCACTTTTTTGGGAAAAAAT
Organism: Rana temporaria; assembly: GCF_905171775.1. NCBI lineage: Eukaryota > Metazoa > Chordata > Amphibia > Anura > Ranidae > Rana > Rana temporaria. Next base: position 178,494,982 of record NC_053492.1, read on the forward strand.
TACACTTTTTTTAATTAAAAAATAAGACAACAGTAAAGTTATCCCCATTTTTTTTTAATATTATGAAAGATAATGTTACGCCGAGTAAATTCATACCCAACATGTCACGCTTCAAAATTGTGTCCGCTTGTGGAATGCCGACAAACTTTTTTACCCTTTAAAATCTTCATAGGCGACGTTTAAAAAAATCTACAGGTTGCATGTTTTAAGTTACAGAGGAGCTAGAATTATTGCTCTCACTCTACCAATCGCGACGATACCTCACATGTGTGGTTTGAACACCGTTTACATATGCGGGCGCTGCTCACGTATGTGTTCGCTTCTGCGCGCAAGCTCGTCGGGACGGGGTGCGTTTTCTGGCTCCTAACTTTTTTAGCTGGCTCCTAGATTCCAAGCAAATTTGTCAAACCCTGACTTACACCAGTGCTGGTGGTAATAATGCGCTCGCTGACACCAGTGCTGGGGGTTAATAATGTGTTCGCTGACACCAGTACTGTTGTTTTTGAAGTTTGAAAGTTTGCATGCGGCCCCCCATGGTATATGAAAACTTGACTTGTGGCCCTCAGGTAATTTGAGTTTGAGACCCCTGGGTTAGAGTCATGTTTAACCACTTCAGGCCCGGGCCAACTCTGACACTTCGTTTCTACATGTAAAGATATTTTTTGCTATTTTTTGCTAGAAAAATACATAAAACCCCCAAACACTATATATATATATATATATATATATATATATATATATATATATATATATATATATATATATATATATATATATATATATATATATATATATATATATTTTTTTTTTAGCAGAAACCCTAGAGAATACAATGGCGGTCATTGCAACTTGTTATCTCGCACAGTATTCGCGCAGCAATTTTTCAAACGCGTTTAAAAAAAAAAAATCAAAAAAAAAAAAAAACAGTAAAGTTAGCCCAATTTTTTTGTAGCATGTGAAAGATGAAGTTACGCCGAGTAAATAGATACCCAACATGCCACGCTTCAAAATTGCACACGCTCGTGGAATGACGCCAAACTTCGGTACTTAAAAATCTCCATAGGCGACGCTTTAAATCTTTTTACGGACTACATGTTTTGAGTTACAGAGGAGGTAGAATTATTGCTCTCACTCCAACGTGCGTGGCGACACCTCACACGTGTGGTTTGAACACCATTTTCATATGTGGGCGGGTCTTATGTATGCGTTCGCTTCTGCGTGCGAGCACACGGGGACAAGGGCACTTTAAAAAAAAAAAATGTATTATTATTGTTAATTTTACCTATTTTTTTGACGTTATGACACTTTTAAAAAAAAAAAATTGATCACTTTTATTCCTATTACAAGGAATGTAAACATCCCTTTTAATAGGAATATGCATGACAGGACCTCTTTACAGTGAGATGTGGGGTCAATGAGACCCCACATCTCACCTCTAGGCTGGGAAGGCAAAAAAAAAAAAAAAAAAAGAGAAGAAGATCACTGCTTCCGTTGAGTTCGGCGTAGAATATGTAAATGCCTAGATACGCCGATTCACGTACACATGTGCGCCCGTCGCAGTAAAGATACGCTGTTTACGTAAGGCGTTCTCCGGTGTAAAGTTATTCCATCAAATAGCTGGCCTAGTCAATATTAAGTATGGCCGTCGTTCCCGCGTCGAAATTTTAAAATTTTACGTCGTTTGCGCAAGTCGTCTGAATAGGGCTGGACGTAATTTACGTTCACGTCGAAACCAATACGTCCTTGCGGCGTACTTTGGAGCAATGCACACTGGGATATGTACATATAGATATGTTCGTAAAAAACGTCAATCACGTCGGGTCACCGCCCATTAACATAAAACACGCCCCCTCATCCTCATTTGAATTAGGCGCGCTTACGCCGGCCACATTTACGCTACGCCGCAAGTTAGAAGGCAAGTACTTTGTGAATACAGTACTTGCCTCTCTGACTTAAGGCGGCGTAGCGTAAATACGATACGCTACGCCGCCTTAAAGATGCGGCGCCCTACTTGAATCTGGCTATAGATTAGAATACTGCAATCACTGAGCAACTAATGATATCACCCGTGATGTATTTCGGTTATCTTGCAAACCTGGCCTGTTAGTGGGTAATGAGGACCACTATGTTGAGAACCACCGTTAGCCAATTCTAAAATAATCATTGGGCTATGCAAAAAAACAATGGTAATGGTTGATTGCAGTATCCTGTACCAAACTACGGTTTAGAAACAATCAGAAAAGGCTTGATGACAACTGATTGGTTGCTATGGATGCGCAACAACATCAATTTACGAATCCACATGAGTAATCCATTAAATAAACATAAACCAAATCGGTTAGGTAATGCTTGTGATTTTTACAAACGAAGGAGTATATTTTCATTCAAGTAACAAAGGGGTTAAGCATTCATCAAGCCCCCATCGCCCCTCCTGGAAGGCTGGCACTGGCTGACTGAACTATACTGGGAATAGATCTGTGTCAGCAGTATAACATGTTATATTGCAGAAGAGATGTTCTATTCTCTCTGAATCTGTATTTCATTGTATGGAAGAAACGAACAAGCCTTGTCAGTGTGAGGAATGCACACAAGATCCTAAATAGTTTACATATTCTGCATATTTTTACGGATAAGATAATTAAAGCACACATACAATCAAACAGCGACATACATAGCTAAAACCAATATAAATGCACTTTGATTTTAACTGCCAGATTTGTCATTTAAACACAGTCTTTTTTTCCAAACACCTCTTGCTGTGCTATAAAGCTCAATAGCATGCAGAGAGCGACTACACCTTCCAGAGCCTACAGTACTGGGAGCTGTATTACCCTTGCCTGCAATCTGGGCTATTGCTGAATATCACCCTACTAGTGACCCCTGATACATTTCCCATGCTCTTCCCACCCCAGGACAGTAGGTGGCAGCAGTGGAGTCAAGGTTTGGGTGCTCTTTCCCAGCAGCCAATCAGGAGGGTTGAGCCTCGCTGTGCATGCTAGGGGAGGGTATTTATGGGGCAGACGCCATTGGTTCTGGGTCTTCTTCTTAAAATGCGGAACCCACCTTTAGGGTGACTGCACGACGGCGCCCTGGCGTTATGGCCTACCAGGCCGGGGTGTGCGTGCCACACGGTGTTCCTGGTTCCGGGACAATGTTGGTCCGGAACATTTGAGCTGTGGCAGGGAGCCCAGTGATCGACTGGGTTCCCAATCCTGAAGATCCAAAGCGGTATAGCTGTTCGGTGGGGAGTCCATCTGAGGAGAGCCAATGAGAGGCTGGCGATCCAATAGGGTCTTGACAAACCACCGGGGATAGAGTTATATGGACACTGAGAGGCTGGTCACCTGTCAGACGGTACCTGAAAGCAACTTGAAGGAGATCCAGGCGTAATTCTACCAAGGAGGTTTATCTCCGTAACCACAATCAGGGGGGCCTGTGGCAGAGGTTTCTCTCTGAATCCATTCCAGGAGGGTCTGTGGCAGAGACTTGCCCTCAAAGGTTCGAGTGATACTCTGGCTGCCAGGTCAGTGAGAGAGGCCTGTCCAGGTATGCTATTCCCACTCAGGTAGGAGTGGCGCAAGAAGTGTTACACATGGGAGCAGGACTGTTCTCTATTGCTACTCCTGAATTTGCTATTCTTCTCTTTTCGACTCTACCTTCTTTACCACAAGTTTTATTGTTTTTACCTGACTGGGTAAGAGCACAGCAAAGACACCTGTCATGGACATTCCGTTATATGCACCATACACCCCTAAGACGGCGGAGAAGCCATGAGGTAACATGCCACCCAAAACAAACCAGCAGCTCCTTCGGGGGTAGTGCTACACTTAAATGGGCAAACTACAGGCTTGCTTTAACCGCTTCCATACAGGGCTCTTATACACACCTCAATACCGGGCCTATTCTGGCACTTCTCTCCTACATGTACAAATCATAATTTTTTTGCTAGAAAATTACTCAGAACCCCCAAACATTATATATGTTTTTTTAGCAGACACCCTAGGGCAGTGATGGCGAACCTTTTTGAGCCCGAGTGCCCAAACCGCGACACAAGAGCAATTTATTTCGTGCAAAGTGCCAACACAGAATTAAACCTGCCAGCGTCTCTGTACAGAGGATGGGACTGATCTAAATGAGCCCTAAGGGACTAGAAATGTACGATTCTGCCAGATTCGCTCAGACTGCAGGGATCAGGAATGCATTGTGCTCAGAATGCATTGTGCAACATACACTGACCATTACACTCACTTACCTGACCATTACACTCACTTACCTGACCATTACACTCACTTACCTGACCATTACACTCACTTACCTGACCATTACACTCACCTACCTGACCATTACACTCACCTACCTGACCATTACACTCACCTACCTGACCATTACACTCACCTACCTGACCATTACACTCACCTACCTGACCATTACACTCACCTACCTGACCATTACACTCACCTACCTGACCATTACACTCACTTACCTGACCATTACACTCACCTACCTGACCATTACACTCACCTACCTGACCATTACACTCACTTATCTGACCATTACACTCACTTACCTGACCATTACACTCACCTACCTGACCATTACACTCACTTACCTGACCATTACACTCACTTACCTGACCATTACACTCACTTACCTGACCATTACACTCACCTACCTGACCATTACACTCACTTACCTGACCATTACACTCACCTACCTGACCATTACACTCACCTACCTGACCATTACACTCACCTACCTGACCATTACACTCACCTACCTGACCATTACACTCACCTACCTGACCATTACACTCACTTACCTGACCATTACACTCACCTACCTGACCATTACACTCACCTACCTGACCATTACACTCACTTATCTGACCATTACACTCACTTACCTGACCATTACACTCACCTACCTGACCATTACACTCACTTACCTGACCATTACACTCACTTACCTGACCATTACACTCACCTACCTGACCATTACACTCACCTACCTGACCATTACACTCACCTACCTGACCATTACACTCACCTACCTGACCATTACACTCACTTACCTGACCATTACACTCACCTACCTGACCATTACACTCACCTACTTGACACATGCAATGACACCAATAATGAGGCACAATGACACCAATAATGAGGCACAATGTTACCTAAGCACACCAATAATGAGGCACAATGACACCAATGATGACAACAATGATGGGGCACAAGGTTTCCTAATGAAACCAATAATGAGGCACAATGACACCAATGATGACAAAAAATGGGGCACAATGTTTCCCAATGACACCAATAATGAGGCACAATGTTCCCTAAGGACACCAATAATGAGGCACAATGATGACAACAATGATGGGGCACAAGGTTTCCTAATGAAACCAATAATGAGGCTGCATAACACCAATGATGGGGCACAATATTTCCCAATGACACCAATGAGGCTGTTCTTTTTGCACAATTGATTGTTTGAGCTAGCACCTGATATCTGAGAGTGGGGCAGGCTTAGGACTAACAAGATAACCACATTAACTCCTGTCTCCCAGTGTCTGACCTTGCTCCAGCAGCTCATTCCCGCCGAAAGGCTCCTCTGATTCCAGCCGCGTGTGCTCCCAGTCACATCACCGCTGATTTGTTTGATGGTGGATGCGGTGTGGATGAGACAGCTTCTTTGATTGGATCAGCGTGCGTGCACACGCACGCACGAACGTCACCCAGGGAGTTTCTTCTTTGTCACTCCCACACGGACATGTCATCAATAGCAGTAGAGAACTGTGGGAGTTGTAGTTTGCGGTGCGGTGGGGACGAATTGATTTTAGTGTGTGTTTATCAATTTTTCATGGCGTGTGGCGTGCCCACCGAAACGGCTTGCCGTGCCGGGAGCGGCACGCGTGCCACGCGTTCGCCATCACTGCCCTAGGGAATAAAACAGCGGTCATTGCAACGTTTTATCTTGTACGGTATTTGCGCAATAATTTTTCAAACGCCTTTTTTGGGGAAATTTTTTTTTCATGAATTACAAAAATAACAAAACAGTAAAGTTAGCCCAATTTTTTTGTAAAATATGAAAGATTAGGTTACACCGAGTAAATAGATACCCAACATGTCACGCTTTAAAATTGCGCACACTCATGGAATGGCGCCAAACTTCGGTACTTAAAAATCTCCATAGGCAAGGCTTTGAAATTTTTTACAGGTTACCAGTTTAGATTTACAGAGGAGATCTAGTGCTAGAATTGTTGCTGGCACTCTAACGCACGCGGCGATACCTCACATATGTGGTTTAAACGGCGTTTAATATGTCGGCGGGACTTGCGTGTGCGTTTGCTTCTGCGCGCGAGCTACCGGGGACAGGGGCGTTTTAATTTTTTTTTATTATTATTATTTATTTACACATATTTATTTATTTTTTTACACTTTTTTTTTATTAATTTTGTATTACAAGGAATGTCAACATCCGTTGTAATAGGAATGTGTGTGACAGGTCCTCTTTATGAAGAGATGCGGGGTCAATAAGACCCCACATCTCTCCTCCAGGCTGGAAACCATGAGATCGGTGAAAAAAATTCACTGATCTCATGAATACTGTGGCTTACAGCCGCAATCGCGGCTTTGTTTACTTACGGGACCCGGGCGTGACGTCATCACATCGCGCCCGGGTCCTCCGACGGTCATAGAGATGACTGGTGACCATCTGGTCACCAGTCATCTCTATACTTCCTGCCAGCGCCGGATGATTCTTTCTCCGGGCCCCCGATGACACGGGAGAGCCCGGAGAAGCACCGGATGGCGGCGGGAGGGGGGATGTCCCCTCCCGCCGCCTGTAAGAACGATCTAGCCGCTATGATCATTCTTACGTTGTGCAGAATTGCCGGCACAAGAGATAGTTATCTGGATGATGCCTCTCGCTGCAGGCATCATTCAGATATCCCCCTTCAAAGTCCAGGACGTCATATGACGTCCACTCTGGATGGTAGAGACACTTTGTGGACGTCATATGACGGCGGCTGGTATGGAAGTGGTTAAAGTAATTTGCAATGTGCCTTTTAAAGTTGCATTTGAAATACTAGCTCTTTGATATTTGTGTTATATACAAAGCTTTCCCATGCTTGGAAGCACTCATATTGAGCTTGCTATAGTTTCATCAGGTGTGTATGAGCTTCACCAAACCTTGCACTATACATCTCAACCTGATAGTTGTTTCCATAAAACAGTGGCATGCAACCTAAAAGAGCCCAAGGGCCACATTTGTATCCACAAGTCGAATAGAGGACTGCATCTAAGCCTAGGTTCACACTGCTGCGAATTAAAAATCGCGGTAAAATGCGCGATTTTACCGCGATTTCGCGGCCGCGATTTTGCCGCGATTTTGGCCGCAATCTAATGTAAATCGCGGCCCGAAATCGCAAAAAGTAGTACAGGAACTACTTTTTGAAATCGCAGATGCGGCGTCGCACTGATTAGGACAGTGCCATTGCCGACAATTGCCGCCGATTTGAGATGCGATTTGACATGTCAAATCGCTCCAAATCGTACCCAGTGTGAACCAGGGCTCAATCATGGTTATCCTTCTGTTCTCTTTTCATTTGCAGCACATGTGTAGTGCAGCAGAATCCGATCTCCCAGGTTGAGTACTGTTGTACAGGGCACTACTGTTGTACAGGGCATATGCGTTCGCGCAAACACACACATTTTCACGTGAACTTATTCTGACGTTCTCATTCTTCATAATATGTAAATGGTCATTTGCGCTCTTCGTGTATATTTGCGTGCATGAGGTGTAAATTACTGACCAAAAAAGACGATTTTTCAAGTTTTGTTACTGAAGAATGCGTGGCGCTTGTTTACGCATCTGTGTGCATAGGCACATTACAATTGTAGCGCCCCCTTACTTTCAGTATGGGCACTACGCTAAAGTTAGTGGGTAATGGGAGAGTTACTTTGCTCCCATTTAAAATTTGCTAAAATTGGGACTTCTGTCACTCCAGAAACGTCCACTGGGTCAGTCTGTGCTCCAGGGATGCAATACCATCCCTGGCCAGCAGTTGGCACCAGAGGGGTTCTGGCAGAGCAACTTTCCCCAGCAGCCAATCAGAGAAGTTTCTCCCTCGCAAGGCATGCTGGGGAGGGGTATATCTGTGACAGGTTTCATGTGCTAACCTAGGTTTCGCAGGGTCCCAGTTCCAGCATCCACCTTCAGGGTGCGCGCATCCATGGACCCCCGCCAGCGAGGCCCACCAGGCCAGAATTGCAGTCTACACAAAACCTCATCCGGAGGTAAAAAGGGACTCCAGTGACTTACTGGGTTCCCGTTTCTATTGAAAGGATCCCAGGCTGGGTGCCGTTCGATTGGGGAGTCGGCTTGAGGGGAACCCGGAGGCAGGTTGTCCAACAGGGCTTGAATAAACCAATTGGGGATCTGGTGACCGGAATGTTAACAGGTACGTTTTGCTGTCATCCGGTGACCTATGCTAAAAACCTACTGGGAGGATTCGCTCAATTTATCCATCTAGCTCACCTAAAGTAATTGGCCTGTGGCAGAGGCCCTAGAGCCAGGTCTGCGAGAGAGATCTGTTCCTCCCAGAAAATCCTAAGTGACACTTCGGCTGCCAGGCTTGTGAGAGGGGTCTGTCCGGGGGCACTTTACCCACTCCAACTAGACTGGCGACGAATAACAGTTTGGTACTCTATCGAGCAAGTACTGGTCAATTAATATCCGGGCCTGACACTGCAAGGTTCTCTTTTTTCTTCATCAACCTGCTCTTCCCACTTAATGTTGATGTTGGCCAAGTTTGGCCTGGAATAAAGCATTGGAAAACCCTTTATTCACTGTCTGGACCTTCGCTCACTGCTTTGTTCTCCAACTGCACCCATACGTCACATTAAGGTAACTCAATATGCCGATCCCAATAACAAATCAGCGGCTCCTTCGGGGGTAGCGCTACACAATTAACGGGCAGTACTTGAGCTCAGTAAACGCTGTACTGTACTGAGCTTTTTCAAGCTGTGTGCAAGAGGCCTTCTGGTTTTTAATAAATACTTACCTCTGTTAAATCGGTGTCTGCATAAAGTTCATGAAGTATAGGTTTTCAGTCATTTCTGATCTAAAAACATGTTATGGAATCTTCTGTGCATGGTTTTTAGTCAGCAAAGCTGCATCTCTGCTGCCGAGAGGATGGAAGCACATTCTATATTCTATTCTTTATACATGATACTATTCTTAGGAACTGATAATTAGCACCATAGGAAGTGTGATGTCACCGCACCCTGCATTTATGGAGATTTGGCAACCAAACAAGATATAGAGAAGCAGCTGCTAACATGGGAAGGTTGCTTATTAAAATATGCTGTCAACCACACTTTATTTTGGGGAAGAAAGAAACCAGTTTAAAAAAAATAAAATAAAAAGTGCTTCATAACAAAAGCAAGCTAAAGTAAAAATGAAAGAACCTACACAAAAGGGATTATTTTCTCTGGGAATCGGTTTCTGATCTGAAACAAAAACATAAAATGGCAGATCATTGCAATAATGGCCAGTTGTAAACAAAATGTATACACACACACACACCTCAACAGTTATCACCTATGCCCTTTTTAAAAGCATAAATTGAATTATGGTAGCAATATGTTTCCTCTAAAGATGTCAGTAGTCGCACCATTGTTGATGTGATCATGTGACCATCAGGGGAGGTTTAACCACTTAAGGACCGCCGCACGATGATATACGTCGACAGAATGGCACGGCTGGGCACAAGGGCGCACCCTTTAAGGTTGCCGCCGGTGTCCTGCGATCGGGTCACAGGCGCTGAAGAACGGGGAGAGGCGAGTGTAAACAAACCTTCCCCGTTGTTCTCTGTGGCTCGTCACTGATCGTCGTTCCCTGTCATAGGGAATGATGATCAGTGACGTCACACGTCCAGCCAGGCCCCCCTACAGTAAGAAACACACAATAGGACACACTTAACCCCTTTAGCGCCCCCTAGTGGTTAACCCCTTCACTGCTATTTTCACAGTAACAGTGCATTTTTATAGCACTTTTCGCTGTGAAAATGACAATGGTCCCAAAAATGTGTCAAAGGTGTCCGATGTGTCCGCCATAATGAAAAAAAATATTTTTTTTATAAAAATGCCATAAAATTAACCCCTATTTTGTAAACGCTAATCAAATCAATAAACGCTTATTGCAATTTTTTTCACCAAAAAAAATGTAGAAGAATACGTATCGGCCTAAACCGAGGAAAAAAATTTTTATATATTTTTTGGGGATATTATAGCAAAAAATATTGATTTTTTTTTTAAATTGTCGCTCTATTTTTGTTTATAGTGCAAAAAAATAAAAACCGCAGAGGTGATCAAATGCCACCAAAATAAAGCTCTATTTGTGGGGGGGGGGGGGGGGGAAAGACGCCAATTTTGTTTGGGAGCCACGTCGCACGACCGCGCAACGCAGTGCTGAATCACAAAAAGGGGCAAGGTCCTTAACCTGCCTAATGGTCCGGATCTCAAGCGGTTAAAGAGAATGGCAGAGGAACGCTTAACTTTCGAGCAACGCAAGACCATTTTGAAGTGGTATTGTGTCATTCAGGGGTTTAATTGGACCATTCTGTTTTGAAGGCAGTCACTGGTCCACTGCACCTCCATTTTACTGGCCATTTGTGCAGGATGACCAATTTTACTTCCAGCAAGATGGGACACCACCTCACTACCACCAAGACGCAAGAGCCTATCTTGATGACATTCTGCCACAACTTTGGATAGAACGTAGAGGTGCTGTTGAATTCCCTCCACGGTCCCCGAACTCAACACCCCTTGATTTCTGTATCTTAGAAAACTGTCCTGCTGAGCAATTCCTGTGGACACTGTAGTCAAAGTTGTTCATTGTCATGATCACCAAGTGCCCCTGTTCCTTACTCCAGCACCCAGGTGTTGGCTGTTGCTTTTCCCCTGTCTGTGTTCACCTGCAAGACGATGGATCTGATCAGTCACCCAATATAAGCAAAACGAAACCCTCTATCCCTTGCTTGTAAGAGAGACAGTTGCCTGCATTATTCATGTTCAAGCCTCCCATTTGTCTGCCTTGCTTTGCTGTTGGATTGCCCTGACTATGACCCGGATCGGATATTGGACTATTCCCTGAACCGTCTTAGAAACACTATCTGTCTGCTAAACTGCAAGTAGTCTGTTTGCGTCTGCCCTAGTGTGGTGGCCAGGCACTATAGCATGGTGTAAAAGTCCTGGGGGCAACCAAGTACCGGTAGGCCTGCTTGTTTTAAGGGAAAGGGGGCTGCTATAGGTGAAGCACACAGTAGCTAACTATAGTGTCTGACCACCTGCATTGAGATAGACGCGATATTCATGACATTCATCCAGTAGTTGGTCAATATCAAAAGTGTCTGAATGCTAATGGTGACCACTTTGAGAACCTAATGTAATTTCATAATTTAATCATGACTTACCCTTTAATGTTTATAAAAATCAGTAATAACATTTCTATGCATATACTTATGACACATGTGCGACGTCCATCCAAGGCTCCCGCGGCCAATTTGGATTAGGATTGGACATTAATTTCCAACCGCCGGGTCCCAATGGGGCAAAATCAGAGGTAATTAGAGGCACATATATTGCCTGGGGGATCCCAGGGTCCCCCCTCTTCCTCCTTCAAAGTTCTAAGAATAGGCTGAGAGATTGGGTGGCAGGACACAGCAAACATAAGGTATGGACATCCTTATGAGAGGCTTTGCTTTTTTAGCATGCCTCTTAAAGACGTTGCTTTTGATGGCAAGCATACTCTATTTACCTTGCAGACTATGTCAGGTTTTGCTTGAATGAAGTAACATTGCGGCTCTGGGGCATGTCAAGTTTGAAAGACCTTTTTCATGGTAGGTCCTGAATTTAATATAATAAATGATCCATTGCACCTCTATAAAACCTTGCAAATGAATTACACAATATTGATATTTTTGTTTTTTTAATATTATCGTCATTCTATTCTATAGACTCCCCTTGAGGAATCCAAATTTTGTGAAGGAGTTTTCAGCTTCTGTTTTCTCCATGGACTATCTATAATATGCCAGCAGTGAGGACGTAAACATTTCAATATATATTTTATTATATGTTACATCATAAAAAGGTACATTTATAGCACTATAAATACACCTACTGGTGGGATAGTGTTTGTGCATGCCATTGCATTTAACAATGATAAACTTTAGGGTATCCCCTGAAAGGAATTTATGTTCATTCCTCGAATATAGAGAAACAACATCTCCTAGTGAAACTGCCAGACTATGTTCTCAACCCAATCGGAGAAAGATACAGAATAACAGTCTCAAAAATATTCCCCTTAAAGTGTACACAAATTTTTCTTGTATTTACCGTAATTAAATTTCTTTTGAAAATAGTCACATAATTACAGAATCATCCTCATCAATATATGGCAACTATTTAGAAAGTGAGTAAATAAGTAGGGCTATATTGGAGGAGGGGGGGCCGTGGGGTCGCCAGGGGAAAAGTGCATGCATGTGTAATTTATATATATATATATATATATATATATATATATATATATATATATATATATATATATATATATATATATATATATATATATATATATATACACACACACATACATACATAAAGTGCACGCATGTGTAAGTGCTTGCATGTGTGCATCTATGTGGAAGTGGCTAAGCCTAAGCAGAGGTCCCTGGGGGAACATCATTGCATTATGTGATAAATTAATTATTGTTATAGTTTGATATAAATACTAAAAGCTTGTCATTCTATCTAGATGGCAGGTATTGAAAGTCTATATCAATATCTCCTGATGAAGCCCTAGTGGGTAAAGATTTTCCACACTTAGGGAGTTTATGGGAAAACAAAGTCAGGAGGACAGAGCTCCCCCTGCTGAGGAAACACAGGAACTCACTCCAGACCCTTTTGATTGCAAAAATAAAAGGAAAACTGTTGGGGTGTCCAAGGGGTAGATCCTTTTCCTTTTTTCTGTAATGGCTGTGGGGGGCAGGAGGAGCTGGATTTCAGCCCCCAGATTGAGGTTAATAAACAAAAAATTATCTGACTGTAATAGTGACAGTGGACAGAATGTGGTGCCTGACTTAGAAGTCAGGAAAGATGTTTTTTGTACGGAACAACTAAGACTCCATACTCGCTAGAGCCAGAGAAAATACTAAAATGATTGATGGTGAATCTGTTGAACCTAATGTAGGGGTGTCATTTTCCTACATGGTTCTTCAAAATAACTTGCTGTATCAAGTGGTAAAGCAAGGGGAGATGGAAGTAGAGCAACTAGTGGTTCCCATTAGCCCATGGTCATATAATGGGTGGACACCTGGGTATAGAGCAAACTAAGGAGAGGAGAGAATAACTCAGAGATTCTTTTGGCCCAGGTTACATGCAGATGTCAAAGAATATCGTGAGTCATGCCCAGAGTGCCAATATTCTGCGCCATCACCCCATTTTCACAGTCCGCTGGTACTGTTACCAATAATTGAAGTACCCTTAGAAAGAATTGGCGTGGATATGGTGGGACCGGTAGTAAAGTCTTCCCGGGGCCATCAGCACATACTGGTAACACTGGTCTATGCCACACGGTATCCTGAAGGCATTCCCTTGCGTAATACCTCAGGTAAAACTATTGCCAAAGAGCTTGTCCAGGTATTTAGTCGTGTGGGTATTCCAAAAGTTATTAATGGATCAAGGCACACCATTTATGTTCAGAGTCACTAAAGAATTGTGCAAGTTGTTCAAAATCTCCCATCTCCGTACCTCCGTCTACCACCCTCAAACTGATGGTCTTGGAGAGATTTAACAAGATGCTCAAAAGTACATTTCAGCCTATAGCGGAACCGTAAAATAGCGGTGTTTTACCGCGATTTTAATGCTCTGCTATAGGCGTATCCAGTGTGAAAACCATTGTTTTTCTTGTGAAATTCCCAATAAGTTTGTGACACATGACCCTCTTCCTATTGAAAAAACAAAAGTTGGATTCAAAATGGCCGACTTCAAAATAGCCGCCATGGTCACCACCCATCTTGAAAAGTTTCCCCCCTCACATATACTAATGTGCCACAAACAGAAAGTTAATATTACCAACCATTCCCATTTTATTAAGGTGTATCCATATAAATGGTCCACCCTGTACATTAATGTGACGGGTGGATGCAACTCTTCAAACCAATACAACAAAAAAAACTTTATTTTTACAAAGTACCAGCATATTGGCTGCTGTGGCTGGTAAAACCTTATTTATATTATGCTGGATGCCACTATCTGCTTTGATCTTCTGGCTCAGCTGCTGTATGCTCCAACTCTCTACAGTGATGACGGTGGGTCATTCACTATTCACCTCATCTATTCAGAAGACATTTTGAGCACAATGGCTCGCAAAAGTGGCAGAAATCCAACAAATGGAAAACCTAATTTTGACACTGAAAGATCAAGATGAGAGATATCAATCGATGTGGGCCCCATATGAGAGGTACAGGGAGGGGGAGCGGGGAATAGCCAACAGAATTTTTTTTTTTTTTTTTACCCCGTTTTTTTTTTTTTTTTTATTATTTATTTATTTATTTATTTGGGAAAGGAGTGGGGGTGGGAGAGGGTAGGGATGCAAGAGAAAAAAGAAAGAGAGAAAAGAGAAAGGAAAAAGGAAAAGAGAAGAAGTATTGCCGAAAAGGGATGGAAGCGGGAGGGGGAATGGTGGGGCACTTATCTTTTCCTTACCATCTCTCCAATAATTTGATGATATAGTTTATATAAGTGGTTGAACCACAATGTATAACCCTGTAAAGCAATGCTTGAAATAAATAAAGAATTTAAAAAAAAAAAAGAAGACATTTTGTATTCTTTTCACAGAATGAAAGGTAATTGGATAAAGGGTGAATGTCAATCTCCTTCCTATAATTTCATAGTGCCTTGTATTCTGTGAAAATACAAGAGTTGTTCTGAATGGACAAGGTGGAGAGTGAGAAACCTACCATCATCCCTCTGTGAGAGGTGGAACTCACAGAAGTGGAGCCAAACATCAGAACTGACAGTAAATCCAGTATGAATACAGCTAAGATTTTTTGCATCCTCAGCAGCCCTCCAGATGTAGTATACTATTAGAGGTAACTAAGCTAGGCCCACCAAATATCAACAATGTTATTTTCCTTTTAAAGTTTTTTATTTTAAGCTTGAGTGTAACTCATGTCTACCTCGAAAAGGTAACTATGCAGGTTTACCTGGAGCCACCCCGATGAGTGCACTCCCAGCTGGGTCTCTCTCATTATGTGCATGCTCAGGTGCCGTGCTTGGGGGATAACGGTACATGCACATTGTGACTGGGGTCATTAGCATTATGTGCCCGCTTAGGTTCTGTGCTTAGGGCAAGCATAGACAATGTGGAAGGTATCCTCTTTGTGCCTTACCTAAGGTGTGCATGTGTAATGTAGCTGGGGTCCTCAGTCTTGGGTCCACTCAGGTGGCTTGCTTAGGGCATGCATGCACAGTGCAGGTGTGGTCAGTATATGTAGGGAGCACATGGGCAGTGTGAAGGGTGGGCAAGGAATTATGGGACATGTAGTCCCAACCCATAATTTAATGTGGTTTTCAGTCTATATTCTCCAATTAAAAGTACTGGTGAAGCGCAAAAGAGGTACATAGCTTGGCTATCAAAAGGAAAATGTAAGCGTTTTGGTGGAAACTGATGGGAAAGAGATTTGTTTTACAGCTAGATATGTGAAGCTAGTAGCAGAAAAAAAAATAAAAGATGTACCATAAAATCATTTTCTTGGAGTACATTATGGATAGGAGGAGTATTCAAATTTATAGGGTTATACTTCTACCGTTAGGAGACACTGGCAAACCAGAGCAGTAAGGACAGCCTGGTATAATTACTCCCAGCCTGCCTCAGTTTTGGAGAGAGAGCAATAGTAGGAGTGGAGTTTTTCATGTTTTACCTTCCCTGTTGAGTAGAACGTTTCCCGAGGTGCAGAGTGGAGAGAGATTTTCTTATATACTTTTGGAGGATTACTGCAGTGACTTGGCCCAGGTATCTGGGACAGCTTTGGTTGACCTTACCATTGTGTGGGTTGACCATTGAGGTAATAGGCAGCAGAGACAGGTGATGGAGCACTTTCCCTTTTTTATTTATATTGTTTTGTGATATCAAATATTTAAAGAAGAAGATTGTAGACTTTTATTTAACCACTTTCATACCACAGTATGTCATATGACGTCCTGGGCTTTGAGTGGGGATATCTGAATGATGCTAGCTGCAGGCATCATTCAGAGAGGATAGTCTCAGTCTCTCGTTTTTGCAGGCGGCGAGGGGGGACATTCACCCCCCCCTCCCGCCGCCCTTCTACCAGCTCGCCTGTGCGATCAGCGAACCACTGTTCTGTCAAACTCCAACTCGAAAAAATCTCCAACCACATCCCTTCTGGTGACTGTCCAACATCAGTAATTTTGAGATTTTGAGGAGTTGACTGTTTTCACAGAACACCGACAGCGTATACACTAGGGCAGAGCTCAAAATTTCAAGTCCTGAGCTACTAGCCAGGCCTCAAGAGTTACTCGCCACCAGTTGCCCCACCTAATTCATACACTGCCCTGCGCCTAATTGCACCCGTAAACACGCCCTCGTAGATTATCTCATGGAATGACAATGTTTCATGCAGAATCAAGTTACAAAATTCAATATTACCAACAACAACTTTAACAAAATGGGACAGGGCACTGGGGGCAGACCAGAGGGACAGGGCACTGGGGGCAGATCAGAGGGACAGGGCACTGGGGGCAGATCAGAGGGACAGGGCACTGGGGGCAGACCAGAGGGACAGGGCACTAGAACTGGGTCTCTTCCACATTCTCTTGCTGTCTCCTCTGCAACTCCCATCCATCCTCTCTCTCCCATTCATCTCATCATCAGGAGCCTGTGTGTGCGGCTCCACGCTTGCATGTCCCCACTTCCCCCTTTTATTCAGGCTGGCAGAGAGGAGAGGAGCTGCAGCAGAGCGGGAGGGAATAAAATCCAGCGCTGAGATCCACACAACTGCACAGCCATTGACACCATAGCATTGCGCACACTGACAGCGCACAGCACACATTGAGACCAGTCTGTTCACAGTGCTCAGGCTAAACTGTTGGACACTTACATAGAGCACAAGGAGAAGAAAACTGCACAAACTAGAAGGCTGCCGCTCTCATGTCAGGGCAACTTTCAGTGAGCGCTGCACCGGAGTGGTAATTTTTGCAATCCTCCACCTCACTCATTACTTTCTGCTCTCCAGCTACATTAGTCGGGGGCCAGGGGAGGGGGGCAGGCTCAGAGAGGTCATACTGTTAGGTCCCATGGCCTAATGAGAATTGTAAGGAGAGCACCTGTGTACTGCTCTGCCTGTGCGCGGCTCAACAGACTACTTTTTCCGAGCATGCACCTTTCCTCTTCGGCCGCCAATCTCATCGGGACGAAAGTGTAGGCACAGATTGGAGGAAGATTGGTCATGCAGCCCTGTCATCACTCGCCCCCAGCTTAAATCCACTCGCCAAATGCTAGTAGACGAGTGGAAATTTTGAGGGCTGCACTAGGGTACACGATATAATGAGTGAACATCATTAGTCCGCCCGCTACTAACCAACAACATGGCCACCTCCAAAACAGCGTCATCTTTTTTCATTGTTACCGGGTGTTCTGTCAAAGCAGCCAACTCATCGTGTACTCATGTGTATACGCTGCCAGTAGGAATGGGAGAAGGAAGATGGACAGCCGCACTCCGGAATAACTTTAAAAGAAAGTTGTCTTTATTTTCATCTGGAACATGTACAGTCACCGCAACCACAGAACAGGACAGCTGACGCGTTTCGCACTTTTAACTAGTGCTTAGTCATGGCTGGACTGGAGAAGGAATCCGCCGGCAGAAGAAGTTCACCATAGAGAATCCCAGGGACCAGATGGTCCTCAGCAGTCTCTATGAGCATTGGGAGGCCAGGTGCAATGTTATGACATCACGTCCAGCCCCGGAAGTTGTAACACAAAACCCAACACATTTTACGCGTCCCTGTATTCAGAAGCAAACACATATGTAAAACGGAATTCAAACCACATATGTGAGGTATCGCCGCAAATGTTAGAGCAACAATTCTATTCCAAGTCTAAACAGGCAACCTGTAAAAAAAAGAAAGGAAAAAAAAAAATTGTACAACCTTGCCTATGGAGATTTTAAAGTACCAAAGTTTGGCTCCATTCCACCAGTGTGAGCAATTTTAAAGTGTGACATGTTAGATATCTATTTATGCGTCAGAACATCATCTTTCACACTATACAAGAAAATTCGGCTAAATTTAGGGTTTTGTTTTATTGTAATTTATGAAACCGTTTTTTTTTTTCCAAAAATAAAGAACCAGTTTGAAAAACTGCTGCACAAATACAGTGTGACATATAATGTTTGGGGGTTCTGAGTAATTTTCTAGCAAAAAAAGGATGATGTTTACATTAAAGAGAGGAGTACCAGAATTGACAGTGGTTAAATTGGTACTTCATGATGATAATTTGATTACATTAGTTAATTATCATATTTTGGAAACTTTCATTTTTAACACAGTACAACCTTGGTTTGAGAGTGTTTTGCAAGACAAACAACATTTTTTTATAAATTTTGACTTGATATACAAACGATGTCTTGATATAAGAGTAGCGCCATGTCACAACTAAGTATAAAAGAGAAGAGGCGCCTCTAAGTGTAGCAATATGGTACATTTAATGAAGGTACAACATTTAGCAACATATTGCTACACTAGGAGGCGCTTCTCTTCTCTTTTATACCCTGTAGCTCCTGCAGGATTTTGCTTCCAATCCCCTTGTGGAGGCTTCCATTTTTTGGATGGACATTTTATGGCTATACAACCTATAACATTGCTATAATCTTTTTATATGGACTATAAAACGAAAGGACTTATGAAAAAATGGTTGTGGAACAAATCTGAGTTTCCATTATTTCTTATGGAGAAATTTGCTTTGATATACAAGTGCTTTGGATTACAAGCTTGTTTCCGGAACAAATTATGCTCACAATCCAAGGTTTTGCTGTATATGAAATTGGGGAATGATACTTATTTATGTTATGTGTAAAGCTTTTCATACATGCCAGTAATTGTGAGGTGCTGCACTTGGATTTGTATATTCATTTAAATGTTATTCATTTAAATGTTATATAACTATTAGCTTAGGGTGACCAGACATCCCCGGGGACAGTCCCCGGATTGAGGACACTGTCCCTGGACCAAGTCTGTCCCCAGTTTTGTCCCTGGATTGGATTTGAATAGGGGCAGGGGCAATTTCAAAGACAGTCAGTGCAGAATTAATAAAAATAAATCTGAATTACACCCCCCCACTCCGCTGCTCTTACTAGTTTAGGGGGGGGGGTCTATTTTTTTCCATTATCTGTGCCCCTTTCTGATAATCATGTGCTGGTCGGAGGGAGGGAATATTTCTTCCGTTTCGGGCGCATGCCCATTCATTTAAAAAATCTGGTCACCTTATATTAGCTTTTACATATCATTGGTGAGCCTGTATGACCGTCTTAACAAAATTACACTTAAAGCTTTTCCAGCAGCAGAAACATATGCAAAGAATTCGATTTTCTCCATAGAACCCTGTGACTAGGTCTAGATTTTATACATGTAGCGCCTGTGTACTTTTCAGTACAGGTGCCATTTCAAATTTAGTGGGATGAGAGTTATTTGCTCTTACCCATGTTGATTTGTTTAAATTTGGCTGTCGCCAGTCCTGGACTGTCCTGTGGGTCATTCTGTGCTCCAGAGATGTAGTTCTATCTCTGGATGGCAGGTGGCGCCAGAGGGGTCCAGGCGGAGGCGCCTTTTCTCTAGCAGCCAATCAGAGGAGTGTTTCCCTCGCGGGGCATGCTGGGGGAGGGTATTTCTGTGGCGGACGCCATTTTTTGGGGTTCTTTGCGGGTTCCTGGTTCCAGGTGCGGCTCCCACCTTTAGGGTGTGCGCACATCACGGGCCCCGGCGATATGGCCTACCAGGCTGGGGCGCACGTGCAACGCGGGAGTTCCTGACTCTGGGACCTCATGGCCCAGTGCAACCAAAGCTGAAAGGGGGCCCCAGTGACTTACTGGGTCCCCACACTTCAAAAGGAAGATCCCAAGCGAGTTATGTTGTTCGGTGGGGAGTCGGTCTGAGGTGAGCCCGGAGGCAGGTGATCCAATAGGACTCAGACAGAACCATCGGGGATCTTGGTGACCGAACACTGGCAGGTTGTATGCTGCAAACTGTCAGTCGGTGGCCACAACTGTAGGAAATCTACCTGAGAGAGATTCAGGCAAATTATTGGGTGAAAGGATTCGCTCTACTATCCATGTTCCCGAGTACTGGGCCGGTGGCAGAGGCTCTTTACCATAGGTGTGCGCACAGGGTGTGCCGGATGTGCCCAGGCACACCCTAATTCAGCACAGATTCCCCCTAGTGCCCTGGCTCCCTCTCCTTCCCTCTGAAGCACTACCAGCTTCCCTCCTCTGCTCTCCTGCGGGCTGTTGCTGCGGGGATGTTTTAGGACGAGTGAGGGAAGGGGCTGGTAATTATATATTTATCAGCCCCTTTCCTTTCTGAATGCACATGGTGAGTGATCGCTAGTGTGTGTTTGAGCTTTGAGGTGCACACCCTAATGCAATAGGCTGCGCACACCTATGCTCTTTACTAATCTTAATTCTATTAGAGCCATATCGGTGGCAGAGACTTGTTCCTTCTCAGTGCTTCCGAGTGACACCCTGGCTGCCAGACCTGTGAGAGGGACCTGTCCAGGGGCGCTATACCCACTCCAGCTGGAGTGGCAACGAAGCAAGAATAATCATTGGAGGCAGGACTGCTTCTTTTATCCATAGCCTGAATCTGCAAAGTTTCTCCTTTTCACCAACCTTTCTCTATCTACCTCACGTTGACTGTTGGTCATGTTGGACCCAAAATAAAGGCACAGAAAACGTCAACTGTCATTGTTCTCATCGTCATCACCCCTAGACACATCACAGAGGTAACATAATTATGCCATCCCAATCTAACCAGCGGCTCCTCCGGGGGTAGCGCTACATACACAAAATGGATTTTACCCCACTCTGGTCATTTGGTATGCCAGCGAGAGTCGGTTATATCATGGTTATCTGCATACTAGGTCTGACGCATCATTGAGCCACAAGGTTTTTTTTTTTTTATTCTCGGGGCTTACTGGCATTTTAAATCAGTCTGCATAACATATTTTCTCTTAGCCAGTTTGCACGAGTAGACTATTCCAAAGATTTTTCTGTGCATCACCCCCGTCTTATCTGCCACACACCCTCATGAAAAGCTATGCAGTGTACAAGGGCAATGTACCCGAGTCTTTTCCCTTCTAAACCTCTAGGGAGAACGTGAAATCTAGAAATAAAATAGAACTTCAAGTGGTTGATTTCTAAATTAAGCCTCAGCTGTGTCTAAAAATAGTCCTTCAGCCCAGAGAAGCTACCCAGCCTGAATTTAAATTGCCTGTTTTTCCCCTCATGCACAGCACTCCGTCATCGTTCTGCAGCAAATCTTGCTGAATTTGTAATAATAGATGTCGGACCAGTCTGCATTTCTCTTAGGGAACAACATTGTTTTCTTCTGCTGTATTCTGAGATTATTTACTTGAATTATCCACCAAGGAAACATTTGAAGGAACACATTATAAATCATGGATTGCTGGTGACAGTAATTACATAGGTCTGTAGAACTCCAAAAATTAAACCTGAACGCCAAAACAAATATTAAACATAACAGTCAGTCAATCTAGGTATGCATTAATTAGGCACAATGTTTACAAAGAACTGGTATTCATACCTGAATCTTTCATGAGATCAGCTTCCTGTATTCCTCGGCACTAAAATATTCAGGATTAGAAAAAAGGGAAAGACTGCACCCTGAGCCAACAAGGGCTCTATTGCTTTGCCAGCGATTGTCAACCTTAGGGCTTGTTTACATTAGCAGAAGCCCTTACCACCCCTTTGAAAAGCGATCCGCGTTTTAAGTTTCAGATGGTGGTTGAAGGGCGAATAGGAGTCCATATATCACCTCCTCACTCCCCCTGTTTCACACTGATGCGAGTTCATAACGAATGATGCATCAAAAACATTCTAAATTCGCATGTCATCCATAAAGTCATTGTTTTCAATGACGGTCGTTCACATACATGCGTTGCGATTCATCTACGAATGCGATGCGATGAAAAAAAGGTCTTGTGTGAGTTTACAGCGTTGCATTGCAAATTTAGTCTCCATAGACATCAATGTAAATCGGTCTGGAATCGCATTGATGGTTCGCATATGTGCGAATTCCACCACACTACTCTCCACAAAAACCAGGAAGTACACAGGAAGTTAACACTTTTATTTTTTACATTATGAATCCATTGGCTAGGCTAGAACATCAATCGCAGGTATGTCCAACTCCTGAAATTCACGGTAAAAATCGCGGTAAATTCGCACCTCACACAGGACAAAAAAAAAAAAACTGAACAAATTCACAGCACAGCAGTGTGAACCGAGCCTCAACCCTGGAAAGCCCACGCCACAGTGCACGCAAGAAATTGCATCAAGGCCACAATCATTTGAATCTGTTGCGTTTGGCGGCACACAGAGTTCCCGTTTTACCTCTGAACTCGCAGAGTTCCCTTTCACTGTAAGGGGGGGGGGGGGACTCTGAAGTAAGTGAGAACTCTGGGGAAAAAGAGACCGCCGCTCCAGATGAGTGCACCTCGGTGGTGAGTGTGGACTCAGAAAAATCCAGTGGGTGCAGGCAATGCATGAAGCATAAATGGAAGCAAAAAAAGGCACTCCGATAAATGTAAACAATAAAAGCCTTTAATCCAGTAAAAAAACACTGCACAAACAGAGAAACAGCAAACGGTGGGATGATATAGCTGACGCGTTTCACATTGTTATACAGTGCTCAGTCATTGACTAAGCACTGTATAACAATGTGAAACACATCAGCTATATCATCCCACCGTTTGCTGTTTCTCTGTTTGTGCAGTGTTTTTTTTACTGGATTAAAGGCTTTTATTGTTTTTTACATTTATCGGAGTGCGGCTGTCCATACCTTTTTTGCTTCCATTTATGAGAACTCTGGGGACTCTGACATAAGGGATGCTCTGGGAACCCTGATTTAAGGGGGGGCACTGAGAACTCTGACGTACGGTGAAGACTGATGTAAAGGGGAACACTGTGGCCTCTGGTGTAAAGGGGAACTCTGATGTAAGCGGTGCTTTGAGAACCCTGAATTGCCTTAGTGTACTCACTCAAAAGGCAGGAGAGAGGAGGGAGGAGACTTCAGTCATAAACAGGGATACATGGTGATCTCACTCACCCCTTGGCAGTCAGCACCTCTCATCCAGATGTATCTGAGGCTGCTGGACTTCAAATTTCCAGCCCCCACTTTCATTTTCTGAGGCACAGCCCTGGAGATTGGTGTGTGGGAAGACAGAGGGGGTAGGGGCGAGATGAAGACGCGCAGATCGAGCCCTCTCTCCTTTGCCCTCTGTGTGTGTGTTTGGGGGGGGGGGTTGTTAGTGCTGGCTTTGGGCAGCATGAAAGACAACTGCAGCCAGCAACCCTGCTGGGAGGCCATAGTCCAGTCTGAATAATGTGTCCGGGTTTCAGGAAGTCTGAAACCCGGACGCATGATTCCAAACTCGCACTGTCCAGGTGAATCCCAGACAGCTGGCAACCCTTTGTACAACCCACCTCCGAGTGCCTTGTTGGGTTAAGGGGGTGGACAGGGAGCGTTAAAACGCTTGCGTGAAAGACCCTAAACAACAAATATGATTTACAGGAGGGATGATCTCATCAATGTGCTGCTGTCACAGGCCAGACTTGTAAAGTCAGTGTGGCTTTTCACTAGGGTTGTCCCGATACCACTTTTTTAGGACCGAGTACAAGTACCGATACTTTTTTTCAAGTAGTCGCCGATACCGAATACCGATACTTTTTTTAAATGTGTCCCCAAATGCAGCCATGTCCCCCCCATATGCAGCCATGTCCCCCACATATGCAGCCATGTCCCTCTAGCCATGTCCCTCACATATGCAGCCATGTCCCTCACATATGCAGCCATGTCCCTCTAGCCATGTCCCTCACATATGCAGCCATGTCCCTCTAGCCATGTCCTTCACATATGCAGCCATGTCCCTCTAGCCATGTCCCTCACATATGCAGCCATGTCCCTCTAGCCATGTCCCTCACATATGCAGCCATGTCCCTCTAGCCATGTCCCTCACATATGCAGCAATGTCCCTCTAGCCATGTCCCTCACATATGCAGCAATGTCCCTCTAGCCATGTCCCTCACATATGCAGCCATGTCCCTCTAGCCATGTCCCTCACATATGCAGCAATGTCCCTCTAGCCATGTCCCTTGATGTGGCGGTGCGATGCGGCGGCAGCGGCGGGGGGGAAAGGGGGGGGGGGGAAAGTATTCTATTTAGGTATCGGGGGTATTTGCACGAGTACGAGTACTCCCGCAAATACTCGGTATCGGTCCCGATACCGATACTGGTATCGGTATCTGGACAACCCTACTTTTCACAAAGGAGCATAATGAAGCAGGGAATGAGGAGATACAAAGTATAATAAGTAATCAGATTTGGCTATCAGACTTTGGCACAGATTTTAAAGAACAAGTTTTGACCAGGCCTGTTACAGACATTGTATAGGCTTCTTTGGTGGCATGCAGGATTTTGACATTATGGAGTCTATTTACAGCGTACAGTAGATAGCAGTATCTGCTATTTCTGGGACACCACATTATTAAGTGTAGGTCCATTGAAACCTGTGTGTGGCGTGTTGGAAACCCATCCAAAATTAACATACTGGAATATAGTAAAAAGTTTGTATGGATTTATACATTTTCCTATATTTTGGGAGCACATTGCCCCAACTAGATACAAGCAGTGGTGGTCATGGAAAATAGTACAGTTGGCACTTGGTTAGGATGGTGATTTTAATGGCAGTGAACAACCAAGCAATAATAATTGCGAAATATTGGTTTAAAAGTATGGTGATTATAATGGAAGGGTTACAGGTATACAATAATGCAACCCTTCAATTTGCACAAATGCAACCCCGAATTTCCTTTATAATGCAATGGAAAGAAAAAGTAAAACTTGGTGGCACACTGAAGCCTCGTGGACATAGGGGGAGGAGATCACAGGATACCTTCTAGCCCTGTTGCTGTCACCCTGTAAAACTATGATTGTCTGACAGCTTTTGCTGCTGTAGGGGACTAGATGGTGCATTAAATGCTAATAATATTTAGGGCAGTAAACTTTTCATACACATGGAAGTCCCAGGCCATCAAATATTTGGGGTATACCTTGCTCCTCGATATAAATCCCTATGCAATGCAAACTTCCGACTGTTTGCGTCTATTCGATCCCTATTGACCAAATGGAGACATTACCCACTGCCATGGTTCGGACGCATCACCTCGGTCAAGATGAACATACCATCTAATCTCTTGTATCACTTTATGACCCTCCCAGTGCTCGTTCCGTCTGCCCAGCTCAGGAAACTTCAGAATGACCTCCCAAGTTTTATGTGGAATTATATACGGCACCGAATAGCCCGCTCCATAATGTGTGCCTACCGAAAGGATGGGGGTTTGGCCTTTCCACTCCTCCAGCGTTTCTATCATGCAGCCCAACTGAGGGCTATAGCTTCCTGGGTTATTCTTCAGGTCTATAAAATCGCTAGACTCAAATAGACAAAATATGGCTAGCCCCCATCCACCCAAACAATCTATTGTGGAATACTAATGCCGAAGTCCCCTCCCCGCCCTACTACATACCATGAACCTCCTACGCTCTGTTTGGAGACAACTGAATTGCAACACCCCCCTACAATCTGAGGCCTCCTTCGTAACAGCTTTCCTTTACAACCCTAAACTACCCGACAGTTTAAAATTCGCCAGATGATTGGAATCTTTGTCAATATGGCCATCTGGTGAACCCAGTTTCTAGGATTTTGTTATCCTTCGCCGATTCAGAACTAAACACGACCTACCCCGCAGCGCCTTCTTTGGTTACCTCCAAATCAGGCACTACACACTCACCCATCACCCCAACCCTCCAATTCTCTAAGCCAACCCCATTTGAAAGCTTAATCTTATCAGGCCCCTCACAAAAAGAATTGACTTCGGACATATATAAAAACTTTTAAGCTCCTAGGATATGGTCTCTCCCCGGGGAAACATAGCTATATGCGTAGATGGAACACCTTGGAGAGGAACTAACCCTTGACCAATGGGCCACCATATGGTCTTGGGCGGCCAAGAGTTCTATATGCACGCTTTACAAAGAGAATACATTTAAGGTACTTTTTCATTGGTACCCAACTCTGTCACGCCTGCATGCTATATATCCAATCAGCCTCGGATCGCTGCTGTAGGTGTTTCCAGGACCGGGACACGCTATTCCATATGTAGCACCTGTGTACTTTCAGCACAGGTGCTGTTCTAAATTTAGAGGGGGATGAGAGAGTTAGTTAGCTCTCATCCAAGTGATTTGTGCAAATTGGGCCTCTATTCTAGCTGGGCTGTGCTGTTGGTTCATTTTGTGTTCCTGAGGTGCTTTCCCACCTCGGGGCGGCAGTGGAGTTTGGGCTGTGCCTCTTGCCAGCAGCCAATCGGGAGGTGTTTTCCCCTTGTGGGGCATGCTGGGGAGGGTACTTCTTGAGCGGACGCTATTAGGCGGGAGTCCAGTTCTTTTTTCCGGGTGTGGCGCCCACCTTCAGAGTGACCACACATTACGGGCCCCGGCTATATGGCCTACCAGGCCGGGGCGCACGTGCTACGTGGAGTTCTTGGTTCCGGGACCATATTGGCCCGGGACAACTGAAGCTATGGCTGGGCCCCAGTGATCTACTGGGTCCCCAAGTTCTGAGGAGAGATCCCAAGTGAGATAGCTGTTCGGTGAGGAGTCAGCCTGAGGAGATCCAAGAGAGGCAGGCAATCCAACAGGGCCTCGACAATTGATCGGGGTGACCGGACACAGCAACCTGTCAGTAGGTGACCCAAAGCAAGAAAACTACCTGAGGGAGATTCAGGCTCCAATATTACTTCACTTTCTACATTCTAGAGAAAGGGCCTGTGGCAGAGGTTTCACTCTAAAGTTCATACCTACCAAGTCTATGGTAGAGACTTGTGTCTTCTCAAGGTTTCGAGTGATAACCTGGCTGCCAGGTTGGTGTGAGAGGCCTGTCCAGGTACACTATGCCCACTTCGGCTGGAGTGGCGACGAAGTTAAGTGTCGCTGGAAGCAGGATTGTTTCCGTTGCTGTTAGGCCTGAATCTGCAATTCTCCTCCTCGCCCATCTTTCATCTATCTACCTCAAGTTTATTGTTTGCCGTGTTGGGCAAGAATAAAAGCACAAGAAATACACCTGCTGTTTGGACATTCCATCATTGCTGCTCTCACCCATCTACCCCTAGACACTCATAGAGGTAACACGCCATCCCTATTCGATAACCAGCGGCTCCTTCGGGGGTGAGCGCTACACATATATACTGGAGCTGCCCATCGCTCCAGCCCTATTGGCGTTTGGTCCAGGGAATGCTCCACCAGCTGTTCGAGGTAAATATCCCTCTCTCCCCTAAGTTCTTTTTACTGGGCCTTCCCCCCCAAATTTCCCACACTAGCCAAAAAGTTGGCCACACAAATTTTAACAGCAGCCAGATGTCTAGTAGCCCTCCACTGGAAACAACGAAACCCCCCTGTCTCTATCCCATCTTTATACCAGAATTAAGGATGTGGAGGTTATGGAGTCCATGACAGCTAGTCTAGCAGACCAGGTGGATCGGCATAAAGCGACATGGGAACCATGGCATCAGCGAATAGACCCCCCGTGACCTCATGAGAACCCCCCTTCGTTCTGTACAATATGATCACCCGTAGCCCAGGAGAGACGAGCC
The DNA here is from genome assembly GCF_905171775.1 of Rana temporaria. Taxonomy (NCBI): domain Eukaryota; kingdom Metazoa; phylum Chordata; class Amphibia; order Anura; family Ranidae; genus Rana; species Rana temporaria. Next base: position 178,523,003 of record NC_053492.1, read on the forward strand.
CTTTTGTTTTCTTTGGTACTTTCTTATACCTTTTCCCTGTCCTTTCCTTTTCCTCTCACCCCTCCTCTCTTTGGTTTTTCTTTCTTTTCTCTGGAATAGCGGCCATGCAATTATAAGTCTCAGACCCCACTGATGGTCTGTCTGTCAAGAGAAGCCTGCACTGTAATTACCCCAGCGCTACCTCCCCCTGTTAGATAGTGATGTTCCTTGTTGACCTATGTCTGTGGGTTATGTGTTAATTTTGTCATGAGTAGACCACCATGCCCACTCCAGAGCTGTTTGTGACTACTTCCCTTTCATTAATTTACTCTTTGGTTTATGTTTTAAACCCCTGTCTTGTATTTGTCTAATAAAAAAAATTGTCATTTGTAAACAAATAAAAATAAATATTTAGGGCAGTATGCACCCAACAATGAATGCCCAGAACGCAGTCAGTCTGCTTTCCACGTGCCTTCCGCTCATACCTAAATGCAGAGTCTAATGCACCAGGGCTAAATGTGTGCGTATGAAGCCTAAACTGCAGCTTGAAACAAAAGAATTTATAAAAGTATAAAAGTGTAATAAACATCATGAAGAAGGGAAAAACAGAAGCACCTCCAAGGCCGGTCATAGACGGTTCGAATCTTGAACACTGTATGGGCAGGCTGAATGTACCAAGTTCGATCAACTAACTTGGGTACAACCAGCCCGCCGGATTTACTTGCAATTACTGCTAGCGGCTACTATAACCGCTAGCCGTAATCACTGTCTTCTCCCGGCGGGGGATTGCTTTCCCACGCTTGGAGAATACAATATCTCGACAGGAAGGATTTCCCTGTCAGCAGTGTCTGTGTTCATAAGGAAATCGTGCAAATTTTCTTTCCTGCAACCGATTGTTGCAGGAAAGAAATTAGCACCGTCTGGCAGGGATATGCAATTAGCGGACCTCCAGCTGTTGCAAAACTACAAGTTCCATCATGCCTCTGCCTCTGGGTGTCATGCTTGTGGCTGTCAGAGTCTTGCTATGCCTCATGGGACTTGTAGTTCAGCAACAGCTGGAGGTCCGCTAATTGCATATCCCTGGTCTATGGCCTGCCTAAGTGTATACAATTGGGTAATTTAATGTTTAGGGCATTAGGATTGATAACTCGCATTTCAGTAGATACAAATAGGCATGTTCTAATCCATCTCCGGTGAGAGGCCACCACAGGTTCTGCTATACGGTGCTGCCGCTCGTCCGGACTCTAGGAAGCCGGGAGAGGTGAAAGGCAGAGACAGATCTAAAGCGCTTGTGGCCCGAAGCGTTGGGTGTGACAACAGTGATTACTCCTGTGCCCGCAGTGGGCATACATATTTGCACACATTTACAGCACGGAACCTTATTTTTTAATTAAATTATAATTATAAAAACAGAAAATTCAAGCTGTCACCATTACTAACATCTTTGTTATACCAGACATCCCAACCCCTAGCATCTTACAATTTGAGGTATGCATAGAGAAACCTTCTGATACAGTGAGTCAGAATTGTTAAGCTCTACATCTCCGCCTGCATTTTATAGCTGGAATGTAAAATGCAGAGGAGAGTGTGCAGTAACATTGTGATGTCCAGCAGATTGTGGTATCCACTCTTCACTATAAATAAACCCATTAGGACCACTAACCCAGAACAAGATGAAGACATCCGTGACTCCGTGATATAAATGCTCATTCTAAAATGAGCGATTTAGGCAGTAATAAAGCCGGTAAGGCCTATCAAATAACATTTTCAGAAAAAAAGTCTGCAACCCCCCCATTTCCTACCAGCTGTCCACTGGAGGAGTGACGATTTATTTACTACTGAGGGAATGAATAAAGTGGAACTTCACTCAAAAAGGGAAGTTCCGCTCTCTTTCTCCCCCCTCCACGTTCACATTTGGCACTTTATTTTTTTTTGGGGGGGGGGGGGGAAGAGTACCTGGTTTTCACAGGTACCCATCCCCCCCCCTCCTTACCTATCCTTACACGTCACAGGTCCCAAAAAGCTGCGGAACCAATCAGATAGCACGGTTCGCACATGCACAGCGAGCAGCTGACTGCAAAGTCACAGTTGGCTGCGCCCAGAGTTAGTTAGCCAGCACCGGTGACCGAAGAATACGGCCAGGTGAGATTCGAATATCGCCGGGACAGGTGAATGTCCTTTTAATAAAAGTCAAAATCTACAGTTTTCGTAGCTGCTGACTTTTTTTTGTTGGGGGGGGGGGGGGAATGTAGAGTAAACAAAACGCTTTAAGAAGCAGCTCAAGAGATGCAAAAAGCACAAATCCTTGCAATGTATGAGGCAGAAGCAGGGAGATTCTTTCACTGCAGCTTTATGTCCAGCAAAGAGAACTGTAAGGCCGGGTACTAACGATCAAACATGTACGGTGAAACCGGTCCGTCGGACCGTTTCCACCGTACATGCCTGCCAGAGGGCTTCTGTACGATGGTTGTACCAACCATCGTACAGAAGTCAGCGCGTAAACATTACGCGGGGCGTGTCCGCGTCGTCGCCGCGATGATGACGCGGCGATGACGCGGCGACGTGGGCGGGCCTGCCATTTAAAGGCTTCCACGCATGCGTCGAAGTCATTCGACGCATGCGAGGGACGGCGGGCACTCGGACATGTACGGTAGGTCTGTACTGACGACCGTACATGTCCGAGCGGGCAGGATTCCAGCGGACGGTTTTAAAACACGTCCAGGAATATTTGTCTGCTGGGAAAAGGCCCGGCGGGCAAATGTTTGCTGGAATTCGGCCCACTCGCGCCTACACACGACCGAACATGTATGCTGAAACTGGCCCGCGGACCAGTTTCAGCATACATGTTTGGTCGTGTGTACGGGGCCTAAGACTAGCAGTTAGGCTGTGTTCACAACAGTACGCTGTGGTTTGGGTGATGTGCGGTGGCTTCATTTTATATGCAGTTTTAGGTGCATTCCCATTGACTTCTATTAGACTGCGCATGTTCTGAAAATGCATCAAAAATTTGATATGTAGGGCTTTGCTTCTTTTTTCACGAAAACACATGGTCTAATAGAAGTCAATGTGAGCGCAGCTAAAACTGCGTGTAAAACATGCATAAAATCGCGCTGCACCCAAACCGCAACACACAAATGAGAACCTAGCCATAGAAGCAACAGCTCCAGAAAGTACTTCTCCTGCGCTTCTGTGATATGCTTTGAGGCTTATGGCGTCTGCTGTTCTTTAAACAGATTAAGGACCAGCGCCACTATGCCTTGCTGCCCTCTCAGGACAATGGGAATTATTTTATATACTGCAAAACATCAAAGTGAGGGTGCACCAACCTTGCACATTACCATAACATTTATTGAAGGGAAAAAAAAAAAAACACCACACAACTGGTATTATACTCAATGAAAAAGTACAAGATTGGGGATTTGGAGCTCCAAAGGGTCCATGTCTCAAATAAGCGGATGCTAAAAAGGGGTGATTAAAAAGTCTACTAGTCCAAGGGAAAAGATAATAAAAGGCGGCAGAGTGTGTCCAGTAACGCATGTAGAAAAAGAGAAAAAGGGGAGGCGCCACCTAAGTGTAGTATTAATAAGTGAGCATTTATTGCACAAGATTTAAAAACACTTACAGGAGGCAGAAAAATTCATGCTCATCAGTGTATGATCAGTCTTGTGACCTCTGCCATCTTGCAGGCTCCAAGCAGAACAGAGGGCTGGGATGAGGTGTAAGCAGGCTGGGACCCAGTGTTTTAAACCTTGTGCAATAAATGCCGACTTAGTAATACTACACTTAGGTGGCACCTCCCCCTTTCTTGTTTTCTACAGGCATTATACTCAAACCTATGACACAAGTTTGATTGTCAAGAAAAGCAATTGTGATCGCCTCCAGGTATGCTGCCCGGTCTAGGACCATGCCTGGTCTTCCCACATCTTCAGTTGATTGCAGCAGACCTGGAGGCAATCTCAATTGCTTTACTTGACATGGGCACTTGTGTCATACGTTTGAGTATAATACCTGTTGTTTTTTTAACCTTAAAGGGGAGGTTCACCCTAAAAACGACTTTCCCTTATTACACTGCCCCCCCACATTACAATACGATTATGCCTATTACTTTTTTTTTGATGCTGTACATACCTTCGTACAGCTATTCACCCGTGGCTTCCGGGTTGCGAGTCCAGCGGAAGTGGGCGTTCCTAACATGGTGGTGATTGACAATTTGACAAAAAACGAGCTCCCCCCGTCGCGTAAGCCGCGTCACGATTGGCGAAAGGAGCCGAACGGCGATGCGCAGTATAGCGCCGACTCGCCGTTCGGCTCCTTTCGCCAATCGTGATGCGGCTTACACGATGGGGGGGGGGGGAGCTCGTTTTTTGTCAAATTGTCAAATCACCACCATGTTAGGAACGCCCACTCCCGCGGGACTCGCAACCCGGAAGCCACGGGTGAATAGCTGTACGAAGGTATGTACAGCATCAAAAAAAAAAAGTAATAGGCATTATCGTATTGTAATGTGGGGGGGGGGCAGTGTAATCAAGGAAAGTCGTTTTTAGGGTGAACCTCCCCTTTAAGGATTTCCATGGACGTTTTTTACAGCCACTTTTCTGAGCGTTTTTTGCAGCTTAAAAACGGCTCTCCGTGTTAGTCTATGGCCTCATGCCCACCATGACGTTTTTGAGCTGTAGATGGCGGAGCCGTTTTTAAGCTGCAAAAAAAAAACAAACACACACGGGACCAGTGCGTTCTGAAGCTCCAGTGTTAGAGCTGTAAAAACGCCAGACGTTAAACACTCAAAAACGCTACCGTGGCATTTTTGAGCTCCAGCTCAAAAAAAAAAAAACCATGGACAGGCGTTTTTAAGCTGTAAAAAAGGCTAAAAAAAGTGGCTGTAAAAACATCTATGGAAATGAAGCCTCAATACATTTTTATTATGGTAATGCGCTAGGTCGGTGCACCCTCTCTTTGTTGTTGTTTTGCATAGAGGCAACAGCACCTTATAGAACTTCACATTGCAGATATACAGCTATTAAGCAACAAATCAGGGAGTGCACAGGTACAGTCACATCTCAGGATGTGCAGTGCTATTTTTTTTCCCGGAGCAAGGCAAAAGAAAATAAGAATTAAAAAAATAAAAATAAAAGGCAAATTTGAGGGTACTGCTTAGGCACAAATAACTTATACTGTACTTATACTGTACTTGCAGAGTTTACAGATAAGACACAAATAATTTCTAGCGGTTACCTATAAAGAAGCCAATTTTATCCTTTAGGAGTCCACTATCTCAACTCTTTATTAAGTATCTCTACATTTTGATACAATGACGCATTATCTGGAAAAGGTTGTCTAGCTGCAGATGGGAGGGCCTTCCACAGAACTGAAATATTAAGCAAAGGCATTATGAATACTAAAAACAAAATACTTTACAGTAGGGAGTGGACCCTCCTTTAAGGCGTTCACACTGGGGAACGCAGCGTCTCACAGCAGGAGTCCGGTGCGCCCCCGTTCACCGTTTCAGGTCCAATTTCAGCCTAAATTTTGGGCTGAATTCGGACCTGAGAACGGACCAAAAGATGCACAGGACCCAGTGTAATTCGCTCTGGATCCACTGTGGAGATGTGTGAACCGGCTCCATAGAGCACAGGTCACAATCTCCTGCCATGCGAAAAACCAATTCGCAATAGCGTGAACCCAGCCTTAATGTGAGGGCAACATTGGAAAAACACCAATCCTTTAAAAAGAGAAGTATGGGGGGTATGGGATTCAACAAAATAAAAAAAATCATTCAGCATGGACTCAAACTGCAGCTGCCCCCCCCCCCCCCCTCCAGCCCCACCTAAAGATCTGAGCACCGTTGATCACTCAGTTCTCCGCCCCCCTGCTGTGAGCGGCAAGCGTTGACTGTAAGGCCCCTTTCACGTGATAAGCCGCTCGGATCCGCCTGTCCATTTTTAAGGTGTATCCGAGTGGGTCACCCATTGACTCCTATGGGCAGGCGGGTGTCAGCCGACACCCATATGCCATCTGATCTGCTCAAGACAGAGGTATGGTGATACATCTGCCAGATGTCTTGGAGGATCAGATGAGATCTGATTAGAACAGACATGCTGGTGGCTACAGCGGCCATGAATCTATCCATTCGACACAGAGGGGGTGGCCTGAAAGAGGGGGCCACGCCGGGCGCCCCTAATGGACAGGCCGGCCTTTCTTCAAGCCTCGCTTTGAGATCGCTGTACTGCGGCGTAGTCTTCTTGGTCACGATTGCAGACTGACAGCGGTGAGAGCCGGCTGTGCAGAGGATGGTCTAGGTGGACAGCCTTACCCCAGATGCCTGCATACTTAGATGTGCCTCTTTTAATCATCGACCATGTGAGTTGCTAAATGTTGTACCTTCACTTAATTTAACCCTTGTGCTACACTTAGAGGCGCCTCTCTTCACTTTTATACTTTGTAGCTCCTGCTGAATTTTGCTTTTTAACCACTTGACAACTGGGCACTTAAACCCCCTTAATAACCAGACCAATTTTCAGCTTTCGGTGCTCTCACATTTTGAATGACAATTACTCAGTCATACAACATTGTACCCAAATGAAATTTTCGTCCTTTTTTTTCACACAAATAGAGCTTTCTTTTGGTGGGATTTAATCACCGTTGGGTTTATTTTTTTGCGCTACAAGAGAGACTGAAAATTCTGTAACAAAAAAAAAATAAAATAAAAATTTTCTTTGTTTCGGTTATAAAATTGAGTAAATTAGTATTTTTTCTGCTACATATCTTTGGTAAAAATAAGTACAAATTGGTGCATATTTGGTCTTTGTGAACGTTATAGAGTCCACAAGCTATGGTGCCAATATCTGAAAATTAATCACACCTGAAGTACGGACGGCCTATCTCAATTCTTGAGACCCCAACATGCCAGAAAAGTACAAATACCCCACAAATGACCCCTTTTTGGAAATAAGACATGCCAAGGTATTTAGAAAGAGGCATGGTGAGTTTTTTGAAGTTGTCATTTTTGCCCACAATCCTTTGCAAAATCAAGATTTTTTTCCCCCTTTTATTTTTCATATTAGCAGGTTATTTCTCACACAGCATATGCATAGCACAAATTACACCCCAAAACACATTTTTCTATTCCTCCTGAGTATGGCGATACCACATGTGTGAGACTTTTACACAGCCTGGCCACATACAGAGGCCCAACATGCAGGGAGCACCTTCAGGCGTTCTGGAGGACCCAGGCCAATTCTGACATTTCTCTCCTACATGTAAAAATCATCATTTATTTGCTAGAAAATTACATAGAACCCCAAAACATTATATGTTGTTTTAGCAAAGACCTTAGAGAATCCAATGGTGGTCATTGCAACTTTTTATCTCACACTGTATTTGCGCAGCAATTTTTCTAATGTTTTTTTTTTAAGCACAAAAATCAGTAAAGTTAGCCCAATGTTTTTGCATAATGTGAAAGATGAAGTTACGCCGAGTAAATAGATACCAAACATGTCACCCTTCAAAATTGCACACTCATGCAATCGCACCAAACTTCTCTACTAAAAATCCCCATAGGCGTCGCTTTAAATATTTTTACTGGTTATATGTTCTAAGTTACAGGGAAGGTCTAGGGCCTAAATTATTGCTCTCACTCTAACGTTCACAGAGATACCTCACATGTGTGGTTTGAACACCGGTTTCATATGTGGGCGGGACTTGCATATGCGTTCGTTTCTGCATGCGAGCACACGGGGACAGGGGTGCTTTTAAAAAATAATATATATTTTATTGTTCATTTTACTTTTATTTATTTTAGTTTGACACCTTTTTCCGCAAAAAATAAAACATTTGATCACTTTTATTCCTATTACGAGGAATGTAAACATCCCTTGTAATAGGAATATGGCATGACATGACATTGACGTCTTCACAGTGAGATGTGGGGTCAATAAGACCCCACATCTCACCTCTAGGCTGGGAAGCCTGAAATAAAAAAAATAAAAACAATCCTGGCTTTGATGGTAGCGTTGAGTCGGTAGAAGCAGGAGGGGGGGCATATTGCGGGGTATTGCACAGTATGGGGCAGAGTATTGTGTATTGCACTGTATGGGGCAGAGTATTGGGGATGGATGGATGGCTGGCTGGATCTGTGACTGCAATTGTCACAGATCCAGCCCACAGCACTGCTGCTGCCTCCGCGCTCTCCCCCTCTCCTCTCACACTGTACCGATCAGTACAGAGAGGGGAGGGAGGAACCGGCGTCATCACATGACGCCGGTTTGTTTACAAGTGATCGCTCCGTCATTGGACAGAGCGATCACGTGGTAAACCGCCGCTATCAGCGGCGATTTACCGTGATGCGCCGGGTCCAGACTCCCGTGTGCGCGTGATTCTGGAAGGCAATTAATTAACGGCCTCCCAGAGTTAAGCAACCGCCCTGTATCCGTACTTTGGCTATGGGGCGGTTGTCAAGTGGTTAATCCCCTTGTGGATGGACATTTTATGGTTACACAACCTGGTCACATTGATATAATCTTTTTATGCTGTTCTCCTCTTCACTGGACTATACAGGCCCTGTTCCTTCTGTCATCCCAAGTACTTCTTTCCCCTTTCACATCTTCCCTCATGGGAAAGCAGATGGAACATACCCTTAATACTTTAAATAAATAAGAAACAACAGACAACTTGTTGGATGATAAAGGCCCCGCGAGTGTTTATTATTGGTTTCAAAGGTAAATAGTTAAATAAATAATTTAAATATTTACATAAATAAATAACCTTAAAATAAGCCTTAAAGCTAACCTAGCCACTACGGCCCAGGCTGCCAATAAAAAATTACCCAGCTTACGTAAAGACCATAGCACCAGCTAATAAACATATTTATTATTATAACACATACTCATGTAACATAAATAAAAGCTAGTCCCCCTTTGATAAACAAAGGTGACCCTACCACATAACAAACACTGCGACAAAGTTATATGATAAAAAAAGGGGGGGGGGAAGAACACCACAGCTCCTAAGTCTTCTGAGGCGAATGAGCCTGAGCTGATCGGAACCCCGTTTAAATAGCCCAGAACCAGGATGGTTCTGGCTAGTTCAAACCGGATTTTGCCGGGCTTTCTACCCCAGGCTACAGAGGTCATCTGTTGGGCAATGAGCCCGCCAAAATTCCCCTGCAGTAAGAGGTCAACTGCAGGGCAAAAGAGCCCGCCAATTCTCCTGAGGGAAAACTGCTCCCCAGGGAAATTGGACAATAAGGATCCATCGCTTTCCCATGAGGAAAAGGGGGGCAAAGGCTGCCTTCCCCCTTTTCCTATCATTCGGTTCTGGTGTCAAATCTTTCAACTTCCCCTCTGGTCTCCTTCCTGTTCATCCAGTCTTGAACCTTCACTTGCAATTTACGTTGCTCTTCTCTCCTCCAAACGGTATTCAGTTTACTTTAATAGCACCCCTTTTAAATTGGACCTCCCCCTTTCACTAAAAATATCACATCAGCATGCAAAAATACAAAATCATTACCTTCACTAAACATTTTTGGCTTTTACTTAAAAATCTACTTTCCCCCTCCCCACTTTCTGTTTTGAGTGAGACACTGGTGATGTGATCAGAACCTCAAATGTATCGGGAGGAGTTCCTGTCACATATTCCAGGAGACAGACCCAGAGTTCCAGGAATTGAAGGGAGATATATTCATCGGCCTTTAGAGAAAATGCAAAATTGTGAAGAAATAAAAATTTAAGTATGTAAAATACAAAGGGTGCAATTACCTAGAAGTATGTGTTTGCAGATTTCCAATACTAAACATTTCTAAAAAGGTGCCTTTGTTGTCATTTTTATGATACGGGTGAAGTTCCTCCTAACTTTTTATTCTTTCCCACCCTCGTCACAATCCATTTCAGACAATTAGCTTGTTTCCCTCCATTCTGCTGGTGTGGAGATCTGTTATTTTACTCTACCCTAGTCACAGGATTTCATTTTTTTTTTGTCACTTAGTCTTAACTCTTCATACAGGTGATACTCGAAAAATTTGAATATCGTGCAAAAGTTCATTTATTTCACAAATTCAACTTAAAAGGTGAAACCAATATATGAGATAGTTCAAGCTGTGATTTGTCAGAATTGTGACGATTATGGCTTACAGCTCATGAAAATCCAAAATCCACAATCTCAGAAAATTTTAATATTACATGCAATCAATAAAACAAAGATTGTACATAGAATAATATCGGACCTCTGAAAAGTATAAGCATGCATATGTACTCAGTTCTTGGTTTGGACCCCTTTTGTAGCAATTACTGCCTCAATGCGGCGTGGCATGGAATCTATCAGCCTGTGGCACTGCTGATGTGTTATGGAAGACCAGGATTGTTCAATAGCGGCCTTCAGCTCTTCTGCATTGTTCGGTCTCATGGCTCTCATCTTTCTCTTGGCAATGCCCCATAGATTCTCTATGGGGTTCAGGTCAGGTGAGTTTGCTGGCCAATCAAGCACAGTAATCCCACGGTCATTGAACCAGGTTTTGGTGCTTTTGACAGCGTGGGCAGGTGCCAAGTCCTGCTGGAAAATTAAGTCAGCATCCCCATAGAGCTCATCTGCGGAAGGAAGCATGAAGTGCTCCAATCTCCTGGTAGACGGCTGCGGTGACCTCGGACTTAATGAAGCACAGTGGACCAACACCAGCAGATGACATGGCACCCCAAATCAGACTGTGGAAACTTCACACTGGACTTCAAGCATCTTGCAGTGTGTGCCTCTCCATTCTTCCTCCATACTCTGGCTCCTTGGTTTCCAAAGGAGATGCAAAATTTGCTCTCATCAGAAAAAGAGGACTTTGGACCACTGATCAACAGACCAGGTCTGTTTTTCTTTAGCCCAGGTAAGACGCTTCTGACGTTGTTTGTTGGTCAGGAGTGACTTGACAAGAGGAATACGACATTTGAAGCCCATGTGCAGGATCTGTCTGTGTGTGGTGGCTCTTGATGCACTGACTCCAGCCTCAGTCCACTCCTTGTGAAAGTCAACACTTTTGATTGGCCTTTTCCTGACAATCCTGTTCAGGCTGCGGTCATCCCTGCTGCTTGTGCACCTTTTTCTTCCACACGTTTCCCTTCCACATAGCTTTCTATTAATGTGCTTTGATACAGCACTTTGGGAACATCCAACTTCTTTTGCAATTACCTTTTGAGGCTTTCCCTCCTTTACGGAGGGTGTCAATAAGGGTTTTCTGCACAACTGTCAGGTCAGCAGTCTTTCCCATGATTGTGATTCCTACTGAACCAGACTGAGAGACCATTTAAAGGCTCAGGAACCCTTTGTAGGTGTTATGGCTTAATTAGCCAATTAGAGTGGGACACTGAGCCTAGAATATTGCACCTTTTCACAATATTCTACATTTGAGATTGTGGATTTGGGGTTTTCATGAGCTGTAAGCCATAATCATTACACTTATGGCAAATCACAGCTTGAACTATCTTGCTTTGCATGTAATGAGTCCATCCCATATAATTAGTTACACCTTTAAGTTGCATTAGTGAAATAAATGAACTTTTGCATGATATTCAAATTTTTCGAGTATCACCTGTAATGTCCTCAGTTTTCCGGTCCTCTCTTATTCTGACATCACCTTCTTGTCGCTCAATACCAACCCCTCCCAAACCCCTGATGCGGTTCCTGGTCCTGCTCCATTATTAATATGTTATACATTTAGCAATTTAAGCCTGCTGCACTCATGACCTGCAGCAGTTTTGCTAATGCATGGTCCTTGATGCACCTATTTTTTTTCACAGCAAACAGTGAGTTCATAGGTGTGTGCAGCCTATTGCATTAGGGTGTGCACCCCAAAGCTCAAAACACACATGCCTTTCTCTGCGGCCTCAGCTGCACTGGACAGTGAATGAATGGGAAGTGCTCTGTGCCAAGCGGCTTCCTGTCAAAGCGGAAGTTCCACCCAAAAGTGGAACTTCCGCTTTAAGCACTCCTCGCCCCCTTACATGCCACGTCTGGCATGTCATTTCTTTGGGGGGGGGGGGGAGAAATAGGGTACCTGTTTTTTACAGGAACTTCCTGTCCCACTTCCTTCTTTTGGCCGCCTAGGCAACTCTCTCTCCCCTAATTGGTTCCTCCCTCTGTGCAATCTTCTGGGACACGTCACACGTTCCAGAAGATTACCTGCCCATTAGGAGAGTGCAGCGCAACATGCGCAGTGAGCACCCGGCCATGAAGCCGCAAGCTGTCACGGCCGGGGTGCCCACAGTTGCTATGACGGCGCTGTGGAGAGAAGCAAGGCCTTGTGTGGCCACAAGACATTTGAGTGCCTGTTTATCAAGAGTCAGCAGCTACACTTTTTGTAGCTGCTGACATTTAATAAACTGGAATTCTGCTTTAATTTACAAACTGAAGCATAGTAAACAGTTGAAAATGCGTGAGTTATAATTGGATATAGTGAGTGAGTGTTCACCATTTTTATTTAGAAAAATTATTTATGGTAGTAGAAGTGGGGACATTGTAGTAACAATAGCACTGTTGTATTATGTTGTTGATGGCTGTTTGTATGGTCATGTTGATCAATGTATCATTGTCAAAAGCTGTATACCACCTTTTCATCAATAAAAATACCTTTTGTTGAAAAAAAAAAAAAGAAAAAAAAAGAAGAAAAATAATTGGTTGGTAAACGACATATTGATTAGCCCCTTTCCCCACTTTCCATCCTGAAACATACACTGCAGCAGCCGGAGCAAGAGGAGGGAAGCCAGCAACACTGCGGTGTGTGTGGGGGGTACAACATAGGAGGGGCACAGTAGGGAGGAATCGGCACTGCACAGAGTGAATAGAGTTACACAGAAACTTGTTATCAATCATGTAGTGTAAGGCTGGATTCACACCTATGCATTTTTAGTGCATTTTTCAGATTTGCACTACAGAACGTGTTCCATAGGAAACCATGTTAAATGGACTGTCGTGCAAATCTGCAAAATGCAAAAAGCATTAAAAATGCACAGGTGTGAATCCAGCCTTAATTACAGTATGTTGTATTACTGGGCACTATATAGTTTTATTTTTCAGCAGTTCAGTTTCACCTTGCAGGTTATAGTTGTATGTAGTGTGAATTTGTTTGGTTGCTAGTTAGTACAGCAATTGTAACTTAAAAGTGGAAGTTTATGCAAGAAAAATAAATAAATTGGCAGGATTTAAATGCAGAAGAGACATACTACACCACTGCATGGTGCAGGGACATGGAAGACAGAGTCTTAAAGGGACCATCACTAAAGGATCACCAGGATACTTTTGAAAAATCTAAACCGGAGCCAAGATTGATGTAACACCACCCTAATACTACAACCATAAGGCTTATTATATTGCCTTTTAAGGTGAGAGTTCCGAGAGCATAGAGGTGTCACGAGAAGGTGAAAGCACATGGATTCAACTGTATATACGCATGAAAACAGCACTTTATTTGGAAAATAGAGATTATATTTGGCACATCACTGTTGGAGAACACAATTTGCATTTATTTTATTACCTTTTTGCAATGGACTGCACTGTAAATGTTTAAGTTTGTATACATATTTTAGATAATTTAATGGTATGCAATATAGAAATAAGTTTGTGATACACTTCAAGAGTCTGCGCAACACCAACTTTTACATTTCATACTGTCTATACCTTGTGGGAACACACTTGTATTTATTTATAGGGTAGCACATAAGTAAAATCCATTTAATCTGCATCTTAGAGGGACATGCTGAGCCAATGCAGACATCCACCTGTCCAGCATTTCCCAATACTACTCCCAAGTAGCGGAGTGGGCCTCGCCGTGCAAGTTGCAAGGGCTCCAACATAACTCTTGACCTTCTGTACAAGATGGGGAACCTTTGCAGTGCAATCTGTTGCTATGGGAGACAGACCACTGGCGAAAGGAGTGCCGACAACATCCCCCTCACTGCTAGAAGCCGTGCCACCACTAGCAGGTACATGCTATGAACAGGCTGCTTGTTAAACTTCAGTTACTCTCGGTGACCACATGTGCCTTCACACCATTTCATTTTACTCTGATGTATTCAGACCCACTGGTTAACTGTATGTGTCCCGGTTACTTATAAAGTGCAAACTAACATTTCACAGTTCAATAGACAAGGCATTATATTTCCTCATTCCCCAACTATAACTACAGACTGAGTGCTGCCCCAGCATACCTGCAAAAGCATATTCTAGTAATCATAGTCCTTAAGGAGGTTCTCTCATGCAAGTGTAGGTCCTTCGGGGTCAGGCTCCAGCACTGGTGTCTTCAGGACAAACCCCAGGTTAGTGGTCAACATTCTCCTGCTCCACTGGGTCTTATCCTCTGTCTCAATCCCTTATGGATCTTACAACCCAGTTGTGCTGGGACTCTCTTGAACGCTCTGGGGTTTCTCTCTCCCCCAACTACTTCTGGGAGCTGACCACAACGCACAAACTGGACCCCTGTCCCAATTTATGATACAGGACAAGTGGGCCGGACCCAGAGCAGAACTCATTAAAAAGACCAAGAAACTGGACATTGAATAAACTCTCACCTTCCCAGCTGGGACAACACCTAACTGGTTCAACCTGCCCGTATGCCCTGTACACTGAGCTTCCTAAAAGCGGATGTCCACCAATTTTTTTTTTTTTTAAGTCCGCAGCTACAAATACTGCAGCTGCTGACTTTATGAGGGAGTGAGTGACTTGTAAAGCGCAACACATGGGAACTGAATCGCCTCTGGAACTGTCCAGCGCGCCCGCGAGGTCGGCACCCGAAGCCGTTCTACTGCTCGGCTCTCAGATGCTGCCGCCGCCATCTTTGGTAAGGGAATCCTTGAAGAGCCATTCTTCTGTTTTTTTACATTGCAATTTTTGCAATATGTTGACATACCCTAATCTGTCCTGAACCAATACAGGAATTCATATGTTTGCAACCATTTTTATATGTCATTTGTAGCCTTGAAGAAGGGTGTTGAGACCCCCTTTGAGACAAGAGGTTGTCTTGTTTTGAATCAATATTTAGCAATTTACACCTTTCGTTTGACACTCTCATTAGACTTTGCACAAGTAATAAAAACATGACAGACTTTTTAATCCTTCCTCATTCTATCCAAAAAAAAAAAAAGTTTTGGCTGGAATTCGGTTCTAACAGCAGCAGCCTATGTTCCTTTTCTACTCCTTCCTCTTTTCTACCTTCCACCTGCTTGGGATGGGAAAGAGGAACACGCTTTAGCACCAGCAGATGGATCCTTGCCATGTTCCTGTTCATAATTCATGATCAAATCTAAACCAAAATCAAACTGGCTGCCTATAGGGAAATGTTATTGCCTATTTTGTGGCAATACACCAAAGTACGTTTACTTTGTACTTTAAGTGGTTATAAAGGCTCCATGGAGGCGCTCTCCACTCCTCTCCTGCGTGTGCAGCCATAGCAAGCCACATGCTATGGGGGCACACATGTGGGCGCATTCCCCAGCTGGGTTGTAGATGCTTTAAGTGTTTGGTGGGGGGGGGGCGGGGGTGGGAAAGTCACAACAAGTGGTGAAACATTTTTTACCTTCAGCCCCGTTCACACCCAAGCGATTTTCTGCTTGAATGTTGTAGCTCTAAGGCTGCATTCACACCTGAGCGTAGCTTATTTGGCGCGTATTCATGTGTATTTGCGCGTTTGCTTACAGCGTCATCCGACGTTTTTGTACTTCGACATTTTTTATTTTAGCCAATAGGAAAAATTATCATCTTTTCATCACTTGTTGCTATGTTGGTAGATTTTTTTTATCTTCTGCCTGGATGAAATGTTCTATTGATTAAAGCGACAAAACGCCCGTAGCAAATGCCCGTTGTCGCGCTATTTCCCCATGGGGAAATAGGAAGATATGTCACTTCTACGTCTATCATTGTCTATCTCCCTACATTTTTCATTTCTGTTCCTTTACTATAACTTTGTTATCATATCTCCAACATAAACAGATTAACAAGGATAACTAATTTGAATGCATACATGCCAGACATTAAAGTATATCTATAGCCATTTTTGTACGGTTGGTACACAATCTAATCTGCCTGCTAACTCTTGGTCTCCAGATAAATTTGAGAACATCACTCTGCAAAATACAAAGAGTATGAAATGGAACATAGACAGATAAGACCTTCGATAAATAAGTAATTTTTACTGCATTGCTCCTGCCCATCCAGGTTTAAAGACATTGCTTGTGTCTGTGCATCAGGGGGGGGGGGGGGGTGTCATCAGCAAATAAGGACAATTTATACGCAAGTATAAAGTACCTGCCAACACTATTCAGATATTTATATTAGAGAAGATATCTTTCACTAGAGGTCCCCATGTAAGGAAGCCATCACTAACCTTCCATTTGCAAAGAACTGCCAAAACATGAGGTCAAGACAAGCTGATTAGTTTTTCCAAGTTGGATTTTGCCCTGGGACTATGATCCTTCTCATTAATTTACTGCTTAGTGGGCCAATAACTGTGACCAAGCATACAGTATGTAGTTCAACTCCTAAACATGCATTTGCTTGTTTAAGGCGAGTGTCTTGTAAGTTGTAATAAAAGCGGGAAAATGATAACATCTTACAGCATACACCTTCATAAAAGGCCTGCACTTGCTGCTCCCATATATTTGTCTTTTAAATCCATACAAAGCAAGCTTTCTTATTTTATTTATTACAGGTATTTATAGAGTCAACAATTTACGCAGTGCTTTACATATACTGTACATCATCTTTTTAAAGAGGGCCAGATTTGATGAAGTGAAAAATGCATGAGGGCTGACTATTTTGCCTGACATTCTTTGAATCATTAAAAGTCGACCAATGTGTGTTCGTCTGAGCACTACTACACTGCCCAACAAGAATTTGCCTTTGTGGCTGTGTGTGGTGAAGAGGAGGTTGGGTGTGTTATTTGGATATATAAAAATCTTTTATGCACCAACAAATCCCTGAGCGCCGCTCAGGACTAAGGATGAGCTTGGGCGTGTTATTTGGATATACCGTATTTATCTGCACCTTCACTTTAGGAGGGAAGTTTCAGGGGAAAAAAAATACATTTTAAATAAAGAACTGTGAAGCAAAAATAAGGGTCAGTGCCCATCAATGCAGCCTCACCATTACCATGAATGCAGCCTGATCGATGCCCATCTGCAGCCTCGGAAGGGACGGGGGGGACGGGGGAGACAGGACGAGCGCCAACAGATTACATACAGGAGAATCTCCCGTTTACACAGCAGCCTCTTTAATACAATGTCCCGCCTCCTATGATAGACAGAGGAGTCATCCAATGGCAGCCCAGGAGACGGGACTTCCTATTACAGATGCCGGCGAGTAAACAGAATATTCTCCTGTATCTAATTTGATGGCACTCATTCCCCCCCTCCGTCACCTCTGAGGCAGCGCTGATAAATACAGTATATATCCAAATTACCAGGGGGGCCACAATAAACCGGAACGGGGGGCACAATTGCCCCGCAGGCCGGACTTTGGACATGCCTGCTGTACATTGTACATTTACCTCAGTCCCTGGCCTTACATTGCAAGGTCCCCAATCCACATACAGTACATACTAGGGCCAATTTAGACAGAAGCCAATTAACCTATTAGCATGCTATATTTTTTGTGAAGGAGATATATTACTAAGAGATTGATATGCGATTCCTTCATCGTTTAAATAATATCTGCTCAGCACAGCACATCACATACTTGCCACAAAAGTAATGCAAGACTTTAAGTAAACCTGTTTTAATCCCCCATATAACCCTAATATTTAATTACCATTTATATTCCATGTGACAGCACTGGGCCAATCAGCACTGCCACAGGAAGAGTCCATAGCCCTGTGTAAGCTACGACTTTTGCAACATATTACATAGAGATTTTCATGTACTGCATTAAAATTACCCGGAGTAGGCAAAGCACAAACAGTGTCATAGTAAACTAATGAGGGTCATCTGAATTCATACAAACAGGTGACAATGCAAAAAAAAATAAAAAAAAATAAAAAGGTTTCCCCGAAATCTAGATCTTTTTCTTTAACAGGATAGCAAACCACAACGTCCTGCATCAGACTACACAATCAGATTGCCTCTTGCCAGCCATAATTGTAAAAATATATTTGTCCCCCCCCCCCCCCCCCCCACAATGGTCCAGACTGCGTGGGAGTGACATCATCGTGGCTCCGCCAGTCAGAAGGCCGGAGTCCGCAAACCCAGAAGGAAGACCAGGTGAAGATGGAAGCCTCTGCAGCGGTGACAGCGCGCCAATGGAGGGCTTCGTTTTAGGGGAAATCTTTCATAATGTGCTAGTATGAAATTCATGCTAGCACATTGTGATATTACCTTGCAGGGTGAAACTTTAATTTTTTTATTTAGACTTTACAACCGCTTTAACTAAGGAGTGGCTACATAAAGAGACAAGCTTCTCAACACAGTAGAAGACAGCACACTTTTTTAATGTTGTTATGTTCAATGACTTGTCTCTCATAAAGTATGCAAACTGTGGTTTCTTAGAAAGCCATTATAATTACTAGCGGTCCTAAAGCATTCATGTTTTCTCATAAGCTGGAGTCAAAGATTATGCTCATTGGATGCTGTAAACCACAGTAAATTACATGCAAGATTTGAAATTTATGCTACAGAGCCATTAAAACTACTTAAAACTTAGCAATCTGTTCAGTTGCACCACAAAATATCTTTATTTGGCAGATGACATAATTGTAGAACAAAAAGGTTAAAGTAGAACTAAAGGCAAAACTGCTCCCCTGCTGAGTTGTAATCCATGTCAGGTTTTGTTTGCTGCCTGTGTCCCATTTCGGAGACTTTCCTTCACTTCCTGTATAGCTAGAGCAATAAATCCCTCCAAAGTGAGGGAATCCACCTCAATTCCTGTTCAGGCGACAACCTAAAATTTTGGATTTTCTTTCACTATCAGGAGAAATAGGGTGGGGCGTTTTTAACCCCTGCTAGCAGCCCGAAGAAAGGGTTTAAGGCGTCCTTGTTGCGGCGCTGCTGACGTGCTTTGCAGGCGTTTCGGC
Source organism: Rana temporaria (assembly GCF_905171775.1). Lineage (NCBI taxonomy): Eukaryota > Metazoa > Chordata > Amphibia > Anura > Ranidae > Rana > Rana temporaria. Next base: position 178,542,009 of record NC_053492.1, read on the forward strand.
AGCACTGCCCATTCATTTTAATGGGCAGGGAGTTTTGGAAGCGGTTTATACACTCGAACTTTCACACTGGGGAGGCATGAGAGGAGCTTTTCAGGCGCTATTTTTAGCGCTAACACGCCTGAAAAGCACACCAGTGTGAGGAGGGGTGTTAATGAATCAATAGCAAAAAAAAAAAAATATGAATAACTACCTAATGTCTCACACGTTTCTCACAAGAAGTAGATACATTTATTGTTCTGTAAATACATTTTGAGAAAACGATTAAGCCAATCTTTGGGGAAAACAAATCTTCCCTTGCAGTGGGGCTCCCCCCACAGTGCAAGGGTTTAATGTTCATTTATTTCTGGGGTACCAGAGAAAGACATTTTGCTTAGCCGATCCTCTGGCAGATGACGCACTCCTCTTCTCCCTTACGCTTCTGCCTGTGGACTGTCCCTTGGCGTCCTCACGTCCAATGTAGTTTTTTTGGCTCTGCATTGTACTTGATAACATCAGAGGGCCTCAGTTATGAAAAAGTGCCTTTATGGACTTTATTTTTTTGTCTGGAGCTCTTTTTTAAAGGCAATATTCACATGGCTATACTTATCTTGAGTTATGACGAACTGGTCAACCTCTGTTCATCGCATTCTACGATTCTAACATGCCCGGTATTTGTTCAAGACTGTCTGCCATGCTCATTTAAACACTCATCCGAGAAAGGCCTACATATTTTATTTATTACTGCTTTTTATATAGCACCAGCCATTTAGGAACGCTGTACATATATTGCACATGCACATCAGTCCAAGGAACTTAAAATCTAAGGCCAGTTTTTGCGATGCGTCGCTTTAACTGACAATTGCGCGGTCATGCGACGTGGCTCCAAAAATTGGCGTCCTTTTTTTCCCCCACAAATAGAGCTTTCTTTTGGTGGTATTTGATCACCTCTGCGTTTTTTATTTTTTGCGCTATAAACAAAAATAGAGCGACAATTTTGAAAAAAAAAAAAAAAAAAAAATAAAAAAAACACACAACAATATTTTTTACTTTTTGCTATAATAAATATCCCCAAAAGAGATTTAAAAAAAAAAGCATTTTTTCCCCTCAGTTTAGGCCGATACGCATTCTTCTACCTATTTTTTGGGGGAAAAAAAACGCAATAAGCGTTTATCGATTGGTTTGCGCAAAATTTATAGCGTTTACAAAATAGGGGATAGTTTTATGGCATTTTTATTAAAAACATTTTTTTACTACTAATGGCGGCGATCAGCGATTTTATTTCGTGACTGCAACATTATGGCGGACACATCAGACAATTGCGACACATTTTTGGGACCATTGTCATTTTCACAGCAAAAAGTGCTATAAAAATGCACCGATTACTGTGAAAATTAGGGTTGTCCAGATACCGATACCAGTATCGGTATCGGTACCGATACCGAGTATTTGCGGGAGTACTCGTACTCGCGCAAATACCCCCGATACCTAAATAGAATACTTCCCCCCCGCCGCTGCCGCCGCATCGAAAGCCGCCGCATCGCACCGCCGCATCGAAAGCCATCGCATGGGTTAAACGCTGTGCGGGAACATCACAGCTTTCATTTGAACAGCTGTAGTGTTCCCGCGCGTATAGACACTCCCCCTTGCTCGGGATTGGATGGGTGATCGTGATCTGTCCAATCCCGAGCAAGGGGGAGTGTCTATACACGCGGGCAAAACAGCTATTCAAATGAATGCTGTGATTTTCTCCATGCGCCGGCTTTCGGCGGCAAAGGTATGGAGGGACATGGCTGGAGGGACATGGCTGCATATGTGAGGGACATGGCTAGAGGGACATTGCTGCATATGTGAGGGACATGGCTGCATTTGGGGACACATTTAAAAAAAGTATCGGTATTCGGTATCGGCGACTACTTGAAAAAAAGTATCGGTACTTGTACTCGGTCCTAAAAAAGTGGTATCGGGACAACCCTAGTGAAAATGACAATTGCAGTTTGAGAGTTAACCACTAGGGGGCGCTGAAGGGGTTAAGTGTGACCTCATATGCGTTTCTAACTGTAGGGGGGGCAGGGCTGGACGTGTGACGTCAGTGATTGTCTGTTCCCTGATATAGGGAAAGACGATCACTGACATTGCCACAATGAAGAACGGGGAAGGTGTGTTTATACACACACCTCTCCCCGTAGGGATATAGTCACAAGGGAGGGGGCGAGCACGCTGACTAACCCCCAGCCAGAACAACTCGGATGACGGGGGCAAGCTTACTGGGGAGGAACAGGAAGTGAGAAATTCAGACAAAGCAACAAAAAAAAAAAAAAACATTTAGAAGGGAAATCTAAGGAAAAGGTAAGTGAACCAACAATGCACTAGCTTAAAGGAACCTATTTAGAAAATAAAAAATTAACCTTTACAACCCCTTTAACTTAGAGTTTTCAGAGATTGGGATGAAACCTGAGTACCTGAAAGAAACTCAGCAAGCACAAAGAGAATATGCAAACTCCATGCAGGTAGCATGCTGGTTGGGATTTGGACATGGGGCCCTAGTGTTCCTAGGGAGGAGGGCCAACCATTAAGCCACTGTGCTGCCCTACAGGAACATGACTACTCATATCAGCCCTCCAAAAACATAGTCTTATGCCTACACTCAAATACAGTCAGCGGGGGGAAAAACTTTCAACCTACCACCATGTGGAAAGGGCAAAATCATAGCAACCTGAGGAAAGGCAAAAAAATGAAAATACTGAGGCCTGGTTTACACCCATGTATTTTTTTTAGCACGTTTTCAGAAACACACTACAGTCCGTTTAACATGGTTTCCTATGGATGTAGGTCACATCTGTGCGTTTTATGGAAAGGGGCCATGGACTTTTTTCTGGTTTTAGGTTCCATAGACTTTAATGGATGAAAACCAAGTATTGAAAAATGCAAAATGCACCTGCATAGGTGTGAATCAGGCCTCAATCTATGCACACAACATCTCTAGTAGAAATCAGTCCAGGACCTCAGTGCTTCAAGACAAGAGCCCTACCTACTGTACTTAGCCCCCATGGCGCAGTACAGAAAAAAGCAAAATATCTTGTACATACAGTGGAAAAACTAAATAACCTTCACATTCTCTTAGGAATTCTCCTGTTTTCCGGTAACAACATAACTCTTACCATTAAATATTCATTCCTGGTAATGGCTATAGTATAATGCATTTAGCTAACAAACATTCTTAAGTGATTTTAACTGGTTCATCTTTGATTATCTAGGTTTTTAAATGTACACCCCATTAAAATGTATGTAAACTCAAACAAATTTCCCTTATTTGCTCTGTTAAATGTGCCATTAAAGGGAAGAAAAAAAAAAGTGTTCATCCATCCAGAAATCTTTTAAGCTGTGCAATCTGTACTCTCTGCCCCCTGAATGATTATTAGTTAGCATTATTTCCTACATTCTCCCCGCTGTTATGAATGTAGCACCCTGGTGTTAGGCAAGGTTACTAAAAAAAAAAATTTAGTTTGCTCGGTGGTAACCAGCCTTGGCTGATAGGCAAATCCACTGACCTTTTCCTAAATCTGGGTTTGATGCACCTCTCTTCTGTCACTAGGTGGCATCGTTACCTGTGGCATTAGATTGACAAGGGTTTAGTAAATCCAGACTAGGAGTGGATGGGTTGTCAGCCAATTGGCAGGGGTTTATTTGCCCTTGGCCTGCTGGGAGAGCCTATTTTTTTCAGGAGGGGTCAGGTGATCAGGGTTTGGTGCCACCTGGATGGCTGTCTGGGTGGGCGTGTGTTGAAAAGCTCCTGGCTGCTAGGCCAGAAGCCTTGAGGCCTATCCGGGAGAACCTGGCTGCTAGGCAGTCTGAGATCTATCCAGGTTGGCAGCGCGCGGGGGGGGGGGGCCTCCGGCATGGAGCCCAACCAAGTTGTAGGGGGTTCTGCTGGCTGGAGAACCAAGTAGTTGCCACAATTGAAAGAAAACGGTTGCCATCAGAGACGACCACTCCTGTCGCCAGAAGCAAGTGAGAACCAGAGTCAGAGGTAAAGGGGGACACAATCGCCAGCAAGGGACAATCTTTCCTGTTATCAGAGGCCAGGTTCTGTGTAGACTGAAGTACCAGAGCAGCCTTTTTCACTAGCCGGGGATGGTGAAGAAGAAGTTGGGAAAGCTTCAGCAGAGTCAAGCTAGGGACCCAGCAGAAAAGTGTGGGTGACGCTTACAGAGGATTCAGCAGGTTAGCTGAAGAGCAAAGTCAGGGACCCAGCGGGATAGTATGGATGACACTTGGAAGCCACAGCGGGATAGTTATGAAGGATCTCAAGGGATCAGGTGGCGGCTGGGATCTAAAGAGTCTAGTGAGATACTGGGAGTTCAGTGAGAGGATCTACAACAGGATACTGCGAGTTGTGATCTGCATTGAAGTTGAAGTTACCAGATCAGTTGCTATAGGAGACAGCGGTCTACAGATACAGTTTGCTGCAATTCTGCTTAACCACTTAAGACCCGGACCAAAATGCAGCTAAAGGACCAGGCCTCTTTTTTGCGATTCGGCACTGCGTCCCTTTAACTGAAAATTGCGCGGTCGTGCGACGTGGCTCACAAACAAAATTGGCGTCCTTTTTTTCCCACAAATAGAGCTTTCTTTTGGTGGTATTTGATCACCTCTGCGGTTTTTATTTTTTGCGCTATAAACAAAAATAGAGCGACAATTTTGAAAAAAAATGCAATATTTTTTACTTGTTGCAGTAATAAATATCCCCCAAAAATATATAAAAACTTTTTTTTTCCTCAGTTTAGGCCGATACGTATTCTTCTACCTATTTTTGGTAAAAAAATAAAATAAAAAAAACTGCAATAAGCGTTTATTGATTGGTTCGCGCAAAATGTATAGCGTTTACAAAATAAGGGATAGTTTTATTGCATTTTTATTATTTTTTCCTACTAATGGCGGCGATCAGCGATTTTTTTCGGGACTGCGACATTATGGCGGACACTTCGGACAACTTTGACACATTTTTGGGACCATTGTCATTTTCACAGCAAAAAATGCATTTAAAATGCATTGTTTATTGTGAAAATGATAATTGCAGTTTGGGAGTTAACCACAGGGGGCGCTGATGGGGTTATGTGTGACCTCAAGTGTGTTTACAACTGTAGGGGGGTGTCGCTGTAGGTGTGACATCATCGATTGTGTCCCCCTATAAAAGGGATCACGCGATCGATGACGCCACCACAGTGAAGAACGGGGAAGCTGTGTTTACACACAGCTGTCCCCGTTCTTCAACTCCGGGGACCGATCGCGGGACTCCAGCGGCGATCGGGTCCGCGAGTCGCGGGGCCGAGGTCACAAAGCTTCGGACCGGGTCGCAGGTGCACGCCCGCGACCCACAACTGGGCATTATACAATCACAACGTATATCGGCGTTAGGCGGTCCTTAAGTGGTTAAAGAGGTTGTAAACCTTCGTGTTTTTTCACCTTAATGCATCCTATGCAAGAAAAAAAAAAAAAAACCTTGCGGTGCCTGGCCCCCCCGAGCCCCCCGTTTTAGTTACCCGAGTCCTGAATTTCCGTGGATCCCGCGTTGCTTTCCCCACATCTTGTCGGCTCTTCATTGGATAGATTGATAGCAGCGCAGCCATTGGCTTCCACGGCTGTCAATCAAATCCAGTGACGCAGCCGCTCCCGTGTATGACACGGGAGCCTGCCTGCAAGGTAACCCTCTCAGAAGAGAACTTCCCAGAGGGGATTAGTATTGCGGGGAGGAGCCGCGAGAGCTGGGACCCCAGAAGAGGACGATTGTGGCCACTCTGTGCAAAATTAACTGCACAGTGGAGGCAAGTATGACATGATTTTTTATTTTTATTTTAAATAACAAAGAAGAACCTTTAGTACCACTTTAAAGGCCCTTGAACTGTATAGCTGTTCTTCTATTCCTATTTCTGTCTCAGTCTGCCAAGTATTTTGTATCTGCCTAAGGGTGTTTCAGGCCCTAACCCTCTTTCCCCAGTTCTGTTAAGAGACAATAAATGTCTTTTTGCATTCTCAAAGTGTCTGGCGCCCAACTTACTCTATCGACACCACACCCATGCCTTGCCTACATGAATAAGTGAGGGAGATGTAGTCCTACCATACTCCCTCTCTTGCGGTAACACCACTGATCAGTACAGTGGTTACCCTAGGAAAAGAAATGCGTTAATGGCAGGATTACCAGGTTAAAATAAAAGGAAAGAAATGCTTTAGGCTGGGTTCACACTTGATTTGCATGTGACTCACAGCAGGGGTCCGATGCGTCCCTGTTCTCTGTTTCAGGCCCAAATTTTTGCCTGAATTCGGACCTGAAAATGGAGCCAAAAACGCACAGGACCCCTATGCAATTTGCTCCGCAGCTGCCCTGGAGATAAGTGAACTGGCTCCATTGAGAGCTGGTCACACTCTCCTGTCATGGGATGAGAGGAAATCTGCATTCAATTCGCATAAGTGTGAACTCAGCCTAAAGTAGAATTCTGGGCTCCCCCCCCCCCCTGGCCATAAATGGATTGAAATTGTCCGGTTCAGCAGGGACCATCTGAATTTCATTCCATCTATGGGTGGTCCTGTTCATCAACTACTACTCAGGAACAGGCTTTCTGGAAAGCTTTAGTTCAATCAGCACGGCAGCCAATAGACTGCAGCACTGATCAGTGTATTCTGACAGTGGAGGAGTCCGGCTGACTCCTCCCCTCTCAGAATACAATGGCACAGCTTGAAGGATTTCTGCATTCACCCAAAATGTGTGGATGGGGGAATCGGTTCAGTTTTTCTGAAAAAAAAAAAAAAAAAAAAAAAAAAAAAGAGCCATGTGTGGCTAGCTTAGGAAAGATCTGTATACTTGCCTATATTTAGCCCACTCTGGTCTGATCCCATAAGCTCCCCTGTGTCAGCGGCTGCAGGGGAGAGAAAAGAGCGCTTGACAACGGCTGGTTATGCCTGGGAGAAGTGAAATCACCCTTAGGCTCCTATGGCCCACCCGTTGTTGGTGGCTCTCTCCTCTCCCCTGCAGCCAATGCTGGCTGACACAAGGGAGCCAATTACGTGACCTGACCGGATTAAAAATAGGCAGGTATACAGATCCCGTGACCAGGCCGGCTTAAAAATAGGCAGGTATACAGAAAAGGGGACACTCTGCTTGTTCGCACCCTCCACTGCCACATTTGGTACTTTTTTTGGGAGCGGGTACCATTTAGTTTTGACAGGAACCCTCTCCCACTTCCGGGTAAGATCACCCCGGCGATCTGCAAGCATTTCTGGACTCTCCTTCTTTCCTTGCCACCTTCTGGGTTACACACAGGTCCCAGAAGACGGTTGCAATATCATCCCTTTAATCCAGAACACATATAAATTCTGAGGCTGATTTAATGCAGATAAGGCACCAATTGAGTTTAATTACCACCTTAATCAGCCACAGATCCTGTGTAATTAATATGTGTTCCAGATTAAAGGGATAATGTGGCAACCCTAGTTGTGAAGCCAGAAGGCTTCACTGTCGGTTTCCCTTACTTACAAGGCCGGCGCCTGCACCCAAAGCCGACATCGGGGGATCCCTGGACAGGTAAGTGTCATATTATATATATATATATATATATATATATATATATATATATATAAATATAAAAATAAAAAAATTCAGCAGCTACAAGTACTTTTTTTTTTTTTTTTTTTTTTTTTTTTTATTTCTTTTTCCCAGACTGAAGCTCCTCTTGAAGCATTATCAGTTCATACAAAAAAGGTGTAAAAATAGAATCAAGGCAAATGAGAATGAATGTTTAGGTGTGTGTGTACAAAAAAACTAAATTATGAATACAATAATATTTACCACTGGATGGCGACTGAATTACATCACCAATAATATGGTTATCCTGAACCGTAAAGCCTAACCTATTTAGTGCTTAGTTAGCCTGGCAACAAAAAGGATAAGCGTATGACTCAATATGTATCTCACATTCAGGGATGTGTTCCAGCCTCCTAAAGTGGCACCATCCACATAAGGCACACCCACAGCGACACACAAATATAGAGCATCTTCATGTGTCGCCACTGTGATAAGCAGCAGGAAAGATCTCTTCCCTCCCTCCCCCCCTGTGAGGATATCCTCCCCATTACATAAATCAAACCCAGCATTGCAGTCCCTCCCTGTAGAACATATCCTGAAGCCTCAATGCAATCGATAGTATTACTGTGTGATCTGAATATCAGTAATAGGGCGGAGATAGAAATAAATAAAAAAGCAGAAGAAATACATATACCTCTACAGACCGTAATGGATCAGATGCAATATACATCAATGCTAATCCTATGACATGATCAGTAAATGGTTGATTCATCAGCACTAGTGGATTTAAAAATGTAAAAGGATTGTAAAGGAAAAAGCAGTGCAATGAAAACACTTACCTACAGGCTAAATGATAGGCTGTGGGTCGCATGTAATTGTGTTTTTTCCAGCTGAGATCCTTTTGTCCTGTCTCCCTGTCTGCTGAAGGGAAGCTGATGGAGGGAGGCTGTGGCTGGGGATGCTTTCCTTCTTCAACCCACCCATGCTGCAAAGGATGCTGGTCTTTGTAGTTTCAAGACACATCATACTGAGGATCATTCTGAATCTACACAGGTTTTCTTCACAAAGCTGCACACAATTCCTAGTACAGTAAAACCTTGGTTTGCAAGCATAATTCGTTCCAGAAACATGCTTGCAATCCAAAACACTTGTATATCAAAGCATTTTTTTTTTTACAGGGTATAAAAGAGAAGAGCAATAAGTGGCTAAATGCTGCACCTTCATTAAATGTACCATATTGCTACACTAATGCCGCGTACAGACGGTCGTTTTTTGTGATGAAAAAAAAACGACGTTTTTGAAAACGTCATTTAAAATGACCGTGTGTGGGGAAAACGTTGTTTTATGTCTTCTGAAAAACGACAAAAAAAAAATTCGAACATGCTCGAATTTTTTGTGTCGTTTTTCAAAACGTCGTTTTTTGTGTCAATGAAAATGATAGTGTGTGGGCAAAACGACGTTTTTAAACCTGCATGCTCAGAAGCAAGTTATGAAGCTAGCTTCAATGGAAAAGAGTGCCGTTGTACGTGCTGAACGTAACCGCGCTTTGCTAGAGCATTTTAAAAAACGATGGTGTGTAGGCAACGTCGTTTTTGAAAATGAAGTTTCAAAAACTTCGTTTTATTTCATGATTCAAAACGTCGTGTTTTTTTTATCACAAAAAACGACCGTCTGTACGCGGCATTAGAGGCTCCTCTCTTCTCTTTTACACTCAGTTGTGACATGACGCTACTCTTATATCAAGACATCGCTTGTATATCAAGGCAAAATGTATGAAAACATTTTGCTTAAGGAGCTGCGGTGGCTCAACGCGATTGGCACTGCGCTGACAAGCCATTCACCTCTGCAGCTAGGGGTTCGGATCCCGGTCTCGGCTACATGTGAATTGAGTTTGGTGGTCTCAGCCCGGCTCCCGGTGGGTGTGCTATGCGAGGTAAGCCTGCGCTTAGTACGCCCACAAAAACCACCACACTTACACGCACTCGAAATTGGGTTAACATACACGCACTTTGACCACGCGGTCTCTAAAAAGAGAGGCGAAGGACTAACGGGGCTGGTTGATCCTCTCACTCCCGTTGGGCTTCAAAGCGGAGCAGGTAGGGCGGGCTGTGTGGGAGGACCCCCTCACACACCCACCATTGCCACCCGGGGCATGGAGAAAGGTGGCAGATTGCCTCTGGGGGAGGCTTGCCTACTCCCAACTCTTGCAGTCAGGCTCCTCTCTCGAGTACACGCACAAAATACACTTTAAAAAAATAAATAAAAAAAAAATAAAACATTTTGCTTGTCTTGCAAAACGCTCTCAAACCAAGGTTTTACTTGTACGTTACTCTCATCTACCAAATATGGATTGTGAAATATATTACAGCTGATAGCAATCTCAGTGATATGGGCTTTCTGTCACGACACATCAACAAAACAAATAGGGTCCTATCGCTTCTCTACATTACTCAAAACAAATGCTTAAACTGGAGTTCCGCTTTAAATTAAATATTCATTTAACCACCTGTACTTGGATTACGTGTTACAACACTACATTTTTTGTTTGTTTAAATCTATCCTTGTAGTGGAGCCCCCCTGCAATGAAAGTAGTTCTAAGGCTCTGTTTCCACTACTGCGAGTTGTTGTGCGACTTGACACGTGTCAAGTCGCATGACAAGTCAAAATCCATGTATTTCAATGGTCCCCATTCTAATTGGTGCGACTCAAGAAAGGGTTTTTGTACTACTTTGTTCTGACTTCGGTGCAACTTGTTCTCCCATGGTTCTCACAAGTCGCATGACATTTCATCAAAAGTTGTGTTGCAAATTTACACTGTAAATCGCGTGACTTTCGAGGTCGCACTAGTGGAAACAGAGCCTAAAGGCTACACATTTTTACATTAAGCCTATTAAGGTAGGGTGACCAGACATCCCCGGTTTGAGGACACTGTCCCCGGACCAAGTCTGTCCCCGGTTTGAGGACACTGTCCCCGGACCAAGTCTGTCCCCGGTTTGAGGACACTATCCCCGGACCAAGTCTGTCCCCGGGTTTTGTCCCCAGATTGGATTTCAAAAGGGGCTGGGGCAATTTCAAAAAAAGTCAGTGCAGAATTAAAAAATAAAATTCTGAGTCGTTCCCGCGTCGAATTTTGAAAATTTTACGTCGTTTGCGTAAGTTGTTCGCGAATAGGGCTTTGCGTAAATTACGTCCACGTCGAAAGCATTGGCGATTTGCGGTGGAATTTCGAGCATGCGCACTGGGATTCTTTCACGAACGGCGCATGCGCTGTTCGTTAAAGACGTCATTTATGTGGGGTCGTGTTTTATTTACATAAAACACGCCCACCGCTTTTCAAGTTGAATTTGGCGCGCTTACACCGGCTGATTTACACTACGCTGCCGCAACTTACGGAGCAAGTTCTTTGTGAATACTGCACTTGCCCGTCTAAGTTGCGGAGGCGTATCGTAAATAGGATACGCTACGCCCGCACAAAATTACGTCCCCCTACCTGAATCTAGCCCTAAGTATTTTCTGTGTAGCGCCCTGCTACTTTTATAGCGGGTGCTGCCTTAAATTTAGAGGGTGGTCAGAGATTTAGTTGCTCCTAACTGTGTTATTTTTGCCAAATTTGGGCCTCTGTTCCAGCCATGGCTGTACTGTGAGTGACCACTATTGCTGTCTTGGGGTGTTGGTACCACCCCAGGCCAAGGGTGGCAGCAGTCGAGTCAGGGCATATTGGGTGTTTTTCCTCGGCAGCCAATCAGTGGGGGTTGATCGCCTCGCTGTGCATGCTGGGGGAGAGTACTTAAGGGACAGACGTCATTGGTTCGCAGTCGTTGATCGCTGGTCTGTCGTCCCACCACCCCCCGTGTGTGGCCCTCATGGCCTGGGGTGCATGTTTAATTGTTCCTGACTCCGGGACCACGTTGGTCCGGGGTTGTGATCTACCGTGAGGGAGGAAGCTGCCCAAGCACGAGGCTGGTATCTCAGAGGCCTTGAACTTCATCGAAGGACGCACGCTTGCTGAGATGCTGAGTGATGGTCGCCTGTCAGTTCTGAGATCTGGGTGCTTAATCCTGTGTTGAGAAGAATTCTGGACCGAATACATCTCCACCTTTGGGAAGGTCTGTGGCAGAGACTTTGCTAAAGTTTCCGTGTGACACTCTGGTTGCTAGGCTGGTGAGAGAGGCCTATCCAGGTGCACAATACCCACTCTGGCTAGAGTGGCGACAAAGGTTTTATCGCTGGAAGCAGGACTGTTTCCGAACAAAGTTATACACCTGCCCCTACGACTTACTTTCCTTCCTACCTCTTCAACTACTACTACTTTTATTATTTTACCCCGCTGGGTAATAAAGCACAGAAAAAGACACCTAAAGTGTGGACATTGCAGTTCTTCTCAGCTTTCATCGTACACCCTAGACGGTAGAGGAATAGAGGTAATATGCCACCCAAAACAAACCAGCAGCTCCTTCGGGGGTAGTGCTACATCTACATTAAAATGTTACCAGTCTGTCCGCACTCTACAGCTTGGCTTAGGAAGGTGCCTCTTTAGCTCTTTGTGCCTAGGTTCACACTGCTGCGAATTCAAAATCGCGGTAAAATGCGCGATTTTACCGCAATTTCGGCCGCAATTTAATGTAAATCACGGCCCGAAATCGCAAAAAGTAGTACAGGAACTACTTTTTGAAATCGCAGATGCGGCGTCGCACTGATTAGGACAGTGCCATTGCCGACAATTGCCGCCGATTTGAGATGCGATTTGACATGTCAAATCGCATCTCAAATCGTTCCAAATCGTACCCAGTGTGAACCAGGGCTCAAAAGAAGAACTATAGGCATTTTTTTTTTCATTTTGGTTAGGGGAGGGTTAAAGCCACTGTCTGATTTTTCTTTCGCTAATTGTGTCCCATTGCGGAGATTTGCCTTCACTTCCTGTCCCAAAGCCAAACAATAAGTGAGAGGAAATCCTTGCAAATTAGGGACATTCCTTAGAGACCCCTACTCACCAGAACTAGTTGTCCCCATTGGAAGATTTTCTCTCTATGACTTTTCTGGAGACAACCCAAAATTTGGGATTTTCTTTTACTTTCACTTTCATTGATAATGGTAAACAAGACAAATAGACAAACTCCTCCTTAAAGAGGAAGTAAGCATTTCCTCTTTTTTTTTGTGACCTGCAAAGTAAAGGCATACAGCCGTGGCCAAAAGTTTTTAGAATGACACAAATATTATTTTTCACAAAGTCTGCTACCTCAGTTTTTATGATGGCAATTTGCATATACTCCAGAAAGTTATGAAGAGTGATCAGATTAATTGCAAAGTCCCTCTTTGCCCTGAAAATTAACTTAATTTCATAAAAGTTGATGCAGCTGCGGGATCAAGGCACCACCAGTGCAGAGCTTGCTCAGGAATGGCAGCAGGCAGGTGTGAGTGCATCTGCACACACAGTGAGGAGAATACTTTTGGAGGATGTGAAAAAAATGTAGCGCCCAAGGTGGATGGCCTGTTGTCAAGAAGGGCAGCAAAGTAGCCACTTCTCTCCAGGAAAAACATCAGGGACAGACTAATATTCTGCAAAAGGTACAGGGATTGGACTGCTGAGGACTGGGGTAAAGTAATTTTCTCTGATGAACCCCCTTTCCAATTGTTTGAAGTATCTGGAAAAAATCTTGCCTGGAGAAGAAAAGTTGACCGCTACCATCGGTCCTGTGTCATGCCAACAGTAAAGCATCCTGAGACTATTCATGTGTGGGGTTGCTTCTCAGCCAAGGGAGTGGGCACACTCACCATTTTGCCTAAGAACAAAGCCACGAATAAAGACTGTTAATAAAAATATCCTCTGAGAGCAACTTCTTCCAACCATCCAAGAACATTTTGGTGATGAACAATGTTTTTTGCAGCATGATGGAGCACCTTGCCATAAGGCCTAATTGGCTTGGAGAACACAAAATCAAAAATTTGGGTCCATGGCCAGGAAACTCCACAGACCTTAATCCCATTGAGAACTTGTGGTCAATCCTCAAAAGGCAGTTGAACAAAAAAAAACACAAATTCTGACAAAGTATTGCAAGAATGGGCTGCCATCAGTCAGGATGTGGCCCGGAAGTTGATTGAGGTCTTGAAAAAGAAGGGCCAACACTGCAAATATTGACTACATTAAATGTAATGTAATTGTCCATAAAAGACTTTGACACTTATGAAATGCTTGTGATTTAGTATACCATAGTAACATCTGACAAAAAGATCTAAAAACACTGAAGCAGCAGATTTTGTAAAAATGTATATTTGTCATTCTCAAAACTTTTGGCCACAGCTGTAATGTGCTAGTATGCACCGCATACTAGCAAATTATGTGAAACGTAAATGCAAACTAAGCCCTCGTCGTCCCCACTGGAGGCCGCATCTATTTTCGCCTGTCTTCCTTCCAGGTCCACAGACTCCAGCTGTGTGACTAGCTGGAGCCATGTGACGTCACTCGTGCGTATGCCGGTCATGGCACAGAGGTCTAAGAAAATGGCACGGGTGGCCGTTCCCTCAGAGCGCATGCGCCGATGCACGTTTAGAAGATATTTACAGTACCAGTAGGTTATAACAAAAAATCAATATATGGTGCTGCGCTCAAAGTAATCAAAGGCAAATAAAGTGCTCAGTGATTTTTATATATATATATATATATATATATATATATATATATATATATATATGTGCTAAGTGTACAAGCTAATGGACTCCAAAAAATTATTCAAATTCATACACTAAAAACACAGTGAAATACAGAATATAAAGTGCTAAATAATCAAAGAGATAAGTGATGAACTTCCAATGTGCAATAGGTGCAAATAGTCTAATATAGGACATTGTCCAGGCTGACGCTAACCTAAACAGGATAAGGTGCAAGTGACACAAAGTTCAAAGTAAACATGTATCTTCAGAAAAGTGCAGGTGGGTACAGTGTTAAGTCCTGGATTCCAACTGGTATTCTGTGATGTGAAGGTGTGAATAAGTGATCCTTTTCTTTAATGTGGTTACACCTAAGGGTGCAGTGGCTCCTTATGTTACCGCTGTAATGTAACAGCATAAAGATAACCAAGGGTAACCTGAATTTCAGGATCCTGCAGTGGGTCTCTCTAGGTCAGGGGTGCCCAACCTTTTGAAGAGCGAGGACCACTTAAGCAGTCGCGGGCCACAATGAGCGGAGCGGACGGATGACAAGTCACAGCTACTCTATAGGCCCTCCGATCCGCCCAGATGGAAGGGGACAATTGTTTTTCGGATTGGAGGTAGGCGGGCGTAAAATGGACATCTGTCGCTCTGTAGAGGTGAATTGAGGGTCCCATTTGGTCGGGCTGATTGTGTGAAAAGGGCCTAAGACTGCTTTCACACAGATGTGCTGCGGTTTACCCAGCTGTGTCTATCCTGCGGGTTAGTTGAACTTTGCCATAGACTCCACCCTGGGCAAAAGCCGGTGCTGTAGAGGAAGCATCGGCTTATGGGGCTCTGCTCCACAGCCGCTTTCTTCCTCTACCACCAACTTCATATCACACCACTGATACTGTGGTATGGCGGGTCGGCAACCTGTGATCTTTGCATGCCAACCCGCCATTTCAGAGTAGGAGGTCGCGGGCCACATCAGAGGGCTCCGCGGGCCACTGGTTGGCCACCCCTGCTCTAGGTGTTTCTTTATGGATGGCGGTCTATATGGAGCCTGGTATACTGGTTAATGCTTCTCGTTTATATGGGTCTCCTTTACATAGATTTACATAGATTAATAACGATGGAGATCCTCTCAGATGGACATATCAACAGATGGAGAAAAAGAGAGCGGGGGACCCTAAAAGTGAAGTATATAAAATTAGAAATGTATTTGCTTACAGCCAAAATAAGGTACTCACATAAAAGCAGTTAAAATGCAGTAAAACAAGACAAGCAACGGCCTGGCGGCCTGGCGTCACTTCCCGTTCCCGTTAAATTGAACTAGTAGAAAAGTCAAATATGTGACAATTATCCAACAAAGATCAGTGGAAAAAAATTAAAATAAATAAATAAAAAAATTGAAATGATCTAGTAGAAAAGCCGGTGTCAAAATGGGAATATGTGACAGAAATTAGGGTTGTCCCGATACCACTTTTTTAGGACCGAGTACAAGTACCGATACTTTTTTTCAAGTAGTCGCCGATACCGAATACCGATACTTTTTTTAAATGTGTCCCCAAATGCAGCCATGTCCCTCACATATGCAGCAATGTCCCTCTAGCCATGTCCCTCACATATGCAGCCATGTCCCTCACATATGCAGCAATGTCCCTCTAGCCATGTCCCTCACATATGCAGCCATGTCCCTCCAGCCATGTCCCTCCATACCTTTGCCGCCGAAAGCCGGCGCATGGAGAAAATCACAGCATTCATTTGAATAGCTGTTTTGCCCGCGTGTATAGACACTCCCCCTTGCTCGGGATTGGACAGATCACGATCACCCATCCAATCCCGAGCAAGGGGGAGTGTCTATACGCGCGGGAACACTACAGCTGTTCAAATGAAAGCTGTGATGTTCCCGCACAGCGTTTAACCCATGCGATGGCTTTCGATGCGGCGGTGCGATGCGGCGGCTTTCGATGCGGCGGCAGCGGCGGGGGGGGAAGTATTCTATTTAGGTATCGGGGGTATTTGCGCGAGTACGAGTACTCCCGCAAATACTCGGTATCGGTACCGATACCGATACTGGTATCGGTATCTGGACAACCCTAACAGAAATCCAACAAAAGTCTGTGCTCAAGTATATAAAATGGATCCCATCACCAGAACGATACTAGTCGGGATTGGAGCATTCGGTATCATTCACAGCTGACGAAAGGATACAAGCTCGGCGCTCGTGGTTTGCTGCAATTTTGACACAGCACTAAATGTGAGTTTGTTTCTTATTGTTATTGTCCAACACCTTTCTTTCCTAATTGTATATATCAAACCTATCTGAGGGACTTTGGACTTAAGACAGCGCCAGGATCATATACAGAGGCTTACAAACTCTGCGTTCGTGGATTGATGCCCATGTTTTATATTGAAAGAGTGAGTGCATCACTGTTGGGTCTGCTGTTACCTACTCCCCTCCCTTCTTATTTGAGTGTTTCTATTAGCCGGATTCAGGTAGACTTACGCCGGCGTATCTACTGATACACCGTCGTAAGTCCAAACCTGCGCCGTCGTATTTATGCGCTGATTCTCTAAATCAGATAGGCCTGAATTGTGGCAAGATACGACCGACGTAAGTCTCCTACGCCGTCGTATCTTAGGTGCATATTTACGCTGGCCGCTAGGTGGCGCTTCCGTTGATTTACGCGTTGAATATGTAAATGAGCGAGATACGCCGATTCACGAACGTACTTGCGCCCGTCGCTGTAATCTACGTCGTTTACGTAAGGCGTTTTTCCGGCGTAAAGATAAACCACCAAAAAGCTGGTCTAAGTCGTTTAGGGTATGGACGTCGGAACTGCCGTCGGATTTTACGTTGTTTACGTAAGTCGTACGTGAATGAGGCTGGGCGTAAGTTACGTTCACGGCATACGCATTGAGCCGTCGTATCTTAGGGAGCATTTGCGACGTGATTCTGAGCATGCGCGCGCATGCGCCGTCCGTACGGCCATGCATTTACATGGGGTCACAATTCATTTGAATCCAACACGCCCACTACCTGCCTACTTTGAATTAGGTGGGCTTACGCCGGCCCATTTACACTACGCCGCTGTAACTTAGGGAGCAAGTGCTTTGTGAATACTGGCCCCGCCTCTCTAAGTTACGTCGGCGTAGCGCATATGAGCTGCGCTTCGCCCGCCTAACAATACGCCGATCTACCTGAATCCGGCTATATGTCTTTTTTTTTTCTCATATTTATATGTAAAGGATCAAGAGTAGGACAACCAGGAGGAAATTACTACATCGGGCACCTGTGACTAATTTTTCCAGACGAGATTCTTGGCAAGATTTTCTTGCCGGCCGAGTGTACACATACACCATTCAAAAGAACCACCGTTCTTTTGAATGGCACGAACGCGGTAAAGTCATCGACCACATTCGATGCCGTCGTTGCCATCTTGCTTCACCATGTCTATGCCTTGGAAGCTACCGCGCATGCGTCAAAGTCATTTTGAGCATGCGCATGTTTCCATAGAGAGGTAAGTATACACACGCTCAGGTTTCTCGGCAGGAAAACACTGCCGAGAATCTCACAACGAGAAAATAGAGAGCAGGTTCTTTATTTTTCTCATCTAGATTCTGGGCAGTTTTCTTGACAAGAAACCTCAAAGCTTCGTACACACGCACGGTTTACTCTGCAAGAAAGCTCTGCCAGCAGTTTTCTTGCTGTTTCTTGCCGAGAGAACGGTGCGTGTGTACGTGGCTTAAGAGTAAAAGTCTACAAGTAGTGTGGTTTTTTTAACAACTGCTGATTTGTCCAGGATTGGCTGGCCCAGCAAATTTAGCCTGTGGACTGTTGAAGCAGAATTGTTTGCCCAGAGTAACAGAAGACATGTTTGGGGAAATTGAAGATAGCGTTTCAGGAGAAGAACCTCAACCCAACTGTGAAGCATGGTGGTGGAAATATTATGGTTTGACTATATGACTGGACCAAGGAGACCATTTTCTTTCATAATAAGGGGTAGTGTGGTAAAGGGTATGAAAATATTTTTCCACCCTGCTTATGAAGAGAGGTATTGATTGAGGTTTCCAGTGCAGAGCGACTATTCAATGGATAGCAACACAAGTTGTGTGAATTACTCTCATTTGTAGCTTGGTAACCTTTGTGATTGGAGAAAATAATAAACATTGTGATGGGGTGAGACAGAGCTGAATATCCGCTATTTTGGAGGCCAAGAGGTTCAGTTTTTTCCAAATCGGAGTCACATGAGAGCATTCCCAGAATAGATGTAGAAATGTACCAGGGGAGTGACAACCTCTAAAGCAGGGGTTAGCAACCTGCGTTTAAATTATTTTTATTATTTTCACATAGAAAAAAAACTTTACAAACTTTCTTAAAAAATGTTAAAATCAACAACCGTTATAAAATTCATAAGTTCTTCATACATGTAACATTAACATATACATACTACAAAAATACAAAGTACATTTGTGTTGGTACAGAGCTAGGTCCATCCTTATAGTACTATGTCTATGATGATGTTCTTTATACTATGGCACATTCCCTTCTCCTCTCCCCCTTCCATTGAGCCCCAAAAAAGGGGGGGGGGAATAAAAAACCCCTCTAAATTTAAGATACTCCAAAAAAGGAGGAAAAGGAGCTAAAGGGGTTAGCAACCTAAGGCCCATGGGCCTCAACCGACCCGCCACCGCTAAATGCTTGGCCCGTCGGTGCACATGATGAATTCACACCGACCGTACGCAGCTGTAGGCATAACCCTGGTACTGTTTTTTTTAGACCCGGATGTTGGCTTGCTTGGGATAACAACCGATGGGGCTAAGAAGCCTCTTGGCTGTTATCCCAAGCAGCAGAGGATGTCCCCCCCCCACTTCTGCGGCTTGCCTAGGCTCTCCGGGAGGCCCAAGCGACCAGCCGGCACATCCGCCGGCTGGCCGGAGACCTGAACGTAGCCAGAATTGGCTTTGATCAGGTCTCGGATCTAGTAACCCAGAAGCAATGTCATAACATCACTTCCCACAGTAATAAAAGTGATCAGAAATTTTTTTTTTTTTCAAAGGGACAGTGTAAAAGTAAATAAATACGATTATTTATTTTTTAAAGCGCCCCATCCCTCCGTGCTTAAACAGCTGGGTGGGTCTGTGTAATATTTGCAGGGGGGCTGTGTAATGTGCAGGGGTCCAGAGGTACGGGGGCTGTGTAATGTAAAGGGGTCCAGAGGTGCAGGGGCTGTGTAATGTAAAGAGGTACAAAGTTGCAGGGGGCTTCATAATGTAAAGGGGGCCAGAGGTGCGGTGGCTGTGTAATGTAAAGAGGTACAAAGTTGCAGGGGGCTTCGTAATGTAAAGGGGGCCAGAGGTGCGGTGGCTGTGTAATGCAAAAGGGGGCCAGAGGTGCATTCACATACATTGAATCTACCCCTTAAGTGGAAAAAGGTGGCTGACCCCTGCTCTAAAGCATATGGGGTGACACTGGGGGAAAGATAGAATGGATTTTAACCGGGGTCTGGTACCATCTTGTATGGAGTTAAGAGCTGTTTCTCTCATGTTAAGAGGACTTGTACATTTTCTTTAAATTGTCTAAACAGACATTCCATATACCATGCTCCAAGCAGCACTCAGTTTCCCATTTAACTCTGTAAGGAAGGGAATCCAAAGTGTTTAGATTGTTCAGGTCGGTATGAATTTCAGAAATTAGACCTTTATTAGGTAGATATTTAATGCTCGTACATATAACATGTACTACTGCGCTGACTTTAAAATACTTAAATCACCTGTTCAGTGTGATTGGACTTCAAGTACCAATCAAAAACATAAAATATGCAAATGTTACCAAACTTATCGTGCAGTCTCTAAATGATGGTATACTCGCATCAGTGAGTCAATCTATATCTTATGAAAGCCCTTATAAACTAGTGACCCTATTGCGCAAACTCAATCAATATCAAAAGCGCCAATGCGCTAGCAATGAGACAATATATATATGTGGTATAAATAATAAATACATTTTATTAATAAAAAAATAAATAAAGAAACAAAAAAATTTGTGATAATAGTGAAAGTCCAATATACTCGTGCACTAATGCAATATCTTCAGAATATGCTTCCAAAAGTGAAGAAATGGTGCCTTGCCGTAAAATTTGTGACTTTTCCACCCTTATTTAAAGTGTCACCACCACCTCCTATTCTACTATGCGCTCACCAGATCCAAAAAGGTATACAGCATGTAATCATATGTTGATATACGTTCCCACTGCTGGTTCAGGACTCTTGCGCTCCAACTCCTCATGGGGTCTTTGGGCTCCCAAAAAAGAAAAACCCCATATGGTGCAGTACGTTTTTTTAAAAGACGATTTATTTGTAAAACATAAAAGAATTGTTCACTCACATGCTCGTGTGCCCAAGCCGGCACTAGCCTGTCCAGCGTTACTGCTTACTCCTTGGCGTGCGCTCCAAGCCTCAGCCATTGTGCGTTTCTCTCAATTGCACCACCTGGTGGGGCAAAACTATAACTGCAGCAGACTTAGCACTATTATTTAGGGCTGTGACTGATTAAAATTTTTGTGTTCGATTAATCGTTTTTTTTTTAATCGATTAATCGACTAATTTCGATTAATTAACGCACATACAGATACAACTACTTTTAGCTGATCTCCTTGCATTGCAACTCTGCATTAGCCACTGGTAAATGTGGTGGGGGCAGTATGGGGGCAGATGTGTATATTCTTGCAGTATGGGGGCAGATGTGTATATTACAGCATCTGCCCCCATGCTGTAATATACACATCTGCCCCCATGCTGTAATGTACACATCTGACCCCATGCTGTAATATACACATCTGCCCCCATACTGCAAGAATATACACATCTGCCCCCATACTGCAAGAATATACACATCTGCCCCCATACTGCAAGAATATACACATCTGCCCCCCATACTGCCCCCACCACATTTACCAGTGGCTAATGCAGAGTTGCAATGCAAGGAGATCAGCTAAAAGTAGTTGTGTGGCAGATGTGTACATTACAGCATGGGGCAGATGTGTATATTCTTGCAGTTTGGGGGCAGATGTGTATATTACAGCATGGGGGCAGATGTGTACATTACAGCATGGGGGCAGATGTGTACATTACAGCATGGGGGCAGATGTGTACATTACAGCATGGGGGCAGATGTGTACATTACAGCATGGGGGCAGATGTGTACATTACAGCATGGGGGCAGATGTGTACATTACAGCATCTGCCTCCATGCTGTAATATACACATCTGCCCCCATGCTTTAATATACACATCTGCCTCCCATACTACAAGAATATACACATCTGCCCCCATGTGTACATTACAGCATGGGGGCAGATGTGTATATTCTTGCAGTATGGGGGCAGATGTGTATATTACAGCATGGGGGCAGATGTGTACATTACAGCATGGGGGCAGATGTGTACATTACAGCATGGGGGCAGATGTGTACATTACAGCATCTGCCTCCATGCTGTAATATACACATCTGCCCCCATGCTTTAATATACACATCTGCCTCCCATAATGCAAGAATATACACATCTGCCCCCATGTGTACATTACAGCATCTGCCCCCATGCTTTAATATACACATCTGTCCCCATACTCCAGGAATATATACATCTGCCCCATAATGTTACCACACACAGATGGTTGTCCTTTCTTACCTGACTATCAGGCAGGCAGACCCATCTGCAGAGTAGCTGATGGACACACGTGCGCAAGGGAAGAAGATACAAGCAGGCGGGCAGGTGATGATGACGTCAGCGCGCCGCGGCTCCGGAGCTAGGCCGAAGCCGCGGCCTTTCCTATGGGCGAGACCGCGGAGCTCACTCCGCGGATCGTCATCGATCAAAATAATTTTAATCGACCAAAGAAATTAACGATTAATCGACCAATTAATCGTTAATTTCCGCAGCCCTACTATTATTGTTTTTATTTTTTTATATTTTGCGCCGGTGCCATAACCCAAACTACAGATATTTAATGCTGCTTTTTTATTCCCTGAATGTCCAGTGTGCATGAGACCTCAACGTGTTACTAAACTCTGGACCCTGCATTCACTATATCATCTGGTCTCCCACAGTACACAAAACATGGAACTGCAATAGTTTTAGTAAATATTAACTGCTAAATACCTTTTCTCATCATTAGAGGAGTCTGATGACTTCTATCAGTATCTAGTTAAAGCTTGTAGGAGGATATTCATTCTCCTCTGACTGTCCCATGAGGCTGCAGGACCCCTGACCCTCTGTCTGGACAGTACACTCTCCCAAGAAAAAAAAAACTTCTAGCAAAATACAGCAAACTGAGCATGTGCAGCTTTCCCCCAAGTCTCCGTTCAATCAGGAGATGATTTAGGGACTGTGGAAGAAGGGGAGGATGAGAGAAGACAGGATCAAACAGACTTTTTACACAATGCAGAGGATTAACTGCTTAGGTTCCACAGTGAGTATAACAAGCATGCTTTACTGCATATATACACTGGTTTTACTATTGTGGGTCCAGTATTACTTTAAGGTAAAAAAAATACCTTAAAGAGGAACTGCAGTCTGCTCACATAATTTGTAATACATTTGTTTGCCATTCTGAAGCTTCCCCCCAACCACTTTGCATATTATTTTACATATACTGTGATTTCTGTACTTGCCAAATGTGCTGCAGAAATCTCCACCACTGAGTCTGGCTGCATCCATTTTTTTTTTTTTAATTCAGTTCTTTTATTATTGTAGAAAGTACAGTCAACAAACAC
Source organism: Rana temporaria (assembly GCF_905171775.1). Taxonomy (NCBI): domain Eukaryota; kingdom Metazoa; phylum Chordata; class Amphibia; order Anura; family Ranidae; genus Rana; species Rana temporaria. The sequence goes on from NC_053492.1 coordinate 178,564,970, forward strand.
CACAAATAGCAGTAATACATGTCAAAAATCAGACAGCATAAACATACATGGTCATAAAGTAAAATAAGAGAGAAAAAGCAAGCAGTCCGGCCCTGTACAGCGAGAAGATAAATTAGCAAAGACTCAGGGCCAGATTCACGTAGAATCGCGGCGGCGTAACGTATCGTAGATACGTTACACCGCCGCAAGTTTTCATTGCAAGTGCCTGATTCACAAAGCACTTGCGATGAAAACTACGCCGGCGGCCTCCGGCGTAAGCCTGCGTAATTTAAATGGACGTGTGCCATTTAAATTAGGCGCGCTCCCGCGCCGGACCTACTGCGCATGCTCCGTTTTGGAATTCCTGCCGCGCTTTGCGCGCAGTGACATCATTTTTTCGAACGGCGACGCGCGTAGCGTAATTCCGTATTCCCGGACGGCTTACGCAAACAAGGTTAATTTTTTAATTTCGACGCGGGAACGACGGCCATACTTTATACAGCAATATGATTGCTGTGTAAAGTTAAGGCACCAAAAACGACTAACTTTACGACGCAAACTTCCCCCAGCGGCGGCCGCGGTACTGCATCCTAAGATCCGACAGTGTAAAACAATTACACCTGTCGGATCTAAGGGCTATCTATGCGTAACTGATTCTATGAATCAGTCGCATAGATACTCTGAGAGATACGACGGAGTATCTGAGATACTCCGTTGTATCTCCTTTGTGAATCTGGCCCTCAATGCCTAGGCAATAACAATGTGCACAGCCGTAGGGGCGTCCTTACCATTATTCAACAGACCTAGAGCTAACTGCAGCGCATGAAAACCATGCAAATGACAACATTTTACAGTTTTGTAGTTAATTGGGAAGCAAAGCGACCCAGCGGCCAAGTAGGCCCAGACATGGGACATATGAAAATGGAATGTGCAACAAGATATTCTCAGCATCTGACCAATTCGCCCATGTTCAGGCAGGGGTGTAGGGAAGGGAGGAGAGTGGCAGGGGGTAAGGGAAGGGGGTAAGGATCGGGAGAAAGGAAAAGGGGAAGCATGGGCGTCCGCTGAACTTTTTCCAGGGGGAGGGCATCATTTTACGGTCACCTATGCTCCGCTTCTTTGACAATGTCATGAAGGGGAGGAGCTTAGTCATTATCCCATAAAGTGCAGGCATGTGCCCATGATATACAGCCTCACTGTGCTGATCAAATGTAGAGTACAGAGGGTGTACAGTATGTGTATATAGGAGTGGATGGTATTGGTATATAGAGGAAGGAAGGTGGGTATATACAGCTCTATATACAGGACAGATGATGTATATCTGCAGTCAGTGATGATGGAGGAATACAGGAAGGAAGATGGGTGTATATAGCAGTATACAGGACAGATTATATGATCTTTCCTATATCTGGCATCCCCCCTTCACTGATCATACCTGTATGCACTCAGCTGCCCCCCTCATCTGTATATATGTCAGCCCCCCCCTTCACTTGTACTCACAGCCCCCACTTGGTGGTCTTCCTTTTCCCAAGTCCTGTTTCCACATGTCCCTTTGAAAATACATTACAGGCAGCAAAGCAAACACGAGGGTGCACATACAGGAATCAGCCAGAGGTGGCGTGACACTGATCTTACAACAGCTGTGGAGCCGACTCACACAAACACAGAGTCAGCACAGCTACAGATGCGAGCATGGCAGACCCTTGCTGATTCCAGGGGGGGTCACTCGCCCCCCCCCCCCTTAACCCTTTGAGCAGACGCCCATGTGCCAGAGCCTGCCAGGAAGCCCACACTGCACAGCGCTAATCACAGGCAGTGAGAAATTTCCCGGTCCGCTGCTGAACAGATCAGGAAATGTCTCACTGGCTGTGATTAGCACTGTGGAGTGTCGGCTTCCTGGCGGGATCGGGCATGTGGGATTTCAAACACACCCGAGCCCATCTCTATTGGTTGTAGACAGTTGAGGTCCCTGCAGGTTGCTTAGCAGCAGTGGATCTTCTCTGACAAGCTAATCAGGATGCAATCCAGGTGATGCTCCCAGTCAAATCCTAGTGTTAAATATCAGAGATTTTATTGATCAAAGCCCACACTTTACAGGCATAGAGCCCACACGGCTGCGGAACATACGTTTGATTATATATATATATATATATATATATATGTGGTTGTACTCTTGATGCTAATAAATACTGTGTTTATTAGATCTGCCTGGGAGCATCACCTGGATCACATCCCGATCAGCATAGTCAACAGAGAAGGTTATACAGCATTACTGCTGCTGGGTGACCAGCTAGGGGCTTAGCTCTCTATAACCAATAGTGCCAGCCTTCCCCTGCATGCACTCATAATGTCACCAGCACTAGGTCCTTATAGACTGCCGCCGCTGCTAAGGAGACAGATGCCAGACCAGCGCTGTCAATAGCAGGGACAGGACAGCTGGGGAACCCCACAGTGGCAGAACACCAGGGCCCGGTGGCAAGAAAACCTTTGCAACCCTGAAAGTTCTCCCACTGCTTTGGACCCTTATATTTTCTTGGTGTGCTGGTGACATATATCTCTTGTTTTCTGCCACCCTGGGGGGCCCCAGTATAGTATGAAGGGAGCTCACTGCAGAACATGTAAAAGGGCACTGTGTGGGATCGTAGTAAAGGGCCCCAGGAGATATATATATATAATTGCATTTTATAGTTGGCCCCCCTACTTTTGTCGCTGTCCCCCCATGTGCCCCCCCTAAATATGAAAGCTGGAGACGCCACTGTTGGCCTGGGGTGGCAACGGCACCCCAGACAACAACAGTGGTCACCCACAGCACAGTCATGGCTGGAACAGAGGCCCAAAACCTTGAAAAATCATAGGGTCTGAGTCAACTAACTCTCAGACTACCCTCTAAATTTAAAGCAGCGCCGGCTAAAAAGTAGCAGGCCACTACATATATACACACACACACACACACACACACACACATATATATATATATATATATATATACACACACACACACAAATATACACAATACCTTTTTTCCAAGGTCTCCTGTTTATGATGGATCAATTTCCAAGATGACAGATATCACATAAAAGGTATGGCATAAAACCGTGTACATTCCACTACAGGGGCCAAGGGAAAGCGGCAGAGGAGGGAACCACAGGGGGCCAAGGGTTAGGGTTGCCACCTCATCCCTTTAAACCCAAACACACATGAATTACACAGGTTCTATGGATGATTAAGGAGGTAATTAAACTCACTTGGTGCCTTATCAATGTAGCGCCCCCTTTACTTTCAGTAAGGGCACTACGCTAAAGTTGGTGGGAGAATGAGAGAGGTAAGTTGCTCTCATTCTTGATTATGTTAAATTTGGCTGTCGCCAAATCTGGATTGATTTCTGGGTCAGACTGTGTTCTAGGGATGCGGTACCATCCCTGGGTGGCAGGTGGCGCCAGAGGGGTCCAAGCGGAGCCGCTTCTTCCCAGCAGCCAATGAGAGGAGTTGGGCCTCGCTGTGCATGCTGGGAGGGAGTATTTCTGTGGCGGAGGCCGTTGTTCTGGGTTCTTCGCGGGTTCCTAGTTCCGGGTGCGGCACCCATCTTTAGGGTGTGTGCACATCGCGGGCCCCACCACTATGGCCCACCTGGCCTGGGGTCGCACGCTACGCGGAGTTCCTGACTCTGGGCCCTTCTGGCCTAGAGCAACTGGTGCCACAAAGGGTCCCCAGTGACTGACTGGGTCCCCCTTCTACTGAGGAGATCCCAGGCTGTATGCTGTTTGGTGGGGGATCGGCTTGAGGAAACCCGGAGGCAGGTTATCCAAAAGGGCTTGACCGAACCATCGGGGATCTGGTGACCGGTTAGACAGGTACGCTGAAACTGTCAGACGGTGACCCTAACGTGACTTATTGGGAAGATTCGCTCTGCTGTTCACATTGCCAGCATTGAGCCTGTGGCAGAGGCCTCATCTGGCATCTTAATCCAATCAGAGGCAGGCCTGTGGCAGAGGCCTGTTCCTCCCAGCAACCTTAAAGTGACGCTCTGGCTGCCAGACCTGTGGCAGGGGTCTGTCCGGGGGCACTTCACCCACTCTGGCTAGAGTGGCGACGTTTGACGCAGTTACAGAACAGCAGGATTGCTTTTCTCTATCCAAGCCTGATACCGCAGAGTTTTCTTACTTCATCAACCTTTCCGATATACCTCAAGTTGATGTTGGTCGTGTTGGGCCAAGAAATAAAGCATTCAGAAAACCTTATCTACGAATTGGACATTCGCTTATTGCTCTACTCACTACCTTCACCACTAGACAACACACAGAGGTAACTTAATACGCTGATCCCAAAACAATCAGCGGCTCCTAAAGGGGGTAGCGCTACACGTGGGGGCTCGTCCGGGATTCGGCTGTTACCTCTGGCAACAAAAATTGTGAGTACAAAAGTGTCGTGTTTTGAACTGTCCGGTAACGAGAGAGTTACCTTAAGAAGCTAAGCCTGGGCGTGCGTGCAGCACAGCACGCGCCTGAAACGTGTCTGGACAAGTTCTTTAAGTGGGAGGAGTCACCCTCCCCTGTGTGAGACGTATAACATAACATATGGAGTCTTCGCGCCATTTCAGCAGAACACCGCCCACCAGCAAGAGAGAAGGAGAGACCACGTGGCAATGTCTGCTTTCTTGCAACCGAGTGTTGCTGCCCATCGATTGAGGGCCCCAACCACTTCACTGGGGGTTCTCAATATGTTTGCCCCGCCTGGAGTGCCAGTGAAGGACACGGGGATCTGTATGTCCACTGAAGGGCAGTTTGTGCTCCTGTCGAGCGGCGGCTCGGAGATGCTGGGACTGTCCTGTCCTCGATGAGAGGAACTGTCCGTGAGGATCCAGCCCTTTGCCCGATGTCAAAAATGTCGGGCCTATCTTTTTGTCACTGCATCACCCGCTGAAACTCCAAGGGAGTACAGGGTGAACTTTATTACAGGAGTCGTAACCGCGGAGGAGGAAGCCACATGGCCAGAACCATCCCCGTCGGTAGAAATCGTGGAGCAGAAGGCTCCCAACGTTGAGGTCATCTCGGTCTCATCTACTTTGACTCTCTGCACGGCTACCCCACCACCCTGCTCACCGGAGGTAAGCCCGATGACCGAAAGAGACGGAGAAGATGACCCGACCAGTGAAACGGACGTGACCAGTACCAAGGCCGAGACCACATCGGAGAATGCCACTTCTATAGCTATCTCTGTGTGGTGTGCCTCCTTGGGAGAAGGTCCGGCTCCAGCCTCCCGCAGCCACGGGCAAGGCCTACCTATTCAGCGCTCCTTGCCATTCTACCCCAGGGACCCATCCGTCCAACCTTGTGGCTACCCGCCTGCGGAGGAGATGAACTCTTCCGATTTCGATTCCTTGACGGATGATGAGGAACCCCTGGAGAGCCTTTTCGAGCCAATGTTCCCTGAGTCGCAGGGATTCGGAGGATCCCGTGCCCTCTACGGTACTCGGAAAAGAAAGAAACACTCCGGTCGGAGCGCAACGTGTGGGTCCCAACAGCCGTCCGTGGACGTCCCGCAGCTGACCTGGGGAATCGGTGAGTTAAATACTGTTCCTGTTCCACTCACTACCCCCGTGACCCTTGTTGCTCCCATTTTGAAAAGGGCACCGGACGCTATAGTGCTGCCGGGGCACAGAGACCCACGTAATTTGCCAAGTTTGGCCAAGCTGCAGCGTCTGGTGATCCAAACAGTTGCTACCAATCACGGGTATGAGTACCCATATGTGCCACCTTCCCTTTTGAAGCAGATTGACCAGGAACAGGAAGCCTGGTGCCAGGAGGCCATCTGGGCACATCTAAAAGCACCTCGTATTCTAGTGGGTGCAGATTTGGGCCTGTCCTATTTGAATGGTAATTTTGACCGCTGTCATCGAGCCTGGAGCTGGGGCAGGCATATCTACAGCGACCGGGTTTGTGCTGAAATCTCCTGGGAGAGAGGACCAGGTATTTTCAACTTCTATGACCACAGCGAATGGTGACATTGTTATTTTGCCGGACCCGCACTTCTATAAGTGAGCTGCATGTCAGTTTTGTCTGGCTTATGTACTTTTAAGAAGTTCTGGACAAGGGTTCTCGCCCCTACTCAAGTTGTGTTTTTTCTACCTTTTCCCCCTGGCCTCTCCGGATCCACATTGCGGCCTATGTGAAGAACTTTGGAGGGGTTGGGTTCAGTCAGTTAGAGGGGGTCCTTGCCAACTTCTCCACCGCACTGAAGGAAGATTCAGCGAGAAAATAAATGTTTTATCTTTTTACTTCCTTTTTTCTGCTACTTCTTTGCTATTGCACTTGAACTGCCGTAGTACCAGCGCACTGACCGCTAGGGGCAGTGTTCTGCAACGTTTTAAATGCAGAACTGTAATGTGTATATATTGGTTCCTTTTATATTCCTTGCAACAGAGTAGAAAAAGTAAATTATGCTCAGCACTTAGATAGCTCTTTGGGAGGAAGGGAAATTTCACGTTCGGCTCGAGCGTGCAGTTTCAATTCTGACATTAGAGATTGTAAATAGGAAATATTTTACAATATATCAGGATGTGTATTTTTCTATGTATGTTCTCTTTTATATTTTCTATGCAGGTTATTTGGACCCACCTACTATCAACACTGCAGAGAATGTGCAGCATAGATAGATAGGGCTGTGTATGTTTTGTAATGTCATGTTCTTAAAAACACTAAGATTTGTAATCCAATGTTTTGCACTTATGTTTTCTCTATTTTTCCTACTTTCCTTTACTGTTTAGAAGGCTGGCATTCAGGCTTGAATGCCTTAGGACACTGGGGACACTGTCATTTCAAGTGAGGGGAGTATGTAGCGCCCCCTTTACTTTCAGTAAGGGCCGCAGGTGGCGCCAGAGGGGTCCAGGCGGAGCCGCTTCTTCCCAGCAGCCAATGAGAGGAGTTGAGCCTCGCAGTGCAAGCTGGGAGGGAGTATTTCTGTATTACCTTTAGGGTGTGCGCACATCGCGGGCCCCACCACTATGGCCCACCTGGCCTGGGGTCGCGCACTACGTGGAGTTCCTAACTCTGGACCCTTCTGGCCTAGAGCAACTGATGCCACAAAGGGGCCCCAGTGACTGACTGGGTCCCCCTTCTACTGAGGAGATCCCAGGCTATATGCCGTTCGGTGGGGGATCGGCTTGAGGAAACCCGGAGGCAGGTTATCAAAAAGTGCTTGAACGAACCATCGGGGATCTGGTGACCGGTTACTGACAGGTGCGCTGAAACTGTCAGACGGTGACCCTAACGTGACTTATTGGGAAGATTCGCTCTGCTGTTCACATTGCCAGCATTGAGCCTGTGGCAGAGGCCTCATCTGGCATCTTAATCCAATCAGAGCCAGGCCTGTGGCAGAGGCCTGTTCCTCCCAGCAACCTTAAAGTGACGCTCCGGCTGCCAGGCCTGTGGCAGGGGTCTGTCCAGGGGCACTTCACCCACTCTGGCTAGAGTGGCAACGTTTGACGCCGTTACAGAACAGCAGGATTGCTTTTCTCTATCCAAGCCTGATACCGCAGAGTTTCCTTACTTCATCAACCTTTCCTATATACCTCAAGTTGATGTTGGTCCAAGAAATAAAGCATTCAGAAAACCTTATCTACGAATTGGACATTCGCTTATTGCTCTACTCACTACCTTCACCCCTAGACAACACACAGAGGTAACTTAATACGCCGATCCCAAAACAATCAGCGGCTCCTGAGGGGGTAGCGCTACATCAACATTAAATTAGCCTCAGAACCTGTGTAATTAATATGTGTTCAGGTTTAAAGTGCTTGTAAACTGCTTTTGACTACTTCTACCTATAGGTAAGCCTAGAATAAGGGTTACCTATAGCTAGTGGAAATATCTCCTAAACGTGTGCTGTTTAGGAGATATTTCACTTGTAGTCCGCCGCAAATGTTAACGACGCATGCACGGGGAAGAAACAAAACTAAGTGCCGTTTCTTCCCCAGCCTGTGCCTTGAATTGCAGCTCTCGTGCGCTTGCGCACGACTGATGCCACGAGTCCGCAGCACGGAAGGAAGAGGAGACAGAAGATAGACGCTTCCTGCAGTGGGGACATGTTCAGGAGCAGAAGCGTTTTGGCAGAAAAAACACCTGACACACCTAAACATGTGTAAAAGCACCTGAATGAGCTTAAGTGCTAGGCCCATCAAATGCTTTGGTGTTCATTGGTTTCAATGGCCAGAATACATTTATAATTTGGCCATCAAATGAATAAACACCCAAGCTTAAGCGCGCCAATTTGCAAAAAAGTGGCTTTAGGTGCATTTTTGACACTGCTTTTCCCCTGCCAGTAGAAAGGTGTTTAGAAGAGTTGGGCAAACGCATGACAGCGACTGGCCAGCTCCTTGCTGTCCATTTTTAAACACTTCAATACTGGGCACTTGTATACCCTTCCTGCCCAGGCAAATTTTCAGCTTTTCACACAAATATAGCTTTCTTTTGGTGGTATTCAATCACCACAGCGGGCCAGTACACTGATCAGTCACCTGCTGTGTCCGGTGGACAAAGCAAGTGACAGATCGCACCGGAGTGCGACCTGTTTTTCATATGATGTCCCTCCAGAACAATAGGGTTCCCGCCCATTCGTCATTTTACAATACACAGACCGGAAGCAGTTAAAGTGGGAGTAAACTCCATTGTATGACTTTTACCTATAGGTTAGCCTATAATAAGGAGCCACGCCATAAACAGCAATTCCTGTTCGCATGCATGCGAGTGATATCATTGCCGGTTCGACCATTCATATTGCCAAAACCCACAAACCTGAAAGGAAGACCAGGTGAAGATGGAAGTGCCTTTATCGGTGACAGTGTGCCGCTCAGGGCTTTGTTTTAGATAAGTCTGTCTTAATGTGCTGGTATGCGATGCATAGTAGCACATAATGACTTAAACTGCCTCGTGTCAATTTTTTTTTCTTTGGGAGGTTTACTACCAGTTTAAAGGAGAAGGGCCAAAGCTCTTGAGGCCTTACTTCTCCTGTGGACCACAGGGGTGCACTTCATACTGCACTCCCGTGACCCGTTTTCAGCTGATAGCAGGCTAAAATCCACTGTTGGATAATGTCATTCAGTTGGTCCAGGATCTTGACTTTAATGTCGGGATCCAACCAGATTTCTGGACCGGCTGCTGGTTCAGCCTCTCAGAGAGTTGTCTAGGGACTAATCCACCCCCTCCACAGTCTGGTGCTCCAGTGAGCGCTGGAGGGGCAGAGCAGAGAGCCACTGACCAACAGTCTCTGGCTCTCTGCTCACTGAAGACTGAGAACTGATCAATCAGTTGCCTTGATTGTATTCTCTAGGGTCTCTGCTAAAAAACATATATAATGTTTTGGGGTTCTATGTAATTTTCTAGAAAATATATGATGATTTTTACATGTAGGAGAGAAATGTCAGTATTGGCCTGGGTGCTCCACAACGCCTGAAGGTGCTCCCTGCATGTTGGGCCTCTGTGTCACAAACTATGGTGAACGGGAGTTAACCACAACTGCGGTAAGCAAAAGTTTTCAATGCACCTCTCTGTTATGTGAGATTTCAGTATTGGACCCCAGGCGTCACTCCAATCAGAGAACCAGAGTTTGGGGGTTCACTACATCATCTCTCTCACATATAGGAATGCGTTGAGCTACTAAGGTAGGAGGTATTACAACATGCCTCCAATCCCTAGCGTTGAAAGATTACAATGCACGTGAAAATTCCCCAGGCGTCACTCCAATCTGAGAACAGGAGTTTGGGGTTCTCTACATGATATCACCTTACAGAAAGGAAAAAAGTTAAAGCGAACATGTTCAGTGATTTAGGGCCTAAGCCCAATTTCATGTAACAACGTATGTCAAGCACGTAGTAAATAAGAATACCGTAGGCGAATAATATTTGCATAAGAGAGGCAAGTATAGCTCAGCTGAATTGAGAGTGTATGTCCCTTTAAGATATTCTACAGCGGTCAGCTGAAGACACACTAAGTAATCTCAGGCAGCAAGATAGTATTAAATAATCCAGATTTAAAAACAGTACTTGATAAGGACAATCTGTGAAGCAGGTAATTCTAGAGCAGTATAAATGACGTAAAGATGCTACTTTTCTATTTGCAGAGGATCAATGTTGTAGTATCATAGCAGCAATGGGATTTCTGTAGTGCAGGGTCTTCTTGAGGAAGATATCTTTAGGGTGTCCCCAGCATAGGCAATATGTATGGCAGCGTGGAACCAGAGTAGGCATTAGCTTAAGGTGACCAGATTTTTTAAATGAAATCCGGGGACATGTATATATATATTTTTTTTACTAGTAATTGGGGCAATCAGCGACTCTCTGCCCGTCGCCGCCAGCCTTACAGCCTCTCAAGCCTTACTCTTCAGGCCCCGGCTACTACTGGGTGGGGAGCTCACTCTGCCAGGCAAGGCAAGCAGATAAGCAGTCAGGTGGCTGGCCGGGATTTGAGCCAAGGCAGAAGAACATGCAAGCGGAGCTGAATGGGCATGGGCCCGAAACTGAAGAAATATTCCCTCCGCTCCGACCAGCACATGATCATCAGAAAGGGGCACAGATAATGGGAAAAATACAACCCCCCCTATGCTGCTAGGAGCGGTGGGTGTGCAATTTTTTATTATTATTCTGTACTGAATGTCTTTGAAATTGCCCCAGCCCCTGTTCAAATCCAATCCTGGGACAAAACCGGGGACAGACTTGGTCCGGGGACAGTGTCCTCAATCCAGGGACTGTCCCCTGAAACCGGGGATGTCTGGTCACCCTAGGATAGGGGGGCTCTAGTGAGAAGGGGGCGTGTGGGAGGAATAGTGCCCCATGATTGGTATTAGTAGGAGATAAAGTGCACCATCACCGCAGCAGTGGGATCCAGCACCACCCTCTCCCGAGCCACTTCTTCACTTATCTTCGGTCCCCCGGTGCCGACATGTTAAATGTGGGCAGTCAGCCGCGATTCTTTACAAATTTACTGCGCATGCCGTGCTGAGCCGTGCTGCACTTTGTGGATGGTCACAGGTTCCAGAAAGCTGCGGGGAGGAGGGAAAGGAGAACTTCTGGTGGATATGTTGCAGTGATCTGACCAGAAGTGGGAGCGGGTACCTGTCAAACCAGTTACCCGCTTCCCCGACAAAAAACAAATCAAAAACTGTATGAAGGTAGAAAAGGGGGAGGAGGTAGAAAAGCGGAACGTTTGGATAAAGTTCCACTTTAAGTGATTGTTATTTAAAAATATAAAATAAATTAGGTTTACAAACATGTTATACTTGCCTGCTCTCTATAATAGTTTTGCATAGAGCAGCCTCTTCTTGGGTTGCCTGCCAGCGCTCCTGGCTCCTCCCCCTTGTCGAGTGTACCCCATAGCAAACTGCTTGCAATGCGGTCCATTGAAGCACAGAGCACAGCTTGGCCCGGCCACCTGCTGTCTGCTCACTGGCTGTGATTGGCTCCCACTGCTGCCTTTCTGTCCAGTGAGGAGAGAGAGAGCTACTGCTCTTAGGCACAGTGCTGGATCGAGAGCGAGCTCAGGTAAGTATTTAGGCAGGGGGTTTTCCTCCCACACTCCAAAGACATTTCTTGGGTTGGTGGTGCAGTGGTGAGCATAGCTGCTTATCCAGCAGCTGACCCGGGTCCGATTCCCGGCCAACGCAATTGCCAAGATGGCTAATAACTGCTTTGTATCCCCAGGACAGAGAAATCTGCTCTACAAATTATGCTGATGAAATAAAATTTAAACCAAAAGGAATATGTTGTATGTTTGTATGTATTTTGTTAAGCCCTTTTGAATAATAAATATTTTTTGCAGAAGAATATGATTGTTTTGTATTCTTATTTTCAGCCAGTAGGTGGAGCACTTGGCTCCTTAGGTATTTTCTAAGCTATCCTTAGCAACTTGGATAAAAAAAAGCCAGCTGTTTACTATATAGCTCAACAGCTCTCTCTAACACTAGCCATTCATGTAATTCTAACACTAACACCCCCTGTAACCCCAATACTATCCCTCCCTATAGCCCCAAGAATAACCCTCCCTGTAACAACCCAGAGTTGGGGGAAGTGGGGCTTGTGAGAGGAATAGTGCCCCATCATTGGTATCAGTGGGAGGAATCGTGCCCCATAATTGGGAGGAATAGTGCCCCATCATTGGAATCAGTGGGAGGAATCGTGCCCAATCATTGGTATCAGTGGGAGGAATCGTGCCCAATCATTGGTATCAGTGGGAGGAATAGTGCCCCATTATTGGTATCAGTTGGGGAAAAAGTGCCCCATCATTGGTACAATTGGTACAACTTCCTGGACTCACTGCATGCTTCTCAGCTGCTTCTCATTTCTAAGGACTATATATCCCATGGTACCCTGCTGCCCACAAGCAGTGATCCCTACACTGACTCCACCTCCTCTCAGCACCCCTGTAGATCAGAAGGCAGGGCTCTGTGAAATGTGTGACACAGCAGTGCCTACTCACAGGCCATAGTGACTCTGTGTCACAGAATACAAGGAAGCAGGAGCGTAACTACAGGGGGTGCAATTGCTACCCGCCCCAATGCTCCAAAGGTCCCTTGCGACTCCCCTCTACACCTGGAACCGATGTCCTCCATGTTGCTCCTGCAGCCTTCTCTCTCTCCCACAGGCATTAAGGGGCTGCAGGAGGAACATGGAGGGCATCAGTTCCTCTATCTGACCCCCCACTCCTCTCAGGTCCACCCAGTCTTCTCTTGTCCTTGTGCTGTCCTCCCCCCCCCCCCCCCCGGCCTGCAGCGCTGCTGGGTTCCTCCCTTCCCTCTCCTGCTGGCTGCTGTGGGGGATGGGTAAAGATGGAGAGCAGAGAAGTAGCCAATAAATATGTCATTTACCAGCCCCTTCTTGTCTGAAATGACACCGATCACTGACTCTAATCATTCATAACTAAAGTGTAGTAAACTGATTACTATGCTTCATTTTATGAATGGACAGGAAGCTCTGTGCAGAGATTATTCCTCTCCATTCATTCTGTGCAGTTGAGGTGCAGAGATGGAGAGGAGGGCATGTCCTCAATCTTCTTTCTCTGTCTCAAAGGTGAAACATCAGAGGTCTGTTTAGAGCCCCGATATCCCACCAAAGTCCCCCAACGGGGCTCCTAAAAACATTGTAAAAAAATTAGATAAAAAACTACTGACACTAAAATCCTTTTTTTTTATTGGTCTTATGTAATATTCTAATTTTCCGAGATACTTAAATTGGGGTTTTCACTCGCTGTAAGCCATAATCATTCAAATTAAAAGAAAGAGATCCTTGAAATACAGTGAGGGAAGGAAAAAAGTATTTGCCCCCCTGCTGATTTTGTACGTTTGCCCCGCTGACAAAGAAATGATCAGTCTATAATTTTATTGGTCGGATTATTTTACCAGTGAGAGACAGAATAACCACAAACATATCCAGGAAAAAGCATTTAAAAAAAGTTATAAATTGATTTGCTTTACTTGGCAAAACCCTTGTTGGCAATCACAGAGGTCAGACGTTTCTTGTAGTTGGCCTCCAGGTTCTCACACATCTCAGGGATTTTGTCCTCTTTTTCAGATCCTCTCCAAGTCATTAAGGTTTCCAGGCTGACGTTTGGTAACTCGAACCTTCAGCTCCCTCCACATATTTTCTATGGGATTAAGGTCTGGAGACTGGCTAGGGTACTCCAGGACCATAATGTGCTTCTTCTTGAGCCACGCCTTTGTTGCCTTGGCCATGTGTTTTGGGTCATTGTCATGCTGGAAGAACCACCCATGACCCATTTTCAATGCCCTTCCTGAGGGAAGGAGGTTCTCACCCAAGATTTGATGGCACATGGCCCCGCCCATTGTCCCTTTGATGCGATGAAGTTGTCCTGTCCTGAAAACACCCCAAAGCATAATGTTTCCTCCTCCATGTATGACAGTGGGGGATGGTGTTCTCCATGTATGACGGTGGGGGATAGTGTTCATGTATGACGGTGGGGGATGGTGTTCCTGTATGACGGTGGGGGATGGTGTTCTCCATGTATGACGGTGAGGTATGGTGTCCATGTATGACGGTGGGGATGGTGTTCTCCATGTAGGACGGTGGGGGATGGTGTTCATGTATGACGGTGGGGATGGTGTCCTCCATGTATGACGGTGGGGGATAGTGTTCATGTATGACGGTGGGGGATGGTGTTCATGTATGACGGTGGGGGATAGTGTTCATGTATGACGGTGGGGAATGGTGTTCCTGTATGACGGTGGGGGATGGTGTTCTCCATGTATGACGGTGGGGATGGTGTTCCTGTATGACGGTGGGGGGTGGTGTTCATGTATGACGGTGGGGGATGGTGTTCATGTATGACGGTGGGGGATGGTGTTCATGTATGACGGTGGGGATGGTGTTCTCCATGTAGGACGGTGGGGGATGGTGTTCATGTATGACGGTGGGGATGGTGTCCTCCATGTATGACGTGGGGGATAGTGTTCATGTATGACGGTGGGGGATGGTGTTCCTGTATGACGGTGGGGGATGGTGTTCTCCATGTATGACGGTGGGGGGTGGTGTTCTCCATGTATGACGGTGGGGGATGGTGTTCATGTATGACGGTGGGGGATGGTGTTCATGTATGACGGTGGGGGATGGTGTTCTCCATGTAGGACGGTGGGGATGGTGTTCTCCATGTAGGACGGTGGGGATGGTGTTCTCCATGTAGGACAGTGGGGGATGGTGTTCATGTATGACGGTGGGGATGGTGTTCTCCATGTATGACGGTGGGGGATGGTATTCCTGTATGACGGTGGGGGATGGTGTTCTCCATGTATGACGGTGGGGGATGGTGTTCTCCATGTATGACGGTGGGGGATGGTGTTCATGTATGACGGTGGGGGATGGTGTTCTCCATGTATGACGGTGGGGGATGGTGTTCTCCATGTATGACGGTGGGGGATGGTGTTCTCCATGTATGACGGTGGGGGATGGTGTTCATGTATGACGGTGGGGGATGGTGTTCTCCATGTAGGACGGTGGGGATGGTGTTCTCCATGTATGACGGTGGGGGATGGTGTTCTCCATGTATGACGGTGGGGGATGGTGTTCATGTATGACGGTGGGGGATGGTGTTCTCCATGTAGGACGGTGGGGATGGTGTTCTCCATGTATGACGGTGGGGATGGTGTTCTCCATGTATGACGGTGGGGGATGGTGTTCATGTATGACGGTGGGGGATGGTGTTCATGTATGACGGTGGGGGATGGTGTTCTCCATGTATGACGGTGAGGTATGGTGTCCATGTATGACGGTGGGGATGGTGTTCTCCATGTAGGACGGTGGGGGATGGTGTTCATGTATGACGGTGGGGATGGTGTCCTCCATGTATGACGGTGGGGGATAGTGTTCATGTATGACGGTGGGGGATGGTGTTCCTGTATGACGGTGGGGGATGGTGTTCTCCATGTATGACGGTGAGGTATGGTGTCCATGTATGACGGTGGGGATGGTGTTCTCCATGTAGGACGGTGGGGGATGGTGTTCATGTATGACGGTGGGGATGGTGTCCTCCATGTATGACGGTGGGGGATAGTGTTCATGTATGACGGTGGGGGATGGTGTTCATGTATGACGGTGGGGGATAGTGTTCATGTATGACGGTGGGGAATGGTGTTCCTGTATGACGGTGGGGGATGGTGTTCTCCATGTATGACGGTGGGGATGGTGTTCCTGTATGACGGTGGGGGGTGGTGTTCATGTATGACGGTGGGGGATGGTGTTCATGTATGACGGTGGGGGATGGTGTTCATGTATGACGGTGGGGATGGTGTTCTCCATGTAGGACGGTGGGGGATGGTGTTCATGTATGACGGTGGGGATGGTGTCCTCCATGTATGACGTGGGGGATAGTGTTCATGTATGACGGTGGGGGATGGTGTTCCTGTATGACGGTGGGGGATGGTGTTCTCCATGTATGACGGTGGGGGATGGTGTTCTCCATGTATGACGGTGGGGGATGGTGTTCATGTATGACGGTGGGGGATGGTGTTCTCCATGTAGGACGGTGGGGATGGTGTTCTCCATGTAGGACGGTGGGGATGGTGTTCTCCATGTAGGACAGTGGGGGATGGTGTTCATGTATGACGGTGGGGATGGTGTTCTCCATGTATGACGGTGGGGGATAGTGTTTATGTATGACGGTGGGGGATGGTATTCCTGTATGACGGTGGGGGATGGTGTTCTCCATGTATGACGGTGGGGGATGGTGTTCTCCATGTATGACGGTGGGGGATGGTGTTCATGTATGACGGTGGGGGATGGTGTTCTCCATGTATGACGGTGGGGGATGGTGTTCTCCATGTATGACGGTGGGGGATGGTGTTCTCCATGTATGACGGTGGGGGATGGTGTTCATGTATGACGGTGGGGGATGGTGTTCTCCATGTAGGACGGTGGGGATGGTGTTCTCCATGTATGACGGTGGGGGATGGTGTTCTCCATGTATGACGGTGGGGGATGGTGTTCATGTATGACGGTGGGGGATGGTGTTCTCCATGTAGGACGGTGGGGATGGTGTTCTCCATGTATGACGGTGGGGATGGTGTTCTCCATGTATGACGGTGGGGAATGGTGTTCATGTATGACGGTGGGGGATGGTGTTCATGTATGACGGTGGGGGATGGTGTTCTCCATGTAGGATGGTGGGGATGGTGTTCTCCATGTAGGACGGTGGGAGATGGTGTTCATGTATGATGGTGGGGATGGTGTTCTCCATGTATGACGGTGGGGGATGGTGTTCTCCATGTAGGACGGTGGGGATGGTGTTCATGTATGACGGTGGGGGATGGTATTCATGTATGACGGTGGGGATGGTGTTCTCCATGTATGACGGTGGGCGGTGGTGTTCATGTATGATGGTGGGGGATGGTGTTCTTGGGGTAGCATTCCTCCTCCTCCAAACACGGCGAGTTGAGTTGATGCCAAAGAGCTTGATTTTGGTCTCATCTGACCACAACACTTTCCCCCAGTTCTCCTCTGAATCATTCAGATGCTCATTAGAAGACTTCAGACGGGCTGTACATGTGATTTCCTGAGCAGGGGGACCTTGCGGGGGCTGCAGGATTTCAGTTCTTCCTGGTGTAGTGTGTTACCAATTGTTTTCTTGGTGACTCTGGTCCCAGCTGAGATCATTGACAAGATTCTCCCGTGTAGTTCTGGGCGGATTCCTCACCGTTCTCCTGATCATTGAAACTCCACGAGGTGAGATCTTGTATGGAACCCCAGACCGATGGAGAGTGACAGTTATTTTATGTTTCCTCCATTTGTGAATAATCCCACCAACTGTTGTCACCCTCTCACCAAGCTGCCTGGCGATGGTCTTGTAGCCCATTCCAGCCTTGTGTAGGTCTACAATCTTGTCTCTGACATCTTTGGACAGATCTTTGGTCTTGGCCATGGTGGAGAGATTGGAATCTGATTGGATGCTTCTGTGGACAGGTGTCTTTTATACAGGTAACAAGCTGATATTATGAGAACTCTCTTAAAGGAAGTGCTCCTAATCTCAGCTTGTTACCTGTATAGAAGACACATGAGAGACAGAAATCTTGCTGATTGATAGGGGATCAAATACTTATTTTACCCATTAAAATGCAAATCCATTTTTTCAAATGCGTGGATATTTTTGTTGTTATTCTGTCTCTCACTGATAAAATAAATCGACCACTAAAATAATAAACTGATCTTTTCTTTGTCAGCGGGCAAACGTACAAAATCAGCAGGGGGTCAAATACTTTTTCCCTCACTGTATATCACTCCGTGTGCAACGCATCTCTATAAAATATATGAGTTTCACTTTTTGTATTGAATTACTAAAATAAATAAACGTTTTGGTGATATTCTAATTTTATAAGATGCACCTGTAATCAATAAAGTGAATCTCTGATCAAAACCTATTTTTTTTTTGTTATCTCAATAAAGTTGAATAAATTAATTATAATAATTAAAAAGTGTACAAAAATATATTTAAATGAAATAAATGAAAAATATTTTCTGAGACGTGCACAATTCTTAGATCTTGACTTATTGGGTTTCTATTTCCTCATCTCACCCTCGTGTTTTATATCCTACAAACTTATAGGTATTATATGGTGTTTGTGGATCTAAAATGCATTTAATAAATGGCTGTGCGCATATCGTGCAACACACAGATTTCATAAACAACCAATTTATTCTCCAGGGTTTCTGCTTTCAGAAAATATCTCATGTTTGGGCATTATAATTCTTTTCTAGGGGAATTTTTTATTTTATTTTAACGTTTAACCCCTTCAATAACAGCACTTTCACCCCTTCCTGCCCAGGCCAATTTTCAGCTTTCAGCGCTGTCGTACTTTGAATGACAATTGCGCGGTCATCCAACGCTGTACCCAAACTACATTTTTATCATTTTCTACTCACAAATAGAGATTTCTTTTGGTGATATTTGATCACCTCTGCGGTTTTTATTTTTTTGTAATCTAAACAAACGAAAACATTTGGAATTTTTTTTATTTTTTATTTCTGTCATAAAATGTTGTTTTCCCCTTCACTGACGGGCACTGATGAGTTGGCACTGATAAAGTGGCACTAATGGGCACTGATGAGTTGGCACTGATATGTAGAATTGATGGGCACCAATAGGCTGCACTGATATGCTGCACTGATGGACACTGACAGGCTGGTATAATGGACACTGACAGGCGGCTGTAATGGGCACTGACAGGCGGCACTGATGGGCAGAACTGATAAGGTACTGACAGGTGTTACTGCTGGGCAGTGATTGGCACTATGGTGGGCAGTGATTGGCAATGTGGTGGGCAGTGATTGGTACTGTGGTGGGCAGGGATTGGCACGGTGGTGGGCAGGGATTGGCATGGTGGTGGGCAGGGATTGGCACGGTGGTGGGCAGGGATTGGCACTTGCAGAGTTTATTATATGGGGCACTGCCATTTGAACTGATAAGGTACTGACAGGTGTAACTGCTGGGCAGTGATTGGCACTATGGTGGGCAGTGACTGGCACTATGGTGGGCAGGGATTGGCACTAT
Organism: Rana temporaria; assembly: GCF_905171775.1. Lineage (NCBI taxonomy): Eukaryota > Metazoa > Chordata > Amphibia > Anura > Ranidae > Rana > Rana temporaria. Next base: position 178,583,986 of record NC_053492.1, read on the forward strand.
GGTGGGCAGGGATTGGCACTTGCAGAGTTTATTATATGGGGCACTGCCATTTGAAGGGGCTGTGCTGATAATCAATGTGCTGAGCACAGGCCCCCCTGATGGGGAGAGCCGCCGAAACCGCTCCATCAAAAACTGCCCCATCAAAAACGGCAAGATTGAAATTGCCCCCATCCAATTGCCCCATCAATACTGCCCCCATCAAAACAGCCCCATCCTATTGCCCCATCAAAACTGCCCCATCAAAACTGCTCCATCAAAAATTGCCCCATCAAAACTGCCTCATCAAAATCGACCCATCAAAAACTGACCCTTCAAAAACTGTTTATTTTAACAAGTGTGTGAGAAATGTAAATTTTTTCCTGTGCAGCAAAGGGTTAACTTGTTTACCATTTTGAATCTTTTGTCAGTTAGAGAAAAAAAGCTCATGTGACATGACCATATGCATATGTAAATTTTTCAGTTAGAAAAAATAAAATAAAAAATTATTACATTTTGACTTTTTGGGTATCTATTTCCTCATCTCAACCTCCATATTTTATATAAAAAAAAAGAAAACTGGGTTTTATACGATAATTGTGTGCACTAAAATGCATTAAAGTGTATTTTTTTCCTGAAAAATGTCATTTAATAAACAGCTGCGTGAATATCGTGTGACATAAAATATAGCAACAACCACCATTTAATTCACTAGGGTCGCTGATTTCAGAAAATATATCATGTTTGGCTATTATAAGACATTTTCTAGCTAAAAAAAATGTTTATGTTAACAAGTGTGTGAGAAATTTCACATTTTTCCTGGGCAGCGAAGGGTTAACTTGTTTACCAATTTGAATCTTTTGGCAGTTAGAGAAAAAAAAATCTCATGTGACATGACCATATATGTACATTTTTTCAGTTAGAAAAAAATATATATATATAATAATTTTACTTTTTGGGTATCTTCAACCTCCATGTTTTATATTTTATAAAAATTATTATAATAATTATTATTATAAGCCTTTTTTCTAGCTCTTGTTTTAACAAGTGTGTGAGAAATGTCAAATTGTCCCTGGGCAGCGAAGGGTTAACTTGTTTTTGTCAGTTAGAAAAAAAAAAAGCTCTTGTGACTTTATGATGTCACAATAGGGGGAGGAGCCTCTCCTTATATAAGCAGCTCCGGCAGAGCTAGCAGGATCTTTTCTCACTCACAGAATTTCTCTTGTAGGGAAAGGAAGCGAGTTCTGCTGCTCTGAGACACGTTGCTTATTATTTTATAATAGCGCGTTTTCATAGCGAGAGAAGTGCGACAAAGTCAGCGGATCTTCTGTTTATCATCAAAGGAGACCCAATGATGACCTCAAGAATGGTTTCACCCATAACATCGGAGAACCAGCCCCCCGCACAGCCCAAAGCCCCTCGTAGGAGGGTGTGTAAGGGTATCAGGCGGGGGTTCAGGGCAGTTCTAAACAACATCTGCCCCTGTATTCACCTAAAACTTAGACGGAGACACGCAGGAGGTATGTAATGATTTCATCCAATGATAATGGAAGAATCTGGAGAGAATTCTATGCTGGGAAACATTTTTTATTATTCAAATGTAATCTCAGCTCCCTCCTTCAGATGGCAGTTGGCCAGCAGGAGACATGAATCAGGTGTGTGGGAGGAATGCCCACATCTCATTGGCTGCCCAATGTAACTGACAATCACTTGTGTCCAATCACTAGTTTTATTATAAATGTAAAAGCAAAGTGTATATATATATATATATATACACCGTATATACTCCTGTAAGCCGAGGTTTTTCAGCACATTTTATGTGCTGAAAATGCCCCCCTTGGCTTATACTCAAGTCACCTTTTTGCGCCAGATCTCCCGGACTTTGGGGACCGGGGCCGGCCGTAGGTCTCCTGGACCCCAATCTTGGCACACATGTAGCTCTTCCTCTACAAGCGTGCAAAGTTTGTTGTCTGGGGGACTTACAGTCGGGGAGCACCGATTTTTCAAAGCCAGGCACCCCTTCCATAGACTCCCATGTTAAACGGTAATTTCTCCGATAAATTTGGGGACCCGGTACCAGACGGTCATGAGTTCCCTGGACCCGGAACTTGGCACACATGTAGACCCATTTCTGCTCTACAAGTGCGCAAAGTTTGTTGTCTGGGGGACCTACGGCTGGGGAGCACCTATTTTTCAAAGCTGGGAACCCCTTCCATAGACTCCAATGTTAAACGTCAGTCTAGTCATGGGCACAGTGAGGCATGAACACAGTGAGGCATGCAGATGGACACCCTAGGCTTATACTTGAGTCAATAAGTTTTCCCAGTTGTGTTAAAATTAGGTGCCTCGGCTTATATTTGAGAATATATGGTATATATAATCATTCCCATCATCATTCTGCTAAATAATAATGATCCCAGTATTGTGTATTTACTTTGTATTAACATTAGTTATGCAGCAAGGGCGAGATCTAAACATATACAGTATATATATATATATATATATATATATATATATATATATACTGTATATATATATATATATATATATATATATATATATATATATATATATATATATATATAATCACCTATATCTATCTCTATATTTTATATACGCACTGAATATGCCTTTACAGTGTATATATGTATGTATATATACAGTGAGGAAAATAAGTATTTGAACACCCTGCTATTTTGCAAGTTCTCCCACTTGGAAATCATGGAGGGGTCTGAAATTGTCATCGTAGGTGCATGTCCACTGTGAGAGACATAATCAAAAAAAAAAATCCAGAAATCACAATTTATGATTTGTTAACTATTTATTTGTATGATACAGCTGCAAATAAGTATTTGAACACCTGTCTATCAGCTAGAATTCTGACCCTCAAAGACCTGTTAGTCTGCCTTTAAAATGTCCACCTCCACTCCAGTTATTATCCTAAATTAGATGCACCTGTTTGAGGTCATTAGCTGCATAAAGACACCTGTCCACCCCATACAATCAGTAAGAATCCAACTACTAACATGGCCAAGACCAAAGAGCTGTCCAAAGACACTAGAGACAAAATTGTACACCTCCACAAGGCTGGAAAGGGCTACTGGGAAATTGCCAAGCAGCTTGGTGAAAAAAGGTCCACTGTTGGAGCAATCATTAGAAAATGGAAGAAGCTAAACATGACTGTCAATCTCCCTCGGACTGGGGCTCCATGCAAAATCTCACCTCGTGGGGTCTCAATGATCCTAAGAAAGGTGAGAAATCAGCCCAGGACTACACGGGAGGAGCTGGTCAATGACCTGAAAAGAGCTGGGACCACCGTTTCCAAGGTTACTGTTGGTAATACACTAAGACGTCATGGTTTGAAATCATGCATGGCACGGAAGGTTCCCCTGCTTAAACCAGCACATGTCAAGGCCCGTCTTAAGTTTGCCAATGACCATTTGGATGATCCAGAGGAGTCATGGGAGAAAGTCATGTGGTCAGATGAGACCAAAATAGAACTTTTTGGTCATAATTCCACTAACCGTGTTTGGAGGAAGAAGAATGATGAGTACCATACCAAGAACACCATCCCTACTGTGAAGCATGGGGGTGGTAGCATCATGCTTTGGGGGTGTTTTTCTGCACATGGGACAGGGCGACTACACTGTATTAAGGAGAGGATGACCGGGGCCATGTATTGCGAGATTTTGGGCAACAACCTCCTTCCCTCAGTTAGAGCTTTGAAGATGGGTCGAGGCTGGGTCTTCCAACATGACAATGACCCGAAGCACACAGCCAGGATAACCAAGGAGTGGCTCTGTAAGAAGCATATCAAGGTTCTGGCGTGGCCTAGCCAGTCTCCAGACCTAAACCCAATAGAGAATCTTTGGAGGGAGCTCAAACTCTGAGTTGCTCAGCGACAGCCCAGAAACCTGACTGATCTAGAGAAGATCTGTGTGGAGGAGTGGGCCAAAATCCCTCCTCCAGTGTGTGCAAACCTGGTGAAAAACTACAAGAAACGTTTGACCTCTGTAATTGCAAACAAAGGCTACTGTACCAAATATTAACATTGATTTTCTCAGGTGTTCAAATACTTATTTGCAGCTGTATCATACAAATAAATAGTTAAAAAAATCATACATTGTGATTTCTGGATTTTTTTTTTTTGATTATGTCTCTCACAGTGGACATGCACCTACGATGACAATTTCAGACCCCTCAATTATTTCCAAGTGGGAGAACTTGCAAAATAGCAGGGTGTTCAAATACTTATTTTCCTCACTGTATATATATATATATATTCTGTAGTGGCACATATATATATCAATTATATATATAAATATATATATATATATATATATATATATATATACAAACACATATACATACTGTATATGCACCCTTGCTGCATAACATAATAAAGAATACTGGGATCATTATTATTTAGGATTTAGCAGAATGATGAAATTGAATTGAGAGGAAGGAACATTACAGGACAAGCAGCACAGCCTGCATATATAATTAATCAATATGCCCCCCCCCCCCCCCTTAGCAGATCAGTGCTCTTTGGCACCGAGATATCAGCACAGTGAGATATCATATTAGGATTTTTATCTCTCGGTGGAAATCTGTATATTTGGGGGGTGAATAGCTGTTAGGGACAATATGGGGGCTTTTTAAAGCAGTTTACGGTACCCTTGTTCTGGCACAGAAAGCCATGTGTGGGGGGGGGGGGGGGTTGCAGTTAGGACAATGACAATATTGTCCATGTATATATAGAAGTTATAAATGCACAATAAGAAAATATATTTTAATGTCCTCAGAATTGTATATTATTAAACAGAAAAATAATCTTTTTTTCTCTCTCCAGGAGAATATTATCCATCATCTCCCAGTGTCACCATCTCCACCCAGGAGGGGGAGAACAACCAACTGGTTCCATCCACCAGTGATGGAGAGCCAACAACACCGGCTATGACTGTAGAGGACCATCAAAGTACAGTCACCTCATCTACCATTGAGGGTGAGAATACTGCACTGGTTTCATCCACCAGTGATGGAGAGCCAACAACACCGGCTATGACTGTGGAGGAACAAGAAAGTGCAGTCACCTCATCTACCATTGAGGGTGAGAATACTGCACTGGTTCCATCCACCAGTGACAGGGAGCCAACAACACCGGCTATGACTGTGGAGGAACAAGAAAGTGCAGTCACCCCATCTACCATTGAGGGTGAACAAACTGCACTGGTTCCATCCACCAGTGACAGGGAGCCAACAACACCGGCTATGACTGTGGAGGAACAAGAAAGTGCAGTCACCCCATCTACCATTGAGGGTGATCAAACTGCACTGGTTCCATCCACCAGTGAGGATGAGGATGAGGCAACCATAGTATCTCTGACTATGGAAGACCATCAATGTCCAGTAATCCCATCCTCAAAGGACAGTGAGAAAACTCCATTGGCTGCTACCACCAGTGGGAGTATAACCAAACTGGACATAGCAATGGAGGACCAGCAAAGTATCATGACTTCAGAGATCGTGGAGGGTGAAAACCCACAGGCTCCATCCATCAGTGAGATTAAACTGGATACAGTTAAGGAGAACCAGCAAAATCCCCTCACTCCTCCTAATGGTGAGGTTGAAGAAAATTTTTGGGCAGCCGTTGCCTACTTCATAAAGCGCCAACAACCTCCAAACTGCAAACAGAGTGAGCCATCACCTCTGGTCCCTTCATATTTTGGAGCCAAAATGCCTGGGCAGAATCCATCTCCACCCATCGCCACCCTGAACAAGAAGACCTCTGAACTGGTCCCATCCAGCAGCATCAGGAAACTATATGTGGAAAACTTCACCTTCCACAAGGTACTTGGAGAGGGGAGCTTTGGGAAAGTGGTGTTGGCCACCCATCCAGCCACTGACCAAAAGCTGGCGGTGAAGTTCGTCTCAAAGCGAAAACTCCTGAGATCTGGACCCCACCTGGCACTCACTGAAAGATGCATTCTGGAAGAAGGCAGAGAGTGCCCATTTATCACCCATATATATGGATCTTTCCAAACAAAGGTAAGTCTTTTAATCTCCCAATTACTTCTTCTCTTTCCTGTACTGCACTCTACACATATTCCTTCACAAAGTGAAAACTTCAATGTCTATAACGTAACCTGTTTTTTCTTATTTTCACAGAATCATCTGGCCTTTGTAATGGAGTATCTGAGCGAAGGAGATCTCTCTGACCTGATAAGATATTTAGCTCCACTTCCTCTGGACACCTTAAGGTAGGTTTGATGTCGGCGTCACTTTGGAGACAGGGGGGGCTGACCACCAAGGACCTATCCAGGCCCCTCCAGCTGATCCCGTCCATCTATACCCCTATGTACTATAGGGAGAAGTCACTTTATCTTTACCAGTAACTGGTCTTTGATGATTTTTGATGCTAATCCATGTATTTCTTTCTCCATCAGAAACCTAACAGCTGAAATTATTTGCGGCCTGCAATTCCTGCACGCCAAAGAGATCGTTCACAGAGATCTGAAGCCAGAAAACATTCTCTTAGACAACGCCGGCCACGCTAGAATAGCGGATTTTGGATTGTCGGCGATGGGAGTCACCGAGTCTAAGAGAATTAACGGACGTACGGGGACACCAATCTACATGGCTCCAGAGGTAAGAATCTTTTATTTTGCGCATCGAGGCCTTCGGGTAAGACTGCGTAGGTTAATCATTATAATAAATAAATAAATATATTGTCATCTCTGTCTGGTCTGACAATGTGCTCATCCCTCTTTCTCTTATGTTGCTACAGGTCTTGCAAAATATGTATTATTTCAGCATGGTTGACTATTTCTCCCTTGGAGTAATAGTATACGAGATGGCGTTTGACAAACATCCCTTCATCACCAGCAAGGATAACTGGAAACAAGTAAAGAACAAAATTATTGAAAAGGAGCCGGATTGTGTGGAGAGTGTGGACCCTGACCTCCATAACCTCTTAGTTAGGGTAAGTTACAGAGAGCCTCAGCTTCTCTTTTGCTCAGATATTGTTATTGGTTATTCAGCGTCTCATTATATTTCATTCTTATATATTTCATTCTTCATTACAGCTTCTGTGGAAAGAACAAGAGGGCCGAAACCATCTAGTCAGTGACATCAGGAGCCATGCGTTCTTCAAGACCATCGACTGGGCAGAGTTAGAGGGAAGAAAGTCACGCATTCCATCTGAATCCGAACCAGTAAGTATACAGATAAAAGAGTCCAAACACATTGGAGGGGAGGGGAGATTTTAAGAAGCAGACTCCTTACCATCTAAGTCATTTGTTTTAACAGACTTTTCCGACCCGTCTATGAATTTGTGATCTCTACACAATCATACGGCTTGGTCTGAATGATTTCTGTTTAGTATTGGAGATGATTTTTGTGTATGTCATCTGACCACTAGAGGGAGCTAGGGTGGAAGGAGCCTGCTTGGTGAAATCTGCTGCACCTCGGGGGTGGGATTTACCATACTTTGTTACCATTCTCTGTATCAATTAGAAACAGTGATGAATGTCTTTTTTCTTTCTAGATTTGGGAGGAACCATCAGATAACAGCATGCCATTGAATGAATTTATCAAAAACCTGGGGAGGGAGGCTCCAATATCACCAAAGGAGCAGGAGTATTTCAAAGGCTTTTCATACATGAGCGACAGTTTGATGATGTCACCAATGGACTTGATTTCACCTCCTCCATCATCGCCAAAGAACCAGGAGGCTCATAAACTGGAAGAGCCACAGGAGAAGCTTCATTTCACTGACTGTAGTGACGAGAGTGAGTGTCAGAAGGTGGAACCAATTGACTGGTCTCCACTATTACCACTGAGCAACCATGGACCAGTACAGATTCCAATGGAAAACCATTATAAGGAGGCTCTTCAACAATTGGCAGAGCAAATGGTCTTTTTTCAGCCACCACCAGCAGTCAGACCGGAGAATCTCTTCACACCCTGTCCAATGGATTATGAAGAGGCTCATAACAACGTCATAGAGCCAGAGGAGCAGAATTATATCTACGACTTTGGCTACAAGAGCGTTAGTCAGATTCAGCAGCCACATGGCTTTTTCCCATCAGCAGCCCATCAGGAGAATCTCTTCACACCCTGGCCATACCCTGAAGAGGCTCATAACAACGTCATAGAGCCAGAGGGGCAGCAATACTTATGTGACGTCTTTCTACCATCAGAGAGACAGGACAATGGACTTACACCCTGGCCCATGTATTATGAGGAGGCTTATGACAACATCATAGAGCCAAATGTCCAGTTTTTCCCAATTGCCTTTGTTTAGTGCACGCCCATTCCACCTGGGCGCTCATGGGCCAGTTTTTATCAGTGTGCTTTTCTTATATTCGTGTGCTTTTCTTATATTCGTGTGCTTTTCTTATTTTCGTGTGCTTTTTTTATATTCGTGTGCTTTTCTTATATTCGTGTGTTTTTCTTATATTCGTGTGCTTTTCTTATATTGAACTGTATAGTGCACTGACCCTGGCTTGTTATTCGACCACGCTTCTGCCTATCGATTCTGTACATACCTCTGCCTGATCTGGAACTGACCCTGGCTTGTTATTTGACCACGTTTCTGTCTACCGATTCTGTACATACCTCTGCCTGATCTGGAACTGACCCTGGACTGTTTGACCATGCTTTTTGCCTGCCTCTTGGACTGATCTTGTACCCTGCCACTGGACTAGTGGGATTCATAACACAGGGGTTTCATATATGTGAGGGGCTCCAGAATTGTTTTTCTGGACGAAGAAAAACATTTTTTTTTGTTTTCTCATTCCTACATTAGGGTCTGGAGACTCGGAGGCTTCAAAGAGATTTGGGTGGGAGAAGCCTCTACCCCTGTCCCCATTCTGTCCTGAACAAGGCCCTACTTTGGCCTGCTGCCTGTAGGACCAAGCCATCATGCCTATGCCTGTTGCATGAACTGACCACACCACATAGACTATGTTCCTGCCTACTACCAGGATCAATATTTTGGCACTGCTGACAATCTCTGCCTGCACCGACCCTGGACTGTATATGGACAGTATCCCTGCCTCCTGCCTTTACTGACTATGGACAGTATTCCTGCCTGTTGCCTGGACAAGTCCCTGCCTGGACCAGTGCTATCCTCCTGTGGACAACTGCACTACTAAAACCACACTTAATCTTTTGTTTACCCTTTGCTCAGCAGAATGTATTTTGGGAGATTGCTGGGAGTTGTAGTTCCTCAGAGCCTGAGCAGAGGCGGCAGATTACACAGACACGTCATGACCCACCTGTAGTCTGGACAATGGCTCCTCCCTCTGGAGCTCTGTGTGGGGGATTGTCCCTCCTCCCCAGCTCTCCACACACCGACACCCACAACTCCACTCACTTACCACTGAGAGTGGGGCTCGAATTGCCCGCCCTCCCCCACACACAGGGCTGATCCAGGAAATATTTGATTGCCTCTCAGAGGATCAGGAAGGAATTTTTTCCCCAGCTGGAGCACATTGATCATGCTTTGCTAGGGTTTTTCGCCTTCCTCTGGATCAACTGCCTCACAACCCAATACACCCACTCATCTACCACCAAGAGGGGACGCTACCACCCTGGGTATGGGGTGAGTGTGGCCAGTGGAGCTTCCCCCCCAAGTTTGATCTGCCCTCACTCCCCCATGCCCAGCATACTGGTAATCCTACCTGCCCTCACCTATATGCACTCATCTACCCCCAAAAGGGGACGCTACCACCCTGGGTATGGGGTGAGTGTGGCCAGTGGAGCTTCCCCCCAAGTTTCATCTGCCCTCACTCCCCCACGTCCAGCATACTGGTAATACCACCTGCCCTTACCTATATGCACTCATCTACCACCAAGAGGGGATGCTACCACCCCGAGTATAGGGTGAGTGTGGCCAGTGGAACTTCCCCCCAAGTTTCATCTGTCCACACTCCCCCACGCCCTGCGTAATGGTACTACCCCCTGGCCCCACCTATATGCACTCATCTACCACCAAGAGGGGACGCTACCACCCCGAGTATAGGGTGAGTGTGGCCAGTGGAACTTCCCCCCAAGTTTCATCTGCCCTCACTCCCCCACGCCCAGCGTAATGGTACTACCCCCTGGCCCCACCTATATGCACTCATCTACCCCCAAGAGGGGACGCTACCGCCCTGGGTATGGGGTGAGTGTGGCCAGTGGAGCTTCCCCCCAAGTTTCATCTGCCCTCACTCTCCCACGCCCAGCATACTGGTAATACCACCTGCCCTTACCTATATGCACTCATCTACCACCAAGAGGGGATGCTACCACCCCAAGTATAGGGTGAGTGTGGCCAGTGGAACTTCCCCCCACGTTTCATCTGTCCACACTCCCCCACACCCTGCGTAATGGTATTACCCCCTGGCCCCACCTATATGCACTCATCTGCCACCAAGAGGGGACGCTACCACCCTGAGTATAGGGTAAGTGTGGCCAGTGGAACTTCCCCCCAAGTTTCATCTGTCCACACTCCCCCACGCCCAGCGTAATGGTACTACCCCCTGGCCCCACCTATATGCACTCATCTACCCCCAAGAGGGGACGCTACCACCCTGGGTATGGGGTGAGTGTGGTCAGTGGAGCTTCCCCCCAAGTTTCATCTGCCCTCACTCCCCCACGCCCAGCATACTGGTAATACCACCTGCCCTTACCTATATGCACTCATCTACCACCAAGAGGGGATGCTACCACCCCGAGTATAGGGTGAGTGTGGCCAGTGGAACTTCCCCCCAAGTTTCATCTGTCCACACTCCCCCACGCCCTGTGTAATGGTACTACCCCCTGGCCCCACCTATATGCACTCATCTACCACCAAGAGGGGATGCTACCACCCCGAGTATAGGGTGAGTGTGGCCAGTGGAACTTCCCCCCAAGTTTCATCTGTCCACACTCCCCCACGCCCAGCGTAATGGTACTACCCCCTGGCCCCACCTATATGCACTCATCTACCCCCAAGAGGGGACGCTACCACCCTGAGTATGGGGCGAGTGTGGCCAGTGGAGCTTCCCCCCAAGTTTCATCTGCCCTCACTCCCCCACACCCAGCATACTGGTAATACCACCTGCCCTTACCTATATGCACTCATCTACCACCAAGAGGGGATGCTACCACCCCGAGTATAGGGTGAGTGTGGCCAGTGGAACTTCCCCCCAAGTTTCATCTGTCCACACTCCCCCACGCCCAGCGTAATGGTACTACCCCCTGGCCCCACCTATATGCACTCATCTACCCCCAAGAGGGGACGCTACCACCCTGGGTATGGGGTGAGTGTGGCCAGTGGAGCTTCCCCCCAAGTTTCATCTGCCCTCACTCCCCCACGCCCAGCATACTGGTAATACCACCTGCCCTTACCTATATGCACTCATCTACCACCAAGAGGGGATGCTACCACCCCGAGTATAGGGTGAGTGTGGCCAGTGGAACTTCCCCCCAAGTTTCATCTGTCCACACTCCCCCACGCCCTGCGTAATGGTATTACCCCCTGGCCCCACCTATATGCACTCATCTGCCACCAAGAGGGGACGCTACCACCCTGAGTATAGGGTAAGTGTGGCCAGTGGAACTTCCCCCCAAGTTTCATCTGTCCACACTCCCCCACGCCCTGCGTAATGGTACTACCCCCTGGCCCCACCTATATGCACTCATCTACCACCAAGAGGGGACGCTACCACCCCGAGTATAGGGTGAGTGTGGCCAGTGGAACTTCCCCCCAAGTTTTTTATCTGCCCTCACTCCCCCACGCCCAGCGTAATGGTACTGCCCCCTGGCCCCACCTATATGCACTCATCTACCCCCAAGAGGGGACGCTACCACCCTGGGTATGGGGTGAGTGTGGCCAGTGGAGCTTCCCCCCAAGTTTCATCTGCCCTCACTCTCCCATGCCCAGCATACTGGTAATACCACCTGCCCTTACCTATATGCACTCATCTACCACCAAGAGGGGATGCTACCACCCCGAGTATAGGGTGAGTGTGGCCAGTGGAACTTTCCCCCAAGTTTCATCTGTCCACACTCCCCCACACCCTGCGTAATGGTATTACCCCCTGGCCCCACCTATATGCACTCATCTGCCACCAAGAGGGGACGCTACCACCCTGAGTATAGGGTAAGTGTGGCCAGTGGAACTTCCCCCCAAGTTTCATCTGTCCACACTCCCCCACGCCCTGTGTAATGGTACTACCCCCTGGCCCCACCTATATGCACTCATCTACCACCAAGAGGGGACGCTACCACCCCGAGTATAGGGTGAGTGTGGCCAGTGGAACTTCCCCCCAAGTTTCATCTGCCCTCACTCCCCCACGCCCAGCGTAATGGTACTACCCCCTGGCCCCACCTATATGCACTCATCTACCCCCAAGAGGGGACGCTACCGCCCTGGGTATGGGGTGAGTGTGGCCAGTGGAGCTTCCCCCCAAGTTTCATCTGCCCTCACTCTCCCACGCCCAGCATACTAGTAATACCACCTGCCCTTACCTATATGCACTCATCTACCACCAAGAGGGGATGCTACCACCCCGAGTATAGGGTGAGTGTGGCCAGTGGAACTTTCCCCCAAGTTTCATCTGTCCACACTCCCCCACACCCTGCGTAATGGTATTACCCCCTGGCCCCACCTATATGCACTCATCTGCCACCAAGAGGGGACGCTACCACCCTGAGTATAGGGTAAGTGTGGCCAGTGGAACTTCCCCCCAAGTTTCATCTGTCCACACTCCCCCACGCCCAGCGTAATGGTACTACCCCCTGGCCCCACCTATATGCACTCATCTACCCCCAAGAGGGGACGCTACCACCCTGGGTATGGGGTGAGTGTGGCCAGTGGAGCTTCCCCCTAAGTTTCATCTGCCCTCACTCTCCCACGCCCAGCATACTGGTAATACCACCTGCCCTTACCTATATGCACTCATCTACCACCAAGAGGGGATGCTACCACCCCGAGTATAGGGTGAGTGTGGCCAGTGGAACTTCCCCCCACGTTTCATCTGTCCACACTCCCCCACACCCTGCGTAATGGTATTACCCCCTGGCCCCACCTATATGCACTCATCTGCCACCAAGAGGGGACGCTACCACCCTGAGTATAGGGTAAGTGTGGCTAGTGGAACTTCCCCCCAAGTTTCATCTGTCCACACTCCCCCACGCCCAGCGTAATGGTACTACCCCCTGGCCCCACCTATATGCACTCATCTACCCCCAAGAGGGGACGCTACCACCCTGGGTATGGGGTGAGTGTGGTCAATGGAGCTTCCCCCCAAGTTTCATCTGCCCTCACTCCCCCACGCCCAGCATACTGGTAATACCACCTGCCCTTACCTATATGCACTCATCTACCACCAAGAGGGGATGCTACCACCCCGAGTATAGGGTGAGTGTGGCCAGTGGAACTTCCCCCCAAGTTTCATCTGTCCACACTCCCCCACGCCCAGCGTAATGGTACTACCCCCTGGCCCCACCTATATGCACTCATCTACCCCCAAGAGGGGACGCTACCACCCTGGGTATGGGTCGAGTGTGGCCAGTGGAGCTTCCCCCCAAGTTTCATTGGCCCTCACTCCCCCACACCCAGCATACTGGTAATACCACCTGCCCTTACCTATATGCACTCATCTACCACCAAGAGGGGATGCTACCACCCCGAGTATAGGGTGAGTGTGGCCAGTGGAACTTCCCCCCACGTTTCATCTGTCCACACTCCCCCACACCCTGCGTAATGGTATTACCCCCTGGCCCCACCTATATGCACTCATCTGCCACCAAGAGGGGACGCTACCACCCTGAGTATAGGGTAAGTGTGGCCAGTGGAACTTCCCCCCAAGTTTCATCTGTCCACACTCCCCCACGCCCAGCGTAATGGTACTACCCCCTGGCCCCACCTATATGCACTCATCTACCCCCAAGAGGGGACGCTACCACCCTGGGTATGGGGTGAGTGTGGTCAATGGAGCTTCCCCCCAAGTTTCATCTGCCCTCACTCCCCCACGCCCAGCATACTGGTAATACCACCTGCCCTTACCTATATGCACTCATCTACCACCAAGAGGGGATGCTACCACCCCGAGTATAGGGTGAGTGTGGCCAGTGGAACTTCCCCCCAAGTTTCATCTGTCCACACTCCCCCACGCCCTGTGTCATGGTACTACCCCCTGGCCCCACCTATATGCACTCATCTACCACCAAGAGGGGACGCTACCACCCCGAGTATAGGGTGAGTGTGGCCAGTGGAACTTCCCCCCAAGTTTCATCTGCCCTCACTCCCCCACGCCCAGCGTAATGGTACTACCCCCTGGCCCCACCTATATGCACTCATCTACCCCCAAGAGGGGACGCTACCGCCCTGGGTATGGGGTGAGTGTGGCCAGTGGAGCTTCCCCCCAAGTTTCATCTGCCCTCACTCTCCCACGCCCAGCATACTAGTAATACCACCTGCCCTTACCTATATGCACTCATCTACCACCAAGAGGGGATGCTACCACCCCGAGTATAGGGTGAGTGTGGCCAGTGGAACTTTCCCCCAAGTTTCATCTGTCCACACTCCCCCACACCCTGCGTAATGGTATTACCCCCTGGCCCCACCTATATGCACTCATCTGCCACCAAGAGGGGACGCTACCACCCTGAGTATAGGGTAAGTGTGGCCAGTGGAACTTCCCCCCAAGTTTCATCTGTCCACACTCCCCCACGCCCAGCGTAATGGTACTACCCCCTGGCCCCACCTATATGCACTCATCTACCCCCAAGAGGGGACGCTACCACCCTGGGTATGGGGTGAGTGTGGCCAGTGGAGCTTCCCCCCAAGTTTCATCTGCCCTCACTCTCCCACGCCCAGCATACTGGTAATACCACCTGCCCTTACCTATATGCACTCATCTACCACCAAGAGGGGATGCTACCACCCCGAGTATAGGGTGAGTGTGGCCAGTGGAACTTCCCCCCACGTTTCATCTGTCCACACTCCCCCACACCCTGCGTAATGGTATTACCCCCTGGCCCCACCTATATGCACTCATCTGCCACCAAGAGGGGACGCTACCACCCTGAGTATAGGGTAAGTGTGGCTAGTGGAACTTCCCCCCAAGTTTCATCTGTCCACACTCCCCCACGCCCAGCGTAATGGTACTACCCCCTGGCCCCACCTATATGCACTCATCTACCCCCAAGAGGGGACGCTACCACCCTGGGTATGGGGTGAGTGTGGTCAATGGAGCTTCCCCCCAAGTTTCATCTGCCCTCACTCCCCCACGCCCAGCATACTGGTAATACCACCTGCCCTTACCTATATGCACTCATCTACCACCAAGAGGGGATGCTACCACCCCGAGTATAGGGTGAGTGTGGCCAGTGGAACTTCCCCCCAAGTTTCATCTGTCCACACTCCCCCACGCCCAGCGTAATGGTACTACCCCCTGGCCCCACCTATATGCACTCATCTACCCCCAAGAGGGGACGCTACCACCCTGGGTATGGGTCGAGTGTGGCCAGTGGAGCTTCCCCCCAAGTTTCATTGGCCCTCACTCCCCCACACCCAGCATACTGGTAATACCACCTGCCCTTACCTATATGCACTCATCTACCACCAAGACTGGATGCTACCACCCCGAGTATAGGGTGAGTGTGGCCAGTGGAACTTCCCCCCAAGTTTCATCTGTCCACACTCCCCCACGCCCAGCGTAATGGTACTACCCCCTGGCCCCACCTATATGCACTCATCTACCCCCAAGAGGGGACGCTACCACCCTGGGTATGGGGTGAGTGTGGCCAGTGGAGCTTCCCCCCAAGTTTCATCTGCCCTCACTCCCCCACGCCCAGCATACTGGTAATACCACCTGCCCTTACCTATATGCACTCATCTACCACCAAGAGGGGATGCTACCACCCCGAGTATAGGGTGAGTGTGGCCAGTGGAACTTCCCCCCAAGTTTCATCTGTCCACACTCCCCCACGCCCTGCGTAATGGTATTACCCCCTGGCCCCACCTATATGCACTCATCTGCCACCAAGAGGGGACGCTACCACCCTGAGTATAGGGTAAGTGTGGCCAGTGGAACTTCCCCCCAAGTTTCATCTGTCCACACTCCCCCACGCCCTGCGTAATGGTACTACCCCCTGGCCCCACCTATATGCACTCATCTACCACCAAGAGGGGACGCTACCACCCCGAGTATAAGGTGAGTGTGGCCAGTGGAACTTCCCCCCAAGTTTCATCTGCCCTCACTCCCCCACGCCCAGCGTAATGGTACTGCCCCCTGGCCCCACCTATATGCACTCATCTACCCCCAAGAGGGGACGCTACCACCCTGGGTATGGGGTGAGTGTGGCCAGTGGAGCTTCCCCCCAAGTTTCATCTGCCCTCACTCTCCCATGCCCAGCATACTGGTAATACCACCTGCCCTTACCTATATGCACTCATCTACCACCAAGAGGGGATGCTACCACCCCGAGTATAGGGTGAGTGTGGCCAGTGGAACTTCCCCCCAAGTTTCATCTGTCCACACTCCCCCACGCCCTGTGTAATGGTACTACCCCCTGGCCCCACCTATATGCACTCATCTACCCCCAAGAGGGGACGCTACCACCCTGGGTATGGGGCGAGTGTGGCCAGTGGAGCTTCCCCCCAAGTTTCATCTGCCCTCACTCCCCCATACCCAGCATACTGGTAATACCACCTGCCCTTACCTATATGCACTCATCTACCACCAAGAGGGGATGCTACCACCCCGAGTATAGGGTGAGTGTGGCCAGTGGAACTTCCCCCCAAGTTTCATCTGTCCACACTCCCCCACGCCCAGCGTAATGGTACTACCCCCTGGCCCCACCTATATGCACTCATCTACCCCCAAGAGGGGACGCTACCACCCTGGGTATGGGGTGAGTGTGGCCAGTGGAGCTTCCCCCCAAGTTTCATCTGCCCTCACTCCCCCACGCCCAGCATACTGGTAATACCACCTGCCCTTACCTATATGCACTCATCTACCACCAAGAGGGGATGCTACCACCCCGAGTATAGGGTGAGTGTGGCCAGTGGAACTTCCCCCCAAGTTTCATCTGTCCACACTCCCCCACGCCCTGCGTAATGGTATTACCCCCTGGCCCCACCTATATGCACTCATCTGCCACCAAGAGGGGACGCTACCACCCTGAGTATAGGGTAAGTGTGGCCAGTGGAACTTCCCCCCAAGTTTCATCTGTCCACACTCCCCCACGCCCAGCGTAATGGTACTACCCCCTGGCCCCACCTATATGCACTCATCTACCCCCAAGAGGGGACGCTACCACCCTGGGTATGGGGCGAGTGTGGCCAGTGGAGCTTCCCCCCAAGTTTCATCTGCCCTCACTCCCCCACACCCAGCATACTGGTAATACCACCTGCCCTTACCTATATGCACTCATCTACCACCAAGAGGGGATGCTACCACCCCGAGTATAGGGTGAGTGTGGCCAGTGGAACTTCCCCCCAAGTTTCATCTGTCCACACTCCCCCACGCCCAGCGTAATGGTACTACCCCCTGGCCCCACCTATATGCACTCATCTACCCCCAAGAGGGGACGCTACCACCCTGGGTATGGGGTGAGTGTGGCCAGTGGAGCTTCCCCCCAAGTTTCATCTGTCCACACTCCCCCACGCCCAGCGTAATGGTACTACCCCCTGGCCCCACCTATATGCACTCATCTACCCCCAAGAGGGGACGCTACCACCCTGGGTATGGGGCGAGTGTGGCCAGTGGAGCTTCCCCCCAAGTTTCATCTGCCCTCACTCCCCCATACCCAGCATACTGGTAATACCACCTGCCCTTACCTATATGCACTCATCTACCACCAAGAGGGGATGCTACCACCCCGAGTATAGGGTGAGTGTGGCCAGTGGAACTTCCCCCCAAGTTTCATCTGTCCACACTCCCCCACGCCCAGCGTAATGGTACTACCCCCTGGCCCCACCTATATGCACTCATCTACCCCCAAGAGGGGACGCTACCACCCTGGGTATGGGGTGAGTGTGGCCAGTGGAGCTTCCCCCCAAGTTTCATCTGCCCTCACTCCCCCACGCCCAGAATACTGGTAATACCACCTGCCCTTACCTAAATGCACTCATCTACCACCAAGAGGGGATGCTACCACCCTGAGTATAGGGTGAGTGTGGCCAGTGGAACTTCCCCCCAAGTTTCATCTGTCCACACTCCCCCACGCCCAGCGTAATGGTACTACCCCCTGGCCCCACCTATATGCACTCATCTACCACCAAGAGGGTCCAGAGAAAATGGGGTGCCTTGCAGATAAGTTGGGCTACATGCCCAGGTAAAAACAGGACTAACATTTATTTACTAACACACTGGTCAACATACAATTACTGGCATGCACTGACCCACACTAACAGACGATGTCCAGATGTACATAAACTGACCGCTCCACGCTTTAGATAGATGCACACAGAAAGACAACCAAATTAGGAGAGAGTAGATCGCACACACAGATTATAGGATGAGGCCTACTACAAACATACATCCAACATTAGAAAAAGGATGACTAGCATCCAGTAGGGTAGCTTAGTGTAGTTAGTGTAGGTCCTGCCCTAGAAGAGTCTACCTTGTCGTGGTGGGCAGGCTTGGAATCTCTTGGTCAACAGTGTGCCAGCAAACGGGCGAGAGGATCACTAGATCTTCACTTCTGGCCAATTGATTTTACCAAAGGACTCTTGGTTTAATCAGAGTATATATAGTTGGAAAAGGAAAAAATATGTATAGGTTCAGGGCTGGACTGGGACAGAAATTTGGCCCTGGACTTCATCCAGACTGGCCCACTTTAATTTTAAGTGTCCCCCCTTACATCAGTGTCCCCCTATCACAGCCCCCCTTGCATCAGAGAGTCCCCCTTGCATCAGAGCCCCCCTTGTATCAGTGTATCCCCCATCAGAGTCTCCCCCATCAGAGTTTTTCCTGCATCAGAGTGTCCCCCATCAGAGTCCCCCTTGCATCAGAGTGTCCCCCCTTGCATCAGAGATCACCCTTGCATTAGTGTTCCCCTTCAGTGTCCCCCCTTGCATCAGAGAGTCCCCCTTACATCAGAGTGCTCCCCTTGCATCAGAGTGTCCCCCCCCTTGCATCAGAGTGTCCCCCCCTTGCATCAGAGTGTCCCCCCTTGCATCAGAGAGCCCCCTTTGCATTAGAGTGTCCCCCCTTGCATCAGTGTCCCCGCTTGTACCAGAGAGCCCCTTTTGCATTAGAGTGTCTCCCCTTACATCAGAGTGTTCCCCCTTGCATCAGAGTGCCCCCCTTGCATCATAGTGTCCCCCCTTGCATCAGTGTCCCCCCTTGCATCAGTGTCCCCCCTTGTACCAGAGAGCCCCCTTGCATTAGAGTGTCCCCCCTTACATCAGCGTGTCCCCCATTGCATCAGAGAGCGCCCCTTGCATCAGAGTGTCCCCCATTGCATTAGAGTGTCCCTCATTAGAGATTCCCCCTTGCATCAGAGTGTCCCCCATTGCACCAGGGTGTCCCCCATCAAAGTGTCCCCCATCAGTGTCTCCCCCCCTTGAATCAGAGTGCCCCCCTCTCCTCCCCCTCCCACATGTACTCATTCACAGCTCTCCAGAAAAGCAGCATTGTTCCTCTCTCCAGTCATGTGATAAGTGACAAGTGATAAGGGGAGAGAGGAAGGAAAGTCTGCCGGCTGTCTATCTCCCCCTATAGGGCGGGAGGGAGCAGAAAGGCTAATACTCACCCCAGCAAGTGACGGCTGCTGCTTCTCTTGACAGGAGTGAAATCGCGATTACTCACTGTCAGAGAGGAGCGGCTCAAGGACTGCACCTGACCGGCCCACTAAGCCATCGGTAGTCCCAATGGCCAGTCCGTGCCTGTATAGGTCCATAATTACAATTTCATAAACACACAATAAAAATTTGGTATATTTACATTTGAATTGCTTCCTCTTTTATTTATTCCTTTCATGACCGGGGTCATTGCCACTTGGATGCACAGGCCCACATTTGCAAGGCTGGAAGGGGCTCTATGGCTACTTCTTCCACTTCTGGTGTGTATAGGGATGTGTAATAGGTGTGTGTCCTAACCATGTATATATGTATGTACTGACAAGCCCCTTATGTGACAGTAGTGACAAGGTCCTCTCAATGGAGACATCAGGGGTCTTCTAGCTTCACCCCAAGAACAGGATATACGATTAAATCCTGTAATGAAACATTCCCCTTTACTAGAAAAATATATCACGTTCTCAAGGAATTTTATATTATTTTTTTATTCATTTTATATTCCTACACATTCCACTCACAAAATATATAGGGAATTCGTTCCTGTTATCCAGGGCTAGAGGATCTGCTCTATTCAGAAAATTTGTTTTTCTGCCCTCTCAATCTATACTTTAGACTTTAGGCAATCTAAGCCTTTCTCTAGTCTCCAAAATAATTGTAAAATTCTCAATTTTAAAAAGTGACCGTGAGGCCCGGTTCACACTTGTGCGATGCCAGACATTGCATGTGATTCGCAGCACATTGCTGTTCACATTACATGCAATGTCTGTGCGATGCGATTTCAGTCATACAGATAGTATGGCTGATATCGCACCGCATTCGGTCCAAACGCGCACAGGACCCTTTTTTCTGTTCGGACCAGAATCGGATCGCATGGGTGTTCACACATATGTGATCCGATTCATGTCCGAACAGTCAGTTCGCAGTGCGATACGCGAGCTGAAATGGGGGTGTCGTTAACATTTAATGACACACCCAGCAGTTCGCATATGGCAGTGTGAACTGTCGTGCAAGTGTCGTGGCAGTGAAGGGGTTAACCACTAGGTGGCACTGAAGGGGTTAAGTGTGTCCTAGGGAGTGATTCTCACTGTTAGGGAGGGGAGCTACCAGTGACACGTCAATGATCACTGTTCCCGATCACGGGGAACAGTAGATCAGTGACATGTCACTAGACAGGGGAATGCCTTGTTTAGGCCGGATTCACACTAGCTAATTTCAGCTCTCTTATCTCTGCAGAGAAATAAGAGAACTGTTCAGCAGATCATCTCCGTTTTAGCTGCAAATTTGGAGACCTGGGAGAGGGGAGGGGGGAAGTGTATTGAGGTGAATCAGATGCGAGCCCATAGAAGATAATGGGCCTGAATTCGCACCTGAGCTGCACCGTAATGCCTAGAAAACGCTCAAGTTTTTTCGGCAATGCGCAGTGCGAATGCATCGCACATATGTGAACCAGCCTCATTGAAATCAATGTATTTTATAATGTTATGCGAATTGGATGCGGTTTAAGCCGCAACCAATTCGCATAGGTGTGAACCCGGCCTTACAAAGGAATCCCGCTGTTCTGCCTTTGCCGACCGCAATCGCAGGCCGCCCGAGAACATTGAGTTCCCGGGACCCGCAAGCACACTCACGAGGCACGCTGGGTGGCAAATTTAAAGGAACATACAGGTACGCCCATTTGCCTTCCCATGCCATTGTGTCGACATATATGTGTGTGTGGCGGTCGGCAAGTGGTTAAATACATTAATACCCAAAGAAATGTCACTATAGCTGGTTGGGTGCGCTGTCTCTTTTAAATTGTTACATGGATATGAAAAGCTTAATTGACAATGACAGAATGACAGTGGGACTAGGCCCTGCCCCCAGGCTGTGCTCACAGCTTTTGACTGACAGCAGCTGGAGCCAATGGCTCCCAATGCTCTAATCCAAGCCTGTGATAGCGGGGAGAGGGGAGAAGAGCTGCTTCAGATGTGCATAGCGCTGGATCTAAATCGGGCTCAGTTGAGTATTAAGGGGGGGCTGGGCACTTTTAAAGGTTTTTACCTTAATGCACTTTCTTTAAAAAAGTTAAAAAACTCCAATAGTACAATGGTAACCAATAACATTTTGCTTCTCAGGCTAACAACTCAGGTTATCTACTTGTATCTATATCCTGTACAGTATGTCCTCGGTCTCTTTGTCATTCAACGTTTACCAGAGAGGAGTCAAGCATTACAGCCAGAAATATTTTTTCTATTTGCCAGGACTGAGCATTTACTGCTTTCACACGGAAGCATGAGAAATATTTCTGTTGGGCTTGACTTATTTCCCTGATCACCGTTCTTTATTAGAAGGGACTTCTCCATCCTGGCTAGCATATGTGGTGTGACTAAATGGGGTTCTGAACTAAGCTTTTCCTTAAAGTGGTTCTAAAGTCTTAAAGTAATTGTAAATGTTTTTTTTATTTTTTTTTATTTAATAACAAACATCTCTATACTTACCTGCTCTGTGCAACAGAATTGCACAAAGCGCTGGTGAACCTCCTCTTTTTGGGTCCCTGTCAGCGCTCCTGGCCCCTCCTCTCTGTCCAGTGCCCCCATAAGAAGCCGCTTCCCATGGGGGCACTTGTACATGCTTGCATCCGAGTCTGCGTCCATTGACACAGACAGCGGGACACGGCCCTGCCCCCCGCTCCCTCATAACGGGTATGGATTGACAGCACTGGAGGCCAAGGGCA
Organism: Rana temporaria; assembly: GCF_905171775.1. NCBI lineage: Eukaryota > Metazoa > Chordata > Amphibia > Anura > Ranidae > Rana > Rana temporaria. The sequence continues at coordinate 178,606,458 of NC_053492.1, forward strand.
CAGCAAAGCCAGCGAGACTCAGAATTGAGGGGAGAGAAGAGCAGCAGGCATGCATGGCGCTGGATCGAATGGGGATATCATCTTGGCATTATTCTTATCAGCCATCGGTCGGCTTTTGTATAAAAAAAATCCTAGCGGCTAATTAGCCTTTAGACTGCTTTTACAAGCACTGGGAGGGAACGTCCCCCCAGCGTCTTCCATGGTTTTCTCAGGGAGTCTGAGAATGCAGCTGGTGGTTCCACCAGCTGAACATAGAGCTGATCAGAGACCGATGAACGAAAATTCTTGTACGACAAAGGCTTACAAAATGTTACCTCGGCAAGGCAAGGAAGAGAAATGTAGTTGCTATGGGTAACCAAGTGAAGGAACAAGCAACCAGTTCTTAGATGTGGTACCGTGGTACCTGGAAAGGTAGCAGGTCTCCGGTAGTGAGGGGGTCAGTGTTCTGGCTCCTGCCCTAGCAATCCGTTTCCCATGGCAAGTGGAAAGCAGACTAGTGTCACAGAGCTCTATGGCCTGGTCAAGGTACGGGAAGGAAGGATTTAGGTGAGAGCACGCATGAGCTCCGGGAGGGACTATATTCTGTTACTGGGAGTGAGGTAACAGAGGTACACTGGATTGGTGGAGTGGGTGCAGGCTCAGCACGTCCCTTCCAATACAAACATTCAAGTTGCAGTGTGTAGTGACAGATAATTACTAAAGTCCCCACCTGGTCATGAGCATTGATGAGTGCGTCCGTGAAACTACAAGGAAGCAGGTAGAGGCAGTGGCGTAGCCTTGGGGGGCCAGGGGGGTGGTTGCCCCGGGGGTCAAACTTAGAGAGGCGGCAGGTTATCTGCAGCGCTTCTCTTGTGCTGTGCAGTCTAGGAGACTGTGAGCTCTTCCGCTTCGCTATGAGAAATAAGTTGCAGTGCAGTCCCGGCTTAATCTCCAGCGGTGACACTGACACAGCACTGAGTAAATGTACACTGAAGACCATCCATGACGATCCCAGGGATTGTGACGGTGCGGAGACTGGGGGGAAGGAGGAGGGCAGGTCAGTTTAGGAATCAGGTAGGTCAGTGTAGTGGTCAGTATAGGAATCAGGTAGGTCAGTGTAGTGGTCAGTATAGCAATCAGATAGGTCAGTTTAGTGGTCAATGTAGGAATCAGGTAGGTTAGTATAGTGATCAGGTAGGTCGGTGTAGGAATCAGGTTGGCCAGTACTAGTGGAAGGGAGTGCTAAAAAATCCACGGGTTAGGGGGCGCAAATTTCTTGCCCTGCCCCGGGCGTTGACAACCCACGCTACGCCACTGATTTTGGGGCGTCATTTGTGGTACTCACATGCCATGTGAGAGAAATAACCTATTACAATTACAATTTTGTGGGGAAAAAAGAAAAAAAAAAACTTCCTTTTGCAAAGAATTGTAGGAAAAAATGACAACATCAAAAACTTAACCGTGCATCTTACTAAATACCTTGAAATGTCTACTTTCAAAAAAGGGGTCATTTGTACTTTCCTGGCTTGTTCGGGTCGCAAGAAATGAGGCCACCAGTACATCAGGTGTGATCAATTTTTTATGATTTGCACCACAGCTTGTAGACTCTCTAACTTTCACACAGACCAAATAATATCCACTAATTTGGGTTATTTTTACCAATGCAGTGTGATATAAAATATTGCAACAACCACCATTTTATTCTCTAGGGTCTCTACAAAAAAATATATATATATTTGTATGTATGTATGTATTATGTATGTATGTATATATATATATATATATATATATATATACAGTGATGAAAATAAGTATTTGAACACCCTGCTATTTTGCAAGTTCTCCCACTTGGAAATCATGGAGGGGTCTGAAATTGTCATCGCAGGTGCATGTCCACTGTGAGAGACATAATCAAAAAAAAAAAAAACAGAAATCACAATGTATGATTTTTTTAACTATTTATTTGTATGATACAGCTGCAAATAAGTATTTGAACACCTGAGAAAATCAATGTTAATATTTGGTACAGTAGCCTTTGTTTGCAATTACAGAGGTCAAACGTTTCTTGTAGTTTTTCACCAGGTTTGCACACACTGGAGGAGGGATTTTGGCCCACTCCTCCACACAGATCTTCTCTAGATCAGTCAGGTTTCTGGGCTGTCGCTGAGAAACACGGAGTTTGAGCTCCCTCCAAAGATTCTCTATTGGGTTTAGGTCTGGAGACTGGCTAGGCCACGCCAGAACCTTGATATGCTTCTTACAGAGCCACTCCTTGGTTATCCTGGCTGTGTGCTTCGGGTCATTGTCATGTTGGAAGACCCAGCCTCGACCCATCTTCAAAGCTCTAACTGAGGGAAGGAGGTTGTTGCCCAAAATCTCGCAATACATGGCCCCGGTCATCCTCTCCTTAATACAGTGCAGTCGCCCTGTCCCACAACACCAACACCCCCAAAGCATGATGCTACCACCCCCATGCTTCACAGTAGGGATGGTGTTCTTGGGATGGTACTCATCATTCTTCTTCCTCCAAACACGGTTAGTGGAATTATGACCAAAAAGTTATATTTTGGTCTCATCTGACCACATGACTTTCTCCCATGACTCCTCTGGATCATCCAAATGGTCATTGGCAAACTTAAGACGGGCCTTGACATGTGCTGGTTTAAGCAGGGGAACCTTCCGTGCCATGCATGATTTCAAACCATGACGTCTTAGTGTATTACCAACAGTAACCTTGGAAACGGTGGTCCCAGCTCTTTTCAGGTCATTGACCAGCTCCTCCCGTGTAGTCCTGGGCTGATTTCTCACCTTTCTTAGGATCATTGAGACCCCACGAGGTGAGATTTTGCATGGAGCCCCAGTCCGAGGGAGATTGACAGTCATGTTTAGCTTCTTCCATTTTCTAATGATTGCTCCAACAGTGGACCTTTTTTCACCAAGCTGCTTGGCAATTTCCCCGTAGCCCTTTCCAGCCTTGTGGAGGTGTACAATTTTGTCTCTAGTGTCTTTGGACAGCTCTTTGGTCTTGGCCATGTTAGTAGTTGGATTCTTACTGATTGTATGGGGTGGACAGGTGTCTTTATGCAGCTAATGACCTCAAACAGGTGCATCTAATTTAGGATAATAAGGAGGTGGACATTTTAAAGGCAGACTAACAGGTCTTTGAGGGTCAGAATTCTAGCTGATAGACAGGTGTTCAAATACTTATTTGCAGCTGTATCATACAAATAAATATATGTAACAAGTGAAATATTTGCGCTGTCAAGTGTTATACAAATTAATGTGTGTGTGCATATAACCACATACATATACAAGTACAAAAAATGGGTGGGGAAAGTCCAAAAAAGGGGGAGTGACACTAATATACCAGTAAACAATATTGTTGAATAGTCATTAATCGAGGGCACAGTGCTGAAGAGGTCCAGGTACAACAAAATCCAACCATGTAGGGGTGCAGTTCATCAATACTTTATCCAATCAATAACGTTGTGAAGTGAAAAATGTTGAAAAACACAACAATAAAAAAATAAAAAAAATAAAAAAATAAAAATAAAAATAGAAATAAAAATAAATATAAAAATAAAAATAAAAATAAGAATAAGGGTCAAAGTATTTCAGAAGAAGGAGGCCTTGTATCCAAAAAGGGTGAAAGATAGAGAGTGAGCCGTAACCAAGATCTCATATATGCACCTCTAGTGATCCCAGCAGCTCACCTCTAATCTGGCAAGCTGGATTAAATCAGCCTGATCCTGATGGGTGTGGTCCGTTGTTGAATATCACATACGGGTCTCCATAAAGTGTATTACATGAAAAAGTAAAAAGGGTAGAAACCAAATGGTGTGATAACGTCACAGGGAGGGATAGCAATGTCTTCTGATTTAAACCAGTGGAGATGCACTCACATGTGGGTGAAAAAACTGGGGCTCTTATCCACGAACGCCGAGCTCGTCAGTCCCTCCTTCCTCTCCCTTACTGATTCTCCAGGGTTAGGAGTCCCGTGTCCCCAATGGTTCACGAGTCGACTCTTGTTATGTATGAGGATCTCGGTGGTGTATGTGGGGTAAGAGAGAAGGACAAGCCTGATCGTGTGATATCATCAACAATAAACAAAAACCCCCCAGGAATGCCCAGGTAGTAATGCACTCACATGAACAATATAACATAAAAGACCTTCCTCCACGAGTGCGGACTCGCAATAAATCTGTGCCTCCAACACTTCCCCTCTATCTGTGGCTCAGTCCGGACACTCAGATGTGGCAGTCATACATGGGGGGAAGTGGAATAAACAACCACAGCGTAGCCCAGTCAGACGTGAAAAGTTTATTTTAAAAGCACTTAAAAACTCACATTTAAAATCGAAATTGCTGCATCAATCCGACGAGTGGCGAACTCGTATATCCAGTGGTCGGATGCTGGAGTGTGTCAAGATCCCTGATCCCCTGATGAAGTCACATGTTGACGATACGCGTCGGGATTGGAGGGCTTGACACACTCCAGCATCCGACCACTGGATATACGAGTTCGCCACTCGTCGGATTGATGCAGCAATTTCGATTTTAAATGTGAGTTTTTAAGTGCTTTTAAAATAAACTTTTCACGTCTGACTGGGCTACGCTGTGGTTGTTTATTCCACTTCCCCCCATGTATGACTGCCACATCTGAGTGTCCGGACTGAGCCACAGATAGAGGGGAAGTGTTGGAGGCACAGATTTATTGCGAGTCCGCACTCGTGGAGGAAGGTCTTTTATGTTATATTGTTCATGTGAGTGCATTACTACCTGGGCATTCCTGGGGGGTTTTTGTTTATTGTTGATGATATCACACGATCAGGCTTGTCCTTCTCTCTTACCCCACATACACCACCGAGATCCTCATACATAACAAGAGTCGACTCGTGAACCATTGGGGACACGGGACTCCTAACCCTGGAGAATCAGTAAGGGAGAGGAAGGAGGGACTGACGAGCTCGGCGTTCGTGGATAAGAGCCCCAGTTTTTTCACCCACATGTGAGTGCATCTCCACTGGTTTAAATCAGAAGACATTGCTATCCCTCCCTGTGACGTTATCACACCATTTGGTTTCTACCCTTTTTACTTTTTCATGTAATACACTTTATGGAGACCCGTATGTGATATTCAACAACGGACCACACCCATCAGGATCAGGCTGATTTAATCCAGCTTGCCAGATTAGAGGTGAGCTGCTGGGATCACTAGAGGTGCATATATGAGATCTTGGTTACGGCTCACTCTCTATCTTTCACCCTTTTTGGATACAAGGCCTCCTTCTTCTGAAATACTTTGACCCTTATTCTTATTTTTATTTTTATTTTTATATTTATTTTTATTTCTATTTTTATTTTTATTTTTTTATTTTTTTTATTTTTTTATTGTTGTGTTTTTCAACATTTTTCACTTCACAACGTTATTGATTGGATAAAGTATTGATGAACTGCACCCCTACATGGTTGGATTTTGTTGTACCTGGACCTCTTCAGCACTGTGCCCTCGATTAATGACTATTCAACAATATTGTTTACTGGTATATTAGTGTCACTCCCCCTTTTTTGGACTTTCCCCACCCATTTTTTGTACTTGTATATGTATGTGGTTATATGCACACACACATTAATTTGTATAACACTTGACAGCGCAAATATTTCACTTGTTACAATTATCACTTTTTGTCTATCGAGGTAGACCTCTTTTTTATTTGCAGCAGTATCCCCACTTTTCACTTGTCCCCTCACTCTAGACAGCGCAGGAGTTCACTTCACTTATACAAATAAATAGTTAAAAAATCATAAATTGTGATTTCTGGAATTTTTTTTTTTTGATTATGTCTCTCACAGTGGACATGCACCTACGATGACAATTTCAGACCCCTCCATGATTTCCAAGTGGGAGAACTTGCAAAATAGCAGGGTGTTCAAATACTTATTTTCCTCACTGTATATATATATATATATATATATATATATATATATATATATATATAATGTTTGGGGGTTCTAAGTCAATTTCTAAACTCCGGTTTCCTCCCACGATCCTAAGACATGCTGCTAGGTTATTTGGCTGAATTTAGTGTGCCCAAGAGGGGGAGCTGCATATAGGCTTTCCTCCCACAATCCAAAGACATTCCTCGCGTTGGTGGTGCAGTGGTGAGCATAGCTGCTTATCCAGCAGCTGACCCGGGTTCGATTCCTGGCCAACGCAATTGCCAAAATGGCTAATAACTGCTTTGCTTTCACAGGATAGAGAAATCTGCTGTACAAATAAAATGCTGATGGAATAAAATTTAAACCAAAAGGAATATGTTGTGTGTTTGTATGTATTTTGTTAAGCACCTTTGAAAAATATATTTTTGTGCACAAGAATATGATTGGTTTGTATTCTTATTTTCAGCCAGTAGGTGGAGCACTCGGCTCCTTTTCAGTATTTTCTAGGCTATCCTTAGGAACTTGGATAAAAAAAAAGCCAGCTGTTTACTATACAGCTCAACAGCTCTCTCTATCACTAGCCATTCATGTAATCCTAACACTAACGCCCCCTGTAACCCCAATACTATCCCTCCCTATAGCCCCAAGAATAACCCTCCCTGTAACCCCAATACTAACCCTCCCTACATCCCCAAGAGTAACTGTGATGGATCTCGGATACCCCAGATGGGCACATCTGCCAGACCTGTGTCTCCTGTCCTCCAAACGCACCCGCAGCCAGCAGACTCGCTATAACTAGCCCTTAACACCCCAAATCACGAGAGTAACCACACAGGTGTTGAGGGTTAAACATGCAGAGCATCAACTCTTTATTAAAGGGATTGTAAAGGCACATGTGTTTTCATTCTATGCATTAATGTAAAAATAATATCGAAGGATAGGTAACCCCCCACCCCTCCCCCCCTCGTTAACTTACCTGACCCCTCAAAAGTCCCACGCCATGAACACGCTGGCTTCTTGGCCGAGCTTCTCGGCTCATTCATTGGTTGATTGAAAGCAGTGCAGCCATTGGCTCGCGCTGCTGTCAATCACATCCAATGATGCAGCGTCTTGGGGCCGAGTGATACAGTCTGCGCCTATAGCTGCCGGCTGTATCACGGGAGCGAGCCTGCAAGAACTAACCCCCATGGGAGAGAGCTTGCATGTAGGGGGTTAGTTCTTGAGGGGAGGAGCCGAGACAGCCGCCAAGGGACCACAGAAGACATGGTTGGGGGCCACTCTGTGCAAAACGAGCTGCACAATGGAGGTAAGTATAATATGTTTGTTATTGAAAAAAAAATTACCTTTAAGTAGAAGACATACACCTTTAAACACAGTTAGGGACACTCCCCTTAGCCTTGTCATAGAGGGGGGTCGGGGACAAGGAAGAACCAATGTGTTCTGTCGCATTAACACTCCCTGTAACCCCAATACCAACCCTCCCTATATACCCAATAGTAACTCTTCCTGTAACCCCAATACTAACCCTTCCTATATCCCCAAGAGTAACCCTCCCTGTAACCCCAATACTAACCCTCCCTATATCCCCAAGAATAACCCTCCCTTATCCCCAAGAATAACCCTCCCTTATCGCCAAGAGTAACCCAATACTAACCCTCCCTATATCCCCAGAATTACCCTCATGTAGTTACATGTCGGCAGAATGGCACACGCAGGCAAAGCAACGCACAGGTACGTAGCTTTGAATCTACTGCCGCGGTCTCCTTGACCGTGCCCGCGGGACCTGTGGACTCGATGTCCGTCGGTGTCCCGTGATCGTGTCACGGAGAGGCAGAATGGGGGGATGCCTGTGTAAACAAGGCATCTCCCTGTTCTGCCTAGTGACAGGACAGTGATCATCTGCTCTCTCTCATCGGGAGCAGTGATCAGTGTCATGTCACAGTAAGCCATGCCCCCCACACAGTTAGAATCGCTCCCTAGGACACACTTAACCTCCTCCCCTGCCAGTATCATTTACACAGGAACCGTGCATTTTTATAGCACTGATCGCTGTACAAATGAAAATGGTCCCAAAATAGCGTCAAAAGTGTCCGATGTGTCCGTCATAATGTCGCAGTGACGATAAAAATCACAGATGGGCACCATAACGAGTAAAAAAAAATTATGATAAAAATGCCATAAAACTATTTTGTATTCGCTATAACTTTTGGGCAAACAAATCAATAAACGCTTATTGCGATTTTTTTTTCTTCCAAAAATATGTAGAAAAATATGTATCGGCCTAAACTGAGGAAAAAATTCTTTTTTTATATATAGATTTTTGAGGATATTTATTATAGCAAAAAGTAAAAAATATTTTAGTTTTTTTCCAAATTGTTGCGCTATTTTTGTTTATAGCGCAAAAAATAAAAACCGCAGAGGTGATCAAATACCACCAAAAGAAAGCTCTATTTGTGGGAAAAAAAGGACGCCAATTTTGTTTGGGAGCCACGCCGCACGACCTCGCAATTGTAACTTAAAGCGATGCAGTGCCGAATCGCAAAACGTGTCCTGGTCTTTGGGCAGCCAAATCCTCCGGGGATGAAAGTGGTTAATAATCTGGTCTGTAATGTCGGCATCTATATGGCCTCATTCACACAAGCCGGATCCGTCGCTACGGAGTCCGCCAACTCAGCGGGAGATCTCTACGTTGATGTCCGCTGAGCTGGCGGATGACATCCGGTCCCTCTCTGCTCACTGAGTGGGGAGGGGCTTGTCGAGCCCCACTGTCACCTATGGAGAGATCTGATGATAATGGACAGCATGTCCGTTTTCATCAGATCTCACCCGATCCGATCCGCCATGGACGGATGGGGATGTATCGCCATACATCTGATTTTAGTAGATCGGAGCGGGTTGGATGTCAGCGGACATGTCACCGCTGACATCCGACTCTCCATAGGCTTGCATGGAGTGCCCGTTCAGGTCTGCCGAAAAGACGGACAGGCGGACCTGAACAGTCCAACCGTGTGAAAGGGGTCTAATGCCTCAGGAGCCCCTAATACACACCAATGGTCAATGAGGCATACAAGTGCTGTGGCTTATCCATATATTTGCAAATGTGTGCAACCAATCCTCTGCTTTTAACATACAAAGTTAGACAGTTGAATTCGGCTTGCAATTTGGTTGGTAAGTTTGAGCCTGGTTATTACTCTATACAATTTTACTTATTTACTTATACATACTGTTTGCATCAACACGCATCTCATTTAAAGTCCCAACCCTTTCTTTCTTTCAACTTTTAAGGATGGAGGCATGTGTTATTCACATGCCTCATTCAAAGTCCCAAACCCAGTTCCATGTTTACCAATAGGGATGGAGATGCGATTTTGATGCTTATACATTTACCCTTATGCGTTTTTTCCAGTGCTTTTTATTGCCATACCTATTTTAGATGGAGGTTGGCAGGTGACACGCACCCCTAGTCACCTGCTCTCCATCTACTCATTAGCACTTGTATGCCTCATTGAGGAAACTAGAAAAGTTTAGTTAGGACCACACTAATGCAGAGAGCCTTGTAAGCGGCCTGTGGCTTATCCATATATTTGCAAATGTGTGCAACCAATCCTCTGCTTTTAACATACGAAGTTAGACAGTTGAATTTGGCTTGCAATTTGGTCTCTGTTTCAGCAAGGTTGTACTGCAGGCTCATTCTGTTGTTCCCAGGGTGTTATACCACCCTGGGGTGACAGGTGGCGCCAGTGGAGTCGAGGCTTGGGTGCCTCTTGCCAGCAGCCAATCAGGAGGGAGTTTCTCTCGCGGGGCATGCTGGGAGACGGTACTTCTGGAACAGACGCCATTGAGGCGGGGTTCTTTTTCCGGTGTGGCACCCACCTTCAGGGTGACACACATCACGGCCCCCGGCAAGATGGCCTACCAGGCTGTGGTGCGAGTGCCATGCAGTGTTCCTGGTTCCGGGACCATTTTTGGCCTGGAACATTTAAAGCTGTGGCGGGGCCTCAGTAATCGACTGGGTCCCCAATTCTGAGAAGATCCCAAGCAAGATAGCTTTTCGGTGGGAAGTCCGTCTGAGGAGAGCCAAGAGAGGCTGGCGATCCAATAGGGCCTCGACAATCCATTGGGGATCAAGGTAAACGGACACTTAAAGGTTGGATGTTAGCCACCTGTCACTCGGTAACCTAATTGAAAACTACCTGAAGTTGATCCAGGCACTAATACTACCAAGGAGGATTGTCTCCATGATATAAGTTCTAGGGAGGGTCTGTGGCAGAGATCTTTTCCCTCAAGGTTCCGAGTGATAATCTGGCTGCCAGGTCGGTGTGAGAGGCCTGTCCAGGTACACTATACCCACTCTGACTGGAGTGGCGACGAAAGCAAAGTGTTGATTGGAAGCCGGACTGTTTCTGTATCGTTATGCCTGAATCTGCTGTTCTTTCTCCTCATACATCTTTACTCTCTACCTCAAGTTTTACTGTTTTACCTTGTTGGGTAAATAAAAGCACAAGATAAAGACACCTGATGTGTGGACATTCCATTGCTTTGGCTCTTATCAACTACCCTAGACGGCAGAATCACAGCGGTAACATGCCACCTGATCTATAACCAACGGCTCCTTCGGGGGTGAGCGCTACATAGGAATCGGGTTAGTCAGTGAAGTGGCCAGTATAAGAATCAGGTTAGTCAGTGTAGTGGTCAGTATAGGAATAAGGTAGGTCAGTGTAGTGGTCAGTATAGGAAACAGGTTAGTCAGTGTAGTGGTCAGTATAGGAATCAGGTAGGTCAGTGTAGTGTTCAGTATAGGAATCAGGTTAGTCAGTGTAGTATATAAAAAGGAAAAAAGTGCGCTTACCAAAAAAAACAACAAATAGTGAACAAGCTGCTAACTCAAAAATGTTATACTAACATAAAATCTTATACAAAAATGTGGAGTAGCGCTAAAAAACTGAAGGCCTTCAGATGACAGAAGGCTATGTGAAAGACCAATGTCAATCAAAATTGTGTAGTACAAATAAGTGAAAACAAATGGTTAATAGTCCAAGTGTGTATCAAATTTGGAGCGTGACACCCCAATGTGAAACAGAGGAGAAAAATCTGGCTCCAACATGGAAAATGCAACTTGCTGACCCTTACCACAAAGGAAGGTCCTAACGGACCTAGTCAAGCTGAAATCCCTGGGTATGTTGTAGTAGAACTTGTCTGTTTATACGATCCCTCCAGGGGTCACAAATCCACCAATAAAGCAACCAGAAGAGAAAAGAAACTCATATAGTGTGAATCCGTGTGATAAAAAACACATAAGTGCATCCCCCAGTGACTGGCAACAGACAGTGTGAACACGAAGAAACCACTACCGGTACACACACTGACCCTTACCAGAGCATATGATCCATCAGGATCAGTCAGAGCAGAGGGGATATACACAGTAAGCAGCAATGGGACGTCTCAGCCAATGGTGGAACGGAAGAATCGGCAGGTCCAATATGTGAGAGGAGGAGAAAAAACTCACATGGCGTGATATCGTAAAAGTATTTAATAAAAAAAGTAGTAACACTTACAGTTGAATAACAAAGTATCAGCAGAGAAAGAGAAAGCCGGCCGGCGTGTCAGAACATAGATCCTCAAATCGCAGTGACGTCAGCACGTCTCCTCCCAACGTTTCGTCTACTCTAGACGTGACCACGTCTAGAGTAGACGAAACGTTGGGAGGCGACGTGCTGACGTCACTGCGATTTGCGTGACCACGTCTAGAGTAGACGAAACGTTGGGAGGCGACGTGCTGACGTCACTGCGATTTGAGGATCTATGTTCTGACACGCCGGCCGGCTTTCTCTTTCTCTGCTGATACTTTGTTATTCAACTGTAAGTGTTACTACTTTTTTTATTAAATACTTTTACGATATCACGCCATGTGAGTTTTTTCTCCTCCTCTCACATATTGGACCTGCCGATTCTTCCGTTCCACCATTGGCTGAGTCGTCCCATTGCTGCTTACTGTGTATATCCCCTCTGCTCTGACTGATCCTGATGGATCATATGCTCTGGTAAGGGTCAGTGTGTGTACCGGTGGTGGTTTCTTCGTGTTCACACTGTCTGTTGCCAGTCACTGGGGGATGCACTTATGTGTTTTTTATCACACGGATTCACACTATATGAGTTTCTTTTCTCTTCTGGTTGCTTTATTAGTCAGTGTAGTGGTCAGCACTGGAATTAGGTAGGTCAGTGTAGTGGTCAGTATAGGAATCAGGTAGGTCAGTGTAGTGGTCAGTATAGGAATTGGGTAGGTCAGTGTAGTGGTCAGCACTGGAATCGGGTAGGTCAGTGCGGTGGACAGTTAGGTAAGTGTAGTAATCACTCTAGGAATCAGGTAGGTCAGTGTAGAGGTCAGTGTAGGAATCAGGTTAGTCAGTGTAGTGGTCAGTATAGGAATCGGGTAGGTCAGTGTAGTGGTCAGTATAGGAATCAGGTTAGTCAGTGTAGTGGTCAGTATTGGAATCAGGTTAGTCAGTGTAGTGGTCAGTATAGGAATCAGGTAGGTCAGTGTAGTGGCCAGTATGGGAATCGGGTTAGTCAGTGTAGTGGTCAGTATAGGAATCGGGTAGGTCAGTGTAGTGGTTAGTATAGGAATCAGGTTAGTCAGTGTAGTGGTCAGTATAGGAATCAGGTTAGTCAGTGTAGTGGTCAGTATAAGAATCAGGTTAGTCAGTGTAGTGGTCAGTATAGGAATAAGGTTAGTCGGTGTAGTGATCAGTATAGGAATCAGGTAGGTCAGTGTAGTGGTCAGTATAGGAATCAGGTTAGTCAATGTAGTGGTCAGTATAGGAATCAGGTTAGTCAGTGTAGTGGTCAGTATAGGAATAAGGTTAGTCAGTGTAGTGGTCAGTATAGGAATCAGGTTAGTCAATGTAGTGGTCAGTATAGGAATCAGGTTAGTCAGTGTAGTGGTCAGTATAGGAATCGGGTAGGTCAGTGTAGTGGTCAGTATAGGAATAAGGTTAGTCAGTGTAGTGGTCAGTATAGGAATCAGGTTAGTCAGTGTAGTGGTCAGTATAGGAATCAGGTTAGTCAGTGTAGTGGTCAGTATAGGAATCGGGTAGGTCAGTGTAGTGGTCAGTATAGGAATAAGGTTAGTCAGTGCAGTGGTCAGTATAGGAATAAGGTAGGTCAGTGTAGTGGTCAGCACTGGAATCGGGTTAGTCAGTGAGGTGGACAGTTAGGCAAGTGTAGTGATCAGTCTAGGAATAATGTAGGTCAGTGTAGTGGTCAGTATAGGAATCAGGTAGGTCAGTGTAGTGGTCAGTATAGGAATCAGGTTAGTAGTGGTCATTGAAGGAATTTGGCTGGTCAGTACTATTGTAGGAAGGGAAGGGACTCAGGGAGTGCTAAAAGTCCATGTGTTAGGGGTGGGGGTTGCAAATTTCTTGCTTTTCCCCGGCCGCTGACAACCCACGCTATGCCACTGTATATATACACTTCTTCTAATGTTTCCCATTTCCAGTTGGCCAGTTTCTGATGAACGGACTGACATTTGAGTGGCCACAGCAAACACCTTCACATTATAATATCAGCATTGTAATAATAATATAAATAGCCATTTTTGCTAATCCAATAAAGGGGGGGGGGTCTCCAGAGGGGGGGGGATAGTGTCCCATCATTGGTATCAGTGGGAGTAATAGTGTCCAATCATTGGTATCAGTGGGAGGAATAGTGCCCCATCATTGGTATCAGTGGGAGGAATCGTGCCCCATCATTGGTATCAGTGGGAGGAATCGTGCCCCATCATTGGTATCAGTGGGAGGAATCGTGCCCCATCATTGGTATCAGTGGGAGGAACAGTGTCCCATCATTGGGAACAGTGGGAGGAATAGTGTCCCATCATTGGTATCAGTGGGATAAATAGTGCCCCATCATTGGTATCAGTGAGAGAAATAGTGTCCCATCATTGGTATCAGTGGGAAGAATAGTGCCCCATTATTGGTATCAGTGGGAAGAATAGTGCCCCATCATTGGTATCAGTGGGAGGAATAGTGCCCCATCATCTGTATCAGTGGGAAGAATAGTGCCCCATTATTGGTATCAGTGGGAGAAATAGTGCCCCATCATTGGTATCAGTGGGAAGAATAGTGCCCCATTATTGGTATCAGTGGGAGGAATAGTGCCCTATCATTGGTGTCAGTGTAATTTCTCCATTTACATGGTCAGGTTAATATAACCAAGTCAGCACAGAGTTCCCCCTTACAGTGCTAGGGGAACTCTGATGTAAGGGGGCAGGGCTCTTATGTAAGGGGGTGGGGCTCTAGATCACCTTATATCAGAGTCTACTGACCAGAGGCGGTTCAGTTCGCATGTGTTGCGCTATATAAGTTTCTCACTCACTCACTCACTTCCTCTTTACATTATTGTCCACAGAGTTCCAATTCATATTTAAAATGGGAACTCTAATGTGGGGGGGACTCTGGTGACCACAGAGCACCTTCCTCAGAGTGAATGCATTATGGCAAGGAGGGAGATCCTTTAGATCAGAGCCCCCTTACCTTTCTGTATACACCCACCCTTACATCAGGGCCCCTCCCCTCAGACTGGCCTTGTAGCGCTGTCACTAACCTCCTCTCAGTTGCCGAGCTCAGCCAGACGCTCCTCTCTGGGCTCCAGTTTGGTGGTTTTGGTTTCATCCTCTGGTCTCCTCTCCACAGTCCTCACACCTCTGACTCCTCCTGGGACCCTTCCTGACAGCCGTCCCGATCTTCACTCTTCTGGAGGATTCCCAGAGACTGCAGACATGATACAGGAGATGGTCAGAGACTGCAGACATGCTACAGGAGATGGTCAGAGACTGCAGACATGATACAGGAGATGGTCAGAGACTGCAGACATGATACAGGAGATGGTCAGAAACTGCAGACATGACACAAGAAATGGTCAGACTGCAGACATGACACAGGAGATGGTCAGAGACTTGCAGACATGATACAGGAGATGGTCAGAGACTGCAGACATGATACAAGAAATGGTCAGACTGCAGACATGACACAGGAGATGGTCAGAGACTTGCAGACATGATACAGGAGATGGCCAGAGACTGCAGACATGATACAGGAGATGGTCAGAGACTGCAGACATGATACAGGAGATGGTCAGAGACTGCAGACATGATACAGGAGATGGTCAGAGACTGCAGACATGATACAAGAGATGATCAGAGACTGCAGACATGATACAGGATGTAACAGGAGTCGCTTTTGGGCACAGATTGAGCCAGAAAATAATGGACATTCAGAATATCTTGGACTACCTGAGATGGGACTGTTGTGTGGTTATTTTCCACAATGTATTCCAGGATATCTGTGGAGAACTGGTTGCTGTTTGTTGATTCTGAACAGGTTATTTGAAAGAGTGACTCCTTCATAATGTGGGGACACATACTGTTAGGTGTTAATGTCATCAACTCCAGCCATCTGTCTGTCTGTTGTGATGTAAATTAATCTAGGATGGCTTCTGAGGATCTGTCATTGTGGCTTGTGCTAATTGACACTGTATTATGTGAAGGAGTCCTGTGATAAATGTGTATTGCAAGTTAACAGACAGTCTAAAGGTCATGTGTCTGAGACATCAGCTGTAGTCAATTAGCTCATGTAAATTAGATCAGGAGTCGGAGTCATGATGTCTACCAAAAAGATGTGCATTGGGGCTCATTGTGTGATGTTGTGGGTGGAGTTGGGTCATTGTTCATTTTGGTTACTGCAGGATCCTAACTGTATATAAGAGCCTGATTTTCTCAATAAAGGGTCAATTCGTGTGGAACCTCAAACAGAGCTGTGTGTCTCGTTATTGGGGTTCGTCTGCCTGACTGTGGAGCTGTCTTGGGTTCGGAAATGGAATATCTTAAACGGCTTTAACCCCTGTCCCATTTGGGGTTCCGTTACACAGGAGATGGCCAGAGACTGCAGACAAGATACAGGTGCTGTGTATGGTGTGGTGATTGATTCCCCCAATCTCTGTAGAGGAGGAGATGTTGCAGATCAGTGTACAGCTCTAGGACCCAGGGGAGAATCATCCCTCCCCCTCTAGAACACACCTATTCATTGTGATCCCTGTCCCCTCCCCCTCCTCTGTGTACAGGCCAGACCCGGACACCTCCGTCGCCTTCCCCCTCCTCTGTGTACAGGCAAAACCCGGACTCCTCTGTGTACAGGCCAGACCCGGACTCCTCTGTCCCCTCCCCCTCCTCTGTGTACAGGCCAGACCAGGACTCCACTGTCCACTCCCCCCTCCCCTGTGTACAGGACAGACCCGGGCTCCTCTGTCCCCTCCCCCTCCTCTGTGTACAGGCAAGATCCGGACTCCTCTGTCCCCTCCCCCTTCTATGTGTACAGACCAGACCCGGACTCCTCTGTCCCCTCCACCTCCTCTGTGTACAGACCAGACCCGGACTCCTCTGTCCCCTCCACCTCCTCTGTGTACAGGCCAGACTCGGACTCCTCTGTCCCCCCCCCCTCCTCTGTGTACAGGCCAGACCCGGACTCCACTATCCCCTCCTCTGTGTACAGGCAAGACCCGGACACCTCTGTCCCCTCCCCCTCCCCTGTGCACAGGCCAGACCCAGACTCCTCTGTCCCCTCCCCCTCCTGTGTACAGGACAGACCCGGACACCTCTGTCCCCTCCCCCCTCCTCTGTGTACAGGCCAAACCCGGACTCCTCTGTCCCCTCCTCTGCGTACAAGCCAGACAGGGACTTCTCTGTTCCCTCCACCTCCTCTGTGTACAGGCCAGACCCGGACTCCTCTGTCCCCTCCCCCTCCTCTGTGTACAAACCAGACCTGGACTCCTCTGTCCCCTCCCCCTCCTCTGTGTACAGGCCAGACCTGGACTCCTCTGTCCCCTCCCCCTCCTCTGTGTACAGGCCAGACCCCGACTCCTCCGTCCCCTTCCCCCTCCTCTGTGTACAGGCCAGACCTGGACTTCTCTGTCCCCTCCCCCTCCTCTGTGTACAGGCCAGACCCAGACTCCTCAGTCCCCTCCACCTCCTCTGTGTACAGGACAGACCCGGACTCCTCTGTCCCCTCCACCTCCTATGTGTACAGGACAGACCCAGACTCCTCTGCCCCCTCCTCTGTGTACAGGCCAGACCCGGACTCCTCTGTCCCCTCCCCCCTCCTCTGTGTACAGGCCAGACCCGGACTCCTCTGTCCCCTCCCCCTTCTCTGTGTACAGGCCAGACCCGGACTCCTCTGTCCCCTCCTCTACGTACAAGCCAGACAGGGACTTCTCTGTTCCCTCCACCTCCTCTGTGTACAGGCCAGACCCGGACTCCTCTGTCCCCTCCCCCTCCTCTGTGTACAAACCAGACCTGGACTCCTCTGTCCCCTCCCCCTCCTCTGTGTACAGGCCAGACCTGGACTCCTCTGTCCCCTCCCCCTCCTCTGTGTACAGGCCAGACCTGGACTCCTCTGTCCCCTCCCCCTCCACTGTGTACAGGCCAGACCCCGACTCCTCCGTCCCCTTCCCCTCCTCTTAGTACAGGCCAGATCCGGACTCCTCTGTCCCCTCCCCCTCCTCTGTGTACAGGCCAGACCGGACTCTTCTGTCCCCTCCTCTGTGTACAGGACAGACCCAGACTCCCCGATCCCCTCCCCCCTCCTCTGTGTACAGGCCAGACCCGGACTCCTCTGTCCCCTCTCCCTCCTCTGTGTACAGGCCAGACCCGGACTCCTCTGTCCCCTCCACCTCCTCTGTGTACAGGACAGACCCGAACTCCTCTGTCCCCTCCACCTCCTATGTGTACAGGACAGACCCAGACTCCTCTGCCCCCTCCCCCCTCCTCTGTGTACAGGCCAGACCCGGACTCCTCTGTCCCCTCCCCCCTCCTCTGTGTACAGGCCAGACCCGGACTCCTCTGTCCCCTCCCCCTTCTCTGTGTACAGGCCAGACCCGGACTCCTCTGTCCCCTCCTCTACGTACAAGCCAGACAGGGACTTCTCTGTTCCCTCCACCTCCTCTGTGTACAGGCCAGACCCGGACTCCTCTGTCCCCTCCCCCTCCTCTGTGTACAAACCAGACCTGGACTCCTCTGTCCCCTCCCCCTCCTCTGTGTACAGGCCAGACCTGGACTCCTCTGTCCCCTCCCCCTCCTCTGTGTACAGGCCAGACCTGGACTCCTCTGTCCCCTCCCCCTCCACTGTGTACAGGCCAGACCCCAACTCCTCCGTCCCCTTCCCCTCCTCTTAGTACAGGCCAGATCCGGACTCCTCTGTCCCCTCCCCCTCCTCTGTGTACAGGCCAGACCGGACTCTTCTGTCCCCTCCCCCCTCCTCTGTGTACAGGACAGACCCAGACTCCCCGATCCCCTCCCCCCTCCTCTGTGTACAGGCCAGACCCGGACTCCTCTGTCCCCTCTCCCTCCTCTGTGTACAGGCCAGACCCAGACTCCTCAGTCCCCTCCACCTCCTCTGTGTACAGGACAGACCCGGACTCCTCTGTCCCCTCCACCTCCTATGTGTACAGGACATACCCAGACTCCTCTGCCCCCTCCCCCCTCCTCTGTGTACAGGCCAGACCCGGACTCCTCTGTCCCCTCTCCCTCCTCTGTGTACAGGCCACACCCGGACTCCTCTGTCCCCTGCCCCCAGGACCCTCACTCACATCAGCAGCAATGTCCGGATCCACACAGCACAGAGGTCCCCTCATACTCCTGGCCAGTCAGCTCAGCAGTGTCCCAATCCACACAACAAGTCCCCTCCATCTCTTCCGTAGTCAGTTAGTAGACAGGAAGTACATCACATGAGGGGGAGCAGCTCTGAAGGAGGGAGTTACATCTTTCTCCTATGAATGGAGTCTTCCAAGCACCTTATTGGTCACTAGAATACTAGCAACCAATCGTTTTCACAGGCGGGACTTGGGAGACAACAGGGGGAAGCCAGTATACTTACTTTTAGCTAATGGAAGTGACGTTCCCTCACAACACAGCGACGGCCATCTTGCTACACCCTGCACTGGTCCGCAGTCAGTCAGTCAGAAGGCGGCAGCGGACATCTTTTTACACCCACCCAAGTCTTGTATTTCACACTTATTTTTACCAGTAATCTGAGTTTATATAGTGAAATGCAGGATTTGGAAATCCCTGACATTGTTTTTATGATGAAATTTAAAAGCAGCAGCACGTCTCATGATCTCAGAGGTTTGCTAATCTGACAGAACACTGCTGATTTTAACCACTTAAGGACCGAGCCTCTTTCTGAGATTTGGTGTTTACAAGTGTATAACTACCCCCGCCGGAGCTGCTGAATATTTTGGGTGGCATGTTACCTCTATCTACTCGCCGTCCAGAGTAGTAGAAGAGAGTTGATAAAGTTCAATGTCCACACTTTACACTTCTTTTTCTAAGATTTATTTGCAGAACTTGGTTAGAAAAGAAGAAATTGTTGGAGGGGTGGAAGGGTAAACAAGTAGGTAGGTTTAGGTGCATAATCACAGATAGGAAACACTCCTGCTTCCAGCAAACAGTTCTTGTCGCCACTCTAGCCTAAGGCCCCTTTCACATGTGTGGACCGTATGTCTGCATTTTTATCCATCCGTTGCGGATGCAAACGGGACATACATTGGTCCCTATGTGATTGCAGGTGTCAGCGGATGACTATCAGCTGACACCCGTAATCACCCACCTTCGCAAAGATCCTATTTTTCGGACGGAAGAAAATCCTATTTTTCTTCTGTAGCACTACCCCCGAAGGAGCCGCTGATTTGTCATTGGGATCGGCATATTGAGTTACCTTAATGTGGCGTATGGGTGTAGTTGGAGAACAAAGCAGTGAGCGAAGGTCCAGACGGTGGATAAAGGGTTTTCCAATGCTTTATTCCAGGCCAAACACGGCCAACATCAACATTAAGTGGGAAGAGCAGGTTGATGAAGAAAAAAGAGAACCTTGCAGTGTCAGGCCCGGATGTTAACTGAGCAGTACTTGCTCAATAGAGTACCAAATGTTATTCGTCGCCACTCTAGTTGGAGTGGGTAAAGTGCCCCCGGACAGACCCCTCTCACAAGCCTGGCAGCCGAAGTGTCACTTAGGATTTTCTGGGAGGAACAGATCTCTCTCGCAGACCTGGCTCTAGGGCCTCTGCCACAGGCCAATTACTTTAGGTGAGCTAGATGGATAAATGGAGCGAATACTCCCAGTAGGTTTTAGCATAGGTCACCGGATGACAGCAAGATGTACCTGTTAACATTCCGGTCACCAGATCCCCAATTGGTTCGTTCAAGCCCTGTTGGACAACCTGCATCCGGGTTCCCCTCAAGCCGACTCCCCAATTGAACGGCACCCAGCCTGGGATCCTTTCAATAGAACTGGGGACCCAGTAAGTCACTGGAGTCCTTTTTTACCTCCGGATGAGGGTTTGTGTAGACTGCAATTCTGGCCTGGTGGGCCTCGCTGGCGGGGTCCATGGATGCGCGCACCCTGAAGGTGGATGCCGGACCTGGAACTGGGACCCTGCGAAACTAGGTTAGCACATGACACCTGTCACAGATATACCCCTCCCCAGCATGCCTTGCGTGGGAGAAACTTCTCTGATTGGCTGCTGGGGAAAGTTGCTCTGCCAGAACCCCTCTGGTACCAACTGCTGGCCAGGGATGGTAATGCATCCCTGGAGCACAGACTGACCCAGTGGACGTTTCTGGAGTCACAGAAGTCCCAATTTTAGCAAATTTTCAATGGGAGCAAAGTAACTCTCCCATTCCCCACTAACTTTAGCATAGTGCCCATACTGAAAGTAAGGGGGCGCTACACTTCCGTCTGGCGGATCGGATCGGGTGAACACGGACATACGGTCCGTGTTCATCCGATCCCCCCATAAGGGAGAGCGGAGGAAAGACAGGGCGGTCCCTGCACAGTGTGCGGGGACCGCCCTGTCAGCCGACGGCTCAGCGGGGATTTTACAGGGGATCCCCGCTGAGCTTGACGGACACCTGGAGGGTGGATCATTACTGATCCGCCCCGTGTGAAAGGGCCCTAAGGTGACCAGATTTTTATGAAATCCGGGACATATTTTTTCTTTACTAGTAATGGCGGCAATCAGCGACTCTCTGCCCGTCGGCGGCCGCCTCACAGCCTCTCAAGTCTTACTCTTCGGGCTCCGGCTACTACAGGATGGGGAGCGGAGGAAGATCACTCCGCCAGGGAAGGCAAGGAGATAGGCAGGATTTGAGCCAGGGCAGAAGAACATGCAAGCGAAGGTGAATGGGCATGTGCCCGAAACTGAAGAAATATTCCCTCCATTCCGACCAGCACATGATCATCAGAAAGGGGCACAGATAATGGGAAAAATACAACCCCCCCTATGCTAGTAGGCACGGCGGAGCGGGGGTGTGTAATTCAATTTTTTTTATTTCTGCACTTTGAAATTGCCCCTGCCCCCTATTAACCACTTGCTTACTGGGCACATAAACCCCCTTCGTGCCCAGGCGAAATTTCAGCTTCCGGCACTGCGTCGCTTTAACTGAAATTTGCGCGGTCGTGCGGCGTGGCTCCCAAACAAAATTGACGTCCTTTTTCCCCCACAAATAGAGCTTTATTTTGGTGGTATTTGATCACCTCTGCGGTTTTTATTTTTTGCGCTATAAACAAAAAAAGAGCGACAATTAAAAAAAATATATATATTTTTTACTTGTTGCTATAATAAATATCCTTTTTTTTAAAAAACTGGTTTGCGCAAAAGTTATAGCGCCTACAAAATAGGGGACAGAATTATGATTTTTTTTTTACTAGTAATGGCGGCGATCTGCGATTTTTATTGGGACTGCGATATTGCGGCGGACGTATCGGACACTTTTGACACAAATTTGGGACCATTCACATTTATACAGCGATCAGTGCTATAAAAATGCACTAATTACTGTATAAATGTGACTGGCAGTGAAGGGGTTAACACTAGGGGGTGAGGAAGGGGTTAAATGTGTAGCCTGGGTGTGTTCTAACTGTGTGGGGGGAGGGGGGTGACCGATGCTGTGTCCCTATGTACAAGGGACACAGATCGGTCTCCTCTCCTCTGACAGCACGTGGAGCTGTGTGTTTACACACAGAGCTCCACGTATCTGCTGTGTTACTGACGATCGCGTGTACCCGGCGGACATCGCGGCCGCCAGGTACACGCATCGGCTTCCCAGCGATGCGCCGGGACAGTGTGCGGGTAATGCACTTGAAATGACGTCCAAAGACGTCCAGTTGGCACCTGAGAGCCGCGCTGTTGACGTCTTTTGTCAATAGCGCGGGTCTCAAGTGGTTAAATCCAATCTGGGGACAAAACCAGGGACAGACTTGGTCCGGGGACAGTGTCCTCAATCAGGGGACTGTCCCCTAAAACTGTTGATGTCTGGTCACCTTACATTAGCTAGATGTTGGTATGGGTCCATCGTGGCATGGTCTGCAGCTTGGGGATCGATGGTACCTTTAGTTTGTAGCGTGGCCGGCCACGGCTGACAATAATAGAACAGCGTGTATACTACACGCTGTTCTGTTTATAGTGTAGCGACATGTGTGCCGAATAGAGCGTAACATCATCGCACGGTCACCGTATGCGCTCCAGCGTGGAACGCAGTACGGCGAAAAAGCGACGATTACACTCTGTATGTGGCCACGCTGTGTAAAAGTCTCACACATGCGGTATCGCCATACTCGGGAGTAGTAGCAGAATGTGCTTTGGGGTGTTGAGTTTCTCAGATTATGCCATATGGAGTTCTCCAAGGCATCATCTGAGAAACTCAAAGCCCTCAGGAAATCCTCCATGTATTACCAAATGGGCAGGTCCTTTGGTTGCTCTTCTCTGGAAGGAAACATACACTTTACCTAGACTTAAAGGGCTTGGCAAACACCCACTGCCAGCTGCAGCACTGCACCCACCAGAGAGAAGGACGCCTTGAAGAGGGCCTAAAACCCCTTATCTGTAGCATCTTTTACGTTCAGGACCTCATCCACTGGAACCATCTGGGTCTTATCCAAATAGGAAATGGCTGAGTCAACAGACGAAGAACCCCATTTTTCTTTAGAAATCCTCTTTCCTGGTGTGCACCCCTTCATCAACCAACCGATAACTCCCACAAAAGGGGGGGAGAGGAAGGAGTGTGCTTCTGTTTGCATTTCTGATGCTTCACCTCAGTGAGAACCGCTGAGAGCTGTTCACACAAACCAGAGCTGGATGCTGAAATTTCCTCTGTAAACACAAAGGAACTGATGGGTAGATTCAGGTAGGGGCGCGCAAAACTAGGTCGGCGTAGCCTAGCGTGTTTACACTACGCCGCCTTAAGTAGGAGAGGCAAGTACATGATTCACAAAGTACTTACCTCCTTACTTAGGGCGGCGTAGTGTAAATGCGGCGGGCGTAAGGGCGCCTAATTCAAATGGGTTGGGGGGGGCGTATTTAATGGTAATGAGGCTTGACCTCACGTTTTTGACGCTTTTTTGTCACTGCGCATGCGCCGGGCGACTAAATTTCCCAGTGTGCATTGCGGTTACGTACGCCGCACGGGCCTATTGATTTCGACGTGGACGTAAACGACGCAAATCCCGATTCGTGGACGACTTACGCAAACGATGTTAACATTTCGAATCTCGCGGCGGGAACGGCGGCCATACTTTAACATTGTTATTCCACCTAATAGGTGGAATAACTTTAGGCCTCCTAAGGCCTTACGGAAACGGCGTAAATCTACTGTGGCGGCCGGGCGTACGTTCGTGAATCGGCGTACAAACTCATTTACATAATCTACGCCGACCGCAATGGAAGCGCCACCTAGTGGCCATCCGAAAAATTGCAATCTAAGATAGGACGGCGCAAGCCGTCGTATCTTAGATATGTTTAAGCGTATCTCTGTTTGAGTATACACTTAAACATACGTCGGAGTAGATTCTGAGTTAGGCCGGCTTATCTACTGATAAGTCGGCCTAACTCTTACTGAATCTACCTATGAATGACTGTGCCCATGAAACAGGGGAAATAAGAGATAAGATGACCCTAAGGCCCCATACTCACGAGCAAACATGTCTGCTGAAACTGGCCCGCAGGCCAGTTTCAGCAGACATGTTTGGTCGTGTGTGGGCGCGAGCGGGCCGAATTCCAGCAAACATTTGCCCGCCGGGCCTTTTCCCAGCAGACAAATATTCCTGGACTTGTTTTAAAACAGCCCGCTGGAATTCAGCCCGCTCGGACATGTACGGTCGTCAGTACAGACCTACCGTACATGTCCAGGCGCCCGCCGTCCCTCGCATGCGTCGAATGACTTCGACGCATGCGTGGAAGCATTTTAAAGGCGGGCCGCGCACGTCGCCGCGTCATTGTCGCGGCGACACCGCGTCATCGACGCGGCGACACCGCGGACACGCCCCGCGTATTGTTTACGCGCGGACTTCTGTACGATGGTGTGTACAACCATCGTACAGAAGCCCTCTGGCAGACATGTATGGTGAAAACGGTCCGACGGACCGCTTTCACCATACATGTTTGTCCGTGTGTACCCGGCCTAAGAGAGCCATTGTGTGGCAGACTATGCAGAGGCACAGACAGAATTCTCACCGCTCCAGGTGAGCCTCGTGATGATCGGGGGTTGTTGAACCACCAGGGTGCTGGCAATGCGGTAATGGCAAAAAACAAAAGAACAAAAGCTGGACAGCCGCACTCCAAAATTTTCTTTAAAAGAGATGTCTTTATTTTCAACTGTGCATACAGTCACTGCAAGCCCACAAAAATCAGTATGGCCAACGTTTCGCACTGGCGTCAGTGCTTAGCCATGACTAAGCACTGACGCCAGTGCGAAATGTTGGCCATACTGATTTTGGAGTGCGGCTGTCCAGCTTTTGTTCTTTTGTTTTTTGAGACTATGCAGAGGGGCTTCTCTACCAGATAGAGGAATTTAGGAGCTCGCACCCTCGTCCTTCCCTCCCACCACTTTGCCATGGCTTGCTGAGGTAATAGATTCATATGCCCCAATATAGCGGCCAATATAGTGGCCCATAGCTGAAAATAGTGGCTGGTAAGTACCAAGACACCTGGAAAAAAACACCAAGATCGTGCCCATGCATGCACAGGTGTGATGGTGTCAGAGAGCTGCTTGCGTCTGGTGCTTTCATTACTGTTTCAAACACCGCTACTGCTGTATAGCACTTCATTGAGGGCGCAGCTACATGAATCTATGTATTATCGCCGTTGCTGCCCACTATTCAGGTGTCTGGCCCCCTGTTGAGAGCCGACCATCTGAATAACAGTGGTGGGTGTGTTTTGGAAGTGCCTATCAGAGCCAGTGGCTCTAATCGGCTTCCAAATGGTTAACCAGAGGGCGCACAGGCTGTGCGTTCCCTGGTTAACAATGACCTGCGTCTCAGCCAATCAGATTCACCGGGTCTGGTTACCGGTCACCTGATTGGCTGAAGCGACATCGAGGGCGGGAGAAGACATCGAGGGAGCGTAGAGGAGGAAGGCTGACCCGAGAAAGGTAAGTGCCGGGCAGGGGGGCAAACTGGCGCTATTTGATGGGGCAATTTGTTGGTATTTGAGGGGGCAAACTGGTGGCATTTGAGGGGGCAAACTGGCGGTAATTGATGGGCACAGTAGCTGCATTTGATGGCACAGTGGCAACAATTGATGGGCACAGTGTGACAATTTATGGACACAGTGGCTGCGTTTGATGGCACAGTGGTGACAATTGATGGGCACAGTGGCTGCGTTTGATGGCACAGTGGCGACAATTGATGGGCACAGTGGCGACAATTGATGGGCACAGTGCCGACAATTGATGAACACAGTGGCTGCGTTTGATGGCACAGTGGCGACAATTGATGGGCACAGTGCCGGCAATTGATGGACACAGTGGCTGTGTTTGATGGCACAGTGGCGACAATTGATGGGCACAGTGGCTGCGTTTGATGGCACAGTGGCGACAATTGATGGGCACAGTGCCGGCAATTGATGGACACAGTGGCTGTGTTTGATGGCACAGTGGCGACAATTGATGGGCACAGTGGCTGGGTTTGATGGCACAGTGGTGACAATTGAGGGGAACAGTGCCGACAATTGATGGACACAGTGGCTGCGTTTGATGGCACAGTGGCGACAATTGATGGGCACAGTGGCTGCGTTTGATGGCACAGTGGCGACAATTGATGATCACAGTGGCTGCGTTTGATGGCACAGTGGCAACAATTGATGGGCACAGTGGCTGCGTTTGATGGCACAATGGCGACAATTGATGGCACAGTGGCAACAATTGATGGGCACAGTGTGTGTTTTTTTCGTTTGTTTGTGCCCCCAAAAATGTTGAAAAACAATTTGTGCCCCCCCAAAAAAACGCCACTGGTGGCAACAATTTGCACTGATTCCATTTTTGGCGCACAAGTGCAAAGACAGGCTCCAATCAAGTCTCCGCACTGTAATGGTGCCATCCACTGCGCTGGGGAGACTCGGCTCTGTGAGCACTTACGGAAGGTGAGCACATACATAGAAGGAGAAATGACTGTCTTATATACTATATAGAGAGACCTACAAGAACGGCCTCATTATTCAGCAGTGTCAGTGTTTACTTCGCCCACACTGAGGACAACCATACAGAACGCACGCAGCCAGCACGGCATGGCTCACGCTGCGGCCTCTAAGCACCTCCCACCCCGGAGCCGGTCACATGACTATGATGTCACCGCAGGTCCTTCAGCCCATTGTTGGCGCTTAGCGTGTGTCTCCCGGTTTCTGTTGTTGGTGTGTGGGGTCCCGGTAGTGGCCGGTATCGGTATACAAGCTGGAGATGAGCGGAGGAGTATACGGTGGAGGTGAGAGAGAGCAGACATAAGCTCCATGCCGGTCCTTGTTCTCTTTTATACACGTTAGAGCTGCAATGGAGCAGAACCCCCACCATGAGCCATGGTCTAGGTATAGAGTAGAGTGATTGTCAGCTCTTCTGCCTTCCTGGTCAGTCAGATGGAGACCTTTCCTAGGGGATGTCCCAGCTAGTTCCTCCTCCTGATAATGCTAGTTGCCTGGCTGCCATACTGATCCTTCTTACATAGGTGTGCCCCCCCCCCCCCATTCATTCACATATCACTGAGGAGGAGACTATAGCACCTCCTGTCTGAGGGTATGTTTACACCAGCCCATGCATTACAACACAATGAGGTTGATTTACTAAAAGCGGAGAGTGCAAAATGTAGTGCAGCTGTGCAGGGTAGCCAATCAGCTTCTAACTTCACCTTTTTCAATTAACCACTTAAGGACCGGACCAATATGCTGCTAAATGACCCAAGGGGTTTTTACAATTCGGCACTGCGTCGCTTTAACAGACAATTGCGCGGTCGTGCGACGTGGTTCCCAAACAAAATTGGCGTCCTTTTTCCCCCACAAATAGAGCTTTCTTTTGGTGGTATTTGATCACCTCTGCGGTTTTTATTTTTTGCGCTATAAACAAAAATAGAGCGACAATTTTGAAAAAAATGCAATATTTTTAACTTTTTGCTATAATAAATATCCCCCCAAAACATTTTTTTCCCCTCAGTTTAGGCCGATACGTATTCTTCTACCTATTTTTGGTAAAAAAAAAAATCGCAATAAGCGTTTATCGATTGGTTTGCGCAAACTTTATAGCGTTTACAAAATAGGGGATAGTTTTATTTATTTTATTTTTTTTACTACTAATGGCGGCGATCAGCGATTTTTTTCGTGACTGCGACATTATGGCGGACACTTCGGACAATTTTGACACATTTTTGGGACCATTGTCATTTTCACAGCAAAAAATGCATTTAAATTGCATTGTTTATTGTGAAAATGACAATTGCAGTTTGGGAGTTAACCACAGGGGGCTCTGTAGGAGTTATGTTTCACCTAGTGTGTGTTTACAACTGTAGGGGGGTGTGGCTGTAGGACTGACGTCATCGATCGAGTCTCCCTATAAAAGGGATCACTCGATCGATGCAGCAGCCACAGTGAAGCACGGCGAAGCCGTGTTTACATACGGCTCTCCCCGTTCTTCAGCTCCGGGGAGCGATCGCGAGGGGGCGGCTAGAAACAAATAGCGGCGCCGTCGTCCCGGATCGCTCCTGAAGCCACGGGAAACGCCGCATGTACGGGGGGGGGGGGGTCCCGATCGGACCCCCGACCCACGTCTAGGCAGGCACGTACAGGTACGTTGATGTGCCTGTCAGTGCCATAAATGTAAATGTACATGCGGCAGTCCGGAAGTGGTTAAGGTTTGACAAAAAACCTGGAAGCTGATTGGTTTCTATGGGCAGATTTTGCACTCTCAATTTTTAGTAGAACGACCCCAATGGCTGGTGTGCAGTCCAGTGTAATCATCACAGTGCGCTTAGCGGAGTGACATCAGTGGTGATCTCAGCCCCTCCCTCTGCAGTATTCTGTGCGGGGAAGAAGAGCTCCAGCGGGTCATGTGATGTGCTGTAAAAATGATAGTCTGCAGGAATGAATGGAGAGAACATGCATGGACATGGTGCAGAATATTCTGACAAGTGACACTGGTATCATTGGTGATATCTTGCTGGATCAAGTTACATATGTGTTTCCCCCGAAAATAAGACCTGGTGAGATTTTTGAGGAGGGCTGCAATATAAGCCCTACCCTGAAAATAAGCCCTAGTAAACATTTGTAATCCACTTTTGCAGAGCTTTTTTTCTCAGAAAATAGGTGCAGGAACTCAACCACGACCCGTTCAGATTTCACAAACAGTAGAAGGGTCTTAAAGGGGCATTAAATACGAGGATTGCATTACATACAGTGCAGAGTTCAGGGGGGGGGGGGGTTACACACAGTGCAGAGCTGTCATTTGTAAACACAGAAACCAGACTTCTGTGTTTACAAGTGATTGTGGTGAGCAGGCACCAAAGGGTCTGAGCCAGAGGTGGTGGAACTGAGTTCCCCCAAGTTCCCCCTGAAAAAAAGCCCTGCACTTTTGTATAAAGGTGATATACCAGTGATGGTGAACCTTGGCACCCCAGATGTTTTGGAACTACATTTCCCATGATGCTCATGCACTCTGCAGTGTAGTTGAGTATCATGGGAAATGTAGTTCTAAAACATCTGGGGTGTCAAGGTTCGCCATCACTGTGATATACTATCCACTGTGTCTCCGTTTGTAACTTTATTATCAAAAGTACTGTATTTACAGCCCAGTCGATGGCCCTGACTGTAAGTAATCCTTTGGACCACGCTAGCCCAAACTAAAGTTTTATTGACAAAAGGAAACCCGGAGTTCTTTATTAAAGGAAACCTGTGATTTAACCATACAGTGCAAAGCATGAGGTTGCTCTTTTCTTCAGCAGGTCATACTTGCCTTTCCTTTTGTGCCCTACATTACCATCTTACTCTGTGCCTCACTTCCCTTCTTTAGCCCTGTCTGAGACAACTGTGAGCTTACACAGGGCTCCCTCTCCTGATGGCTGAATAGAATGGTGGGAAAATATGGTTATGTGCTGCTGGGGGGGACCTATCGCTGCACCCTAAAACCCCTTTTGTAAGAGTTCATCAACTAAGCACAGGTTATTTTATGTTATGAAGAATTAAGGGTGGGTTGTAGAAGAATCAGGAACTTTGGCAGGCAGACCACCTTGCTGGAATGCCAAAGACATTCAATCTGGGTTCACTCTTTTTTTTCGATCCAGTGCAGTGGATACATGAATTGCGTTAAGGCAATACATTCATTATGATGCCAGCACATATGACCCTTTTTTGCCATGGCACTGCAACACAGCATATGCATTGTGAAGCACTGCTATGTATGAGCATTGGTTGCCACTGCATACTGTAGGGTTGCAATGTAACATACTTGGACACATGCTTTAACATAGATTTCCACAATACATAAATACTTCTCTTGTGAGTCACATGAGTGCACTTACATTTGCTCTCCTGTCACCCAGAATCGGCTGACCATATGCTATAGCTCGCTGTCAGCTGATGCGGCAGAGCCACTCCAGGCGCTGGATGGATCTACCTGATTGACAGCTGGCTTCAGCTCCCAGTGCACAGCTGAGAGTTGAAGCCAGCTACGTCTGCACCTCTCCAGCCCAACACTCCAGTGAGTTCTGAAAGGGGAAGAACAGAGCGGTGACTGACAGTCACCGCACTCTGCTCTGTGCCAACTGAGAACTGAGCAATCAGTGCTCATGTGATCACTCAGTTCTCCATCTTAGAGCCAGCACACAACAACTAAAGCATTGCACTGATGCAGCATAGAGGCAAGTATGAAGGCTTTATTTTATTTTTTACAAATCCCACCTTCTTTTAAATATACCATTGAAAGCTTTTTGTTATGTCTGTTTGACATCTTCAAAAATGTTGATCCTGCCAGAAACCTTGTGTACTATTAACTTCCTGTGCTCTCTGCCTTTACTGACTGTTATCAGGATTGTTCCCAGCTATTTCTAACGTTTTCTCCAGTGCTGCTCTTTCATAGATACGGTGCAGTACTTGGCAGCCCTGTGAGAGGTCTGATCCTTGCTTCAATGTACAACACATTTTAAATTTTACTGCAGTTGAGACATTTAATTTTTTTTTTTTAAATACTGTATGCATCTCTTTTTAATGTAGATGAAGTTGGAGCCTTGGTGTTTGATATTGGCTCGTTTTCGGTACGTGCCGGGTATGCAGGAGAAGATTGTCCAAAGGTAAGTTGAAAAAGCAGTTATTGTGATCAGATATCTTTGTCATGTATATCTGAACTCTCATATTTCAAACACATCATTGCAGGGTATTTTCCACTCGTAGCCTTATTGAGTGGTATGCATGAAGATATGTGCTGGCAGCTATAGATTCTTCTGTGTCTTTCAACTATGTATATAGCTATTTAAATAAAGTTTTCCTTTGGTTCTAAAGCATAATATGATCATTGCAGGTAGATTTTCCTACAACGATTGGTGTGGTACTTGATAGAGAAGATGGAGGCACACAGATGGAAACTGACGGAGAGCCAAATAAATCAAGAAGTCCTACCTATTATATTGATACAAATGCACTCAGGGTACCACGAGAAAACATGGAGGCTTTTTCACCTCTCAAAAATGGAATGAGTAAGTTATTGCTAGAGCACTGATGGTTTGCATCTGTTTGGGTACATGTACAGTATGTCAATATTTAGTGCCGGTTCACACTGGGGCAGCACGACTTGCTGCGCGACTCT
Source organism: Rana temporaria (assembly GCF_905171775.1). NCBI lineage: Eukaryota > Metazoa > Chordata > Amphibia > Anura > Ranidae > Rana > Rana temporaria. The sequence goes on from NC_053492.1 coordinate 178,637,529, forward strand.
ACAAGGCGATCTGCACACCACTTGAGAGGCGAATTGCAAAATGACTTCTGTATTGAAGTCAATGCAAGTCGCCCTGAAGTCGTGCCAAAGTCGTACAGAGTCGCTCCTATTAGAACGGTTCCATAATACAGAACGGAGCACGACTTGTCAGGCGGCTAAGTTGCCTGACAAGTCGCCCCTGTGTGAACCAGCACTTAGTGGTTGGGTGTTAGGAAGATTTTTGCTTGCAAAATGTTGTTGTTGCTGCAAGACGGTCATAAGGACAACTTTGGACAAACCTGTGAGAATGCTTGTGTGTCTGCTCAATACTGAGCACCAAAATCCTACCCACATACTAGAGATGCACGATTAATTGTTGGGAATCGAAATCGCAATCTTTTTTCCTTCCCGATATTCAAAACGGCTTGTCACGATCTTTCTAACAAGTGCAGAGAGTTCTCGCAGCTGGGGAAAAAAAATCCAGGCAGTCTTCCAAGTTTTATTACAACATGCTAATAAGTAGAAACAAAGTATCTCCGTTTTTTTTTTCTTTTTATCAAAGGAAAGAACTGCGTGTAGATGAAGGAAGTTTAATCACTTAAAGACCAAACCTTTTCTGACATTTGTAAAAATCATTGTTTTCTGCTAGAAAATTACTTGAAACACCCAAACATGATTTTTTTTTTTTTTAGCAGAGACACTAGACAATAAAATGGTGGCTCTTGCAATATTTTATGTAACAATGTATTTGCGCAGCGTTTTTGTAAACGCAATTTAAAAAAGAAACAGTAAAGTTAGCCCAATTTTTTTTTCTTTTTTCTTTTGTATAATGTGAAAAAAGATGTTACATCGTTAGAATCAGGAGCGAATTGTGATCTTTATTCTAAGCAAAAAAATTGTGCAGCTCTACCACATAGATTATGTGGAATTGTCTATAAGGAAATGCTTTAAACCAAAAATATATAGAAATGGAAACAATATAAAAATGTGGGGAAACAAATCTGCTTGAGCAACCAAGAGAGAGTTTTTAGTAAAGTGTCGAGTCTGGGGAACGCAATAAAGCATTTTCTACCCGTAGTCCCTTTAAAATCTAATTCAGGCAAGGATTTGTGGCAGATTTTGTATCTGCACCGACATGTGTGACAAACTCGGGTAGTTCTTACTACCGCCATTTTAAGAACCTGTTTAGTCTGCAACAGATTTTTTTTTTTTTTTTAAATCCATTCTTTAACCACTTCCATACCAGGTACTTACGCAGCTTCCCGCCCAAGCCAATTTTCAGCTTTCAGCACTGTCGCACTTTGAATGGCAATTGCGCTGTCATGCTACACTGTACCCAAACAAAATTGGCGTCCTTTTTTCCCCACAAATAGAGCTTTCTTTTGGTGGTATTTGATCACCTCTGCGATTTTTTTTTTTTTTGCGCAACAACTAAAAAAAGGCTGAAAATTTGGAAAAAAAATTACGTTTTTATTTTTTTCTGTTAATTTTTTTGTAAATATGTTTTCTCTTTCAATTACGGGCACTGATATGGCGGCACTAATGGGCACCGATGAGATGGCACTGATGGACATCGATGAGGTAGTACTGACGGGCACAGATGAGGTGGCACTGATTGGCGGCGCTGGTATGCGACACTGATGGGCACACATAGGCGGCACTGATGGGCACACATAGGCGGCACTGATGGGCACACATAGGCGGCACTGATGGGCACACATAGGCGGCACTGATGGGCACACATAGGCGGCACTGATGGGCACACATAGGCGGCACTGATGGGCACACATAGGCGGCACAGATGGGCACTCATGGGCCGCACTGATGGATACTTATGGGTGGCACAGATGGGCACTGGGCATGGATGGGCACTGTGGGGTGGCGCTGATGGACACTGGGGTGGCGCTGATGGACACTGGGGTGGCACTGATGGACACTGGGGTGGCGCTGATGGACACTGGGGTGGCAGCACTGATTGTTGCCAGTCAGTGCCCATTTGTGGGCACTGACTGGCATCTTTTTTCTTTGTTTTTTTTTTATTTATTTTTTAGACTTTTTTTTTTTTTTTTTTTTGGTTTTTTTTTTTTTTTTTGCCCACCCTGGTGCTCCAGGGTGGGCATCCCTGGTGGTCCAGTGTGGCGATCCGAGGGGGGGCTGCGCTGATAAACAATCAGCGCGAACCCCCCCTGTCAGGAGAGCCGCCGATCGGCTATCCTCTACTCGCGTCTGTCAGACGCGAGTGAGGAAGAGCCATCGGCGGCTCTTCCTGTTTACATCGTGATCAGCCGTGGTTGGACACGGCTGATCACGTGGTAAAGAGTCTCCGCCGGAGGCTCTTTACCGAGATCGGAGATGCAGGGTGTCAGACTGACACCCCGCATCACCGATCGCCGCGATGCGCGCCCCCACGGGCGCGCGCGGCATGAAATCCTGCAGGACGTTCTAGAACGTCCTGTCAGGATTTCATAACCACTTCCCGGACGTAAATCCGGGCGGGAAGTGGTTAATTTGCAAAATAAATTGGGTAGTGTACAGTTTAATACTCTTGTATTACAAGGTTATAGTTGACTGCAACAGATTATTAAATAATTGCTGCCAGTTTATAGATTAGGAAACGTGCAGTAATTAAGACAAACTTTCAGCTGGTGTACAGAGGTAAATCCATGTTTGCAAGGAAGCTGTCATTCAGCTGTGAGCTTAGAGATTCCCTGTCTGTAATCTGAATGTAATCAAAGGGGCTGGTGAGGTCAAGTCGCAGGGTAGGTGGCCTAAGAATTGGTCCCTATGGCCACAGAACCTGTTTGGTGGGCGAAATCTGATGGGAACTGAGAGACTGGTTCCCTATCAAGTTAGCCTTTTCTCTGATTGACTGCCCAGGGTAATGGGCAGATTACATAGCTACTTCTATAGACTTCTCCCACTGCTGCACGCTGTCAATCAAAAGCAAAGCAGAGCTGATGGGGAACTAGTCTGTTTCCCATTAAAGGTTTGCCCACCCCACTGCAATGCTACTCAATCATATCCCTGTTTAAGTGGCGGTATAGTGGTCAGGGAGGAAGCACACAGAGGAAGAAGAGTCCTGTATGGAGACTTGGACCTCAGTGCCAGCTTTCGACGGGTACATTAATCTGGTGCAAGCACCGACGGTTTAGCTGTAGAGGTTAGACAAAGTTCTATATGGTGTCTAAGACGCTTTTTATGAATTTCCCCCGTTGTGTATTTTACTGAAACAGATTTGTTTGTCATTGTACAGAAACAAGCAGCTAGTGTTTTTGTGATGGTACTGAGAGAAACAGACAGGTGGATGTGGTTTTACAATTTGTTTGTCTCTTCTAGTTGAAGATTGGGACAGTTTTCAAGCTATTTTAGACCACACTTACAAAACACACATCAAGTCAGAAGCCAGTTTACATCCGGTGTTGATGTCCGAGGCTGCTGTAAGTAAATTTGTCGGTAGTTCCAGTGCTTCATGTGATGAAGAATATATTTTTTAATAGCTGTTCATTTTTGTTTCAGTGGAATACAAGAGCAAAACGAGAGAAGCTGACAGAGCTGATGTTCGAACATTACAATATTCCAGCGTTCTTCCTGTGCAAAACTGCTGTTCTCACTGCGTATCATTTTTAAAGTGTTTAAAAGCTAACATTTTGTTTCAGGGATGTTATTGATGAATGGTGTTCTGATTTTCCACATTTTTTTTTTAATCCAGTTTGTTTCAGGCTAAGTTCAGACTGGCATTGAAAGCAGGCATTTTAGGCTCCTCAAACACCTATGCAAATGATGCACATAGTGCTGTTCACATTATGCAAGCTTGAAGCATTAGTGTCGCTTCAAAAATGAAGCCTCATGTCGAGTCTGAAGGAGTTTAAAGCCTTTCAATGCCTCTTGTTCAAGTCTATAGTAACGCTCCGCAAATGCATTGGCAGGTGTTTGCAGTGTGGTTGAGGTGCGTTTAAAATTAGTGTTAAAAAAAAAAAACATGCAGGAAGAATATAATGCTCTGTAATGATGGAGGAGAGCATAAAGTACTGATGGGGGACAAGGGCCTCTTCCCGACAACCCTGGGCAGTGGTTGTGGGGGTCTTTGGGCAGGGGGCTTATCGGAATCTTAAACATTTTTTAATCTCCATAGGCAACACTTTTTACAGGTTACCGAGTTACAGTGAATGTCTTGGGCTAGAATTATTGCTCTCGCTCTAAGGTTCACGGTGATACCTCATATGTGTGGTTTGACCACCGTTTACCTATGCGGCCGCATTGTACGTATCCGTTCGCTTCTGTGTGTGAGCACACGGTTGGGGTGCTTTAAATTTAAGTATTGCTTTTATTCCTATTACAAGGAATGTAAACATCCCTTGTAATAGAAATAGAGCATGACGGGTCCTCATAGCATGTAGAGACCCCACATCTCTCCTCTAGGCTGGACAAGGGCCTAAGATCCCCCAAAAAATCTCAGCCTTTCCAGGTAAAAAAAATGCAGTGTTTACATCTGTCGGGTCGGACGTGACGTCATAACGTCGCGCCGGCCTCCGAAGGTCATGAAGATGGCCTGGGACCATTTGGTCCTCAGTCAAACCTATGGGAAATGGCTGCCGAATGCAGGGGCAAGTCTGTAGAAGCTCCAAAAGGGTACCTGGAGGTGACGCTGAACAGCCACTATGATTGTTTTTACATTGCAGGGAATCGTTGGCAGAAAATAATATCTGAACGATGCCTGACATTCAGATACCGCCACTCAATGTATATGACGTCCAGCAGGTGGGAAGTGGTTAAGAAAGTGTTTGAGTTGGGGTTCCCCTCAAAATCTGGTATGGATTTGGTAGGGGGGGGGGGGCAGTGGGCAGTGTAATTTTTTTTTTTTTTTTCTTTTTTTTTTTTTCTCAAACCTCCTAATTGCCAATTTTTCTGTACAGTGTGGTCTTTTAGGGCTCATGCACACAGGACATTTTTTTACAGCTGCTGTTAAGGGAGTTTGAATATTTTTATTTTTAAACTGCCTCTAAAGGCCGTGTTAGCCTATGTGTCCGTGCTCACACAAACTGTCAGAGGCGTTTGGAGGCCTAAGCGTTAAAGCGCAGTAGAAAAAAACGACAAGGAGCTTCAAGGAGCAGTAAAAACGAGCTGTAAAAAAACAAACGTGTCAAGCCGCGTTTGACATTTTTAGGCGTTTTTACAGTATAGGGAGTGTTTTTTAAATGAAAAACGCACAATAACACTAATGTAAAAACTTGGCTTGACGCGAAAAAACTGCAGTTTTTATCGCTGCCGTTTTTAAAACCTCCTAAATGGAAGCTACACATTTACAAATATTAAAAATAGCATTTGAAATTGTATTAAAGTGGTAGCAAACCCACCTTTACCTATAGGTAAGCCTATAATGAGGCTTGCATGATGGTACTGTGACGATCACCTAAACTTGCACAGTTTAGGATTCAGAGTGCATGCAGCCGGTGACGTCACTGGCACATGCGCTCTGAAGGTCCGGCATGCCGTGTCGGAATTTCAGAGCTCATGCTGTGAATGGCGGATCCCGTGCACAGGAGTGACGTCGTCGTACCCCTACCCACTCATGTAGCCGGAGGCTTACTACCGCTTTAACATGTTGAACCTTTCATGAGATTTTAATGATTGGGTTTACATGTGTTTTAATTTCATCTGTACTGTCTGCAACAAATAATTTCTTGACTCCAGAATTAGATTTGCTAATGGTCGATCTACAGGTCTGATTTTGGATAGTGGGTCCACACATACTACAGCCATTCCAGTCCATGATGGATATGTACTTCAACAAGGTAAGAGCAGCCAATAGCTATATAAAAAAGAATTCCAGTATATATCCCAGTTTGTAGACACTATATCTTTTGCGCAAACCAATCAATATACACTTATTGGGATTTCTTTTTTTTTTTTTTACCAAAAATATGTAGCAGAATACATTTCGGCCTAAATTTATGAAGACATTTGATGTGTTTAAAAAAAAAAAAAAAAATGCCATTGGATGTTTTAGTGCATAAAGTAAAAAATATTATTGTATTTTTTTTTTTCTTCTTCTTGGCACAAAAAAATAAAAAAAAGCATTGGTGATCAAATGCCACCAGAAGACAGCTCTATTTGGGGGGAAAAATACATATTCTTTGCGTACAGTTTTGCATGACTGCACAATTTTCAGTTAAAGTACGCAGTGCCGTATTGCAAAAAATGGCCTGGTCATGAAAGTGGGGGTAACTCTTCTGGAAGGCAAGTGGTTAATCTTGTTTTTGCATGTTTTGCTAGGTATTGTAAAATCTCCGCTTGCTGGCGACTTCATTACTATGCAATGCAGAGAGTTATTTCAAGAGATGAGTGTGGATCTGATTCCCCCATACATGATTGCTTCAAAGGTAAAAAAAAAAAACTGTCAACTAATAGTCTACTAAAATAGAGATTGTGTGTGTGTGTTCAGCATGGTGATCATGGGTTTGTGTTCTTTAGGAACCAGTACGGGAAGGAGCTCCAGCCAATTGGAAGAAAAAAGAGAAACTACCTCAGGTCACTCGCTCCTGGCATAATTATATGTGCAGTGTAAGTAAGAAATGCTTGTATGGTCTCTATTATCTTAAGTTTACAGTATACAGCACTAAATTCATCCTTCACCCTTTTCAGAGTGTGATTCAGGATTTCCAGGCATCTGTGCTTCAAGTGTCGGACTCCACCTATGATGAGCAGTAAGTTAAGTCATGTCAGTGGTCCAAAACCATTTTGTGTTTACAAGATATTGCATGTTTTTATTACAAGTGATCTACAAAAGAGCTCCCATGTCTGCCCTTAGTGTCTACATAAAATAGGTGGTGTGGACAGCCTTATTTAGCACAAAATGTTGTCCTATTTCTCCAGGGTAGCAGCTCAGATGCCTACAGTCCATTATGAGTATCCGAACGGTTATAATTGTGACTTCGGAGCGGAACGTTTGAAAATTCCTGAAGGGTTATTTGATCCTTCAAATGTTAAGGTGAGATTATTAACCTGTGTATGTTGCTACTTTCAATATTTTAGCCGGGGCTGCATAGCAGTAGTCTTTTAGGAGCGGTTCACACGTTCTGAGCGCGTTTACCACACCATTTAAAACTCGCTGCCCTTGCATTTTTGCAGCGGGTGTTAGTGCAGTGTTGACACCACCCCAAACCCATGTCGCAAACAGGACTGCACTGGATCGCATGGTACAGAAATGCAATGCAATCTGGTTGCAGTGCATCACTACTTTTGCAGCAGCCTGGCACGTTTTTTAGCCTAGTCAAATTAATTGGCTGAAATAACACTGCACCGGATCATATGTGAATCGCACAAGAACGCACAGCACACTCCTGTGCAATTCCTGGTGTGAACCATTTCTGAGGGTCATGATCTTTAGTCCTAATCTAACCATCAAAGGGAGGTTGACCACTTAAGGACCTACTCATGTATATGTACGTCGGTTTTTTAAAGATGGATATCTCGGTAACAGCGGCAGCTGCTGCCACAACCAAGGTATCCATCTTTAGCATGAGCGGTTCTGTAAACGATAACGGCGGTCTCCGCGGCGGATTCGCCGCGAGATCGCCGTTATCGTTGGTGGGAGAGAGGCGATCGGGTCCTTCAGCCTGCTGTGTGGGGATGCGAGTGAGGGCAAGATGGCCCCCACCCGTCCCCAGTGATGTCAAAACGTCCGTCCCGCCCATGCGTCTTAAAGGCACATTTTTTTGTTGTCATTTTTTTTAAATCACAAAATTTCCATTTTTTTTTTTTTTTTTTTTTTTTTTTTTTTGCATTTAAGTCTAAATATGAGATCTGAGGTCTTTTTGACCCCAGATCTCATATTTAAGAGGACCTGTCATGCTTTTTTCTATTACAAGGGATGTTTACATTTCTTGTAATAGGAATAAAAGTGATCAAAAAGTCAAAAGTGATAGCGCCCGCATATGAAAACAGTGTTCAAACTACACAAGTGAGGTATCGCCACGATCGTTGGAGCGAGTGCAATAATTATAGCCCTAGACCTCCTCTGTAGCTCAAAAGATGCAACCTATAGAATTTTTTAAACGTCTCCTATCGAGATTTTTAAGGGTAAGAGTTTGACGCCATGCGACGAGCGGGCGCAATTTTTAAGCGTGACATGTTGGGTATCATTTTACTCGGCGTAACATTATCTTTCACAATATATAAAAAAATTGGGCCAAATTTATTGTCTTATTTTTTAATTGAAAACAGTGAATTTTTTCCAAAAAAAGTGCGCTTGTAAGACCGCTGCGCAAATACGGTGTGCCAAAAAGTATTGCAATGACCGCCATTTTATTCTCTAGGGTGTTAGAAAAAAATATATATATAATATTTGGGGGTTTTAAGTAATTTTCTAGCAAAAAAAAAAACTGTTTTAGTCTTGCAAACACCAAATCTGAAAAACACCCAAGGTCCTTAAGTGGTTAAACATACCAGCAAGATCCTACCTTTAGGCTGGGTTCACACTACTGTGAATTGGATGTTGGTTTTCCTGCATCAAATTTGCATGTCAGACACTGACTGGCTCTCAATGGAGCCAGTTCACACATTGTCTCAGGTGCGAATTTCACAGGAGTCCTGTGTGTCTTCTGGTCTGTTTCAGGTCCGAATTCAGCCAAAAAATTCGGACTGAAATCGGACCTGAAACGGTGAACAGGGATGCACCGGACCCCTGCGTCTCTGCACTGAGAACCGAACACCGCCGTCAGCTCAGTTCTCACTCCTGCCTGAGCAAAGCAATGCTAACTGTCAGTCACCATCGCTTCTGCTCTACTTTTCCGCGCCCATTGGAGCGCTGAGCCGTGGAGCAGCCGTCTCAGCGGCTCGTTGAGACTGGCATCAATCAAGGCAGCTGGCTGATCCAGACTTGGAATTTGGAATGACTCGCTGCCCCGACTGATGGCAGTGACGCCAGCGGAGAGCGGACTTCAGACCGCTTCCCACTGAAAATGGGTCACAAGAGTGCAAAACTAATTGCACTCCTGTGACCCAAAGGAGAAGCCCAGCTTAAAAAGCTCCTTTTAAAAGAGTTTGCATTCAAAATCTATTTCCATAAACGTACGTTTAGATCACTCAAGTTCACATGTTGGAGAAAAAAAATAGATAAACATAATTTTTGCAGGTAAAAAAATTGCATATTTTTTTTCTAAGAAGCCTGCAGGCCATTGCACCCGCGATCAGTAGATCATTGATGCAATTTCAGGAATCTGCAGACACTCAGAATAGCTGTCTGCCCGTACTTCAAAGAGCAGGAAGGTTATGAACTATGAGAGCACTTGCCAGCACCCTCATAGTTCACTGAGAAGTACAAGCGGTCAGTTGCAATGGGTGATGGTACTTAGTCTATTGATTTACAGGAACCTGAATGAATGATGCAGATGTGCGGGCAAAGCCCCCACACTGCCGCGCTGTTTTCCAATTGTGACAGTGGAGAGGATCTCCCCTGCCTGCTGTCACAAGAAAGTGTGGATTGGGGGGAGATGGTGCAAACCCTAAAAACAGGTAACGTTTTCCAAAAGGTGAACTTCTTTTAAGGCTGCAACCAGACACTTTGGTTTTCTCTGAGAAACTGTGGAGCTTTATTTAAAGTAGCCAACTGCTATATTTTTTTTAGCTACATATAGTAAGGGTTGTCTGCTGACATTAATAAAGCATAGTTGCCTCAGAGTATAGTAAATGTAAAAATTGCATGCAGAAGAATCATACACTATGTTGGGTACTGAAAGTTGGGGATATTGAACAAAATACTTTCAATGGAGGGTCCTATATTACAGGAGTCTGTGAAACACGCGTACATTGGCAATACTGCAGCAAGACTTACACCCAGCATCTCTACTTTAGGCTGTGTAATGGAGTATATTGTTTTTACTGCTTGAAGCACGGCTTGGACTTCCAAATGCATATGTTTACATTTTAGTCTAACTTTGTCAGTACAGAGGACTGTGAATGTAGTTTGCATATTGGTGGAAAACCTATGTTTATCCACTGCAAAAATTAAATGCGGTTTATGAATATTCTAATATGTTTTGCAATTTATTTTATAGGGCTTGTCTGGCAACACTATGCTTGGTGTCAGCCATGTTGTTACAACAAGTGTTGGAATGTGTGATATTGACATCAGACCAGTAAGTATTACATTTCTTCTAATGAATACAAGATTGGCAGCATTTTAAAAGGCCTACTGTGTTCATGTTTTTAATGTAGTTTCCTTTCACCAGTTCAGCACTGTTTCTTGGGTGGTATACAAATCGCAATAAAAAGCAGCAATTGGCGCGGTCTTGATGACCAATATTGTTGGTCAATTCAGGCAGCAGGTTACCAACTCGCCTAATAGGGTGGTATTCCTTATCAAAACAGGAGAAGTAGTAAAAAAAAGGGGGGGGGAGGGAGTGGGAATAGGACCCAAGGTGTCAAACTGCGGTTTACCTGATATAACTTTATTAAAACAATTAGTAGAATATTTTTCATTGAAAGGAAAGCATAAACAATAGAAAATTGCACATGGTAAAAACTGACAACATTGTCACTTGTTGGAGGTGTGGAGGAATTCAGCTGATGCAGTTTGACCTCCCTTCAAAAACCAAATGGGGTTCTTGTACAGAAATCATAGGCTGTTGGCTTTGCTGACATTTTCTTCTTCTAATTTTTTTTTTAAAAATGGTTGCCAAGTTGTCATGCAGTCTTACTTTCTGCACTGTTTTGTGTCATTAACTCAAAGTATTGAAGCCATAAAAAATTACTAATGTTTTCAATCGCTCAGTGTTCTGCATTTACTCTCAATACAGGGGCCCTTTAAATATAGTGTAAAAATCAAGCTTATTGATGGGGTAAAGCTTAGGATTGGGGTGGAGAATTTAGCCAGACTGAGTACTAGTTACAAAGGCGTATCAACAATTGGTGCCTGTTGAGATATGCTGTAGAACTTATACCGTAATTATGCAAGCAATGAACATAGTTGTGTTCAATATAACAGTCCAACATCACTAACCAGATCACTGTTTTTGGTATAACTTCTATTTCTACATGGGGAAAATTATTTACTAGTAGGTGTAGTAGAGTAATGGAAAACCAACAGTCATGGCATGCATGCTGCTGTTTCTGTGTAATGAAATCATTAATTGAAAGGGGCACATTCAAAATAATAGCAATGTGGAGTTTAATTAGTGAGGACATTTACGCTGTGAAAAAACAGGTGTCAAACAGGTGCCATTATTTAAGTAGAACGCTAGGCAAAACGTTTTTTTTCCTTTCTTCTTTTCAATTGGTTTTTATTAAAGTTTTAAGTTACACAAAATAGTAACAATAATACTAAGAGTTGCATAATATTGCAGAATACACAAGGCCCCGTCCATGGGGATATTAATGATGCATCAAGTAAATTGAAAGAATAGGAATTCTTCCCTTATGTAGGTTAAGTGGTTATGTTGGCCTTAAATCGATTTTAGGTGCGGTATCGACTCCGTGCTCCAGGCACCCCCAATGGGATCAAACTGTGCCACAGAGTCGCACCATCATGTAGTGCCGTACCCACAGCCAACTAATTATACTTCATAATACCTCACTTTTTGTATTGTTCCCTTCCCTTACCATGTGTAAATTAAGGCATAACTCTCAAGACAAAAAGAAGAAAACGAAAAATATAACCATATCAACATAAATATAATAAAAATGGAAATAAATTCACTTGTACCACACATAAATGCAAGTAAGCAACTAATCAGTAGTACCCATATCTCCCAGCAAGAATTAAATCTGGGGATAGTTTGGTTCCTAGTGGCCAAATTTTTTTCATATGTATATTGTGTCTTAACCCTAGATATGACTTCAGACACATTAGGTGCTGTTGTGGCATTCCATTTAGAGGTTATAGTTTTGCGGCGATTAAAATATGTGTGATTGGAGGTCTATATTTAGTTTGGAATGAGTGCACCCCTATATTGAGAATGGCTGGCTAATAGGGTTGAGCGAACCCGAACTGTAAAGTACGGACTTTGGGTTTTTCCCGAACCCGAATAATTGAAAAAAGTTTGGGTCCGGGATCGGAGTTCGGGGAAAAAAAATGCGCGGAGGTCCCTGCAAATTCAATAACCAGACCCTTTAGGTCTGGTATGGATATTCAGGGGAACTGCGGTTCCCCTTAAATATCCATAACCAGACCTGTTATCCGAGCACGTTGACCTGGCCGGCCACAGAAAAGAGGGGGGGACAGAGTGCGGCCCCTCCTCTCTCCTGAACCGCACCAGGCCACATGCCCTCAACATGGGGAGGATGTCCCCATGTTGATGGGGACAAGGGTCTCATCCCCACAACCCTTGCCCGGTGGTTGTGGGGGTATGCGAGCGGGAGGTTTATCAGAATCTGGAAGACCCCTTTAACAAAGGGGACCCCCAGATCCTGACCCCCCCTGTGTGAAATGGTAATGGGGGGTACCCCTACCATTTCACGAAGGAAGTGTAAAGTCTTGTAAAAAAACACACTGACACCGAAGAATAAAGGCTTTTATTAAACAAAAAAAAACCCTCCAGCGGTGAGAAATCCACTAGTTCCCGGCTTCCTGTGTTGTCCTGATCCTGCGACGGCTGCGGGTGATCTCCAGCGATGAGAAGATCCTGCGTCGGGTGATCTCCGCTCCGGCGATGAGAAGATCCATCCATCCAGCGCAGCAGCATCCCGGACCTCCTCGCTGGACACAGCCCAGCGAATGAGCGGCTGAAGCTGTGACATTTCTTATATAGAGGAGGCAGAGCCACCCGTCACGTGACCCCGCCCCCTCTGACGTACCCTCTGCTACGTCACTGGGGAAGCCCAAGAAGAGGAAAGACCTTGGGCTTACCCAGTGACGTAGCAGAGGGTACGTCAGAGGGTGCGGGGTCACGTGACGGGGTCAACCACCGGGCAAGGGTTGTGGGGATGAGACCCTTGTCCCCATCAACATGGGGACATCCTCCCCATGTTGAGGGCATGTGGCCTGGTGCGGTTCAGGAGAGGGGGGGGGGCGCACTCTGTCCCCCCCCTCTTTTCTGCGGCCGGCCAGTTCAACGTGCTCGGATAACGGGTCTGGTTATGGATATTTAGGGGGAACCGCACGTCATTTTTGTTTTAAATTGACGGCGGGGTTCCCCTGAATATCCATTCCAGACCTAAAGGGTCTGGTTATTGAATTTGCGGGGACCTCCGCGCATTTTTTTTTTCTAAAAGTCTGTGTCCCATTGATTACAATGGGGTTCGGGTTCCCGAACCCAAACTTTTTTTCTAAAGTTCGGGTTCGGACCCGAACCTCCAGGTGTCCGCTCAACTCTACTGGCTAACTGTGGCGTGGGTGGAACAAAACTTGTTTTTTTAAATTTTATTTTGGACAGAGTAAAGGAGGGTTACAACCTGTCAATCCCCCCCCCCCCCCCAACCATCTGTGTTCTATTGTCAAGATTTTCCTTCACTTCCTGTCTCATAGCCAAACAGGAAGTGGGAGGAAATCCCTGCAAATTAAGGGAATTCATTGTGGACTCCCAGGTCACTAGTGTCCCCATTGGAAGGTTTCTTTTCTGGGGACAACCCAAAATTCTTTATTTTTTTTCAATGATAATGGTAAATAGGACAAATAGAGGGTGAATATACTTAAAGCGGATGTTCCGCCCAAAAAAAATATATTAAAAGCCAGCAGCTACAGAAACTGCAGCTGCTGACTTTTAATATTAGGACACTTACCTGTCCTGGAGTCCAGCGCCGTCCGCAGCAGAGCACGAGCGGTCGCTCGTCACCCTGCTGCTCCCCCCTCCATCCACGCTGAGGGAACCAGGAAGTGAAGCGCTGCGGCTTCACTGCCCGGTTCCCTAAGGCGTATGCGCGAGTCGTGCCGCGCCCGCCGATTGGCTCTCGCTGTGTGCTGGGAGCCGAGTGTTCCCAGCACACAACGGGGGGGGCGACGGGATGTGACGCAATGCCCGTCTTTTGCCCGTGAATGCCGGGCCGGAAGTGGGTGCAAATACCTGTCTTTAGACAGGTATCTGCACCCCCCTCCCCCCTGAAAGGTGTCAAATGTGACACCGGAGGGGGGGCGGGTTCCGATCAGCGGGACTTCACTTTAGGGTGGAGAACCGCTTTAATTTAGGCACAGACGTCCAATAAAAACTGGCAAGCATTCGAATACCTCTCCACTATTTCAAAACCCCCAAAAATGTTTTGCTTTTTAAGGACGAAGGCACCAAATGTTGTACATGCCGAGTACAGTGCATTTCTCTTTGAAAATCTAAGTAAATTGGGTTGTTCCAGACATTGCTCAGAAGAACAATGTCTGGCAGTTGATCAGCTCCAGCGTGATCAAAGAAGGTCAAGCTATTGGCAAGAAGCCCCCGCAGACAGTTTGTCAGGCGTCCCCCCAAACACTGAATTCAAGCTTCAATGCACTGTGACGCATGGTGACTTAAGCATTAAGTCATTACATTTTTGATACCACCTCATACATTGTCAATGATGAACTTCATGCAAATTGATAAGTGCATTACTATTCAGTTGCTTGTGACAAAAATTAATCAATTAATTTTAGAATGTCAAATGTTGCCATTTAACTTTTTTTGTTTTCTGAATAGGGATTGTATGGGAGTGTGATTGTAGCAGGAGGAAATACATTATTACAAGGATTTACTGACAGACTTACTAGAGAACTCTCACAGAAAACTCCTCCGGTATGTAAATTGTGATCATTCTTTGTTCTACCCTAGAAGTTTAGTAAGACCTGATGTTAAAGCATTTGTAAGCCCCAAAATGAAAATTTCATATATTGCAGCTTGCCAATCCTTAGATGTATAATAAATAAAGCTACGCTAAACCATAAAATTACCAAATTGATCTATACACATAAATTGATACCAAATGGCATATAATTGTAAAATTACAAAAAGTCCATCAACCACATGCGAGTGTGAATATCCTTGAAATTGTACACCGCCACATACACTGCGTGCTTACCGAATGACAAACTAAGATTAGCTTGCGGCTAATTGCCCAACCAGGGCCTTTATCCAGGGAGCAAATGGGTATCGGCTCACAAGTAGAATCCTTGCATTGAGGGGGCAGGACACAAATCACATTCATAGGATAAGGATACTGTGTTCTCGGGTCATAAACAACGGACCAAGCGCATTACCTAAAAGGTGTGGTGTAAATGCAAAAACATACATTTTATTTTAAAAGGTAGTATTGCATACGGAGCAGGATAAAAGCAACATAGTTTAAAAAAAAAGCTGGCCGACTAACACCTGTCCTTCCGGGATCACAACGCCGTGATGTCAGCATGTCACTCTCAACGCGTTTCATCAAGCTGATGTCGTCCTGGGGCATGTCGTGCTGACGTTATCACGTTGTGATCCCGGAAGGACGGGTGTTCGTTGGCCGGATTTTTTTAACCTATGTTGCTTTTTATCCTGCTCCGTATGCAAGTGCAATACTACCTTTTGAAATATAAGTTTTTGGATTTACACTATAGTGAGCTTCTTTCCTTTTGGGTAAACCTCTTGTTTGCAAGGTATTCTTGCAAATAAAATGCTTCACTTCCTGCCTTGTGGTGGCTTTGTTTTACTCCCTTTTTTTTTTTTTTTTGCACTCTACTTTTAAAACCAAATTTTTCCAGTGTTAAAGTAAATGGGAAAGAGTTTTTTTTTATTTTTCTGTATGTATGCACACAGACACACACAGCGGGTAAAATAAGTATTGCACACGTCACCATTTTTCTGGGTAAATATATTTCTAAAGCTGCTATTGACATTAAATGTTCACCACATGTCTGTAACAACTCATGCAATCCATACATACAAAGAAACCAAATATGTTCAGAGATTAAGTTATGTGTAATAAAACGGAATGAAACAGGGAAAAAGTATTAAACAAATGAAGAAATGGAGGTGCAAAAAGGCATGGAAAGCCAAGACACCAGCTGCAATCTATCAGTAATTAGAAAGCAATCCTGCCCCTTGTAAGTGAAAATTAATATCTTCTGGTTCAGTCTCAACTGGTGGCCTATAAAAAGGTGTCGCAAGAAACCTCTTGATGGGTAAAAGCAAAGAGCTCTCTCAAGAGACCTTATTGTTACAAAACATACTGATGGCATTGGTTACAGAAAGATTTCTAAACTTCTGAATGTTCCAGTGAGCACTGTTGGGGCCATGATCCAGAAGTGGAAAGAACATAATTTCACCATAAACTGGCCACCACCAGGTGCTCCTCACAAGATTTCTGACAGAGGAGTGAAAAGCGTCATCGGAAGAGGATTGAAGCTCTCCACTCGTGGAGAGCTTCAAAAAGATCTGGACTTAGCAGGTGTAATTGTTTCAAAGAAAACCGGTAATGCACTCAGCTGCCATGGCCTGCATGCATGCTCACTATGCAAGACGCCATTGCTGAAGAAAAAGCTGGTTGAAGCTTGTTTGAAGTTTGCTGCACAACATTTAGACAAGCCTGTGATATACTGGGAGAATATGTCTGGTCAGAGGAGACCAAAATTGAGCTCTTTGGGTGCCAAAATACAAACCATTATTGGAGGTTGAATGGCACTGCACATCACCCCAAAAACACCCCTATGCCAACAGTGAAGTTTGGAGGTGGGAACATCATGGTGTGGGGCTGTTTTTTCAGCATACAGTACTGGCAAACTTCATATCATTGAATGAGGGATGAATGGAAAAATGTACCATGACATTCTTGACAAAAATCTACTGCCATCTACAAGGATGATGAAGATGAAATGAGGGTGGACATTTCAGCAAGACAATGATCACAAAGCCAAGGAAACTCTCAATTGGATTCAAAGAAAGTGAAAAAAAAAAGCTGCTATAATTGACCGCCCAATCAACGGACTTAAATCCAAATTTAAGGAAAGAACTAAACATCAGAGTTCATAGAACAGAATTTTCTAAACAAAGGGCCAGTTTACCGGCCTTCAGACTTTGAGGGGACCAGATTGTGGCCGCTGAGAGTAGAAAATTCCCTGCCATCAATGGGAGTAAACATTGCCCCATAGTTTGTATTCAAGGGCGGAATTTTGCCCCTTTGTTGGTATCAGCAAAAGGAATAGTGCACCATCGTTGGTGTCAGTGGGAAGAATACTGCCCTGCTGTTGTCAGAGGGAGTAAAATGCCTTATTGTTTGTATCAGTGACAGTAATTATGCCCCGTTGGTGTCGGTGGATGGAATAGTGCCCCAAGGGTGAGGATAAAGTATGAAGCAGGGGCGGACTGACAACTCATGGGGTCCCCGGGCAATAGAAGATTATGGGGCCCCCCGGGCTTACAGATGGCCACCACACCAGGAGGCAGGGCAGCTAAAATCTCAGGATTTTCATATCAAAAGCATGTCGGTTTCGGACATATCAGGGACAGATGTAAAAAAACAGATTTTTACATACTGTCCCTGGTTTTATTGAGCCTGGCAAGCCTGATGGGGGGGCCCCCTAGTGGCATGGGGCCCTCGGGCACTGCCTGAGAGCCTCAATGGTCAGTCCGCCCCTGGTATGAAGACAATTGGTGTAGACCCACAGAACATTCAAGATTTGAAGACTGTGTGGAAGAATAGGCCAAAATTACACCTGAGCAATGCATGCGACTAGTTTCTCCATACAGCAGGCGTCTTGAAGCTGTCATTACCAACAAAGGATTTTGTATGAAGTATTACATTTCAGTTGGCATGTTCAATACTTTTTCCCTGTGTAATTTTATTTTATTTCTGAACTTATTTGTTTTGGTTTCTTTGTATGTATGGATTGCATGGGTTGTTACTGACGTGATGACATGAATTTAATGTCAATGGCAATTTTAGAAATACAGTACATTTACCTAGTGTGTTTTTTTTTTTTCCTTTTTCCTACATTTGCAGACCTTTCTAAAATTCTGTTAATTCACTTTGTCATTATGGGGTACCGAGTGGAGATTGAGAGAAAAAAAAAAAAACAATTTTAAACTATTAGGCTGCAACATAACATTGAAAAAATGAAAGGGGTCTGAATACTTTATGAATGTACTGTATAAGAATCTGTAACGTTACCATAATGTTTCATATTAAAATGTTTGCAAGACTGGCTTTTACCCTACTGTTTGTTACATTTTTACTATATTTATAATTACCACGTGTAATGTTTTTTCCCCCCAGAGCATGAGGTTAAAATTGATTGCAAACAACACAACAGTGGAAAGGCGGTTTAGTTCATGGATCGGTGGTTCTATCCTTGCTTCTCTGGTAAGTGATTGATTGGAGACTTAATATTGCTGTGGTCATAGTCAAGTGTGTAGTTGCTTTCTTAAATTATTTTGAAATATACATATACATACACATTTATTTGTGTGTGTGGCACTACCCCCGAAGGAGCTGCTGGATTGTTTTGGGCGGTACCTCCATTTCTTCGCCGTCTATGGTATCAGATGAGAGTTGATGAAAAAAGTTCAATGTCAACACTTTAGGCTTCTTTTTCTTTGCTTTTTTTTTACCAAATGTGGTAAAAGAATAAAAGTAGTAGTTGGAAGAGGTGGAATGGTAAAAGGTTCAGGTGTATAACTTTTGTTCGGAAACGCTCCTGTTTTCGTCGCCACTTTAGCCAGAGTTGGTACTGTGCACCTGGATAGGCCTTTCTCACTAACCTAGCAGCCAGGGTGTCACATGGAAACTTGGTATAGTCTCTGCCGCAGACTTCCCAAAGATGGAGATATAGTCGGTCCAGAATCCTCTCGGCACAGCTTTAGGCACCCGAATCTCTCTTAATTAAATTCTTGAGAACTCAGAAAATGACAGGCGACCATCACTCAGCCTTTCAGTAATAGTGTGTCCTTCGATGAAGTTCAAGGCCTCTCCTGAGATACCAGCCTCTTGCTCCTGTGTTTTCCAAGACAGGCTCTTCATCGAGTGGCTTCCTCCCTCAGGACGGACAACACAGGACCACTCTGCAAGCATAGACCCAGTCTGACTACTGGGCCTACTTAGTAGATCACAACCCCGGACCCCAGGAACACTTGAACACGCACCCCTGAACAGGAGGGCCATACATGGGGGGGGTGATGGGACGACAGACCAGTATCGACGACGATCCCGAAATATGCGGCGTCACACCGATATGCGGCAAATGCCGCCGTTTTGACATGCCAAATCGCATGTCAAAACGCACCAGTGTGAACCAGGGCTTATGGTCAGGTGAGCCAAGGTTGCATTTTTGTGACACTTGGCCAATGTATGTGCCTTGTCTGAGTGGCTTTAGACGTTGTCAGACCATTAGATTTTTCAAATATAAAAAAAAGAAACCTCGGGCTAAAAGTAATTTTTTTCTAAAATTGGCACACTATGAACTGTATCTTCATGGATGATGTTGCTTTCAATTTAACTGCTGATTTTTACACAGGGGACCTTCCAACAGATGTGGATTTCCAAACAGGAATATGAAGAAGGAGGAAAGCAGTGTGTGGAGAGAAAGTGCCCTTAGCCTGTTACAGACCTTTTACTTTTCCTTGTGCCCTTTTCTAAAATAGCTTTAGTGTACTCAGGAAACCCATGGACTTCTTTTGTAGTTTATACTTTTTTTTTTTTTTTTCACTTCACTCCTCAATATACATTTGTCAGGTTGCCAGACACATGCATACAACATGCATGTGTTTCCAAGCAATAACCTCCTATTTTTTTAATCTTCTTTTTGAAGCTCCCTTCCTCCCGTGTTGTGTTTTTTTTTTTTAAAGTGCTGTTTCCGAAGACAATGATATATAGTAAGATTTGTTGGCCACAGGAATTAGTTAATAATGCCAGCCTAAATGATTTTGTAATAAAATATTTAAAATGTTATTGCAGTTTTTTAAGCGTATCGGTGAACATGCTAATGAATTGTTGGATATTAAAGTCACTGCCTAAACATAAACCGATGACTGATCTTTTTTATTGTAGAAAACTTTATATCAAAATAGGCAACGGATAAAGTTATGAACATTGCAGCTTTATTAAACAAAAAAGTTAAATTTTTAAAGTAACTTTACTTTCATTAGACAGATGATGTTTTACCAAAACTGGAGAGGGCAAAATCTGATGCAGCTGTGCATGGTAGCCAATCGGCTTTTAACTTTGCCTCCCGGGGGATCAGGAAGGATTTTTTTCCCCTGATGTAAGGACGTTGGATCATGCTTTGCGGTTTTTCACCTTCTGGATTAACTGTGGATACAGGATTGTCCAAATTTTTTTTTGTTGTTATTGGTTGAACTAGATGGACTTGTGTGTGTTTTTTTTTTTTTTTTCCCCCAACCTGACTTCGTAACGTCAGCTTGTTCAATTAAGCTCTGTCAAAAAGAAAAAAAATGGAAGCTGATTAGTGTCTATGCAGTTTCACCAGTTTTTGCAGACTCTATTGTTGTATAACCCCTATATAACGCTGTATCTCCCAAGGTAATAGCACATGATGGACCCACAGCTGTATTTGGCACAGATATGCTCCATCATGCCGTAGCCATGTGTACCTATATGAACAGTCCAGAGCTCACTACTTAACAACAATGATAATTACAGAGTAGTATATGAACCACTCTATGATGTGAAAAGATTAGGGGAAGGGATATACTGTACAACCTCAGTGGCACCAGTTTAACTAAGGAAGAAGTACTGACCCTGAATAGGGGGATAAAATATGCACCCAAAAAGGGACTTAAGTTTGAAACCTACATTGGGATTCAAAAATGTATACGGAAGTTAAATGTAAAGAAATATTATGCTCATAGTCCGTTGGAAAGGGCAGCAGCAGAGGGCAACCACACTGAATTAAGGAATCTGTCTGTGTTCAATCCCAAAATAGCAAACAGTAAGTATGTGGATATGTTTAAATATTGGTAACAGCAGATTTGGAATATTTAGCCATCAAAAAAGTGTATGAACAGATGGATATAAAAAAAGGGTTTAAAATCACAAAAAAAATAGAACATTGTTATCTGACCAGCGGATAAGGAGGGGGGGGGATTGTTGTGTTATCCACTGAACAATACAAATTAGAAATGAATACAATTCTATAAGATAGAGGTACCTATACAATATTGAATTCCAATCCAACGAAACAATTTAAAAATGAGTCTCTCATTCAATATGGGGTCAGTAAGCATATATTATATAAACAGGAAGAGAAATACGTATCTAGTACCCACAGCTTGTCGGATACCTGTTATTTGCTATATTCCAAAAATTCACAAGGATAGATTTAATCCCCCCAGGAAGACCTATCATAAGTGGGGTAGAGTAATTACCGTCCAGACTAAGTGAATATATAGATCTGCACTTACAACCTCTAGTTAACCAGTTCCCGACCCCCGCATGTACATATACGTCCACAATATGGCACGTACAGGCACATGGGCGTACACGTACGTCCTCGCCTATTAGCGGGTGGGGGGTCCGATCGGGACCCCCCCCCCGCTACATGCGGAGTTCGGGTCCGCTCGGGGAGCGATCCGGGACCACGGCGCGGCTATTTGTTTATAGCCGCTCCGTCGCGATCGCTCCCCGGAGCTGAAGAACGGGGAGAGCCGTGTGTAAACACGGCTTCCCCGTCCTTCACTATGGCGGCGCATCGATCGCGTCATTCCCTTTATAGGGAAGACACGATCGATGACGTCATTCCTACAGCCACACCCCCAAACAGTTGTAAACACATACTAGGTGCACCCCAACTCCTACAGCGCCACCTGTGGTTAACTCCCAAACTGCAACTGTCATTTTCACAATAAAGAATGCAATTTAAATGCATTTTTTGCTGTGAAAATGACAATGGTCCCAAAAATGTGTCAAAATTGTCCGAAGTGTCCGCCATAATGTCGCAGTCACGAAAAAAATTGCTGATCGCCGCCATTAGTAGTAAAAAAAAAAAAAATAATAAAAATGCAATAAAACTATCCCCTATTTTGTAAACACTATACATTTTGCGCAAACCAATCGATAAACGCTTATTGCGATTTTTTTTACTAAAAATAGGTAGAAGAATACGTATCGGCCTAAACTGAGGAAAAAAAATGTTTTTATATATGTTTTTGGGGGATATTTATTACAGCAAAAAGTAAAAAATATTGCTTTTTTTTCAAAATTGTCGCTCTATTTTTGTTTATAGCGCAAAAACTAAAAACCGCAGATGTGATCAAATACCACCAAAAGAAAGCTCTATTTGTGGGGAAAAAAGGACGCCAATTTTGTTTGGGAGCCACGTCGCACGACCGCGCAATTGTCTGTTAAAGCGACGCAGTCCCGAACTGTAAAAACACCTTGGGTCTTTAGGCTGCATATTGGTCCGGGGCTTAAGTGGTTAAGGATACAAAGGCCTTGCATGAAATAAAGTCCCTAATGCCACTCCAGGTGAGTGATGGAACCAGGTAGGCTGGGGAATGGACTCCTCCTAGGGGAGCTAGCCTCGGCTCGCCGGCTGTGCAATATGGATAAAAGAAATGGATGGATGCACACCGAGGTAGTGATTAATCTCTTTATTTGTAAAATCCGTAACATGAATAACATCACAGGACAGGAAAATGGGTACAAGTAGATGCGTTTCACACAGCTACGCTGCGCTTATATGGTGGTGTATGCAGTTAAATGTCCATGTAATGTGATTTATGTGGGTAGAACCAAAAAGGTTCTCAAGGTTAGAATGGAGGAGCACGTTAGGAACATCCGGAATGGGTTTCATAAACACGATTTGTCAGTTCATTTCAGGGATAAACGCAATAAAAACCCAGAAGGAATTACATTTTGGGGTATAGAGGCTTCAAAACTACATTGAAAAGGGTCTAACTTTATAAGGGAAATAAGTAAAAGGGGATCTCTGGCACCAGGGGGGGTTGAATGAGGAATCCGACCTACAGTGTTTCCTTAGCAATAGGTAATGGTATGGTATATCTCTGTTACGGTGGATACATCAGCTATTTGGCTGTTTGTTTGCCATTAGTAATTTAGATACATGATTGCTACTGGCTGTTTTTCCTTTAAGGGCTCATATTAACTTAATGTAGAGATCATTTGCATAGGGGATATGGGTAATTACTGGGAATTCACTTATGAATGCCCAGTCCATCCATGCCCCCTTAAAATTAAAATTATAACAACGCTGTTTATCTATAGTGGGTAGATACCACACCAAATATAGTTACTTTTTTTTACGTCTGTAAAGCGTTCCTCCTCATCTCATGTTGTTAAATTTCTGGTGTGTGGTACTGTTTTGTTTTATTCAGTTATTTGTGGGTTAAGGGGGTTTGATTTTAGCTGTTTATGCTTTTAAGAATTTTATATACAGTATCTCACAAAAGTGAGTACACCCCTCCTATTCTTTGTAAATATTGTATTATATCTTTTCACACTTTAACACTGAACAAATGACACTTTGCTACAATGTAAAGTAGTGAGTGTACAGCTTTTATAACGGTGTAAGTTTACTGTCTCCTCAAAAATATTCATCACACAGCCATTCATGTCTAAACCGCTGGCAACAGTGAGTACACCCCTAGGTGAAAATATTCAAATTGGACCCAGTTATCTATTTTCCCCCGGTGTCCTGTGCTTCGTTAGTGTTACAAAGTCTCGGGTGTGTATGAGGAGCAGGTGTGTTAAATTTTGTGTTATCACTCTCACTGTCTCATACTGGTCACTACTGGAAAAGAATGGTGGCCACCCAAAATATTGACACTTTGGGCCCAATTTGGACATTTTCACTTAGGGGGGTGTACTCACTTTTGTTGCCAGCAGTTTAGATATTAATGGCTGTGTGAGTTATTTTGAGGGGACAGCAAATTTACATTGTTATACAAGCTGTACACTCACTACTTTAAATTGTAGCAAAGTGTAATTTCTTCAGTGTTGTCACATGAAAAGATATAATAAAATATTTACAAATATGTGAGGGGTGTACTCACTTTTGTGAGATACTGTCTATTGTCATAGAGGCTGTGTGTCCGATCCCCTACACCGCTCTGTAATTATCATTGTCATTTAGTAGTGAGCTCTGGACTATCTATATAGGTACATAGGGCTACTGCATGATGGCGCAGATCTGCTGCTGCATTCAGGCATGGGTCCATCATTTGCCATTACCTTGGGAGATACAGCGTTATATAAGGTTATAAGACAATAGAGCGTCTTTGGGCTACAAGAAAATGGCTGCCAGTTTATGATTTATAATAAACATATATAATCTGCAGGCTACATCACTATTTATAACAGACATACATTCCATCCAATCACATCCCCCTGGGGAAGACACGTCATATCCCTGTGTCGACACGCATTGGGGAGGGGACATGACAGTGTAAGAGGCAGCGGCTTGTCTGTTTGGATGCGGAGGGATACACAATCTCAGCTATTTTTTTGCCTGTATAAGAGTGGTGCACTGAAGTACCAGTACCATGTGAGCACCCTGGAAAGGGGCATTGTTTAAATACATACTTTATAAACGGTATCACACTATCCAGACCTTATTTTTTATATGTATATGGAGACAACGCCACTGGACAGCTTAGGATCCCATAGGTCCATCTTCACAAAACCCAGGGGTTATTCGTTGGCTTGTACAGACCAAGCTTAATTGTGAGATCACACGCTCTGAGGTGAGCAGACTCACACAGGGGGAGCACAAGTGTGTGGTCACATGAACATGTTCGGAAAACACCACAGCAAGTTTTGGATTATGTTTAAATGGACTTTATGATTTAATCTGCATTTTTTATTTATTTTGAACCATATTATTGTATTGTGTCACAAGCACTATATTCACCACTGCAAGATTTGGAGCATGTTTAAATCGACTTTATGATTTAATATGTAATTTTGATTTATTTTGAATAATATTATTGCATTGTGTCATAAGTACTATAGCACTTTATTCACTTATTTTCACATTGTTGGCTTGCGTATTTTATTATTAATTGTACTAACACGGATTTGATAAATAAGTACTAGTATAGCGCGAACATACATTTAATTTATACAGCATGATCGTATGGGACGCGATCAATGCCAGCAGCCAACATCTATTTTTTTTAAGCACATACATTATTGGTAGCTTGCAAGTTTCTTAGTTTACATGAACTTGCACTTTACTTTCCTTTTAAGGATTTATAGCTGAGACCTGACTGTGGCCGTCCTATTAGCAAAACACACACACGCCCTCACGAGTATATTTATTTGCGCTGAACGCTTTTCATGAATTGTTCCTATCTGTGGTTTGGCTTTATTATTGCAGTAAAGAACAGGGTTGCTACCATAGTCCATATACCTTCCTGCCAACGCCTGTATGGGGCGTGTCACTGTGTGCCCTGAGATATAACAGTCACTGCCTGCAACCGAGCTCAACACAAACGTTTGCTGCTCTGCATTGACTTGCTACTTACAATTAAACTATACGCAGATATGAGTGGGACTGCAGGTAAGAGGCCAATTCTTTGCATGTCTTTTTAGAAAATATTTTAGAAACAAACTAATTTAGACATTTTTGTTACTCGCCACAAAATGGGAGTGAGAAGCCATCCAACGCTATAAACAATATGAACCATTTTACATTATCAGGTATTTGAGTATCGATTTACAGGAAATATTCAACATAAAACTGTAAAAAAAAAAAACAACCTGTCCATAAAAAGATATGCCGGTACTGTATATTGCCAACATGCAGAAATTACAGCTGAGATTTGTTTCTAACATACAACTTTGCTTGTAATAAAGTTTGTAGAATAAAGGGAAATTAAGGGAAATGCAGTACACAGTGCAAGCAGTTGTAATTCATATTTTGCAGTCACAAAATGTTATATTAATGTGCACTAGAATCCAAAGCAATGAAGAATTAGGAATATAATTTTTTCTGTTGTCCTTTTGTAGATGAAAAATCGGCACTCACCAAAACTAAGCACTGAGCAATAATGAGTTGCATTTTTCTGAACATGGATTTGGTCAAAACACTAAGGCCGCGTACACACGATCGGTCAAAACCGATGAAAACGGACTGAAGGACTGTTTTTATCGGTCCAAACCGATCGTGTGTGGGCCCCACCGGTTAGTTATCCTTCGGTCAAAAAAATAGGAACTTGCTTTAAAATTGAACCGATGGACGCCTAACCGATAGGTCAAAACCGATCGTTAGTATGCAAAAGCATCGGTTAAAAACCTGCGCATGCTCAGAATCAAGTCGACGCATGCTTGGAAGCATTGAACTTTGTTTTTTTCAGCACGTCGTGTTTTACGTCACCGTGTTCCGACACGATCGGTTCATTAACCGATGGTGTGTAGGCACATCAGACAGCTTCATCGGTTAACCGATGACACTGGTCCTTCGGACCGTTATCATCGGATGGACTGATCGCATGTACACGGCCTAACAGTGTATTGTAACAAATAAAGGGAAGCTTTTCCATGTTTTTTTTTTTTTTTTTAAATGAAGGAGAATATCTGGACAGCCGCACTCCAAAAATGTTGCTTTTTATTGTAACAATAGGATCACGCGATACATGCCACAGCAAACATGATACAAGCTGACGCGATTCACAATATAACTTGGTGCTTAATCATAGCTAAAAAATAACTAAACAGTAATGTTAGCCCAATTTTTTTGTACAATATGAAAGATGATGTTACGCCGAGTAAATAGATACCTAACAGGTCATGCTTTAAAATTGCACACACTCACGGAATGGCGCCAAACTTTGTTACTTAAAAATCTCCGTAGGCTACGCTTTGAAATTTTTTACAGGTTACCAGTTTAGAGTTATAGAGGGGGTCTAGTGCTAGAATTGTTGCACACGCTGTAACGCACACGGCAATACCTCACATATGTGGTTTGAACGACGTTTACAAATACGTGGGTGGGACTTACATGTGCGTTCGCTTCTGAGCGCGAGCTACCGGGGACAGGAGCGTTTTTTTTTTGTTTTTTTTTTTACTTATTTATTTTTTACACTTTAAAAAAAAAATAAAAAAATGTCATCACTTTTATTCCTATTACAAGGAATGTAAACATCCCTTGTAATAGGAATAGTGTGTGACAGGTCCTCTTTAAGGAGAGATGCGGGGTCAATAAGACCCCGCATCTCTCCAGGCTGGAAAGCATGAGATCGTGAAAAAAATTTCACCGATCTCATGCTTACTAGCCGCAATCGCGGCTTTGTTTACTTCTGGGTACCCGGGCGTGACGTCATCACATCGCGCCTGGGCCTCCGACGGTCATAGAGATGACTGGTGACCATCTGGTTACCAGTCATCTCTATGCTTCCTACCCGGTGTAGGGCGATCCTTTCTCCAGGCCCCCGATGGCACGGGAGAGCGCGGAGAAGCACCGGATGGCGGCGGGAGGGGGGGTGTCCCCTCCCACCGCCTATAAGAACGAACAAGCGGTGGAACCGCCGCTATGATTATTCTTATGGTGCGCAGGATCGCCGCCGGAACACAATGATATCTGAATGATGCCTCTAGCTGCAGGCATCATTTAGATATCACCGCACAGTGACCACAAGTCCAGGACGTCATATGAATTCCACCCGGGATGGGAGATCCCCTTTGTGGACATCATATGACTATGTGCGGTATTGAAGTGGTTAAAGAAGAAGATACAGGTCTATGAGAGACAGAAATCTTGCTTGTTTGTAGGTGACCAAATACTTATTTTCCACCATAATTTGCAAATAAATTCTTTCCAAATCAGACAATGTGATTGGATTTGTTTCCACATTTTGTCTCTCATAGTTGAGGTATACCTATGATGACAATTACAGGCCTCTCATCTTTTTAAGTGGGAGAACTTGCACAATTGGTGGCTGACTAAATACTTGTTTGCCCCACTATATTTGATTCCTCTTTATTACTTGCTCTTAATGTTTCGATGTGCTTGATAAATGTTCAATAAAAATATTGAAACAGAAAACTACGTGTCCATAAAACTAGCTTTTCCAAAGGGTGACTGAGCTGCTGTGTAATTTAATGCAGAGTATGCAGCATAGCCACCGAACGTTCGCACGAACATTTAGAACCCCATTGACGTCTATGGGACTTGAACGTTCGAATTCAAAAGTGCTCATTTTAAAGCCTAAGATGCAAGTTATTGTCGTAAAACGTCTTTGAGAACCCGGGTTTTGCCCCAGGGAACATGTACCAATGGAAAAAAAGTTTTAAAAACGGTCGTTTTTTCAGGAGCAGTGATTTTAATGATGCTTAAATAAGAAAAAAAATATGAAAAATTCCTTTAAATATTGTACCTGCTGGGTGTCTATATTATGCCTGTGAAAACGTCTTTGAGAACCCGGGTCTTGCCTCAGGGAACATTCATCAATGGACTCCTGAAAAAACGACCGTTTTTCTTTATCGTACATCACGGGACACAGAGCAGCATAGCCATTACACATGGGTTATATAGTGTACCTTTAGGTGATGGACACTGGCACTCTCCGACAGGAAGTTTCCTCCCTATATAACCCCCACCCATAGTGGGAGTACCTCAGTTTTTTCGCCAGTGTCTTAGGTGTTGGTGCACGTTGAAGAGCTCTGCCTATAGTTGTCCTTGGGACCCGGGCAAGCCTACCGGATCCGTCCAAGGTGCTTCATAGCCAAAGTGGACGGTACCCGGGCCCCAAGTCGTGGAGGGGTTCTGCCTATAATGCCTCTCCTTTTGGGAGGGCTGGACTCTGGGTTCCAGGACTGGTTTTTAACCTAGCAATCCTGATGCCAGCAGTGCTATATAGGTCCAGGTGTGTGGTGTTCCTAAATTGGACCCCGGTCCCTGAAGGTCTATGACCATACCCACGGAGATGGGGGAAGATTGGGGCCTTTGGCAATACCCTGCGGCGTGGAGAAGGTAAGCGAGGGCCCACGGAACTTGGTTTGTCAGTGGGCCCTCCACAGGGGATTCGGGGGCAGCCTATTTTATGCCTCTGTGCATGGGCAATATATATCACCACAAAGTCTGTTTGCACTGGATGGTTTTCTCCCCCATGTGATTTTTCCCCTGGCTGGTCTAGAGGCTTGCTGCGCTGCCATAGAGGGAAGGGTCCTGGAAAAAGTAAGCTGGACTTACCTCCCAGAGATGGGAGTCTTCCCTGGGTGCCTGTCTCTCCCCATAGCTCCGTCAGCGTCCACGCTGTCTCCCTGAGACTTCCTGGTTCCTCCAGCAGCGTCAGACGTACGCGCGCGTGTGCGTGCGCACGTTGTAAATAACTTCGGCGACGCAGCGTGGGGGGGCGGGCTGAGCGTAGGGCGGTCCTTCTGAAGCCTATATTAGGCTCTCAGTCAGTCACGATCGCCGTGGGACACGGAGCTGCAGCCTGAGCTGCGTATGGTTTGTTATACCAGGTTTTTTTGGGGAGAGTGACACCCGGTGGCCAAATTGGAGTACGCACCCTAATAAGAGCTTGGCTCTTAAATAGTGATTCTAAAAGCCGGTGTACTTGCAGCAGCCTAAGCTAGTGTAAACCCAGGCGTCTGGACCAGCAATTTAAGGGGGTAATACCTGGCTCATAGTGGTCCTATGAGTGACAAGCCCTTGGGGCATTGTATTACCTATCCTCTTAGGTTTGGGAAATAAGGATTTGTATTATTACCCTAACCTATTACTATTTCTATTTAGTAACCGACGCCTCTCTTGTTAGGGGGCGTGTATTTACTCCGACTTAATAGTCAGTAGTATTATAGCGGAGTACCTTGGGTTTGTATCATGGCTCCTAAGGGCGCAGGAGGCTCCAAAAATGCCAAGGGCCCAAAGAAACAGAAGGGTTCCCCATCGGGCTCTGAGGATCTCGGCCAATCGTCGGCTGTGCCTTCCTCCCCAGATAAACTGGAGGTTGCTGCCCTAGATGTGCCACCAGGGGTGTTGGATGCTGCGGCTGGCCCCATTCAACTCCTACCTTTGTTACGGAGGAGATGTTAGCCACCACCTTGAGTGGTTTAGAGCGGAGAATGGCTGCTTTGATTTCAGCCTCATTACCTGGGAAGAAGCGGGCTAGGTCCCCATCCCCTAGGGTTGAGTCTCCAGATGAAGAGATCCTTTCCGCAGAGGAATTAGATTTCTCAACGGAGCAAGGGGAAGACCACTTGGAACAGGGTTCTGAGGAGTCCACTATAGAGGAACCGTTTTCAGCTTCCCAAGCGGACATGGTACGGACGGAGTTTAAGTTACCCCTGCCTGAACCTCAGGCTGCCGTATCCTCTCTAGGTTCCCTAAGGGCACCTCAATCCAATGCAGTGTTTCCGGTCCATCCCTTACTGAGGGACCTAATTTTTCAGGACTGGGTCAAACCAGATAGGATTTTTCTTCCTCCTAAAAGGTTCTCAGTGCTGTATCCTTTGGAAGAAAGTTTTTCTAAGAAATGGGTTGTCCCTACAGTGGACGCAGCCATTTCATGTGTTAACAAGGCCTTAACTTGTCCAGTAGACAATATTCATATGTTCAAGGACCCTGTCGATAAGAGACTTGAAACGTTGTTAAAGGCTTCCTTTGCCACTGCAGGTGCAGTAGTTCAACCAGCTGTGGCTGCCATAGGAGTATGCCAGGCATTGAAGGAACAGACCAAACAGGTCTTAAGGGACCTTCCGGCACAACAAGCTCAGGACCTAGCTGACTTGCCCAGAGCTTTATGTTTTGCCGTTGACGCCATTAAGGATTCCATCCAGCAAGCTTCTCGTTTATCCTTATTTCTGGTTCATATGAGGAGGCTTCTCTGGTTAAAAAACTGGTCTGCAGAAACCCCCTGCAAGAAACTCTTAACGGGTTTTTCCTTCCAGGGTGAAAGATTGTTTGGAGATGATCTAGACAAATATATTCAGAAGATCTCCAGTGGCAAAAGCACTCTTTTGCCTGTTAAGAAGAGGTTTCGGGGGCCTGCCTTTAAACGTCCAACCTCTCCAGTCTCAGGACCGTCACCCTCTAGGCAGTATCGACGGCCTGCTGGCCGTTCGCCTGCTAACAGGTCGCAAGGGCAAGCTTCAGGCAACAAGAAGCCATGGTTTCGTAAACCAATTAAAGCTGCCCCTAAAGCGAATTTGTGAAGGAACGCCCCCACTCTCTCGGGTGGGGGGAAGACTCCGCTTCTTCTCGGAGCTTTGGAAGGCCAGAATCTCCGACCAATGGGTTCTGTCCTCATTGGCCCAGGGGTACAAGCTGGAGTTTTGGGGGTTTCCCCCTCCCCACTTCCAGGAGTCAAGGCTCCCAAGCGATCCTCAAAAAGGAGTCTCGCTTCTAGCGGCCCTAGACCGCCTCTTAAATCAAGGGGTGATTATGGAGGTACCAGCCCTGGAGCGCGGACAAGGATTTTATTCAAATCTGTTTGTAGTCCTGAAGCCCAACGGCGATGTAAGACCAATATTGGATCTAAAAGCCCTAAACCGCTTCCTAAAGATTCGCTCTTTCCGAATGGAATCTATTCGTTCGGTAGTGGCCGCCCTACAAGGGAAAGAATTCCTCGCATCTATCGATATCAAGGATGCATACCTGCACGTCCCGATCTTTCCCGGGCATTTCAAGTTTCTCCGATTTGCTCTGGGACATCGGCATTTTCAGTTCGTGGCCTTGCCCTTCGGGCTAGCCACGGCCCCTCGGGTTTTCACAAAAATTCTGGCCCCAGTTCTGGCCAACCTAAGATCTCAGGGGATCCTGGTTATGGCTTATTTAGACGATCTTATAGTGATCGATCTCTCAGAGGCCAGTCTGAGGCAAGCAGTAGGCCTAGTGGTAACCTACCTGGAATCTCTGGGTTGGATCCTAAATCAGGACAAATCGGCCTTACAGCCCACAAGAAGATTGGAATATCTTGGGCTGATTCTAGATACTGTGCATCAGAAAATCTTTCTTCCCCAGTCCAGGGTGGATTCTATAAGGGAGCTAATTCAAGTAATTCTAAGCAGCGCAAGGCCGACCGTTCGTCTGTGTATGCGCCTATTGGGCAAGTTGGTGGCGACCTTCGAAGCGGTGCCCTACGCCCAAATCCACTCTCGAAAACTACAGAGAGCAATTCTCGCAGCCTGGGACAAAGAGGGTCCAGGCCCTGGATCTTCCCATATCTCTATCCCATGCAGCACGTCAGAGTCTGTGCTGGTGGTTAGCCCCGCACAACCTTCTAAGGGGAAGATCGTTCAGTCCAGTCTCATGGAGAATTGTTACCACAGACGCGAGTCTATCGGGTTGGGGTGCAGTCCTGGAAGGATTGACCCAGCAGGGGAAGTGGTCAAAAAGAGAGTCGACTCTATCCATAAATGTCCTAGAGATACGAGCAGCCCGGTTGGCTCTAGTAGCATGGACGGATGTATTACAGGACTCCCCAGTAAGGATACAGTCCGACAACGCCACTGCTGTGGCTTATATAAACCACCAGGGCGGCACCAGAAGTCTGGCAGCCCAGAGAGAGGTGGACCGAATCTTTTCTTGGGCAGAGACCCATATTCCATGCATTTCAGCAGTGTTTATCCCCGGAGTGGACAATTGGCAGGCGGATTTTCTCAGCCGCCAACAAATGTCCCCGGGAGAATGGTCTCTCCATCCCGAAGTGTTTCAGGACATCTGCCAGAGATGGGGAACTCCGGAGGTGGATGTCATGGCCTCCAGGTTCAATACGAAACTAATCAAATTTGTATCCCGGACAAGGGATCCATTGGCCTGCGGGACGGACGCCCTGGTATGTCCTTGGCAACAGTTTGCGCTGATCTACGCCTTCCCTCCGTTACGGATGCTACCCCGTCTTCTTCACAGAATCCAGGTGGAGCGCAAACCAACGATTCTGGTAGCCCCGGCTTGGCCCCGGAGGCCTTAGTACTCCTTAATAATAAGGATGGGGGTCCTCCCGTTGCGGCCGGACCTCCTCTCACAAGGGCCATTCTTCCATCCTGCCTTACCAGCCTTAAATTTGACGGCCTGGCGGCTGAATCCCTAATTCTTAAAAACAGGGGCCTTTCTGGCCAGGTTATTTCCACCCTAGTTAATGCTAGAAAGCCAGTCTCTAGACTTATATACTATAGGGTGTGGAAAGCCTACATTGCATGGTGTGAGGCTAGGAAGTGGCTTCCCCGCAAGTATGTCATCGGGAGAATCTTGGATTTCCTACAGTTAGGAGTAGAGAAGGGTCTAGCTGTTAGCACAATCAAGGGGCAGGTTTCTGCCTTATCAGTCTTTTTCCAAAGACCCTTGGCCTCTCACTCTCTAATAAAGTCGTTCTTACAAGGGGTTATTCGGATTAATCCTCCGGTGAAGGCTCCCCTGTATCCTTGGGATTTAAATTTGGTTCTATCGGCCTTACAATTCCAGCCTTTTGAACCCTTATCTGAGATCCCGCTGGTCTTGTTAACTAGGAAATTGTTTTTTTTGGTGGCTATGTCTTCCGCCAGAAGGGTGTCGGAACTGGCAGCCTTGTCGTGTAAGGCACCCTATTTAGTACTACATAAGGACAGGGTCGTTCTTCGGCCACATCCGTCCTTTCTTCCGAAAGTAGTATCTAGTTTTCATCTAAATCAGGACTTGATTCTTCCGTCATTTTTTCCTAAACCTTCTTCAAAGAAGGAGAGATTGCTACATTCCTTAGATGTGGTCAGGGCTGTTAGGATTTATTTGAAAGCCACAGCCCAGGTTCGCAAGACTGACGTCTTGTTTATTCTGCCAGAAGGACCCAAGAAGGGTCAGGCAGCGTCTAAAGCCACCATTTCCAAATGGATTAGACAGTTGATTATTCAGGCCTATGGCCTAAAAGGGAAAAACCCGCCTTTGTCGGTTAAAGCTCACTCCACTAGAGCTGTGAGCGCCTCTTGGGCAGCGTATCACCAGGTCTCTATGGCTCAAGTCTGCAGGGCAGCGACCTGGTCATCTGTTCATACGTTTGCTAAATTTTATCAAATGGACGTTAGGAGGAACGCTGATTCAGCCTTCGGGCAGGCGGTTCTACAGGCCGCAGTATAAAGTCCTCTTGTCCTTTGGCACCCGCTGTTTTTTTGCTTTACCTGGATGCTCTCCCTCCCCTCATTTAGCATTGCTTGGGGACATCCCATGTGTAATGGCTATGCTGCTCTGTGTCCCGTGATGTACGATAAAGAAAAAGGGATTTTTAATAACAGCTTACCTGTAAAATCCTTTTCTTGTAGTACATCACGGGACACAGAGCTCCCACCCCTCTTATGGGGAATCTTGGGAGACACATTGCTTGCTACAAAACTGAGGTACTCCCACTATGGGTGGGGGTTATATAGGGAGGGAACTTCCTGTCGGAGAGTGCCAGTGTCCATCACCTAAAGGTACACTATATAACCCATGTGTAATGGCTATGCTGCTCTGTGTCCCGTGATGTACTACAAGAAAAGGATTTTACAGGTAAGCTGTTATTAAAAATCCCTTTTTCCATTGATACATGTTCCCTCGGGCAAGACCCGGGTTCTCAAAGACGTTTTCACAGGCATACTATAGACACCCAGCAGGTATAATATTTTTTTTATTTAAGCATCATTAAAATCACTGCTCCTGCATCAGGAGCAGTGATTTTAATAATGCTTAAATTCAAAAATAAATAAAAATGAAAAATTCCTTTAAATATTGTACCTGCTGGGTGTCTATAGTATGCCTGTGATAACATCTTTAAATAGCACAATCACCTGCCTGCCAGTAAATTAAGAAGAACTGATACAGTGTATAAATATATGTACAACACCTGGGATGTATATATATCCTCTACACACTAACATTAACTGACATAAAATGACACTCTCTCTGTCCTCTCTTAACCGCCGCAACACACTACACAAGGGCGACCTGCAGACGGCTTTTTATAGTGTGGGGCGTGTACTAAACCCCCTGAGCCATAATTGGCCAAAGCCACCCTGGCTTTGGCCAATTATGGCTCTCCGTTTTTTGCAAGCTGTAATTGGCCAAGCATGCGGGTCATAGTGCATGCTTGGCTAATCATCAGCCAGCGATGCCGCAGTGAATTATGGTCTGTGAAACGTAACTCGAATTTGGCGCGAACGACCCGTTTTGTTCGTATTTCGACGAACGATCGAACATACGATGTTCGAGTCAAACATGAGATCGACTCGAATACGAAGCTCATCCCTACTTGGGACTAGAACTTGCCTAGCCCACACTTGTTCCCCACCCCATAATAGCTAACTGTTGTGCAACTTCACAATACAAATGCTATTGCTATCCATATAGTTTCCACCATAATTTTCAATGCTCCATAGCCTTCTATTGCCGAGCAGAGCAATCATTTATCATTCAAATTTGCTACCTACATGGATGTGGCTAAACAGCAATTACAGTATATATGACACTAACCCTTCTCTAAGCTTTCTTTTTGTTTTCTTTTTGTGTGCTGTTTTCTTTTTGATGCCTACCTATGACCATTGCATTGTTGCTTGGTACTTCCAACGTCATTCAATCATTTTTAATCCTTTTTCAAAATTCTAAAAAACCTAATAACATTTTTGTGAAACAAACCAAGGACCCTGCATGGCAGAAGTACTAACCACTAAGCCTCTGCATTTACTACTTTAAGTTGATATTATGTTATCTTAAAAATATGTACTGCTTGTTGCAGCATTTGCAACAATTACAGTTATAAACAAATTGTGTATTGTTTCACTGCTTCATCTGCATAAGGTAACCCAGATAAGTAAAAATTCTTATTTTAATGTAGATGAAATTGTACCCTTGGTCTTTGATATTGGCTCATTTTCAATCCGTGCCGGCTATGCAGGAGATGACCTTCCTAAGGTAAGAGATAACTGATAATGTTGGAGTATTTTATGTTGTCCTTTTTTTTATGTTTTTGCAGCTATTGAATGAATAACTGCATAAACCTGATCTGCCATCAGTTGAAGAGTACGTAAAAAAAAACTCTGAGCTATTAAATTAGAAATCAAAAAGAATATATCTGAACTTTAATATAATAACTTAAAGAAGAACTCCAGGTTTTCCTCTCGAAAACAACAGGTGCATTGTGCATGTAAATGAATCACAAACCCAGTGTCAGCGTATGTGTAACTTACCTCCTTTAGCTGTATAAAGCAGGTCTCTGTGTCTGTGATGTGTCTCACTCCTCCTCCTGGCTGAATTTCAAAGTTCTCTGACTTCCTGTTTTCTTCCTTTCCCAGTTGTGATACTACATGTCCCATGATCCTGTGAGCCTCTAGCTTCAGGGCAGGCTGCGGGAGTCACTTGTACCAGTACTGGGAGTTGATGTGGGTGGGTTCTAGGGTTACTGTGGGCATTTCTGGGTCTTCATGTGGGTGGTAAAAGGAGAGTATTGGAATGTTTCTGTCACCAATCACACTCCATTCCTCTGCAGTGAACAGAGTACTGTTCAGCAGGAAGTGTAGCCTTACAAACCACCAAGAAATGTGCTATTCTAGCTATAAAGGGCACACAAATATAAGACTGATCACATGATCAAGGATTTTTTTCTGCTGTAATCGCTTTATTTTTAATGGAGAAACAGCAAATTTTCTTGGTTGAAGGCATGATTTGTGAAGTGTATACAGTGTTTGCACACACACAAAACTCGATTTAGTCACACACATCTTTGGTTGTTGTAAAGTGTATATGTAGTCACCAAACACACTAAAATTATTGTAAGCCGAAAAGCATGGGAGTCACTTTGGGGGAGGGGAGGGAAGCCATGGAACCCAGAATGCCTTGGAGATGTTGGGAAACCCTTGTTTCAGCTCCCCATGCACCTACTGTGTCTAAGTCACCCTGTGTCTATTAGGTTGACTGAGAAAATTATTGAGCATTGTAAGAGTTTTGTAGACTGTTTTCCTGCCATATGCAATCCCTGATTAATCAATGCATTGCTTAGATATAGATTTCATGGTCTTCAATGTAGGAGCCGGTCCGTTTGCTATTGGAGGCTCTTGCTATTGTGCGAAGGTGTTCTGTGTTTATACTTCTGATAATGTGCATTGTGTCTTCTGAGCTAGAAGACAAAGTGTGAAAAGTCAGACCTCTCTGCATCACCTAGGCTGGTTAAATGACTAGTTAATTAGCTCATGTTAATTTACATTTCTGGTTACAGTTTGTATTGTTAGGATAATATGATCAGGAGCAGGAACCTCCTTCTCACATGTATAAAAGCCTGTTATTGTGTTCAAATAAACAGTTCCAGCTTTGTAGCCAAATGAGTCCTGCCTAGTTCTTGGTTGTAATATGTGGCTATAATATCTAATATCTATATTCAGACTGGAGGAAGTGGTATATGACGAAAGCACTCAAGCGGAGTGTGAGACGTTCTGTTACTTTGGTGGCAAGCAGTGGGTGCTTTCTGCAGTCTGGGGCATCCAAACATCCACCTGGATCCAAGGTCTGGATAGCAGGAGAGGAGAGGTACAGATACCAGCTGCCATGGAAGAGAAATTCAGAAGGAGGTTGCGAGAGATGCTGATACAGCACAGGGGACCAGTGTCAGAGCAGGTCCTGCTAGGATGGTATGATTCTGTCTGCTGGGAACTCTGTAAGGAAGCACTAGCCGATGAGCAGCGACCCCAGGGAAAAATTCTCTTCTCTTTCTAGCAAAGGTACCGGTAGCTGACTTTGGGAGCGATTTGGAGTGGCATTTGGAAGATATTGGAATACAGTACAGAGAATGGTTGCTGAATGCCTCAGAAGTTCCCTGGGCACTGGAAGATTTGGAGTTTCTAGCCAATCAGGAATGGGAGCTGGAGATCGCCTACAGACGGCTGCTAAATTCTGCTCAGCAGCAGGCCTGGGCTTCCTTTGCCTGGGGCTATCCAGAAGTAACAGCCAACAGTCCTGAAATCCTGTGTGAAGAGTTGGCAATGTGGCAGAGTTCCAGTGTGCTTTGCCCATCTCCGCCTGCAGCTATGGATGCCGGGGGTCTTATGTCAGATGCAGCAAGTACTGACTGACCTTGACAATCCTGTTTCTGCATGGAACGATCTTGGATTGAGGAATGCGTCTGTCCAGGAAATGAAGCAGTCGGATCATCTCTCCAGCCAAAGATCATAGATTTAATTGACTTTTCATCGGAGGATGTTATGGATTGTGAGTCACCTGCCAAAGTGTTGGCACTGGGCCCAAGTTCCACCAACCCATGCCCTGGACTTTCAGAAATTACAGAGACTAGAGATTTAATTGACTATTCTGCTGAGGAAAACCAACCATGTGAGCCTCCGGCAGAAGATCGGGCGTCAGGGCAGACCATCACTGAGCTCTGCCCAGCACCAACAGCAGCTTTAGGCTTCCTGAGAGAAGATGCAGCCAGCCTTTCTCCCACAACACTGACAGGGACATGGGATTTCCTGCCAGCAGTATCTGTGGAGATACAAGAAACACCTGCGGCAGTTCTGGAGGCCCAGGGTGAGAAGGAGATGTCACTTCCCAGCAGATCAGGATCCAGGGGGAGAAGGGAGAGGAGGTTGTCATCATCCCTTCCTAACAGTTAGACAGCAGGGATCCGTGCACTTGGGAGACAGTGACAGAGAAATGCCATCCCAGCAGCTAGTTGAGGTAACGGGAGGTGAAGCAGCCGTCTCACTTCACCAACGGCAGCTACACAGTTTGCGAGAGAAGGAACTCATCCTCCCCAGCGGCAGATCTACAGTCTGGGAGTGGAGGAAGCTGCCCTCCCTCCCAAACACTTGATGTGGGGTCCCCAGCAGAAGGCCTGGCAACAGGACAGAGTGCTGCTGGCTTCTGCCCTCAACTAACAAAGGATGGATTTCCTGTGAAAGTCGATGGGACTATGGTTTTCACTTGTATACTCCAGGGATTCTGAGCAGTCGGCCCACATCCCCAAAGATGGAGTGAGCTCAGCCACCCTGTCTTCTCTCCAGTGGCTGAAGGGACTCCAGGGGGGAAGGACCAGTCCACACTTCCCCCCAGCAACAGGTATGTACTACGAGAGAGGCAGAGGTTGGCTGGGTGAGTAATGCTCTGTTTGGAACACTATGTAGGTACAGGGGACTGGAACTACGGACTAACTTTAGAGTCAACCCATCTGGGGTCTCCTCCTGTGTTAGTCTGCTGCCGAAAGGGGAGAGATGTGATGGGAGTCACTTTGAGTGGGGAGCCCATGGAACCCAGAATCCCTTGGAGAGGTTGGGAAACCCTTGTTTCAGCTCCCCATGCACCTCCTATGTCTAAGTCACCCTGTGTGTATTAAATATGGATTTCATGGTCTTCAATGTTGGAGAAAGGTCCGTCTGCTACTGGGGGCTCCTGTTATTGTGTGAAGGTGTTCTGCGCTTATAATTATGATAATGTGTATTGTGTCTTCTGAGCTAGAAGACGGCAAGTCTGACCTGAAAGGTCAGACCTCTGAGTCACCTTAGGCTGGTTAAATGACTAGTTAATTAGCTCATGTTAATTTATGTTTCTGGTTACAGTTTATATTGTTAGGATAATATGATCAGGAGGGGGAATAAAAGCCTTTATTCTTGTTTAAATAAATAGTTCCAGCCAGGCCCGGACTGGGACAAAAAATAGGCCCGGGCATTTTAGACTGAGCAGCCAACTTTTCCAGAGGGACTGGGGTTATCATCGGTAGACATTTGCGGGGGTGGCTGGTGTTGGTCCTCCACCTGTAATGTGCAGGAACACTGTGATATAAAGGGGACTGCACTGTAAAGGGGCACTGCAATGATTACAGTATAGTCCCCTATTGTGGCCATACAATGCTAGTACTCTCTGTCTCCTATTGTGCCCACACTGCCCAGTGACACTGACCTGCTCCCTCTCTGGTGGTGCTAAACAGCATGGTGCTCTCTCTCTGGTGGTGCTGGACAGCATGGCTCTCTCTGGTGGTGTGGGTACAGCGTGGCTCTCTCTCTGGTGATGCTGGACAGCGTGGCTCTCTCTCTGTTGGTGTGGGTACAGCGTGACTCTCTCTCTGGTGGTGCGGGTACAGCGTGGCGCTCTCTCTCTGGTGGTGCGGGTACAGCGTGGCTCTCTCTCTGGTGGTGCGGGTACAGCGTGGCTCTCTCTGGTGGTGCTGGACAGCATGGCTCTCTCTGGTGGTGTGGGTACAGCGTGGCTCTCTCTCTGGTGGTGCTGGACAGCATGGCTCTCTCTCTGTTGGTGTGGGTACAGCGTGGCTCTCTCACTCTGGTGGTGCGGGTACAGCGTGGCTCTCTCTCTGGTGGTGCGGGTACAGTGTGGCTCTCTCTCTGGTGGTGCGGGTACAGTGTGGTTCTCTCTGGTGGTGCGGGTACAGCGTGGCTCCCCTAGTGGTGCGGGTACAGTGTGGCTCCCCCTGGTGGTGCGGGTACAGCGTGGCTCTCTGGTGGTGCGGTTACAGCGTGGCTCTCTCTGGTGGTGCGGGTACAGCGTGGCTCTCTCTGGTGGTGCGGGTACAGCGTGGCTCTCTCTGGTGGTGCGGGTACAACGTGGCTCTCTGGTGGTGCAGGTACAGCGTGGCTCTCTCTGGTGGTGCGGGTACAGCGTGGCTCTCTCTGGTGGTGCGATTACAGTGTGGCTCTCTCTGGTGGTGCGGGTACAGCGTGGCTCTCTCTGGTGGTGCGGGTACAGCGTGGCTCTCTCTGGTGGTGCGGGTACAGCGTGGCTCTCTCTGGTGGTGCGGGTACAGCGTGGCTCTCTCTGGTGGTGCGGGTACAGCGTGGCTCTCTGGTGGTGCGGGTACAGCGTGGCTCTCTCTCTCTGGTGGTGCGGGTACAGCGTGGCTCTCTCTGGTGGTGCGATTACAGTGTGGCTCTCTCTGGTGGTGCGGGTACAGTGTGGCTCTCTCTCTGGTGGTGCGGGTACAGCGTGGCTCTCTGGTGGTGCAGGTACAGCATGGTGGTGGCGCTCTCTCTGGTGTGGGTACAGCGTGGTGGTGGTCCTCTCTCTCTGGTTGTGTGGGTACAGCGTGGCTCTCTTTCTGGCTTCCCCCAGCACAGTCCTCTTTTTCCTTTATTAGTCACTCAGCTTCCTGGGATCGAGGCTCTCACTTCCCCTAGCAGAGTGCATGCTGGGGGCTGAAGTCTTGGCGAACGGCACCGCCTCCCCATAGCGACCTCTTCCTTGGCTTCTCAGTCTCTCCTCCTCTCCTGGCGTCCTGGTTGCCAGGTGCCCGTCGGCTGCGGAGCGCATGCGCGAAGCGGCGGCCTAGGTTGCCATGGATGAACTTAGTAGGCGGAGAATGCCTCCGCTCCCACCACCACCAGCGGCCAGCCCTGCATGTCCCTACATGCAGTGCAGAACATCAGCGGCTGGCCCTGCATGTTGGAACCCGTGGCGGCGGCCGGCCCTGCATGTCACAACTTGACGTGCGGCCCGTAGGCAAGCGCCCGGTCTTCCTTATGGCCAGTCCAGGCCTGGTTCCAGCTTTGCAGCCAAACAAGACCTGTCTAGTTCATGGTTGTAATATGTGGCTATAATATCTAATATCTATATTCAGACTGGCGGAAGTGGTATTTGACAGAAGCACTCAAGCTGTAGTGTGGGACGTTCCATTATACGCACTTCTTCTACACAAGCTGTGAATGGGGCCTTAGATGCAAGGAATCACTACCATACTAGAATCATTGCAGTCTTATGCCACGTACACACGACCATTTTTAATGGTCTAGAAAAAAGACGACGTTTTTTTTTCAACACGATTATTGTTAAGCCTGCCTTGCCTACACACGATCGTGAAAAAAAATGCTCTAGCAAAAGCGCGGAGACGTACAACACGTACGATGGCACTATAAAGGCGAAGTTCCATTCGGATGGTGCCACCCTTGGGCTGCTTTTGCTGATTTCGTTTCGCGCTTTTCAGTCTGTTACAGCGTGATGAATGTGCTATCTCCATTACGAACGCTAGTTTTACCAAAACGAGCACTCCCGTCTCATATCTTGCTTCTGAGCATGCGCGTTATTTATACGACAACGTGAAAAATTATGGAAAAATTTAGAGCATGTTCTAAATTTTTAATGCCCATTTTTAACGTCACGAAAAATGCTCTGGAGCCCACACACGATCGTTTTTAATGACATAAAAAAAAAAAATGGTCGTGTGTACGCGGCATAAGGGCTTGTTTAAATTAATGGTGTAAACATGCAGCACAACCACAGGGTTTTACCAACCCACAACTACTCCCTCTTTAGCTAAAGGCTCAGTGGCTGTGCGTGAACACATGTGATGACTGCAATACTCTGCTTCATGGCTGTGGTGGGAACTATACCTCCTGTTGTGCTTGGTGGGCACTACTGCATGCCAGACACAACTAATTCTAGTAAATAGAGCTACACTCCAATTGCGCACAATGTGCATGTTTGCAGTGCAGTATTGCAGCATTTAGGGGATTAAAATTGGTGACAAGGAGGTGATTCAACTCCTTCTCCCTGCTTGTCGAATGCTCTCTGAAGAGTGATTCGAATGCAGATCACTCTTCACTCTGCAAAGCAGGTGTATATGTGTCATATCTCCTCCTGTGTCATTCCTGTCTTGCAGCATGCCAAAGAATAATGGCTTCCTGCAAGAATACAGAGAAAGGGCTATGGGGGGTTATTATGAAGGCGTGTCCTTCATATGTAAATTAATCAGTTCAGAGAGCAGGGCTCTGGGAGGGCAGGATCTGAAGGGTGGGACTCTCCCTGTTCACACTGGTCAGCATTTTAAAGTGATTGTAAAGGCTCATTTTAAAAACCTCCTCTATGCAGTAGTTTTGCACAGAGCTGCCCAGATCCCCCTCTTCTTGGGTCCCTCTTTTCTCCTCCTAGGCCCTCCCTACCCTTTGAGTGCCCTCAGCCA
This sequence comes from Rana temporaria, assembly GCF_905171775.1. Lineage (NCBI taxonomy): Eukaryota > Metazoa > Chordata > Amphibia > Anura > Ranidae > Rana > Rana temporaria. The sequence continues at coordinate 178,680,188 of NC_053492.1, forward strand.
GCAGCTTGTTACAGGGGGCGCCCCAGTCAATTCAGTACTCCGTGTATCCATTCAGACATGGAGCCCAGCCCTGGCCCGCCCCCTCTCTCCCCTGATTGGCTGACTGACTTTGATTGACAGTGGCTCAGCCATTCAGGAGGAGTGTCCCGGGTGGCTCGAGGGGATCGTGGACATCTCTGGAGAGAGAAGGAGCTCAGGTAGGTAATAAGGGAGGTTCTGCGGCAGCTGCTACACACAGACTGTTATTTTTTTATCTTAAAACGGTTGTAAAGGTAAAAAAATGTTTTCCTGAATAGCATTCTTTACTTTAGTGCAGTCCTCCTTCACTTAACTCATCCTTCGATTTTTTTCTTCTGAGAAATCCTCACTTCCTGTTCTTCTGTCTGTAACTCCACACAGTAATGCAAGCAGGGCCGGCCTTAGGTGTTCTGGCGCCCTGTGCGAGCTAATCTTGTGGCGCCCCCCCCCCCCCCCATCTTCACCCCCTCGCCCCCTGGTCACCTAAACATACACAAAGAGGAAAAAAATATTTGTAACAAATAATTTGTTTTAATAAACAGACAATTTAAGTGCATGTGCAAACAATCCATGCGTCTCAATGGACACTCTTTTCACAAGTCCTACAAGCAGCATCTTTGGAGCAGCTTTTGGGCACTGAAAAAAACCCTCCAAAAACGCCCCTCTCCATTGAAATGAACTGAAAGCGCTGTAAAAACGCCTTACCCTTTCACACCGAAGCACTGCAAAAACGCCCTAAAACTTTAGGGTCTTAGCGGCGCTTTACCAGCACATTGGGATTGCAGATGAGGCTTTGCTTGAATAACGCCTCAATAACGCTCAAATAACACGGTTAAGCCTTTAATTGCCCTAGATCAGGGGTCTCCAAACTGCGGCCCATGGGCCAGATGTGGCCCTTTACTTGCTTTTATCTGGCCCTTGGGGCAATATTTCATCTTCTGACACAAAAAATGGGGCACAATTGCTCCTAATGACACCAACAATGGGGCACAATTGCTCCTAATGACACCAACAATGGGGCACAATTCCTCCTAATGACACCAGCAAAGAGGCACAATTCCTCCTCTCACTGACACCAAAAAATGTGGCATTGTTTACTCCTGCTGATACCGGAACATTTTTCTATTTCCAGTGTCCACAATCTGGCCCCCTAAAGTCTGAAGGACAGTAAACTGGCCCTTCGTTTAATAAGCTTGGAGACCCCTGCCCTAGATGATTAACCCCTTGCCAGCCAGTGTCATTAGTACAGTGATCACTGTATTAGTGTCACTGGTTCCCACAAAGTGTCAGATTGTCAGTCACAATATCGCAGCCCTGCTACAAGTCACTGATCTCCGCCATTACTAGAAAAAAATAAAAAATTCCATAAATATATCCAACAATTTCTCTCAATGACACCAATGATGGGACACAATTTCTCCTGAAAACACAGATTATGGGACAACCATTACTCCTATTGACACCAAAAAATAAAATAACGCAGAGGTGATCAAATACCACAGAGAAAAAAATATATACAAATTTTATTTGTGTACAGCGTCGCATGACCGCGCAGTTGTCAGCTTAAGTTGCAAGTCGCAAAAAATGGCCTGTCATGAAGGGGGGGTAAATCTTCCAGAGGTCACATGGTTAATCCGTGAAAATGTTTTGCCCAGAGTTTATTTATACTTCAGGCAATAAACCTGGGGTGTCACAAACATGAAGTGATCCTCTGTAGGAGTTTTCCATATGACAGAGGTGCAGACATAGCCGGGGGTACATGGTACCAGTACAGGCCAATTAGAGACTGCCTGAGGTATAAATAAACTCTGAGCAAAAAATTGGACCTCTGGAAGATTTACACCCCCCCTTCATGATAGGCCATGTTTTGCTATGTGCGCTGCTTAACTTAAGATGACAACTGCACGGTGGTATTTGATCACCTCTGCGTTTTATTTTTTTCAGGGTTTTTTTCTCTAACAAAAGATGTTTTTCTATAACATATACATTTTTTTATGTTTTTTTACAGGCTCACATCTGGTGTACAGGTGAGGGGGGAGGAGGGAATGGGAGACGTTTGTTGGTACAAAAAATACCGGCCGAAATTCTGCCTGTGTGTATGTCAGGAATTTCCAACAGAAAACCAGCAGCCGACCAACTCCCGATCAGCGCTCTCAGCCAATGGCAGAGAGTGCTGATCGGAGTGTTCTGGCGGGGAAGGGGAGGGTCCCCCTGTCAGAACACAATAGCTCAGCAGGGGAGATCACTGGACTAACCTTGCCTGGTTAGTACAATGGCTCCTGACCAGAGCTGTCTGCCTTTTTTTGTGCAACCTACTGGGTTGCACGGAAAAAAAAAACTGTAGTGTGTACCAGGCTTATTAAGGGTACTGCTGGAACAGTAAAAAGATGGATATTTATAATCCTATTACAATACTATTACCTAATGAAGATTTGTCAAGGAGTGGAGTTTATCAAAGTGCAGATAGTGGGGCTCCTGATGCGGAGTAGCTTTTGTAGCCAGTAAGAGCACTAGAACAGTTAATGGGCGTACCCACTCACGCTAGGACTAGGCTAGTGGTTGGTACACTTTTATGGATCATAATACCCTCCCTGTGAGCAGGGAGTAGTATATGGCAAAACATCAGTTTGTAGTGTCTTTATTTTAAGAGGGACAGTGAGGGTAACTTGGCCTTGCACCCAGGCATGTACTTTATTCTTTATTTCTTATTAGAAAACCCAAGCATAATTGATAATTTAGAGCATACAATAATTCAATGGCCTATATACATACTCCTTTTATTTCTCAGGATAAAAACAAAAACTTCTAGCAATGTCATTTATGTGTATAACTTGTTTTTTGTTGTAAGAAATAAAAAATAAATCTCAGGATCAAACCCAGGCAGATTCACCCATTACTAGTGTTCTGCTATAGTGCTAATTCTCAAACTTGCTATAACCACTGATAATCACCGAATAAATGTCAGTTGTAATTAGTGTTTGCTCCCCATGTATCAACTAACATTCCATGTCATTTGTTGCAAAGCCATAATAATCTAAGGATGGGTAGGGCACTTTTAGTTGAGCAGTAGTGCGACTGAAAAAAATGAATTGCAGAAAATCTCTAAGATCTCTAACTGTGGCAAATATAGTTGTATAATTTCTGTAAAATTTTACAATTGTCAATTCTATTATATTGACAGTATTAATATATTATATTTATTTTGCTAGCGGTCACGAACAGTTTTCAAAAAATTGTATGTGTTATTGTTTTGCATTTGTTAACAGACTTTACTTAGCAATAGTAACTGAAGCAGCTTAGCAACAAATGTGTGTGTGAGAACAGGCTGTCAGCCTGCTAAATAAGAGGGAGGTGACTGGCTTCCTTACCGTTACTTTTCTTCAGAGTTACGGTGCCAGTCTGTCAGGCAGGTCCCGGCCCCGGCTTCAGTTGGTCAGACTCCGTGCTCTGCTGCTCCTGGCGCCATTAGAATTTAAAGCTGAGCGCCGCGGCATGCATCACGGATGTACGCTTTACGCAATGGCGCCGCGCTACCCAGGCCAGTACCACCTGAGACATGGAGAGGAGGAGGGAGGGTCAAGGGGACCAGTGCGTGAGTGTCAGCGGGCGCGACGCGCCCCCCCCTCCCCCTCCGCAGCGCCGTGCCTGTGCTGAGCAGTGACACTGCTCCTGCCCCATTCAACACATTATTTCAGTAAAGTGACTGTGAGATGTGACGGCCGCACGGCGCCCGTATTGTCCATGGCGCCCCGTGCGGTCGCACAACCCGCACACCGCAAAGGCCGGCCCTGAATGCAAGGCTTTCTTCCTGGTGTGGAGTGTCGTGCTCGACCCCTCCCTTGGACTACCGGAGAGTCAGGATGCCCACTAACACACAGCTCCTTTCTCTATCTGCAACGTAGAGAGCGTCCTGACTCTCCTGCAGTCCAAGGGAGGGTGCGAGCACGACACTCCACAGCAGGGAGAAAGCCTTGCATTACTGTGTGTAGTGAAGGAGGACTTCACTATGGTAAAGGAAGCTGTTTAGTCTACATCAGACTTTACAGAATGTCACATGGTTCAAAGCCACAACTAAACCCAGACATTAGGAGATCTGCAGACAACTGATCAACATGGTAGCGAGGTATAATCTATGCTGGGACTGATGATTCTATTCAGTTCTAGACTTTCGCTTTACATTTCCAGGATGATATTTCTTAGCTCTAGAATGCTGACGTATCATTTCAGTGTAGTGTTTGCATAGCATTACATCACTTACATTTGATTATGTTCATGCTTACATTGCATAGATTGCTTAAAAGGTGAGGGCAGGAGCTCGAAGTTGCATGCAGTGTAACTAAGGTGGAATTATGGTTTAACCTTTGGACACAGCTATTTAGATAAAAAAAAATTCCTTTAGTGACCCTTTAAAAATGGAGAAATCTTCTCGATGACCATTACCAATTGGAAAGAAAGCAATTGAGGTCAAGTTTAATTGTTAACCCCAATTGACTCATCATTCTAAGGAGATGTATCCACTGAGTCTTGCTGCGAGAGATGGCCCTTTTCAGGTTACCTCCCCTCCAACGATCCTCAATTCTGTCTATGCCACACAATGTCAAACCACTCGGATCCCACCCATGGTGGAGTCTTAAGTGTTTTTTTTTTAAAAGCCTATGGCGTGTGAACACACCCAAAAAACTCCACCCGGTGCAGAAAAAATGTGCACACACATAAAGAGTGTTCACAAAAACGTGCAGACGGGTGCAACGTCAAGTGGTCCTCCTGTGAAGAGGGACCCAAACCCTGATCCCCCGGGGCGTTAGGCTCCAGACGGGGACTGAGGTACTGTGGTCCGAGCAACCGAAGCCGACACGGACCCAACTTCCTCGGAGGGACTGCCGAAACAGAACCCTCCCAGTACTAGGTGGGGCTCCCCCGAAGGGAGACCCCATGAGAGCAAGCGAACTAAGCCAGAAGGCCATGTCCACCCACTCCCAAGACGTTCAGGGCTGGCCCGAGGACCCGCACCCTACTAATCACACAGTGACAAAACGTGCACAACAAAAAAAGACAAAAAAGTGACAAACACAGGCTTAAATAAAATAAAGTGGGGGAAGGGATAGTGGAGAGGAGAGTGAAAGAAGTGGCCATTGTGGTGAAACAATGACCAGGCCCTCCGGCCAGGAATAAAAAATTCCTCCGGTCCTAGCCAAAAGGCCCGGCCCAGGAGGCAGGTGCTAAAAAAAGCGTGTATCTGGTGCAGTGACCGTGGTATCTTAAATCAATGTGTCCCTCACACACAGTAATCTTCAGATACCCCTGGACTGCCACTCCAGGGGCACATGCACCATAGGCTTTTCGTTCCATATCCGACCCCCCCGACCGGCCAGTGCAGCCCTCCACCCCTGGCAGCTAGAGAGCCCTTCAAGGTTTTCTTGGGGAGAACTGCCACTCAGATAACAGCCTCCACCAATACTAGCCCCTCCAGACCCTCCGTCAACCCAGCGGATTTGCATGGCTCTACCCCGTCATACCACAGGGCATTACCAGCTCCTCCAACCGGATCGCTGACAGAGATAGCACTTACACCAGCCAGCCAGAAGGCCAGACTAGAACTCGGCAAAAAGACCAAGACCAAGCGCAGTACCCATCCTCACCAGGAGCACCCTTCCAGATGGCTCAGACTCAACCATGGGCCGGCCCCCAGTATTCTGTCGGGCAGCACAGCGTAGTCCCTGCTGAAACCATCCTTCCAGGTGCAATGACGTCATTGGATTGCATCCACCCTCCCCATGTAGGAGGTGCTTCAGCGCTCCGCTGACAACTGATAAGGACAGATACCACACACAGTCACAGCCAAAAAGGCCGAGAAGCGGCAGGGAAGACAACCACGATCAGCACGGCCTAGAGTGTGCAATAGACGTGCCTCGCCCTGGGTGAACCACCTTCATGATCATGGTGTCTCCCCTGCCAGGTAAGTAAGTCTTAAGTGGTTGGAGAGACTGTGGTGCCTATAGACTTTCTTGATTCTATTCACATGTTTGTGAAGTCTTACTCTTAATTTCCTGGGGGTTCTACCCACGTATTGCAACCCACATGGACATGAGAAGGTAGGCTACATGCATGGAATTACATGTGATAAACTTCCTGATTTTGTGGGACTTACCTGAGGTATGAGAGGTGAAATGTGTGGTCTTCCTGATCCTGTGTCGAGAAGTCCTGCACATTACACACCTCCAACGACTAAAAAAAAACAACTTGGTCCAAGAACGTACAAACTTTCTTGATTGGGTCTATCACAGTGGGTGCTAATTGTAAACATAAGGTAGGGGGCTTGGTGTAGATGAACTGTGGTTTTGTTGGCATTTTTTTTTAAATCCACATCTTTCAAAAGTAGAGGCCAGTGCATGTGGATAATGTTTTTTTGTTTTTTTTAATGGTCATTTAGATCTTGATCACGCTTTAAAGGTTTTAAAAAACACTTTAGATAAACAAATCAGAACCTGCTTGGATGTTTTCACCTTAGGCAAATTTGTGAAAGATGTCATCACTAATAAGAGATTGAGATGGGATGTATCTTCCAAAAATGGCATGACAAGCAGCGAATTGGAGATAGAGTGGTTCTCTTTTTTCAATCTCATTGAAAAGAGATTACTAGAACCTCTAATATCTCCTAAAGAAAAAAAACCTCAAGATATTGAAAGCCAATATCAATGCTGTGCAAGCCAAAATAGCACCTCTAGAGGGGTCAGTAGAATATAAAAACAAAATCGAGCATCTCCAGGATTTTGTGGAAAAAGTGGATAAAGAAACCCAAAAGAAATCAATTTAAAAATATATCAGGAATACCAATGATTATAAAAGCAATAAGGTTTATAAATGGCAGGATATCTCAGAAGGTGAAGTGGGAGCTTCCCATACTTCCTTGGAAGAAAGGGAACCCATCCTTATTTCACCTCAATCCCAACCTAGTACCAGTGGCCCTAGAACACAATAGTCTTACCAAGGTACGACTAGTGCTAGACCCAAGGGGCAATCCGTCTCTTATGGGGTACCTACTCACAACAAGTATGAACCTCTTTAACAAGAAGCATACCCATCACAATGGTCATAACAGAGGTTGGGGAAGTCAGGGTTGGACTTCACCTCAATCCAGAGGGGGTCCCCCTGTAAGAGGTCAAAGAAGGCACCCAGGTTACAAGAATCGCAGAGAGAATTTTCAGAGGAGGGGGTTATAGAGGCCCCCTTTGAGGGGGAGGGGGCACCTTTCTTCAGGGGGAAAGGGAGCTGTCACTTTCCCAGGAGAACAGAGGGGCGGAATGGCAATCCTGGTACCCCATGACACACACCAGATTTTATGGAGAGGAGCAAAGAAAAAAAATCCTGAGGATGTAGGGGAGGGTAAAGGAAAAAGAAAGCGAGAGACTTAATGCAAGGGATTTTTTAACCTGAGTGATGCCACGTTTTCAGTGGATGAATGAAAAGTTTCAGAATTAGGCCTTAAATACACCCCTAATAGGAATCTTAACAAATTTGATGTGTTTACAGATTTTAAAAAATGTATGAGGAAAATGAATATAAAGAAACATTTTAACAGATTTAGTTCGCAGTCAGATCAGGAATCGTCTTACTATGACCGTACCAATTTGAGGAACAATTCAGTCTTCAATCCGAAAAACACCAATAATTATTTCCCAGAAGTCTTTGAAACCCTAGTTGAGAAAGATCTTGAAGATTTACAAACTAAACCCAGTAGACTCCAAAGAGAGATAGAAAGAGGTTTAAAATTGTTGGAACAAAACAAACAGATTTTTATTAGAGGAGCCGATTAAAGTGGATGGGCTGGTCATCAACAAATCAGACTACCTAGCGGAGCTAAATAGATTAGTGGAAGATGTGGAAACATATGAAAAATTAAAGGGGAACCTTATGTTAAAGTATAAAGCCAAGTTTAAGTGATTGGTCAAAGAGGCACAGGAGGAAGGTATTGTCCCCAAAAAGGAAGTCAGATATCTAGTGCCTGATGCATGCAAGGTTTCTGTGATTTATCAATTGCCTAAGGTGCACAAGAACCCTTCCAACTCCCCCTGGTCGACCCATAGTCAGTGAGGTTCACTCTTTATTTGTCAGAATATTTGGATTGGTTCTTGCAGCCGTTGGAACCTGATAGAATTACTGCAGGGAGTTGAGGTAAATGATGATCTATTGGCAAGTATTAATGTAAACTCTCTATATACCAATATTAAACAACAACATGCTACTGAAGCAGTCATTTGTGCCCTCAATAGTACTAATATCAAGAAAAAGCAAAAATACTTTTTGGTCCAGGCGTTGGATTTAGCCATGAGTCATAACTTCTTCTGGCATAATAAACAGTATTTTACACCAACTAAAATTTTACAAGTGCAAAATAGACGATATCATAAATGTTTGGGCAGGTACCAAGTAGTCCTTTATGCAATTTCTTGCTGAAATTGGAACAACAGAAATGGCGTTCCTTTCACAGCCACTTGTGACCAACAATATGTTAATTTTTTAGATCTGGTAATTTCAAAATTTCAACTATTCACTAAAACTCATTTTAACCACTTGCCGACCACTGCACACTGATATACGACGGCACAATGGCAGCAGTGGCAAATGGATGTACCTGTACGTCCCCTTTAAGAAGCCGCGCAGTAGTGTCTTATGGGCTATGCAATCTAATAATTTTCCTATGTTAAATATGTATGTAATAAGATTTGTGTACCATATGTGAGTGACGTCTTTTGGATTAATCAAAAAATTGTATAGTTTTATTGTCTAATTTTTATAATGGTGGGAACCACTTCTTTGAGGTGATCAATGGTCATCTAACCAACTTAATGGCCATCAGTTTCCCATGTTGGAGACACATTATAGTCGAGGAGACATATTTGTCTAACCAATAAAATGGCCAACTCACGGCTTCTGATTGGCTGACTATGGGGGAGGTTACCTTTTATGTGTATTTAAGGCTGGCTTTTTTAACCGGAAATTAGGTCCTTTGAAGACGCAGGGGGGCGCAATGCTTTGATGTAATTTCCGGTTCCTAATCTACGAGACTTTACTTCAGGTTTTAGGGTGGAATGCACGCCACCGGCGTTTGCTTGCTGTTTTAAGCTGTTGCTGAATCTATGCTAATTTTTTAACCTTCAGTTTGTAAGTACCTGTCCACTTGAGCAAAAATGTCTTTGGTAAACAGTACTTCACAATGGTCCCCTTTCTTTTCATTATTTTGGGCATCATTAACCACATGTGATGGTTATAAATACTGGAGATCTTTTTGGTACATTGATGTGATGTGATATGATCTCAAAGCCTGAATGACACCCAGACTGAAAAGCTGGGGGTCCATTCCATCCAGTGAGTGGGGACACTGGGGAGTGTGGCGCACCCTGAGATTTGGAGCACGACTGCACTTTAATTTTGGAGCACATCATTCATAATTTTTGTTTTTTGGGACTTTCACCAATTATCTACAAATTGTTTTCATTTGATGTCTGCATTTTATTTACTTATTTGCGAGCACTGTAATTATTTTTAATTATCCAAGCAAACCAACCCCCCACTCCCTCCTCCCTTCTCCCAACAAATGATATAACAGCTTCAGAAACCTTCACTTCCCTTATCCTCAGCAACTCTCTACAACCTGCAAGTTTGGGGGAAGCTGAAGTCGGTGGTAAGGGAGAGCAAAAAAGTAAGCGTTTAGGGTCGGGGGGGGGGGGGGGCTTGCAAATGTACTGGAGCATTTTTTACAAAATTATTTGCACTGTTCTGCCTCCATGGGACAAAGTACTCTGCATTCCTCTTGTCTTGGGAAAGTGTAAGGGCCGAGACAAGTTGCAGTTAGGATAGATCCACCTCCTTTTCAGCTATTTTTGGATTTGGGACAAGTACTACATGTACACTCATATTGTATTAATAGTTGCTGTGGGTTGTTTGTTATAATTTGAACTTCATTTTTACTCTTTTCGTTCCATTGCTAAATAAGCCATATGTCTTCTGCAGTTAGATTTTCCTACAACAATTGGCGCAGTGCTTGGCAGAGAGGATGGCAGCACCCCAACATATTACATCAATACTAAGTCAGATGAGCTACCAGTGGAAAACATGGAGGCTGTATCACCACTTGAAGATGGACTTAGTAAGACCTTTTCTTAATTTATAATATTTTTGTTACTGTTGGAGTCACTTGATGCCATTATTAGTACATAGTTACATAGTTGGTAAGGTTGAAAAAAATGTCCATCAAGTCCAACCTGTGTGCACTTTTATGTCAATGTTACATGGTAATATATTGTATATACCTGTATGTTATGGTCGTTTTGGTGCCTATCTAGTAGTTTTTTTTAAATTATCTACGCTCCCTGGTGAAACCACTGCTTGTGGAAGAGAATTCCACATTTTTACCGCTCTTACCGTAAAGAACCCTCTACGGTGTTTCCGGTTAAATCACTTTTCTTCTAATTTTAGTGAAAGGGGAGGTATAGGTAAATGTGATGCAGGAATTTGTATTGAATAGACAAAATCTGGAAAAATGTATTTCCCAAAGGTCATCTCAATCTTCCCCATCTAGCTGAAGGAACACCCCCTTCCAAGCTACTCTGCAAGGTGTTAAGACCCTGTTCACATCCACAATCAGACATTTGTAAAGATTGGAAGATTGGACAAGACCTTTTCTAAAGAATTGTTCCGAAGCACAGACTCTAGGTCCCCCTCCTGCAATGTGAGTTCTGCTGTACCAAACTGAGAATTGTATGCATGGCGGAGCTGCAGATGGCGAAACAAATACGATTTAGGCAATTTTAATTTTATTTTCAGAATGTTAAACTGCAGGGGTGTGCCATTCCCAAAAATATCTCCAAGCCTTTTGATACAAACTTTGGTCCATATAATAGGGTCAGGGTACATATAGAAATGTGATAACTGGGGATTTTTCCATAATCATGTGTCTGTAGATCCCCTGACTCAGCCTTAGTAGTGACCATCCATGCTTTAACAGTTTCACACATGGACATAGTGATGGGGTATGGAGCTCTGTTTCCTCGAAACAAAAGATGCATCAGTGCCTCATAGGAACCAACTATGGCAGCCACTGCATCGTCATTTGGGAGGGTTAGCCACTTATGGGCGAAAACCAGTTCAATCGGTAGTCCGTCTGGACTATGTGCTTTACCATTAGGAAAGGAGCTTTTGATTTGGTCACCTCATCCTCTCTAAAAGGGGCATCCAAAGTCTCTAACCTCCTCTGGCAAAGTAAGTAATTTAGGGTGTTGGAAAAAAACACGAGGGTCTACCTCTTTAATGTTTTCAATTAACAAATTTTAACTTGCTTTCAGCTATATCTACACCGGAAAATACACCTGAGTTCAAACACTTTATGGATTTTTCTGTTGAAGCTCTCTCATGATACTCCCTCCCAGGAGTTATTCCCAGCAGCTAAGAACAACAAGGTTGCCATTAATCCCCCTGTATAGGTCTACTTAGCAGGCGCCTAATCTTTTTTGTTGTTTCTACTCCATGCACTCTGCAGAGGGAAAGAGGGGAAATTTCAAGTCCTCTGCACAAAGGGACTCCTAAACAGAACTCCAGATCCCTCATATTAGTCTATGACAGGATAGATATGTAAATAGTAGCAATAGGGTACCAATATAAAAATGACAAGAATAGTTAAACTTAATGAACAACATATACCAACTAACCAGGCCTGCGGGAACTTTCAGGGAGTTGACCACCCCCATCCAGGCAGCAATGTGTACATTGACATGGTCATGACAGGAACATAATAAATGAGGGGGGGAGGGGAATTCAGGCCAGGGTATCCAGCCACTCTGAGGCATCCTATGGCGATTCAAAAAATTTCACAGATCCCATGTCACCATTCCACTCGTAGTTTGCTTGGGTACAGCATACCGTAAGTAAGCCCCTTCTTGCGCAACTGCTTCCTCACCTCCACAAATAAGTGGCAACACCTCTGAAGCTCAGGAGAAAAATCCAGGAAGAAAGGTTGGTATTTTCATACCTGAGCTGGGGTTGTTTCCTGGCTTCTGCGAGTATGAGGTCCAGTCCCGTTAGTTAAGGAAGTGGAGCAGAAATGGTCTGAGTGGTGCACATTGCGGTCTGGGACCCGTCAGTACTCTGTGGACTTGCTCCACAATATTGGCTAAGGACACTTGCGTCAAATTTGTGATATCTTTAAAAATTTATTCCGCAAAGCCAACAGGATTCATGCCCTCTGGTAGGCCCACCACTCGTACATTATTTCTGCACAGCCGGTTTTCTGCGTCTTCCGAACGGGGCATCAGCATCTTTACTGTTTGCTGTAGTTCTACATCATTATGGTGAGTGGTGACTGCAGTGTCCTCAATATCAGAGATTCGGGTCTCAGCAGCAGATACCTGACCCCTGAACTTATCAAAGTGCTGCCTTATGAGGCTGCACTCTATGGCCAGCATATCAATCCAGCCCATGAGGGTAGTTTTGCTCGCCTCTATAGCAGCAAGGATGGCCAAGGTGGAGGAATGTCCCCCTGGTTGCTTTGCAGCTGCTGACTCCAATTAGAATTTAAAGTGGAAAAAAATATGTAGGCCTCTATCGCTAACATTTTAAAAATTGTAGTTGCTTGGCTGTCTTTCTGACCTTCTGATTCAGTACTTATTAACCCAGGTAAAGTGTGTTGATCAGAAGTCCTGACTTTATTGTCTGCTTATTGTTCCAAGTCAGTTTTTAAGAGAGCAGATACGCCAGAGACAAGCAAGTAGTATTTATTTGGAAAGAGGTGTGCAATGGCATCTTACAAAACAGGTTTGGTTTAAGGAGACCTGGAATGGCTATAACAATTGAATGTTGTTAGCCCTCAGAAACTGTGAGTGAATGGTACATATGTTCAGGCAAAGCATCAATGTGCTGGCATCTAGTCTGAGTACAGCTGTGCAAATCAAAACTACAGGGTTTGTGGCACTTCCTGACCGCTGCCAGGACGGTTATTCCCTGTCACTGGAAGTCAACCACTATACCTTCCCTGGGGGAATGGACCATCGAACTGGACTCTATCAGAGATCTTGAAAGGCTACTAGCACAGGAGGTGGTTATGGAAGACCAGCTCTCTCTTTCCAAACGTGGGCCGAAAGCGACATTGACTGTAGTTATGTGTACCCATGACTGTGTATTCGTACCTGATCTTGCTTTTTCCTTACCTTTTTGTTTCTCGCCCTGCCCTATACCCTTCTTTTTTCTTCGATACACTAAGCATCAGTAGGGAGCATGCAAATGAGAAAAAGAAGCCTGAAAACATTGATAAGGGATGTAAAAAAAAGAGCCATGGTATGCTTGATATTTCAGGATGATTGATGTAAATACATTTTGCATTTAGTGTCACTTTAAGTTTAACCTATAATTTAAGCTCCTATATTTTCACCTCTAACTCTTGACTCTAAACTGACACTAAATTAACTCCAAAAAGCAGGCCCCTACTTTGCCAGATCCCAGTACCATTCGTGCCCAAAGCTCACTTTTCCGTGCTGAGCACAGAGAAGCACTGATCTGCACTATACCTGACCTGTACTTGCACTCTACTGTAAATGTGCAATATAATCAGGAGACTTCCAAAAAAGGTAAATCCAGAGCTGGAATCAATGCTGAATTAGTATGACATCATTTATATGTAGTCAATAATTAGACGGGGAAACAAATCTTCAGTTTGGAGGCGTTATACTTTACAGATATAATGGCTAATAATGTGCTTTAGTTTTCTCCAAAAAAGGTCAGCTGGGACAAATTGACTTCCTTATCGAGACTGAATAAGATAAGCCTCAGTTACAGGTTACAATCCTAACCATATATAGTAGTCAGCAATGTATACCTTGTTCATGTGATCTCTATACTTGCAAAATTTATGACAGCTTTACCGTGGTTTTCAGATTGTTTTATGACTAAGTAGTAGACTTTAATCTGTCTTCTAGTTTTAAATAGTTTTATGGTTTTGAAACTATAACACTGTGAATAAAAGAAAATTATGTAATGTCATCAATAACATCAACATCAATAAACAAAGATATGTTGTAAATAATTTACATTTTAATAACATTGCATCCGTTTCTTACAGTTGAAGATTGGGATGGCTTTCAGGCTATTTTAGACTATACTTTCAAAGCTCTCAATGCAAAGCCTCATTTACATCCAGTGCTAATAACTGAACCATTTGTAAGTAAAAATCATTATTTTTGTTATTATCAGTGCTATTTATGCGTCACACTAAATCATGACTATTGCAGGAGCACTCATTCATGGATACTAAGTTAAAGAACATTAGCAACAGCCCAAAGACATATTTATCAATACATTGGATTTCGAATGTAGAGTTAGGTCCTCTTAAATACAATAAAAAGAGCCCCCTCATTAGAGACCCTCCCTAAATTAGAGTCCCTATCAAAGCCCACCCTTACTTCAGAGTCCTTATTGGTGACCCCGTAATTCAGGAGCTCCCATCAGAGACCCCCTTACATTAGGAGCTCCCATCAGAGTTCCCCTATACATCAGATTTCCAATAAAAGCCCCCTCACATCAGAATCCTCATAAGAGACCCTCCCTTACATCAGAGTCCCCCTTATATCAGCGTCCCCATTAGAGCCCCCTTTTCTTTAGAGCTGCCTTACCATCTGGCAGCAGGGTGGGAGCTGGGACTCATGAGGTGGAGCAGGCAGTGTCATCTTAATAGCATCATGGGCCCCTGGGCAAAGTAATTCGCTGGGGCCCCTACGAGTCTGCATCAGTACCCCCTTACATCATGTTTCCCTATCACTGTGCCCATATACATCAGGTGTCCCCATACATCAGGTTCCCCCATCACAGTGTCCCCATCAGAGTTGTGCCCCCCTTGTACTCACAGATCACAAATGCTGTTCCCACCTACAATGAAGGCAGCTCCTACTTCCTCTCTCACTTGCTGAGGCTGAGGTGAGTTCTCAGTCTCAGTGCCTGCTCTCTACTGCCCCCTACAGGAGGAAGGAGAAAGCTGAATCCTCTCTCAAGCAGAAGCCAGCCGTGTGCTCCTTCTGATATGAGTGGCATTGCAGCTACTCCTGTCAAAGAAGAGTACACAGCACCTGCCCCCCCACCTTTTCCATGCCCTGATCATGGGCCCCCATGCACATGGGGCCCCTGGGCAGTGCCCAAGTGTGCCCATTCATTAAGACACCCCTGGGAGCAGGTTCATACAAACCACAGCCGCTCACTTCTTCTTCCAGATACTAAACCTTTCTCTCTCCTCTTCCAAAGCAAATACACTTCCTGCAAACACCACACCACCATTGTAGTGTGAATGGGGCACATAGAAATAAAATGTCTGTTCGAGTGCAGAAAAACAAAGGTCCCTGCACATGGTGTGAATGAGCCCAAAGGGTCTCTGTAAACTTGCTCTGGACTTCTGTTAAGGTCGGCAGTTTGAGATGCTTCTGAGATAATTCAGAATTCATTGACGGGTTAACTTGACCTGCATTTGACCTTCTAACTTGCTTTTGACGTGCATCACGTGCCACAAACCCATTTAAAGCAACAACAAAAAAAAGCCCATCGACACATACACTAAACTTAAAGATCCTACAGTTTTTTCAGAAATTCCTTCTTATCCATTTGTTTTTCTTTCATTTATTAAGGTTACTTTGCATATTAAGCAAGGAAGCTTAGACTTCTGAAATGTATTAATGTGCTTTTACTAAATGAAAAATGGTGTACATACAAAACTATTACAATTATAGTAGAATGAAAAATAAAGTGGAGCGTTGTGACTGTGAGTAAATGAATATTACAACAATAAAAATAAGTAAAATGTGCAAAAACAATGACACACAAATATGTCAAATATATGCATAATGATCATACAGCAGTGAGTCCATAATAAAGGGCATACTGTATGTGCAAATTCATACAAAAAATCAGCTATGCAAGCCGAATGTGTAGGAAAGTGAATGTCACTGGGTAGCAAATCAGAAAATAAGTTAAATGAAGAACTAAATGGCGACAAGGTATTCTAAACGATCCACACTGGGAATAGAACTGGTAAGGTGCAATCCAATTCTGAAACAGATGGCAGATGGAAAACCACAACAGCAATAAGGTCACCCGGGATAGCGCGTCCACCTGAGGGAAGGGGTAAACACTCGGAGACTGTGGACTCACCTGCCAGCGGCAGTGAGTCAATCGAGCTGAAGGAAACAGGAACTGGAACTCGTGAGGCTGCAAAATGCCTAGCAAATAAAGAGAAAAAAAGGTAAAAATATGCTCAAAAGTTACTTCACTCAGGTTACAGTGTTCATGATCTCCATATGCAAGGAGGACCCAGTTGCTGGAGATCAGGCAAACGCGTCTTCAGTTATATCTTCTTCTGGCTGGTACAGACCTTCCTTGGTGTTAAGTCAATATGGACTCCTCCTAAATATTCTTCAATTCGACCTCAATATGGCACTATGGTATCATACATGCCATAGGTCATATATGTCAAAAAAGCCAAGCTATTGTTTTTCCCAGATTACAAACTTGTTTATCGTAGTTACAGAGATACTAAAATCTAATTGTCAACTGAAATACAACAATAGTTTTTCTTGTGAAAAAAAAGAAATACAACAATAGTTCATTGTTCCCATTGTATCCAACAGCATTTGTTTGAAAAGTATCCCTTCAAAGTTGATGTCTGTTTCTACTGTAAGCTAACTTCTACGTCAAATATATTCTTCTGAAGCAAGTCTGAGAAAAAATAATATAAATATATATATATATTTATATCAAAAGCAACACACCATTGTCATTTGGATATGAGAGAATTTAGTGACTTTTACTGGTATTCTTGCAAAAAAGGAAAGTTTGATCTAGTTGTAAAGAAGAGAAAGGCCAGTAAAGACAAAATAAAACATATTAGGCTCAATTAACACAAGAATATTGATCTTTATTTTGGCCAAGTAAATGTAATTTTCAAATCTTAATGGACCAAGCTGAAAATAGCTGTAATTTTAAATAAAGATCCTTATCCTGCTGTGTTTGCTTTGTGATTTCTGCCTAATTTAAGCAACCCTAACCTGCTGTTCATTTTCACCAGAGAAGTTTCATGTTAATGGAAACAAAAAAAGGGGGTTTTTGGGACTTTAAATGAGATGCGTTTTTAAACAAACAGTATAAGTAAAATAGTAAACGTTTATAACAAGGCTCATACTTGCCACCCAAACAGCAAGCCAAATTCAACTGTCTAACTGTATATGTTAAAAGCAGAGGATTGTTTGCACGCATTTGCAAGTACATGAGTAAGCTGAGGAGACTTTAAAAGTTTAGTTAGGACTGCAGATCGCAGAGAGCCTTGTCGCTGGCTCTGCAGCTTACTCATGTACTTGCAAATGCGTGCAACCAATCCTCTGCTTTTAACATATACAGTTAGACAGTTGAATTTGGCTTGCTGTTTGGGTGGTAAGTATGAGCCTGGTTATAAACGTTTACTATTTTACTTATACTGTTTGTTTAAAAACGCATCTCATTTAAAGTCCCAAAAACCCCCTTTTTTTTTGTATCCAATAGGGAAGGAGGCGTGTGTTTTTCATACGCCTCATTTAAAGTCCCAACCCCAGTTTTATTTGTACCATATAGGGATGGAGATGCGTTTTGTTGATACCCTTATACTACTATGCGTTTTTTTCCAGTGCTCTTCACCACAATACCAAGCATAGGTGGAGGCGGGGACACACCCCTAGTCACCTGTCCTCCATCTACCCATCAGTCTTTACATGCCTCCATTGAGGAGACTTTAAAAGTTTAGTTAGGACTGCAGATCGCAGAGAGCCTTGTCGCTGGCTCTGCAGCTTACTCATGTACTTGCAAATGTGTGCAACCAATCCTCTGCTTTTAACATATACAGTTAGACAGTTGAATTTGGCTTGCTGTTTGGGTGGTAAGTATGAGCCTGGTTATAAACGTTTACTATTTTACTTATACTACTGTTTGTTTAAAAACGCATCTCATTTAAAGTCCCCAAAAAAAACTTTTTTTGTATCCAATAGGGATGGAGGTGTGGGTTTTTCATACGCCTCATTTAAAGTCCCAACCCCAGTTTTCTTTGCATGTTAATGGAAAAATCTTATGATATACAGTATGCTGTACACAGGCTAAATGGAGTTCCCCTTCCAGAGTAGCAACTTAATATGAATGACCTGCTAATGGAAGTTTCCAGATTTCTGGAGGGAAGTGTTGAGTACAATGAGAAACCCTGCAGGGAATGTCTGAATTTATTATTTATTATTTTAGTCGAATACCAGAGAAAAACGTGAGAAGTTGACCGAGTTGATGTTTGAGCATTACCATGTTCCAGGATTTTCCCTCTCTAAAAGTGCAGCTCTCTCAGCGTATCCTTTTTAATGCTTGTCATATTTACTTTTTTTAATGGCTACAAGTGGGTGAGTGGACTGAGCCGTCAGGTAGGCTATATATATATGTATGTATTTTTGGTATGTCTATCTCACATTTAGCTTCTTTAATTCTTTTACATTTTACTCTGCTTGTTCAGTATTAAAAGAGAAGTGTGGATTTTAAAAAAAACTAACAATGATACTTGCCTAGGTGATTGCAGCATCAGTTCATTGCTGCATCTGTCCTCCACTGCCTCCAAGACCAAGAACAGAGTGATCCAGGGGCGGACTGACCGGCGACCGCTGTCATCCAATGTCTCACCTCTTGGCTCCTTTGATAGACATCACACTGGCCCAATGCAGGGATGTGTGATGTCTATCAAAGGAGGCGGGACATCAGATGACAATGGCCGCCAGGTGTCATAGCGGAAGATACCAGCTCTGTGTGATCTGGCACCTCTTCACTCTAATCACCGTGCACTGGTGAGACTGCATTGAGGGTCACTGGTGAGGCTGTATTCATAGGCACTGGTGAGGCTGTATTTATGGGCACTGGTGAGGCTGCGCTGATGGGCACTGCTGATACTGCATCGAGGGGCACTAGTGAGGCTGCATTAATGGGCACTAGTGAGGTTGCATTGAGGGGCACTGATGAGACTGCGCTGATGGGTACTGGTGAGGCTGCATTGAGGGGACACTAGTAAAGCTGTATTGAGGGGACACTAGTGAGGCTGCATTCATGGGCACTGGCGAGGCTGCATTCATGGGCACTGGCGAGGCTGCATTCATGGGCACTGGTGAGAATGTATTCATAGGCACTGGTGAGGCTGCCAGTAATTGATATACAAGAACAGATATCACTGTCACAGTACAAGACTTCCTTTACTTAAAAATTCAGATACGCTAGTGGAAGGAATACTGGTTTGATTTTGGATAGTGGATCTAAATATACAACAGCCATTCCAGTGCGTGATGGAATTATAATTCATAAAGGTAAGCATTAACTATTTATCATTAATAGTTATGTCCAGATACTTTTTTTCTTATGACCAGTACTTTTAATTAAAATGGCCTTTGTGTGTTTAACATTCTGTAAAAAGACTTGATTAATGTTGGTACATTTTAATGATCTAACTCTAATGCCCGCGTACACACGGCATTTTATTATTGGTATATGCACTTTGTCACATGATGGACTGATTACAATATTGGTTCTTCACTTTGTAGAACAGCCTTTACTGTATTCTTTAACACACAATTGGAACAAATGTATCTGAATGCTATGGACAGTAAATGAGAAGTAACACACTAAGGAAGTCATCCTCTTGCTCTCCCCTCTAATAACCAAACTGGTGTGAATTGGCCATACAGGAGGCTAATATATAGACCAGTTTAGGTACTGTACTGATACTAGTTTGCATTAAAAATAAATGTACTTCCAATGAACTTAAATGCTTACATGCTTTGATCCCCTCCTATTTCACCCCTTGCAAATAACACACTTGTCCATACTAAACCAAATCTTGCTGTAGGGCCTGATTGTCCTTTTTTTTTTTAAATCTTCAGGATTAAGTTTTTCTCCTCCAGGGCATTAATCTCTATTGTGTAAAAAGTCCAAAATATGATAATGTCCCAGAATAATCCACAGTGTGACTTGGGTATCCACTATGTGTTGAAAGGATCATCTAGTGGTAAAAGTAGTACATGTATGCACTCACCAGAAACAAGTGAATATACAACCTTAAACTGCCATTATACTCCACCCAGTATTGTGAACACTGAATTACCATCTGTGAGCCTCCACCAATATATGCACTCACCAGAAGTAAGGTAAAGATATGTCTTTAACTGCTCCTATGGAGTGAGGGATTCTTCCAATCTTTCTTGCCAATTGGATGGAGGGATTCCCAAAGTTCTTTGATATCCAGGAGCCCAAAAGGTACTTAAAGCAATTGGAGTAAAGTACTTGCTTCAAGTACTTTTTTGGCTCCCGGTGGTGAGCTTTTTTATATAGCTCAAAGAACTTTCCGGATAAAGAGTGCTGAACACCATTTTTATTATTTATCACTTCAGGGAGTTGTATGATCACTCGTTTGTGCCAGCTGCTATAGTTCATATAGTGCTCACTTTTTATTATTTTTTGCATATTAATCTTTATTTGTTACAATGGACAGTTTGTATTCTTGTCTTCACATTCCCAAAGTGTTTTGCAACACATTGAAACATCTTGATTTTAGAGTAGTGTTAATGTCAATCCCATTTTAGAAAATGATTTTAAAAAGACAAACATGAATGATGAAATTGCCAACCACTTGTTCTGAAAATGGTAGTTGCCAGACTGCCATGTATCCAGGTGCTGGATTCCGATCTTGGGGGGACCCGGGGCACTTCAAGTTTGAGAGCCCTTCTACTCTCTACCGATTTCACCCAACACTCTGCTATTTCATTCTGGCCAATTCTGATCCAGGGCCAATCATGTCCCGAATTTAACCAATCTGGAAAAACTTGCTAACAAAGTCTTAGGCCCCGTACACACGACAGAGGAACTCGACGTGCTTGGCACGTCGAGTTCCTCGTCGAGTTTTGGGATGAAGCCGCCGAGGAGCTCGGCGGGCCGCCTTCTCCCATAGAACAACGCGGACAACGAGAAAATAGAGAACATGTTCTCTATTTTCTCGTCGAGTTCCTCGGCGGCTCCATCGAGCCAAAACTGTACAGACGACAGAGTTTCTCGGCAGAATCTGGGTTTTGACCGAGTTTCTCGGTGAATTCTGCCGAGAAACTCTGTCGTGTGTACGAGGCCTAACCTATTTGGGACCACGAGTGGCGTATTCGCCCCTTGACCCAATCGGGGTCAAGCAGGGAGTGAGCTTCTGTCTCATGTTTCCCTCTGTGATAAGCTGATGCTGGTCATTAACTTTCCTCCCACACAATGGGTCAGGGCTGTTGTCTGACACTTTCCAACATTTTATGAACTTTCCCCTTGCCCCTACTTGTTTCTTATAAACAAGGCAATAAATTCTGAGACAGTCATGTTAAAATAAACATCTCGAAAAGTAAAATAATATGAGAAGTTGAAATGTAAAACATCTGCCAGAAGCCCTCGTCCTTTTCTTCCTCTGAAATCAGCCTTAACTGTTCAATAACCTGACAGCCATACACACACTTTCATAATTATTTTTAATAATAAAACTAATTTTATAATTAAATAAAAAAAGGAAGTCTGGGGCCTCCTCTGGCAGGGGGCCTTGGGCAATTTCTCCTTTTGCCCCCCTGTAATTACGGCACTGCATGCATCAGTACTGCTACTTTTATATCAGTGACCTAAAATATCTACTCAGATAAAGACTTTTAATTTATCTGGTCTGTATACTCACTGGACTTATGCCTTGTACACACGAGTGGAATTTCCGACGGAAAAAGTCAGACGGAAGCTTTTCATTGAATATTCCGTCCGTGTGTATGCTCCATCTGACTTTTTCCGTTGAAAATTCAGATGGAATTAGATAGAGAACATGTTCTCAATTTTTCAGATGAAAAAATTTTCTATCATAATTTTCGTTCGCCTGGATGCAATTCCGACGGACTAAAAACCACACATGCTCAGATTCAAATCGACGCATGCTCAGAAGCATTGAACTTAATTTTTCTCGGCTCGTCATAGTGTTGTACATCACCGCGTTCTTGAAGGTCGGAATTTGGTGTGACCGTGTGTACGCAAGACAGCTTGAGCGGAATTCCATCGGAACTCCGTCGGAAAAAACGTCGGAGTTTATTCCGACGGGAAAACCGGTCGTGTTAGTAGCCCAGAATGAATTGAAGCCAGACAGACAGGATGACAACCGGGGAACCGTATCGCAAAAAATTGTCTGGTCATTGAGCAGCCAAATCTTCCGGGGCTAAAGTGGTTAATGAAAACATGACTAGTTTTATAATTCTATACTTTTTGTTATTGTTTTTGGCAGGTGTTGTAAAATCTCCTATTGCTGGAGACTTCCTTACTACACAGTGCAGAGAGTTATTTCAAGAGATGAATGTAGATCTGATTCCTCCATATATGATAGATTCAAAGGTAAGATAAACTAGCAAAAGAAAAAACAGGCCTTTATGTAGTACAAGGGTTTAACATTTATGTAGACTCTAAATCTATTATTCAGTATGGATCATGCCTCACTGTATACAGTTTTTGTAAGCAAAAAAGTTTTTACCTGGAGATCCTGAAAGTAACAGCATTTCCTGTTGCAGACTGACAACGTTAAGCTACTGAATCCCAATTAGCAGCAGCGTTGTCAGTTTGCTGTGCTAGCTCTTTTAGGCCTCGTACACACGACAGAGATTCTCGGCAGAATTCGCCGAGAAACTCGGTCAAAACCCGGATTCTGCCGAGAATCTCTGTCGTCTGTACAGTTTTGGCTCGATGGAGCCGCCGAGGAGCTCGACGAGAAAATAGAGAACATGTTCTCTATTTTCTCGTTGGCCGCGTTGTTCTATAGGAGAAGGCGGCCCGCCGAGCTCTTCGGCGGCTTCATCCCAAAACGAGACGAGGAACTCGACGTGCCAAGCACGTCGAGTTTCTCTGTCGTGTGTACGAGGCCTTAGTTGTTAGCCTGCCTTTCTGAAAGACCTGAATGGTGGGCTATTGGTCAACTAAAGAAGAGTACACAGCAGGTTATCAACCCAGCAGCTAATTGTGAGACAGTGGTGTTCAGTTTTCATCCTGCAATATAAAGAGCTGTTGCTGGTAGGGTCCAGAAAATAAAATTTGCATCTAAAAGTTTGTAAAAAAAGGTTGTAAAAAAAAAAAAACCCTGCAAGACAAGGGCATTATGAGCTAGTATGCATCGCATACTAGGTCATTATAAAATACTTACCTGAATCGGCGCCAGCACAGTAAGTACACGGCTGAAATCTTTCACTGGGAGTTACTTTCAGGTTCACGTTCGCTGTGATTGGCCGAAGCCACAATGACGTCACTCATGTGGACTCTGAAAAAACGGCACCAGTGGGTCGTTTCTTCAATGAACATGCGCAGATGATGTTGGCAGCAGCGTATATAGTGAATATCTCCCAAACTGTTCAAGTTTAGGAGATATTTACAGTATCTACAGGTAAGCCTTGTTACAAGCTTACCTGTAGGTACATGTGATGTAACTTGAGTTACATAACCACTTTAAGAAGACTGTATATAGTGAGGTGTGATTGTAAATGTACAGACAAAATGGTTTTCGTATGTCAGGAGCAGGGGCGGACTGACAACTCATGGGGCCCCCGGGCAATAGGAGATTATGGGCCCCAGGGCAATAGGAGATTATGGGACCCCCGGACAATAGGAGATTATGGGACCCCCAGGCAATAGATTATGGGGCCACACAATATACACACATATAGTATACATACACAGTATACACACACAGACGCACAATAGACACACACAGTATACATACACACAGAGGCGGGGCAGGTATAATCTTGGGATTTTTTTTTAAAAACACAGATTTTTACATACTGTCCCTGGTTTTACTGAGGCTGGCAACCCTGATGGGGCCCCCTAGTGGCATGGGGCCCTCGGGCAGTGCCGAATGGTCAGTTCGCCCCTGGTCAGGAGATTGTGACCGGCTCTTTATGAAGCCGGTTCACACATCTCCGGAACGGGTCCGGTGTAAATTGCACGGGAGTCCTGTGTGTCTTCTGGTCTGTTTCCAGTCTGATTTCAGCTGAAAATTCAGGCTGAAATCAGACCTGAAACGGTGAACAGGGATGCACCGGACTCCTGCTGTGAGCCGTTCTGTGCTGCGGTGTGAACTCAGCCTTAGGGTTTACATATACTTTAGGGACAAGCCTATAATCACCAATTACATTAGACTACATTGGGCTTTTCATTCAACAAAAAACTTACAAATGGATGTGATTGATTACTGTTCATAACACATTCAATTTCCTTTTATACATCATAGCTGCTTTGTTATTTGACTGTACATGCGCCGTGGTCTCATTATGCTTTTTATAACTTGTAGGAAACAGTACAGGATGGAGCACCAGCCCAATGGAATAGAAAAGAGAACCTGCCTCAAGTCACTGATTCTTGGTATAATAATATGTGCAATGTGAGCAAAATTAGATTGCAATGCAAAATTTATAGTTAAAACTTTTTTTTTTTTTTATTCAATATATCTATTAATTTAATATTTTTATTTTTATAGCGAGTAGTACATGATTTCAAGTCAACCGTTCTTGAGGTTTCGAACACCATGTACCATGAGAAGTAAGCTTGGTTTTTGTATCTTTATTTTGCACCCGTGGCTCGCATGGCCTCATAGAATACTGTGGGCTAGATTCAGCAAGAATTTACGCCGGCGTATCTATAGATACACCGCGTAAATTCAAAGCTGCGCTGGCGTATCTTCTTTCTGTATTCAGAAAGCAAGATACACCGAAATTAGGCTAAGATCTGACTGGCGTAAGTCTCTTACGCCGTCGTATCTTAGGGTGCACATTTTACGCTGGCCGCTAGGTGGCGCTTCCATCGTTTTCGGTGTAGAATATGCAAATGATCTAGATACGCCGATTCACAAACGTACGTGCGCCCGGCGGAATTTTTTACATTGTTTTGCTTTTTCTGGCGTAATGTTGCTCCTGCTTCTATGAGGCGTACGCAATGTTAAAGCGGGGGTTCACCCGAATTTCTTTTTTTAACATTAGATTGAGGCTAATTGTGGGAAGCACAATCGGGTGTTTTTTTTTTTAAATTAATGCAGTACTTACTGTTTTAGAAATAGATGTTCTTTGCAGATTCCGGGTATGGTCTGCGGGACTGGGCGTTCCTATTTGATTGACAGCCTTCCGACCGTCACATACAGCGCGTCACAAGTTGCCGAAAGAAGCCGTACGTCGGTGCGGCTCTATACGGCGCCTGCGCACCGACATTCGGCTAATTTTGGCAACTCGTGACGCGCTGTATGCGAAGGTCGGAAGGCTGTCAATCAAATAGGAATGCCCAGTCCCGCAGACCATACTCGGAAGCGGCGGAGAACATCTATCTCTAAAACGGAAAGTACTGCATTGATTTAAAAAAAAACACCCGATTCTGCTTCCCACAATTAGCCTCAATCTAATGTTAAAAAATGTGTTTTTCGGGTGAACCCCCGCTTTAAGTATGGACGCAATGACGATTTGCGGCGGAATTTCGAGCATGCGCACTGGGATTCTTTCACGAACGGCGCATGCGGCGTTCGTAAAAAACGTAAAATACGCAGGGTCAACAATAATTTAAATAAAACACGCCCACATCATCCCCATTTGAATTAGGCAGGCTTACGCCGGCCCACATACGTTACGCCGCCGTAACTTAGGGCGCAAGTTCTTTATGAATACGGAACTTTCCCCCTAATTTACGGCGGCGTAACGTATCGGAGATACGTTACGCCCGCACTAAATTACGTTACGCCCGCACTAAATTACGTTACGCCCGCACTAAATTACGCAGGGCTATCTGAATCTAGCCCTGTGTGTTTTGTAAGCTTATTTTTATATTCTTCACCTCTATACTGTGTATTACGGATATTCATGAAGATTACTGTACTACAAATAATTTACTTAAAGTGGAGTTTTCATCCCAAAATGTGTTTTTCATTATTGTGCTCATTAGACCTAAAAAAAGAAAAAAATGTTTTTTACTCATCTGGAAATGCCTGTTGCTATGCAGTCTCACGAAATCTGCCTTTGGAATGACCTAGGATCCTGACATCATCTCCATCTAATGCTCCTGGGAAATGTGTGCCATCATTTCCCAGGATGCAGTGCGCTCTCCAATTATCACTCCCCATCCAAGACTTCCAGGAAGTAAGTGCTTGTAGGCTTCACAATGCCCACAAGCAAAATGACAACGGTGTGGACATCGTTTTATAAACAATCTTTTTTGAATAAGTATGCGGAGCGGCGGCGGATTGTAAAATAGTGACCAGATTTTTATTATAAAAACGCAGGATGAAAAGACATACATTTAAAAAATGCTAATTGTGGTTGGAACCCCGCTTTAATATGACATGTTCTCTTGATTTTGCTAGTGTGGCTGCTAAGAAACCCCCGGTGTCTTATGAGTTTCCTAATGGATATAACTGTCAATTTGGAGTGGAACGTTTAAGAATTCCGGAAGTGTTATTTAATCCTTCACTTGCCAAGGTCAGGTTATTAAGATATTGATTGTATCCATATGATGCCTTATCAAATCGTTTATAATACAATTAACTTTTAGTTTGTAACACTGTTTTTTTTTTTTTTTCTTTCCTCAAGAGAAGCTGGTACATTTTTAGAACTAGATTAAAGTGGAACTTCACTTCATCTGAACACCACAAACCAAAAATGCAATTTAATTCATTTTTAATATTTAAAGCGGATCTCCCGCGGCTCAATCGTTTTTTTTTTTTGGCAAATCAAAATGTGTATTAGCACTGCTGTGCTAAACTTACGTATCCCGTTTTCGTCCACCCCTCCGCTGTTTTTTCTGCCCTAATAAACAGTTATATTCTGCTCAAAGTCCCGTGGCCATCTTGGCTTTGGGCGCTCGAATCCAAGAAGGAGGTAGTTCCTGTTTGCGGTGGATGCTGTCCCAGCATCCACCGCTCGATCTCGCGCGTGCGCACTGGCGAATGTGCCCGTCGGCGTGAGCGTCCCTGTTGTCATCGCAACGCGGGAAGTCGCGCGATGTGTCATTACAGCTGAATAGTAGGAGCTCTGACAATAGCTCCCAGCAGGCACAGCGCGGCGCCGGAAACTCAGAAAAACCCGTCTAAAACCCGAGGGGGGGCAGACCGGAACCACGGCTAGAATAAAAGGTACCAGTTCAACATTTAAAATGTAAATAGCCGATTCTGGCTTATATTGTAGCGCTTTTAATATGGACGTCCAGTGTAAATGAGGGTGGAGATCCGCTTTAAAGCAAACTCACCCATCCTTGCTTTTTTTTGTTAAAATTTCACTTTGAAAAACACCCTCTAGCATTTCTGACCATGGCCATCTTGAGTCAAAGGCGTGATTCATGTTACATTTACTTCCTGGAATCCACCTGCCCTTAGCTCAGGTGTGCAAGTAGTGCTTAGCTAAGAAAGCCCTTCCCCCTCCTGAAGACTCCTGGGTTCTATGACATAATTTGCCTGTGCATGAACACCAGGAATTAACTGAAAAAGTTTAAAACAAGTAAATATGAAATAACTTTCCTTTGTATTTACTAATGCTAGCAGCATAAGGATGATCAATGTTGATTGAAAGAGTGAGGAGATGAGAAAGATTTCCCTCTTCCCTGAACACTTCTCTTAGGGCGGTCAATGTGTGGGGGCCATATATATGTAGACCCTTTACTAATGGGGGCTGACTTATCCAAAAGCCCCCTTATTGGATCGTCTAAGCTAACTGACCTACACTATATTGTCAAAAGTTTTGGGACAAATGATAGAAAAAATGTTACCGGCACAGGAAAAAGATTTTTTGTTAAATTGATACCTTATTATTTGGTTTGCTGCGAGCAAAAAAGTGCATATCGCCTTTGGGTGGAAAGCCGAAAATGTTTAAACGATAAGTAGATTAAGCTAACCTTGGGCCAGATTCACGAAAATTTGCGGATGTGTAACGTAACCCATTTACGTTACACCGCCGCAAGTTTTCAGTGTAAGTGCCTGATCCTCAAAGCACTTACCTGGAAACTTGCGGCGGTGTAACGTAAAGTCGTCCGGCGCACGCCCGCACAATTCAAATGGGGCGGGTACCATTTAACTTAGGCGCGCTCCCGCGCCGGACGTTCTGCGCATGCTCCGTTCGCAATTTTCCCGACGTGCTTTGCGCGAACTTACGGCGGCCCGACGTGTTTGTGAATCGCGACGTGCGTAACGTACTTACGCCGGAAAAAAAAAAATTCAAAAGCGACGCAGGAACGATGGGCATACTTTAACATGGTGGAGTAACTTTACACCATGTTAAAGCACACCTAACTTTGCGACGGGAAAAAAAGACTTGCGCCGGCGTAACGACGGGAAAAACCTTTGTGGATCGCCGTAACTGCTAATTTGCATACCCGATACTGGAATACGACGCAAACTCCCCCCAGCGGCGGCCAAAGTATTGCATCCTAAGATCCGACGGTGTAAGTCAATTGCACCTGTCGGATCTTAGGGCTATCTATGTGGAACTGATTCTATGAATCAGCCGCATAGATACGACAAGAGATACAACGGTGTATCAGGAGATACGCCGTCGTATCTCCTCTGTGAATCTGGCCCCTTATAATTAAACCCGAAATGATGAGCAACCTATCTATGAAGCCCTAAAAGCTTTATCTTATACAGCATAAATATGTGCTTATATTACAGAAAATATACAGATATGTGTATATATATATATATATATATATATATATATATATATATATATATACAAATATGTATGTTTGTGCTCAAAGATGCATAAATTAGAACTGTGCAAAATATTCCCCCAAAGGGACAAAGTGCAATGCTCACTGGTATGTGTCACCAGTTATATTATGCCTATATTAACTACTCAGCTTAATCCAGTGAATCTCTAGGTTTTTATATTACAAATATCAAAAATCGAAAATCAAATGTCGCAAAAACTTAGAAATAGATGATGTGAACAAAATGTGAAAAAAGCAGAAAAAAAAAGGGGAAAACGCTTTGTAGACCCCTTTTTTTTTTACTCTGTTATGTTGAATAGTTCCAGTGAGTGATCAACTTTTCCAAAGAACTTGATATTCCTTGTGTGTAGATTACAAGTGCAGCTGTGTTCACCACTTCCGTGATTATCCCACCACCTTCTGCAATGGCCACTCACCTAATCCTACTTTATTTGCGCCTTTGGTTCATTATCTGGATAACCAATCCTACTCAAACAAACTGCCGCCTTCCCCAGGTAGATAGGTTGTTATAGCCTCTCTTCTTCTATAAATGCTCATAAGAAATAAGTGGCCATCATAGTGTAGTAGATAAAAACTTGTTTATTGAATTAAAATATAAATAGGTGGATTCATAAAGAGTTAGGCCGGCGTATCAGTAGATGCACCGTCCTAAGTTTAAGGCTGCATTCACACCTCCGCGGCAAGTAACGCCGCGTACGCGGCGTATTTTGCCGCGAATAGTGTATCTTTTTTTTTTTTTTTTTCAAATCCTTCCCATTGCTGTCAATGGCCGAACGCCAATGTCTCCTGAAAAAAAGGGTCCGGGACTTTTTTTTCAGGCGACAGGCGTACGGCGTCTATGAGATGTGAACCATCTCCAAAGACAGCAATGGGAATTCTCCCCTCTAGCGGCACGAGCGTCCGGCGTCGGGCGTTTTGTCGCCTAGATGTGAATGGGCTCTAAGTGTACTCTCAAACTGAGATACACTTAAACCTAGCTAAGATACGACAGCCTGCGCCGTCGTATCTTAGGGTGCAATATTTAGGCTGGCCGCTAGGTGGCGCTTCCGTTGAGTTTGGCGTAGAATATGTAAATGTATAGATATGCCGATTCACGAACGTACGTCCGCCCGTCGCAGTAAAGATACGCCGTTTACGTAACGCATTTTCAGGCGTAAAGTTACTCCATCAAATAGTTGGACTAGTAATGTTACGTATGGCCGTCGTTCCCGCGTGGAAATTTGAAAATTTTACGTTGTTTGCGTAAGTCGTCCGTGAATAGGGCTGGACGTAATTTACTTCCACGTTAAAACCAATACATCCTTGCGGCGTACTTTGCCGCAATGCACACTGGGATATGTACATGCCCCCTCAGCCGAATTTGAATTAGGCACGCTTACGCCGGCCACATTTACGCTATGCTGCCGTAACTTAGCAGGCAAGTACTTTGTGAATACAGTACTTGCCTAGCTAACTTACGGCGGCGTAGTGTAAATACGATACGCTACGCCGCCGCAAAGATGCGGCAATGTACCTGAATCTAGCTAAAAAAAGACTATTGCACTCACATATTCATGTGCCTCTATGCCGGCACCCAGCTTCTCCAGCCGTGTATGCGGTTAGTAAAGGTGCGTTCCTATAGAAGCATGCCCCGCAAGCCTCTCCTACGATTGGCGGTGTGTCGTGTGGGTCCTCTCACCAGCAGCCTCTACGCATTTCGCAAGAATATTTGCACCATCAGGAAGCTGCTGTACTAATATTGCTCCTATCATTTATACCCCTTAAAATGAGTTATGGCCGAGAATGTCCGCTCTGCCCCCACCGGAAGTGCCTAAACCGGAAGTGGTTTCGCTGCCATTGCTATTATTGGAACCATTGCCCTTTTGTCCTGTTCATAACAAACTCCCGGGTTCCGTAAAAAAATCTACTAATCCTGGGGATCCTTCTTTTATTCTGCCCTCCCTGGTGCAGACCCGCTCCACCCCTATCTCACTATCCCCATCATTCAGCGTTATATGTCCCCAGGTTCCACCATCGTACCGTCTGGCCGGAAATGGTCGTCTCGTATGACCGGAAGTCATCGGTCCGCCATTTTGACTGTTCCACCCCATCCCTTACATGAGGCGCATGACCGGAAGCATATGGTCATCTCGTGTGACCGTAAGTCATCGATCCGCCATTTTAACTGTTCCACCCTATCCCTTACATAAGGCACATGACCGGAAGCATATGTTTCGGTAACCGGAAAATCATAACCCGCCATTTTATTTAGTGGAAAACCTCCCCTTAGCTTGTACTCTATTGCTAGGACATTAAAAATGGTCGTGTGTACGCGGCTTTAGGCCTTTTTTTTTGCTAACTCCAAACTGATGAGCTGCAAATGAGGTCAAAAAGGTAAATCAAATGCTCTGGCTTCAAAGGGGTTAAACAGTCATAGCACTTTTGCGACTATAACACCTGTGTGCAAAAGCTCCCTTCTTTTTTGTCACAATGAACAATATTGCCACATAAAACCAGAATATACTATACAATTGCAGTATACTGTCTGCTTGTTATGCAAAGCTACCAGAGGCGTGTACACTCCAGCTGTCAAGTTACAAGGCTTATACAAGCTTTTAACCGAGGTGCAAAAACGCTTCCCTTTATTTGGTAGTGACGCATTCCTAGGGAACAAGTCTAGTAGAGAAGCAAAGGCAGGGCATAAGAAAATTAAAAGCCTGTAATAAAGGGCCAGCCTACACAAAATCTGTGTCATAGATTGTAGTAGTTTGCCATTTTAACAAGATTGTTTGTCCTTTGTCTTTTTTAAATGTGTAAATATTTGATAATTAATGTAGCTATTAACGAATATCTGATTATAGTGTCCTTCCT
This sequence comes from Rana temporaria, assembly GCF_905171775.1. Classification (NCBI taxonomy): domain Eukaryota; kingdom Metazoa; phylum Chordata; class Amphibia; order Anura; family Ranidae; genus Rana; species Rana temporaria. Next base: position 178,711,862 of record NC_053492.1, read on the forward strand.
TTTCAGAATTCACTCGACAGTACTATGCTTGGGATCACTGATGTTGTATCCGAAAGTATAAAAATGTGCGACCCTGACCTCCAGCCGGTAAGCATGCAATAAGAACATAAATGAGACCTATCTAATTGCCTAAATCACTTTGGATAGATATGTAGCACCCTCTAGCTAGTGTGCTAGATGTATATAGTAAGTGGTTAGAGTAGGTAAATTGGCTTGTCTGAGAGCCATCCTGGGCTGCATTTGGATCAGGGTTAGAGTGACTTGAAATCTGACAGCTCTTCTGGTGCCTTCCCCTGTTTTCTGGAACCTTGGAGAAGGTTCTAGATGTAGTGGGTGGAAGCTAGGAGGAGCTGTCATGCATATTTGTGAGGCCTCAGCCAATCCACAGCTTTGGGCCGGCAGGAGGCAGAGCTTACCGCATAAATAATCATGAGCCATGCCAGCAGGATCAGTCAGGTGGAAGATGAAGATTAAGATGGAGTTGGAGTGCTGAGGAGGCTATCGGAAGCCCTTGCAGGGTGGCCCCTAGTCTGGGGGGGGGGACTTCAAGTCTGGAACTCAGGTGCTGGAAGGATCCCCCAAAAGCTCTTCCTTGAGGAGAGGACAGCGGGAGCAAGTCAGCACATCTGGGAGATCTCCTGAGAAGTCAGCTGGGGAGTGTGAAGCCTGAGAGGACTGTGGAGATAGTGTCAGTTTGGATGACGTCACAGAGCTGGTTCAGGTTCACATGGTTGCTTGGACCGGCAGCCTCTTAGCGAGCTTCTGAGAGCCTGAGCCAGCCACTCCTGCCCCCTCCACAGCCCAGCACTCCAGTGAGCTCTGGAGGTACAGAGCAGAGAGCTGAAGATGGCAAGGACTGCTGATCACTCAGTTCTCAATCATAGAAATGCAAGGGACCGATTCTGCATGCACCGAGCTGAATATCATTTTTTTTATTCTGTTTTGATGGACTAGACTAGAGCTTATTGACTGCTACAAATTCTATACTAGGAAGAGTTAAGTAACAATGCATTGTACTTTGTAGAAAATGTCTGCCAGCGTGGTTGTAGTTGGAGGAAATACACTACTGCCGGGTTTCACAGAAAGACTGACAAAATATCTTTTCCAGAAGACACCAAAGGTATGTTTTTTTTATTAATAATATTTTCTGCAAAGCCATATACTCTAAAGCGGGCATCACTAAATGGTGGTCCGCAGTCCGCGTCCAGCCCCAGCTACTGCTGTTTCCGGACTGCCGCAATCGCACCATTTAGTCCCCAGCCTCCACCGCTGTAATTAGCAGAGCAGAGTGGACAGCAGGAGGTGGGACAATTCTGGACTGGGGGCGGGACCAACACTGCGTAGAGAGAGGCAGCTGCCTGAATAAACTTTTCACGTTAACCAGGCAGTGATTGGCTGCTAGGAGGTGGTCCTAGCAACCAATCACCAGCTTGCTAATATGAAAAGTTACCTGGCAGCTCCCGTGCCGCATCCAGTGCTGCTGTGCCTCTGCCTTCAGTTCAGGATTGTCCCGCCTCCTACTCTCCGCTCTTTGTAAGGTAGGGGGAGAGTGAAGGGAGGAAACAACATGGGGGGGGGGGGTCATGTAAAGGAGAGCAATACTGTGTGGGAATGTGAAAGGGGCAGTACTGTGAAGGGTTGTGTGAAAGGGACAGTGCTGTTGGGGATAGGGGGGGGGTTGTGAAGGGGGACAGTGCTTTGGGGGTGATATGTGAAGGGGCAGTGCGGTGGGGGGGATGTGAAGAAGGGGACAGTGCTGTGGGGGGGATGTGAAGGGGACACTGCTGTTGGGGGGTGTGAAGGGGCAGTTCCGCGTTTTTGGACACATGTTTTTACTGTGATTTTACTGCGATTTTGACGCAATTTGCGTTTTGCTTTTGGCATTGGGTCCCCCCAAAATCCTTACCATACCCTTATCTGAGCATGTAGCCCGGCAGGTAAGAAAAGGGAGGGGACGAGCGAGCGCCCCCCCTCCTTCTGAACCATGCCAGGCCACATGCTCTCAACATGGGGGGTGGGTGCTTTGGGGCAGGGGGAGCTCTGCGCCCCCCTCCACAAAGCACCTTGGCCCCATGTTCATGAGGACAAGGGCCTCTTCCTGACAACCCTTGCCTGGTGGTTGTCAGGGTCTTTGGGTGAAGGGCTTATCAGAATGTAGTGTGAAAAAAAATACAGTAGACAGTTTTATTAAAAATATCTTCTTCCCTGCTTCTCCTTTCTCCTGTCTTCTTTGTCTGGTGTTCTTCCTCTGCCGCTGCTCCGGCCGCCAACCCTCTTCCGATGCGGCGTCCCACTCATCTGTCCGAGCCGCTGTCAAACATGTCTTAGATAAGGATAGGGGTGTGGCCATCGAATGACATCATCTGGAGGCCCTACCCCCTTGTAAAGTGACCGCCCGGGGCATGATGGGTCCGTGACATCACAAGCGGGTGGGGTCTCCAGATGACACCATCTGATGGCCACACCTCCATCGTTATCTAAGAAATGCATGACATCGGCTAGGACAGATCAGTGGGACACAGCATCGGAGGAGGGTCGTCTGTGGGAGTAGCAGCAGAAGAAAGACAACACCGGACAGAGAAGACAGGAGAGGAAGAAGAAGCGGGAGAACGGAAGAAGAAACGGGGAAGGTGATTATATATATATATATATATATATATATATATATATATACACACACACACAAATAAACACACACACACACACATATACACACACACATATACACACACACATATGCACACACACACATACACACACACACACTTGACAAAAACTTTCTACTGTATTTTTTTCATTCATATGGGGGATCTGGGGGCTTCCAGATTCCGATAAGCCTCCCGCCCGCAGACCCTGATAACCACCGAGCAAGGGTTGTCGGGAAGAAGACTTTGTGCCCATCAACATGGGTGCGAGGTGCTTTGGGGTGGGGGCGCACACCCCACATGCATCAAAGCACCCACCCCCACATGTTGAGGGCATGTGGACTGGTATGGTCTCTTCCCTGACCTGCATGCTCAGATAAGGGTCTGGTATGGATTTTGGGGGGGGGGGGGGACCCCACGCCGGGTTTTTTTCACAATTTTTCCAGCAATTTTTTTTTTTTACATTCAGCGTGGAAGGAAGCCCACTGACAGCTGATGACTCGTTGGTTGTTAAGGACACGGCAGCTGACTTCCTGCCCCCTCCTTAGCAACCAGTTATATACAGTGAATGTAAAAAAAACATGCAAAATCGCAGTATTTGCATTTTAGATGTGGGTCTATTACATGCAAAATGCTGCATTTTGCAGGGAAGAAAGTCCCCGACCCTTTCCAAAAACGCAGAGGCACAAAAATGCATTGATGTGAACATGTTCCATAGTAAGCCATGTTAAAAAATGTCCCTGCATTTCTGCAAAATGCATTAAAACACACATTAGTGTGAATGGAACCTAAAGCCTCGTAACACACGATCTGATTGGTTAGTATGCTCCTTGTGACAATTGTCCAACTTTCAGCCAACAAATGCTGGATGGCAGGCTAGTACATTTTCGGCAGGCAACGGTCTGTTGTCTGATTTTCTTATCGTCAGTACACCCGTCCGTCACACAAGTCAAAAGTACAAACACGCTCAGAATCAATGCTCACCAAATACAAAATTAGCAGAAGGGGCAAAAAGGGTGGCGCTCAAAAGCTGAAATTCCTTGTAGTACGTCACTACGTTTGCGTTTGTTGGCCGACAATTGTGTACCGTTAGTATGCAGGACAAGATCCAGGCACACGCCCTGAAGACAAAAATCAGACGCTCGGTTGGCCAACAATCGGATCGTGTGTACGAGGTGTGATATTGGGGGTGTTTAATTCTTGTGGCAGATGCATTTTCTTGTAGTGAGTCCACAGCAAACAGGCAAATATTGTTAATGGCCTGGTAGCCCACGTTTATTAAATGAGAAAAAAAAACAAAATAAAAGTCTACTCAGGAATCCCACGCAGGGGTTTAAACGTCATTCAGAGATAAATGAAAATTCCAGCCCACCTGGCTACTCTTCAATAGCACTGCTGCTATAGTTACTGGTCCCTTAAACCAGCAGCTCCTCCAGACCCACAGTCCTGGATGCACACGGCTTTGAAGCCCTTCAACGCCCACAGCGTCTGTCCCAACACAGAGACACCAGCAGCCACTGCTCTCCAACTCCACCTTCCTCTCCCCAGCCCTTCATTATATGAGCTGTGTGCACCTGGGCACACAGCTTGCAGGCTGTCTTTAAAACCCGAACACAGGGTTGGAGATCCCGTCCCACCCATATCTCTGAAGGATCTCCAAGCCACAGAACCCCATGTAGAAATAGAAAAATCAGAGAAAACTGCCAGAACAGTTTTCTCTGTCTTTGAATTTAAGCTCTGCACTCAGCTGATATGCAGCCTCTGTGTCCACTTTAATCCAATCTTTATTGGGACAGAGCCTTAAGACTGACTACTCAGGAAGATTGTACGTGTAGGCACTGACAACTATTACTGGAAGAATTTTATCAGTCAACCAATACATGGGATTTGTAGAGCTAATTAACCCATGTGTACCAATACTGTAACTTTAATCCACATACAGTATGTTGTACTCTCATTCCAACTAATAAATGACATGTCTGTGTTATGTATTGTGGGCACCCACTGTATTGTGCTTTTTTTTCCCCCCAGAACACGAGGTTAAAGTTATTTACACATAGCTTGGTACCAGAGAGAAGGAGGCTTAGCTCATGGATTGGTGGTTCTACAATAGCTTCTTTGGTGAGTAAATATAGTTTTATATGTCCTTTGTCTAAAGATCTGGAACCTGTTGAGTATGACTGCTTAAGCCCTGGTTCACATTGATACGATTTGACATGTCAAATCGCATGCCAAATCGGCAGCAATGGCAGCGTTCGAATTTGTGCGACCCCGCATTTGCAGCGCCGAACCGATTCCCAAAAGTAGTTTCTGTACTACGTTTGGCAATTTCGGGTGTGATTTTCATTGACATCTGTGCAGAAACCTCCACAGATGTCTCTGAAATTGCCCCTCAATTCAAGACTGACATGCGGAAATGAAATCGTGCAAGTTCAGCTGAACTCATTTCATTCCCTCATGTCCGTGTGAACCAAGACACAGTTCACACTATGAACCGCATGTGAATTGCACAGGAACCGCACCGCATTCCTATGCAATTCAGCGCGTGTGATTTGAGCCTATTAATTTTGGGCTTGAGTGGGATTGGCCACCCATCCAGGAAACCACAACACCTAAGTGGCAGTCACCCCCCTGTGAACAAGGTTTTCTGATACCTGCTGTGGCCTGTGTTGAAGTTGCTGCTCTGAGGCAAAGTTGCTGAACTGCTAAATGTTTGAGCTGCAGTAGCTTGAAAACACATGTGGCCGTGTGCCAGAAACTGAAGAAAAAAATAAATGGCAGCCGTGCATGCGATGTTGTCATTATTTACCTGTGTGGCAACAGTCTGCTCCTTTTGAACACTACTGCAGTGTAGTGAACAGCCTAGCAACACAAAGCACAAGGGGACACTGTAGGCCACCCTCTCCACTTAGTCCAGAGGCACTCACCAGTCTAATCAATCACCTATTATGGCAGGCACACTGGCACCATTATAGGCAATGCTCGGGGTCAGGGTACACTCTCTCTCAGCCTACTGGCCATAGCGACCCAATCAGAATAAAGCCCTCCACTGCTCTATCAGGGTTAGGCATAGGCCAGAAAGTATGAGACTAAAGCCCCTGAAAGAAGATCTTCATAGAGACATCTGTAGGCACATCCATCACTCAGGGACACTAGCTAAAAAAAAAAAAATCAGGCTCAGCTGAGGTGGGAGGGGTTTGCCTGGGTGGGATTTTTTTGCCCAGTGTCTATTTACTTGAAGGTTACATAGTAGGTATCTCTGGAGTATAGCCGCTTTTTTATGCATGTTAATATTCTGCTGGCCTTGGTAGCTGCCACTTGACATTGCATGCTTTTTCTCAGTCTGTCATCTACCAGGACCCCCAGATCTTTCTCTATCCTTGATTCCACCAGAGGTTCTCACCCTAGTGAGTAGTTTGCATTTATGTTTTTAGCCACAAGTGCATTACCTTACATTTCTCCACATTAAACCTCATTTGCCATGTAGTTGCCCACCCTATTATTTTGTTCATGTCTTTCTGTAAACATTCTTTATTCTGATAAAGTAAAGTTATAAAGTTAAAGTTATTCTGATAAAGTAAAGTTATTGCCCTGACCTGTGTCGTCTGCAAAAACTGACATTGATCTATTTATCCCATCCTCTATCATTTATGAATAAATTAAACAAAATTGGTCCCAAGACAGAGCCTTGGAGTACCCCACGTTATTTATCACCACCCTTTGGACACACCCCTGTAACCAGTTTTCGATCCAAGAACAAGCCTTATGGTCCATGCCTGCAGACCTCAGCTTGTAGATTAAGCATTTATGGGGGACTGTATCGAATGCCTTTGCAAAGGTGGCAGCATAACTGAAGGTCGTGTGTGTGTGTGTGTGTGTGTGTGTGTGTATATATATATATATATATATTATATATATATTATATATATATAGTCTTCTGTGTCCTGTGATGTACAATTAAGAAAAGGCCAGCACCATATGATTCCTCATTTACTCAGCATAGTACAGAAAAAAATTGCCATTTTAGGCCTCTTATAACAACAATGACACCTCCATAAAATGGCAGAATGCCTCTGAAGAAATAATTTACACAATGCTTTGCGAAGTAAATGAGAAATGCTTCTTGAATTTATGTCCATATGGTACTGCTGTGGCCATGCACACACCTTTACCGCTGGACTTAAAGTGACTGTAAAAGGTTTGTGTGTTTTTTTATAAAAAATTATGTTATTCTTGCCTCCTCTGTGCAAAGGTTTTGCATAGAGCGGCCCCGATCCTCCTTTTCTGGTGTCCCCGGCAGTGCTCCTGGTTCCTCCTCCTGATCGAGTGCCCTCACGGACAGCCGCATTTTCCATGGGAGCACTTGTGCACGCGAGTCCTGCTGCTGCCACTATTGATGCAGACAGTAGGACTCAGCCCCACCCCCCTTGTCACTGGATTTGATGGACAGCAGCAGGGGCCAATGGCTCCTGCTGCTATAAACCTATCCAACGAGGACCAGAGACAGCGGCTGGAGCTGCTGGGCTCGTTCTCGTCGCTGGAAAGATAGGGTTCAGGTAAGTAAAAGGGGGCCCTGGGGGGCAGCTGCACCACAGAAGGTTTTTCACCTTAATGCATAGAAAAATAATGCATTAAGGTGAAAAACCTCAAGACTTTATAACTCTAAGAGGAATAAGTTTCCTCTGTGACTAACTTGCTCATGTTTTTTTTTTTCCCCCAGGGAAGCTTTAAGCAGATATGGATTTCAAAACAAGACTATCAAGAAGGAGGGAAACAATGTGTCGAGATAAAATGTTCTTAATAGTCTACACAGATGTTTGTCTTTTTTAAAAAAGGTTCTCCAGGAGCTACCTTGTTAAGGTTACAGCACCTAAGTGTTGATACTATACTATGGGTCACTGGTGACAGCTGTCAAAACTGGGATTTCTACTCACTTTGGGCAGTCATGTTTTTGGGACAGAGGCTCCAACTCTTCACCACTTTATTTAATACAGTTCAAATGTTGTACACCTCCAAAACAATGGCTCAAGTTTTACTTAAAATCATTGAATTGGAGAACCTAAAACAGCTATCCTGAAAATAAAAGTACATTAATTTGAAAGAACAATAATAATTGTAAAATTATTTCTTTAGCATATTTCAGTTTTACTGACCTACCACTTTAGAACCTGTGCAACATTTTTGCTTTTCAAAAATCAATAAAATTGACTAAAACTAGAATGTTGAAATCATTGTGAAATGACTGCAGCTATTGGTGTATTTACACATTGTATTGTATGACTGTTTTAAACATCCACAGCTATGGCACTAAATATCTGGATCTTGGCAAGTATTTCCAAATAAGTCAATCTGAACACCCAAAAATCAGGCCAAGCTTTCAGACTTGTTGCATGTACACCCTTAAAAAGGCTGAGATGTACAGAAATCACATGCACTTGCATCCTTAACTGCTTGCCGACCAGCCACCGCAGTTATACGGCGGCAGGTCGACTCTGCTGGGCGAGATCACGTAGCTATACGGCATCTCGCCGAGCAGCCAATAGGGGCACGCACGCTCTCGCCCCCGACTCCCGCGCGCCCAGCAATCGCTCGTTACAGAGCGAGAACCGGGAGCTGTGTGTTTACACACACAGCTCCCGGTCCTGTCAGGGGATAAATGCCTGACCGTCTGTTCATACAATGTATGAACAGCGATCAGACATTTCCCTTCAGTTAGAACACACCCAGGGAACATACTTAACCCCTTCCCCGCCCCCTAGTGTTAAAATATTAATAAAAATGGCATAAAATTATGCCCTATTTTGTAGACGCTACAACTTTTGCGCAAACCAATCAAACGCTTATTGCGATTTTTTTTTTTACGAAAAATGTTGAAGAATACGTATCGTCCCACACCGAGGAAAAAAAATCGTGTTTTTTTATATATTTTTGGGGATATTTATTATAGCAAAAAGTAAAAAATATTCATTTTTTTCCCCCAAAAATTGTCGCTCTATTTTTGTTTATAGCACAAAAAATAAAAACCGCAGAGGCAATCAAATACCACCAAAAGAAAGCTCTACTTGTGGGAAAAAGTACGCCAACTTTGTTTGGGAGCCACGTCGCACGACCGCGCAATTGTCAGTTAAAGCAACGCAGTGCCGAATCGCAAAAAGGGGCCTGTTCATTGAGCAGCAATATGGTCCGGGGCTGAAGTGGTTAAATCTGAACTCCAGGAATGTGACGGAAACAACCCTTGCAGTGGAGCCAAGCCCCTACACTGAACATGTATTCCTTGCAGTGGGGGTGGCCATTGAAAGGCTTGTTTTTGTCACATTCCTGAAGTTCAGCTTTAAAAGGAGCTGTAAAAGGTAAAAAAAAAATAATCCTAAATAGCTTCCTTTACCTTAGTGCAGTCCTCCTAGGACTGCACTAAGGTAAAGGAAGCTATTTAGGGGAGAAAAAAAATTGCACCTTTACAACCCCTTTAAGATGCAGCAAATATTAAAAAAAAAAAAAAAAAAAGGGGGGGGGGGTTGAACATTGTGAGCACGATTGTACACATCCTACATAATTTCAGCGAGTGACAGATTGTACACCCAGGATCTTCATGAATGTACAATCCATTTCATAAACCTCCACAACATTGTAAGTAATGTTTACTGATGTGTGAGGAGACCTTGCATGAAAACATCTTACACACAAACAGGTTAACTACAGAAGTATGAACACCACTGTAAGTTTCAATTTTCTACCATCCATAGTATAACAAGTATAACAAACTTTCGGTAGGTACAAACACGGAAAAGTTTATTATTTTAACAAACATTACAATTGACTTCATGCCTTTTTTGCTATATGTGGGAATCGCTTTTCCATATCGAGACGTTTCTTTTTGGCTGCATTTCTTTTTCTTGCGTCAGCTCGTATCTTCTGTTCTAATTTCAACCTGAAAGAAAAGAAACAAAGCCAAAAAAAAACACTTTATACTACAAAAAAATAAAGATAGACACATATTCATCTATTTTATTATTTGAAACCTAAAATTATTTTATTTGTTACAAGTATTGGGCTGTCAATTTACGCAGTGCTTTACATCTATATAAAATTGTACATTCACATCAGTCCCTGCCCTCAAGAAGCTTACACTCTAAGGTACCCAACTCATATTCATACATACACATACTAGGGTCAATTTAGACAGGAGCCAATTAAAGCGGTTCTCCACCCTAAAGTGGAGTCCCGCTGATCGGAACCCTCCCCCCCTCCGGTGTCACATTTGACACCTTTCAGGGGGGAGGGGGGGTGCAGATACCTGTCTAAAGACAGGTATTTGCACCCACTTCCGGCCACACGATACGGGCAAAAGACGGGCATTCCGTCACATCCCGTCTGTCGCCCGTTGTGTGCTGGGAACACTCGGCTCCCAGCACACAGCGGGAAACAAATCGGCTGGCGCGACTCGCGCATGCGCCGTAGGGAACCGGGCAGTGAAGCCGCAGCGCTTCACTTCCTGGTTCCCTGAGCGTGGATGGCGGGGGGATCAGCAGAGAGACGAGCGATCGCTCGTGCTCTGCTGCGATCGGCGCTGGACTCCAGGACAGGTAAGTGTCCTAATATTAAAAGTCAGCAGCTGCAGTATTTGTAGCTGCTGGCTTTTAATATTATTTTCCCGCGGCACATCCGCTTTAACCTACTAGCGTGTCTTTGGAGTGTAGGCGAAAACCGGAGTACCCTGGGAGGAAACCCACACAGGCACAGGGAGAACATGCAAACTCCAGGCAGGTAGTGCCAGTTGGGATTCAAACCAACGACCCTAGTGTCGGCAGGCGAAAATTCCAAGTACTTAGCTACTGTGTTGCCCACAATTACAACATTTTTTATCCAGACCTGGATTTCCCATTGAAAAAAAAAAAGTGAAATCCAAATGTGCCCTAATTTGGCAGATGCATGGGGAGGGCCTAATCACCAAAAATGAAGAATGCCTTCTACAGCCTTAATGCACATAAGCATTTGCCCCTTTAGAAGCTGAAATGTTAATGAGGATATACACTTAGACTAGTGGTCTCTAAACTGAGGCCCAGGGGACAGATGCAACCTTTTGCTTGCCTTTATTCAGCGATTGGGGCATAAGTGCCTCCACTGACATTAACCACTTCCAGCCAAGGCCTAAGTCTGGCACTCCTCTCCTACATGTAAAAAACATGATTTTTTTGCGAGAAAATTACTCAGAAACTCCAAACATTATATATATATATATATATATATATATATATATATATATATATATATATATATATATATATATATATATATATATATATATATATATATATATATATATATATTTTTAGCAGAGACCCCAGGGAATAAAATGGCAGTCGTTGCAATTTTTTATGTCACACAGTATTTTTCAAACTCAATTTTTTTCGAAATAAAACACTTTCACAAATTAAAAAAAAAAAAAAAACACTAGTTAGCCCAATGTTTTGGTATAACGAGAAAGATAATGTTACGCCAAGTAAATAGATACCCAACGCATCACGCTTTAAAATTGCGCACACTAGGCGAAAGTCGCCAAACTTCGGTACCTAAAAATCTCCATAGGTGACGTTTTTAAAAGTTTTTAGGGGTTACCTGTTTACCTGAAGTTACAGAAGAGGTCCAGTGCTAGAATTATTGCTCTTGCTCCAACGATCGCAGTAATACCTCACACGTGTGGTTTGAACGTAATTTACATACAAGGGCATGACCTATGTATGTGTTCGCTTCTGTGTGCGAGCATAAGGGGATAACTTTTTTTTATTGTTTATTTTTACATTTCCCCTTTAAAATTTTAGTTTTTTGATCACTTTTATTCTTATTGCAAGGAATGTAAACATCCCTTGCAATAGGAATAGGGCATGACAGTAGCCATTTACGGATAGATATGGGGTCTATAAGTCACCAGATCTCTCCTCTATGCTGGAAAGCCTGAGATTAGCCATCTGGTCTGCAGTCAGCTCTATGGTAAACCGCTGCCAGCGGCAGATTCACTCTCCGGCTCACCGATCCCGCCACCTGTAAAAGCAATCAAGCTTCTAAACAGCCGCTATGATTGCTTTTATCTGGTAGGTTATGTGGACAAACCCAGGATTATCAAAGAAAATATATGGCACCAACAGCCCATAAAATTGAGTACTTGGGACAGGGATAAGAGATGCAGGACTTTGCAGGTGCTTGATAGATAGGAAAGTATACCAAAATTACTTAAAAACAGTATAATTTATTAAACCGTGTAGCTGCTGACTTTTAATAAGGACACTTACCTGTCCTAGGCGCCAGCGATGACGGGCCCCAGACGGGGTTCGCTCGGTCCTGGCGCCTCCATCCTGACTAAGGGAAACAGGCAGTGAAGCATTACGGCTTCACTGCCCGTTTCCTACTGCGCGTGTGCGACTCGCACAGCGCTTTGTGAATGGGCGGCTGCCTCCTGGGTTACACAGTTCCCAGAAGGCAGCGCGCCCCATCCACCGCAACGCAGGAAGAAGAAGAGGACCACGGTGGAGGCAGAAGAGATACTTCCACATAGCACCAGCGCTTTCTGGTGAGTATAAATTGTTATTTTTTTCAATTTATGGGTGGAACTCCACTTTAAACCGCAAAAATAAAGTTAGAGACGTTAGTACAACCATATATTGCCATCCATCAAAAGTATATGACATTGTTCTTTAGTTACGTTGTTGCCACGCTTATGTCTTAACATGTTTCGCCATACAGGCTCTTTCAGGAAAAGGCGTGGTATAGTAACTACTGAATAGAAACTATATAACGGGGCTGTGGGTAGGGGCGTGTCTGCCTCACGAGTTGTTCCCGGAAGTGGGTGCAAATTAGCTGTCTTAGACAGGTATCTGCACCCCCCTCCCCCTGAAAGGTGCCAAATGTGACACCGGAGGGGGGAGGGTTCCGAAAAGCAGAAGCTCCATTTTTGGGTGGAGCTCTGCTTTAACAATGAGGAATAATTCCTTCCACTGACACCAACGATGGAACACCTCTCATGGATACCAATGATGGGGCACTATTCCTTTCATTGATGGGGTATTGTTACCGACACCAGGACACCTTCTACTCTTACTGGCCACAGTTCAGCCCCTCTAAAGTTTGAAGGATAATAAACTGGACCATTGTTTATAAGGTTTGGAGACTCCTGTTCTAGACAGATAATATTCTGCACCTGGTGTCCAATTACCCAAAGTAGTTAAGAGGTTTGCAAACATGACCATATATTTGCTTAATGACCATACAAAAAGAATGCAGATTTCAGGGAAAGAGGAGGCCCACTTGTTACAGCTTTTTCCTTTCCATAGAGAATAAAGAATTAAATCATAACTCCCTTGACACATTATGGAAATATTTAAAAGCCCTGTTAAGGTTACCTGTCATAATGGTCCACATATGGCAGTGCATAAAATTTTGCATTCATGTGACGTTTATTCATGTGCCAAGGAATTGGCCACTCCTTAAATGCGTGCCTAAAAAAGAAATGCAGAACAAAGATCATAAATTAGCATCTGGAAAATTTCACATGAACAAATTTGAATTAGTAAAGAATACATTATAATCAGAGAAGACAAATAGGGGGCGAGCTTTCCTTTTCTGTACTACGAAAAATCCTCTAAAGTAAAAAAAAAAAAAAAAAAAAAGCATACTTGGGCCCCTTTCACACTGGGGCGAGAGGTGCGTCAGTGGTAAAGCGCCGCTAATTTTAGCAGCGCTATTTGGCTCCTAGCGGGGCAGTTTTACCCCCTGCTAGTGGCCGAGAATGGGTTAAAAACCACCGCAAAGTGCCTCTGCAGAGGCGCATTGCCGGCGGTATAGCCGTTGTGTCCTATTGATTACAATGGGCAGGAGCGGTATACACACCGCTCCTTCACAGCTCCAAAGATGCGGCTAGCAGAATTTTTTTTTACCGTCCTGCTAGTGCACCGCTCCAGACACAGCAGCCACTGTTTAGGGTCGGTTTGCAGGCGCTATTTTTAATAACGCCTGCAAACCGCTCCAGTATGAAAGGGGTCTTATTGGTGTCCTCACGTCTCTGAGAACATAGCATAGGTGAAGAAACTTGAATATTTCTTCCTGCCAATGGCCGCTTCCCCACCTTAACTTATCCTGTTTGTGCAGTTCTGGGCTAGAGAGCTCAGTGTACTATGCTATCAGGGACAGGGCAGCAAAGAGACATGTAGCACTGCATGCCAGTGATTATATCCAATAATTCCTACAGATTTTTTAAATGTATTTTTAATCAAAGCACAGTGATAAGCAAGTCATTATATTTTTATTATTATAGGGAGAATAAGCCAATAAAAAAGTGTTTTTCCTGAATATCTGGCCAATTATTACATTATATAGGCAGGATGCATAGTGTAAATTACCCCCTGGCTCCTGCCAATTAAATAGCAGACAAACTTCAGGTGTAATATATTTAAATCAACACTTTTTTACAGGCAATGTAACTTTGAAGAATATGTAAACCCAACATTGCATATTCCTGATATGTGCCTGCTGTACCATGTACTTGTCTAAAAAAACATCCTGTTCTGTTTGAATTGCTTATTTTGTGTGAAATCCCTGGCATGCCAGTCCTTCTGCTTTCCTGTTATAAAAACTGCCCACACTAAGCAGAAAAACACACCGTGGTCAGTTCTCTGGCCATGCTGGGAGCTTAGGCTACTTTCACTGAGGCACTGGCGGTAAAGTGCCGCTATTTTTAGCAGCGTTTTACAGTTGTTTGCCGTGATTTTCGGCCGCTAGCATTGTGGTTTTAACCCCCGCTAGCGGCCGAAAAAGGGATAAAAACGCCACTTTGCTGTATTTTAGAGGCACGACCCCATTGGGCAAGAGCGCTATAGGAACGGTATTTTTACCGCTCCTACCGTGCCTCAAAGATGCGGCTGGCAGGACTTTTTTTAGCGTCTCGCCACCGCAACGCTCCAGTGTGAAAGCCCTCAGGCTTTCACACTGGATAGAAAGGAGCAGCTCTTTCAGGGTGCATTGCAGGAGCCTCAGTGTGAAAGCAGCCTTAGTGTGCTCTCTTTCAATGATCAGACTTGTCCTGAAAAAAAAAAAAGAAAAAGAAAAATATACCATGTTGTTTCCCCAAAGCAGTCCTTCCTCCATTCTCCCGGACGTCCCTTTTCCTGCCCAGTCTGCAGGAGACGAAGGGCAGTCTCTCTTTCTGTAACTACACGGTCAAGATTTTCCATGGACTTTGTTACCTTCAGGAGAAAGTAGGAGAGGGAAAAAAAAAAATTTCAGCAAAAGAAAATGTTGGTCTTACTTTAGTATTTTAAACTTTACATTCACAAATTAATTGAATCTAGAAACAAATACAATGATCTGTGATGGAATTACCATGTGGCTTTCTTAGAAGCATGGCAATCATTTAAAGTGAGACGCCAGGCCATGTGGCTTTCTTAGAAGCATGGCAATCATTTAAAGTGAGACTCCAGGCCAAGCAGCTATATAAAAAAAGTTGAAGCGTGGAGGAGTTGTTTTAAACTATTAAAAAGTTTGAGAAGGAATGTACATGCTATTGTGATCTGCCCATAACTGCTGTGCTATGGGGTTACATAAAATATAGGAGGTGACAGCGGTCTTCAAAGCCAGCAATCCTACAGACTCTAAAAAAATATGTATAGCAACACCACGCTACCAAGTCATTTGTCAGGGTGCAAAAATACAAACTCCAGGATAGGTACACCCGAGTGAACAGGCGGTCATTCCTCCTGCTGTGAACTCCAGTCTAGTAGATGGCGGAATGCACCTGCAATACTCAGCGGTACACATAGTGGATTGTTTCACTAACAAAGATTGCACATAGGAATAAGTACTATTGTTTCAGGTTTTATTTTGCTTGATCCACAGAATTTAATGTTAAATGTTGTTATGATGTGCCTATTATGCCTTTGTTATCACTTAAATCCTGCAGACTACCTACCTTTGCCGTGCCCCCTGCTTGCTCTGTGAACTACACTAAGGTCTCATGCACACTGGATGTTATAAAAATGCCAGTAGATGTAGCTGTAGAATTCATTTTGCAGCATTTTTTAGCAAAACCATACTCCCACAAAAGCTAAAAGGCCTAAAAGATCAAGGTTTCACCAACCTAAAACGACGGGCAGAAGTAGACTGGTAAATTTTTTTAAGGATAATCGAGTGATATCTATAGAGAGGATTGAGCATGAATGGACCTATTTAGGCGAATGCAGCTTAATGCTTTTCTTCGATCAATTTCACAGCGAATGACAGAAATATCTATACCATTTAAGTTTGAGAAGATATGTCTAAAGGACTTAGTGAGACATTCACTATCATTAATGTACGCACTGTTAATCAAATAAAAAGCCCCACAAGAATTGGGCTTTATACAGGCATGGGAAAGAGATCTGGGGGTCACATTCTCTGAGATTCAGAGAAATAAGGTATTCAGGTTCACACATAAGGTGTCAATGGCAATTAGATACCAAGAAGGGGGGTATAAGATTCTGAGTAGATGGTATGGAACCCCGGCAGTATTGAAGCGGATATTCCCACAGGTGTTGAATCATTGTTGGCGATGTCAAGGATCGGTGGGCACTCTGGTACACATCTTTTGAGAATGCCCCTAAACTCCAATCCACATAACCACTGTAGCAGACTTAATTACCACAATAGAATGCAATCACATCAAGCTTATAGTACACAACAGCCTACACACAATGGGGCAGATCCACAAAAGAATTACGCTGGCGTATCTATTGATACGCCGTGTAATTTCAAAGTTCCCGCGTTGTATCTTTGTTTTGTATCTACAAAACAAGATACGACGGCATCTGGGATCGATCCGACAGACGTACGTCTTAGTACGCCTTTGGATCTTAGGTGCATTTTTTCTGCCAGGCCGCTAGGTGGCGTTTTCGTCGAATTCCGCGTCGAGTATGCAAATTGGCTATTTACAGCGATCCACGAACGTACGTCCGGCCGGCGCATCTTTTAACGTCGTTTGCGTTCGGCTTTTTCCGGCATATAGTTAAAGCTGCTACATGGTGGCGTACTCAATGTTAAGTATGGCCGTCGTTCCCGCGTCAAAATTTTAATTATTTACGTCGTTCGCGTAAGTCGTTTGCGAATAGGGATTTGCATAGAATGACGTCACCGTCAGAAGCATTGGCTTGTTCCGGTTTAATTTCGAGCATGCGCACTGGGATACCCCCACGGACGGCGCATGCGCCGTTAAAAAAAACAAAACATTGTTTACGTTGGGTCACGACGTATTTACATAAAACACGCCCCCATCACAGCCATTTGAATTCCGCGCCCTTACGCTGCCAAAGATACACTACGCCGCCGTAACTTACGCCGCGGATTCTTTGAGGATTCGAAAAAAAAAAGTAAGTTACGGCGGCATAGTGTATCTTAGATACGCTACGCCCGGGGCAAATATGCGCCGCTGTACGTGGATCCGCCCCAATGTATATATACCCCATTGAATCTGACTAGCACAGATCATAGTGGGGTTCTCATTCACCCTGTGCTCCTATTAGAGACACAGGGTGATCTACACATAAGAGGCGTCGGGGAAGCTGAACCAAGGGTATCTAATACTTTCTAAGAGCTTCTGGGTTCCACTTGGCCCTCCCGTTACACCCGGGTATAAAAGATTTTTGCAAAATGGTATCTGAAACAATTAAAGAAATGACAGATGTGTCTCTTGGAGAGAATCCTGCTGCCTTTTTGCTGTTTGATATCCCCTTATCATCCGAAAAATACAAAAAATCTTTGCTGAGACATCTACTTATGACAGCTAAAGCATGTATTCCAGCTCTATGGAAAAGTACTGTCTCTCATACTAGACCACAATGGTTTGCTAAAATAACAGAAATTCCATAAATGGCAAATCTCACAATGACGCTAAGGGAGCAGGAGAACTATCGCAAAATCTGGAATCCCTATATTACATATAGGGAACAATTGACGTGAGGGGGAAGGAGCTGAGGGAGGGAGGGGAGATGTGGAGTTTTTTTTTCTCCTCTCTCTCTCTCTCTTTCTTCTTCTTCTTATCTTTCTAGATCTATGTTCTTAATTTCTATGATACTTTTTCTTCTTGTATTGGGGCATAACCAGGGTGGGGAACAGGGTAATGAAAATAGAACAAAGATATGGGACTATAGTAGATCTATATAAAAGTGTGATTAAACTGATGAGATTGAAGTAGAACTGAAAAACTGCTATTGTTGGTGAAAGTAACTAATGTTAAGGAAAAGAAGATGTTATGCTTAAAATAACAGAACTGTTGTATAGATTTATTTAATGGATGGTGTATTAACATCTTTGTGAAAGAAAAACTAAAATAAAGAATTTATAAAAAAGAAAGAAAAAAAAAAAGGAATGATCAACTTTCAGAAATATATACACCATAGTTTGTGGACTTTTCTACAGGCTAACTAATATACACTCATTTGAGTTATTTTCACCAAAGAAATGTAGCAGAATACATTTTGGCCGAAATTTATGAAGAAAGATTTATTCATTTGCAAATTGTTATAAGAGAAACAAACAAAAAAAAAAAAAAGCAGGGTTGTTTTCTAAATTTGACTTTTTTCATTTATTTAGCAAAAAAAAACAACAACCAGCTGTGATTAAATACCACTAAAAGAAAGCTCTAGTTGTGTGAAAAAAGTTATAGTCATATGAGTACAGGTGTTGCATGACTGAAATGGTCATGAAAAATGCAGTAGCGCAGAAAGCTAAAAATTGGCCTGGGAAGGAAAAGGGTAAAAGGGTCCAGTATTGCTCTTCAACAATAATTAAGCTAAATTCTGAATTTAACCACTGAAGACCCGGACCATTATGCAGGTTAAGGACCTTGCCCCCTTTTGCGATTCCGCACTGCGTCGTTTTAACTGACAATTGTGCGGTCGTGCGACGTGGCTCCCAAACAAAATTGGCGTCCTTTTTTTCCCACAAATAGAGCTTTCTTTTGGTGGTATTTGATCCCCTCTGCAGTTTTTATTTTTTGCGCTATAAACAAAAATAGAGCGACAATTTTGAAAAAAAAAAAAAATCTATATTTTTTACTTTTTGCTATAATAAATATCCCCCCCTAAAAAAAAAAAAAATTTCCTCAGTTTAGGCCGATACGTATTCTTCTACCCATTTTTGGTAAAAAAAAAAAAAAGAAGAAAAAAAAACGCAATAAGCGTTTATCGATTGGTTTGCGCAAAGTTTATAGCGTTTACAAAATAGGGGATAGTTTTATTGAATTTTTATTATTTTTTTTACTACTAATGGCGGCAAACAGCGATTTTTTCCGTGACTGCGACATTATCGCGGACACATCAGACATTTTGACACATTTTTGGGACCATTGTCATTTTCACAGCAAAAAGTGCTATAAAAAAGCATTGATTACTGTGAAAATGACAATTGCAGTTTAGGAGTTAACCACTAGGGGGGGAATGTAGGGGTTAAGTGTGACCTCATATGTGTTTCTAACTGTAGGGGGCGGGGCTGGACGTATGATGTCAGTGATCGTCTTTCCCTATATCAGGGAACAGATGATCACTGACATTGCCACAATGAAGAACGGGGAAGGTGTGTTTACACACACACCTCTCCCCGTTCTTCAGCTCCGGTGATCGATCGTGGGACACCGGCGGCGATCGGGTGCAGTCACGGAGCTTCGGACCGGGTCGCGAGCGCGCTGCTGGCAGCGCACTCGCGACCCCACGGCTGGGCCTTAAGGGGTCCTTAAGTGGTTAAAGGCACTTCATATCAGGTTATTCTGTGGTAATAAAGGCAAACACAGATAATTCCTTAATCATACCTTGTAGAGCCGATTACTACCGGGCATGGTTACTCTCTGTCGTTTGGACTCCTGTTCTAAAGTCAGCAACATGTTCTTCTCTTTCAATAACACATACCTGAAAAAGACATAACTGTAATAAGTCTGAAGACTACAGTGGATATAAAAAGTCTACACACCCCTGTTAAAATGTCAGGTTTCTGTGATGTAAAGAAAAAATTAGACAAAGATTTCAGAACTTTTTCCACCTTTATTGTGCCCTATAAATGGTACAACGTTGTTGAACAACAAACTGAAATCTTTTAGGTGGAGGGAAGTAAAAATAAAATATGGTTGCATAAGCTTGCCCCATTAAACTAATACTTTTTTGAAGCACCTTTTGATTTTATTACAGCACTCATTCTTTTTGGGTATGAGACTATCAGCATGGCACATCTTGACTTGGCAATATGTGTCCACTCTTTGCAAAAACACTACAAATCTGTCAGATTACAAGGGCATCTCCTGTGCACAGCCCTCTTCAGATCACCCCACAGATTTTCAATCCGATTGAGGTCTGGGCTCTGGCTGGGCCATTCCAAAACTTTAATCTTCTGGTGAAGCCATTTCTTTGTTGATTTGGATGGATACTTTGGGTCGTTGTCATGCTGAAAGATGAAGTTCCTCTTCATGTTCAGCTTTCTAGCAGAAGCCGGAAGGTTCTGTGCCAATATTGAATGGTATTTGGAATGGTCCATAATTCCCTCTCCCTGGACAAAGGCCGCTGTTCCAGCTGAAGAAAAACAACCCCAAAGCATGATGCTACCACCACCATGCTTCACGGTGGATGTGTTCTTTTGGTGAAGTGCAGTGTTGTTTTTGCGCCAAACATATCCTTTGGAATTATGGTCAAAAAGTTCAACCTTGGTTTCATCAGACCATAACACATTTTCCCCACATGCTTTTGGGAAGACTTCAGATGTGTGTTTTGCAAAATTTAGCCGGGCTTGGATGTTTTTCTTGGTAAGAAAAGGCTTCCATCTTGCCGCTCTACTCCATAGCCCAGACATATGAAGAATACGGGAGACTGTTGCCACATGTACCATAAAGCCAATACTTTCCAGATATTCCTGCAGCTCCTTTAATGTTGCTGTAGGCTTCTTGGCAGCCTCCCAGACCAGTTTTCTTCAAATAATTTCATCAATTTTGGAGGGATGTCCAGTTCTTGGTAATGTCACTGTTGTGCCATATTTTTTCCACTTGATGATGACCTAGGGCCGTTTGAAGGAATTTGGGGGCCCCGAGCAAAACGGGGGCCCCTAAGCACCCCCCCGCATGCAAAGCCTACGTTAGCGCTACACTAAAATTTTTTTCCATTCTTACCTCCCCTTCTTCCCTGAAGGCTGCCGCTGTAGCGTGGCCGAGCTCCTCTTCCCCCTGCCTCTTCTCCAGTCCCCTATCAGATAGTGCACTTCCTGTCAGTCTGGTTGGGAACAGGAAACAAACAATCTCCTGTACCACGCGCGGTACCCGGCTGGACTGACAGGACTCCAGGTGGAAGGAAGAGGAGCTTGGCTACATCCTGGGAAGGGGAAGTTGGGGGCCCCAGGCCAGCTCGGGGCCCCAAGCAATTGTTGTTAGGCCTGTCCTGTAGCGACAGGCCTGATGATGACTGTCTTCAGTGTTCCATCTAATCTAATGCCTTGGAAATTCTTTTATACCCTTCTCCTGACTGATACCTTTTAACAATGAGATCCCTCTGATGCTTAGGAAGCTCTCTGTGGACCATGGCTTTTGATGTAGGATGCAACTAAGAAAATGTCAGGAAAGACCTACAAGAACAGCTGAACTTTAAATTTAGGGTTAATCAGAGGCACTTTAAATGATGGCAGGGGTGTACCGACTCCTATTTAACATGATTTTGAATGTGATTGTTTAATTCTGAACACAGCTACATCCCAAGTAATACAAGGGTGTGCACACCCCTCATGCACCCCCAATTGTTTTTCAATTGAGTTGTACAGTTTATAGGTCACATTAAAAGGTGGAGAAAAAAAAAGACTCACTTTTTTACATCACAGAAACCTGACATTTTAATAGGGTTGTGTGCCTGTAAAGATTATCACTTACTGCTGATCACTTACCAAAGCTTGTGTAAATCTTCACTACTTTTGCCTCTCAGCTGGGTTATAGTCCATGCATCACCTATATTCCATTAAAGATATTCAGGTAAACAACCATGAAACATATGAACTGAATTATATTTTTGTAAGCTTTGGATCTAGACTTAGTTCAAAGATAATATCCTATCAGAAAAATATCCAATGCAGAACACGTTTTGTTCATAGAATAGTTTGATATTTAAATGATAACTGAACTGAAGATTTGCTAAAAAGATCTCGGACAACCTATGAAATTGTTATATACTCTTTTTTAGTAGTTACTGCAGTTCTCCATGTTCCTCAGAGGTAAACTCATAACAATTGCACTGCATAGGCCAAGTAACCAGACCTGGAGACTTGTGATTAATAACAGATAACTGCTTTGTTACTTCCTTTACCTTATAAGCACATCTAAAAAGACAAATGGCCCGATTCACGTACGGCGGCTCAAAGTTGTGCGGGCGTAGCGTATGTAATTTACGTTACGCCGCCGCAAGTTAGAGAGGCAAGTGCTGTATTCACAAAGCACTTGCGTCCTAAGTTATGGCGGCGTAGCGCAAATGTTCCGGCGTAATCGCGCCTAATTCAAATTGTGAAGAGGTGGGCGTGTTTTATGTAAATAAAGCATGACCCCCACGTAAATGAAGTTTTGAACGAACGGTGCATGCGGCGTCCCCGGTCGTATCCCAGTGCGCATGCTCCAAATCATGTCGCAAATAGTCAATGCTTTCGACGTGAACGTAACCTACGCCCAGCCCTATTCTGAATCGACTTACGCAAACAACGTGAAATTCGCCGGCGGTTCCGACGTCCATACTTAACATTGGCTGCGCCATCTTTTTTGTGGTTTATCTTTACGCCTGAAAACGCCTTACGTAAAGGGCGTATCTTTACTGCGACGGGCGAGCGTATGTTCGTGAATAGGCGTATCTCGCTGATTTACATATTCTAGGCGTACATCAGCGTACACGCCCCTAGTGGCCAGCGTAAATAGACAGCTAAGATACGACGGCGTAGGAAGACTTACGCCGCTCATATCTTAGCAACATTTAAGTGTATCTCAGTTTGAGCATACGCTTAAATGTAGGGCGGCGCGGATTCAAAGGTCCAACGGCGTATCTGATACGCCGGCGTAACTATACCTGAATCTGGCTAAAAAACTTTTGGAAATGTTTCAAACTTGTCAGTTTTAGCCATCCGTATCCCACTGGGTTGATTTCACTTTATTTTCTGTCCTGTAGGCACAACAGGAAATTCCTTCTGTCACTGAAACAAGTGTGCCCATTGGAAGATTTCCCCTCGATTGGTTTCTGGTGACAAATAAACATTTCCCCACGTTAAGAGCCGGTTCACACAGGGGCGACTTGGGATCCGATTTGAAGTCGCCCGACATTAGAAGTGAATGAGAGGCGTCTTAATGTACACTACTGAAGTCGCTCCGACTTTAGAAAAGGTTCCTGTACTACTTTAATCCGACTTGTACCCATTGATTTTAATGGAAGTCGCCTCCAAAGTCGGATCACTGCCTTTACTGAAGCGACTTTCCAGGACGTGAAAATAGTTTTTAAGGGCAGACCCCTCCCACAGAGCAGAATATTATTTGATTGGCCACTGGCTTTGTCGCCTGTCCTGGAGGCGACTTGAGTCGCGTTGTAAGTTGCGCTGCTGTTCGCGCTCAAGTTGTCTCCAAGTTGCCCGTGAAAGTCTCGCTGGAAGTCGTGTTGCCCCAGTGTGAACTGGCTCTTATGCCGCGTACACACGACCATTTTTCATGATGGAAAAAAATTCTATTTTTTTAAATTGATCGTTAAAAATCGTGTGTAGGCTCCAGAGCATTTTTCTCGATGAGAAAAATGGGCGTTAAAAATTTAGACCCTGCTCTATTTTTTCTTGTAGTTTTTCACGTTGTGAAAAACAGTTGTGTGTACACTTTGACGGGGAAAAAACATGCAAGCTCAGAAGCAAGTTATGAGAAGGGAAATTTGCATTATCAGCCCAAAGGGTGGCGCCTATCGAATGGAACTTCCTCCTTTATAGTGCCGTCGTACGTGTTGTACATCACCGCCCTTTGCTCGAGCATATTTTTTTTCACGATTGTGTGTATGCAAGGCAGGCTTGACAAGAATCACGTCAAGAAAAACTTTTTTTTTTTCCATGACATGAAAAATGGTCGTGTGTACACGGCTTAAGACACGCTTTATTTTGTCTTCCGATTGATGTGTGATGCAATCAAAAAGGATTGAATCCACAAACAGAAGCCATGCAGAAGTAATGCAGAAGCCCTTTCATATAGTCTTAATAGCATAACAGTGTGCAAGCATATGAAAGCAATTACCGTATTTATCGGGCAAAATCGTGGGTGCGCGGTATAGGCCGATACCCGCTTTCCCACCACGAGTTTGAATACTGCGCCGGCATATACCGAGCGCAGTACACTCGTGCATCTTCGGGCAGTCTCTGCGCCTCTCGCGCTGACGTCCTGAGCGTACAGGACGTCAGCGCGAGAGTTGCCGAGCCTGCCCGAAGATACACGAGTGTATTGCGCTCGGTATATGTCGGCGCAGTATTCAAACTCGGCGCGGGAAATGAGCGGGGAGGACGCCGCAGAAGGACACCGGACCCAACGAAGAGGACACCCGAAGCCGCAGACGGACACCGGACCCGACGAAGAGGACACCCAAAGCCGCAGAAGGACGCCGGACCCGACGAAGAGGACAACGAAAGCCGCAGACGGACGCCGGACCCGACGAGGCCGCCGATGGACGCCGCGCAAGACACCAAACTGTAAGTACAAAAAAAACTTTTTTTCCACAAGATTCGGGGCAACTTTGGGGGTGCGCGGTATACGCGGGAGCGCGTTATACCGCGATAAATACGGTAGATGGTTGTAAAATCCCGGGTTTTTATATATGCAAGCATGTGATAAAAAAAAAAAAAAAAAGAAATCACCTGGCTAGAAAAATGAAAAGTCATTCCAGTTACTGACCTGACTTTATTGACGTCTCTCCCCAATTATTTGGGTCATCAAAGAACTCCTCGAGGCCTCTCCGTGCTGCTGATGAGTGGAATGATGTGCATTGCTGTAGAGAGCTGATTTCTGGAGTTCTTCTACTCAGAACAGTAAGAATTACACTGAAAAACAAATGAATGACAGAACTAAAATATTGGATTGTACTAGAGAGGTTTCATTTAGTGCTTCAGTGGTCCCTGTGGGTTCATATGCGTCTCTTGGGGCCTAAAAAACGTAACTTTAGTCAGAAAATTAAGTCCTGCTAGATCTCCGCAGGCTAGCCCCTTTTGCAGGTATAGCTATGTAAAACTTTTAAAATAATTGTCTATACTGTTTAAAATCCAGCGATACACTGTCTCACCCTGCTCTGCACATGCTCAGTTGCTCTCTATTTTCTGGAACTGTGCCAAAAATGTAGAGGCCGATCTATTGACAGCCTAAAGATTCACTGCTGCTCTGGGGCTGTGAGCATCAGAAAAATGGCAGCCTCCAGCATTTTTCCTGTTCTCTCTTGCTTACAGCACACACTAATTTTGGAAGCAGAATTATTAATGGGGAATGTGTGTTCCTTACTAAAGAACATTATTTTTTTATCAAAGTTCTTATGGGTAAAGTT